>NC_073696.1:73727717-74416467 GCF_029784165.1 Wyeomyia smithii
AAACATCAACTGCAACAATATCTTCTACACTGACGGATCACTTCTTGATGGGTCCACTGGCTTCGGTATTTTCAATAACAATTTAACCGTCTCCCATAAACTCGATAATCCTGCTTCTGTTTACGTCGCAGAATTAGCTGCAATTCAGTACACCCTAGGGATTATCGAAAAAATGCCCAAGGACCATTATTTCATCTTTACGGACAGTCTCAGTTCCATTGAGGCTCTCCGATCGATGAAAGATGTTAAGCACTCTCCGTATTTCCTGGGGAAAATACGGGAACATCTGAGTGCTTTATCCGAAAAATCGTTTCAGATTACCTTAGCGTGGGTCCCTTCTCACTGCTCGATACCGGGCAATGAGAAAGCGGACTCTTTGGCTAAGGTGGGCGCAACAAACGGTGATATTTATGAAAGACCAATTGCCTTTAATGAATTTTTCGCACTTGTACGTCAGAATACGATCATCAGTTGGCAAAATTCTTGGACCAGAGAGGAACTGGGAAGGTGGTTACATTCCATAATCCCCAAGGTGTCGACGAACCCGTGGTTCAAGGGGTTGGATGTAGGTCGGGATTTCATTTGCGTGATGTCCCGGCTAATGTCCAATCACTATAGATTTGACGCGCATCTCCGTCGTGTTGGGCTCGGGGAAAGTGGTATCTGTGCCTGTGGTGAAGGTTATCACGACATAGAGCATGTGGTTTGGTCATGCCCTGTACACCGTGACGCCAGGTCTAAATTAATAGCTTCCCTGCAGGCCGAAAGTAGGCAGCCGGCTGTTCCTGTTCGTGATGTCTTGGCGAGCCGCGACCTATCCTACATGTCCATTATATACGTTTTCCTGAAATCCATCCACGCCCCAGTTTAATCCTATTCCCTTCCGCCTACATCCAACCAAACGACAAGAACACGTTAAGACCCCGGATCCGGAAACAGCAACTAGACCCGCACGATACTCTCAGGTTCCGAGGGAGACAACCCAATATGCCAGTCCGTAATATCTTGGCCCAGCAGCGGAACAGATTCAATATGCTGCTTACCTATGGCGATGGAAAACCATCAAACAACAAATCAGTGCTTTAATTGCAAAACATTCTAGCTTTAAGTTGGATTTAGTTTCAGCTCGTAGTCGGCAGCGAGGATAAAAAATTTGCTTTTAGTTATTAAGATACTTTAGAAAGTAAGCTACCAGATATAATTGGCGCCGTTAAACATTAAATTGTATTTGTGCCGTGTCAAATAAATTATAGATGAAGAAAAAAAAATAACCAGAGAAATATGTGAGATGAAAATGTGAGATGTCCAAATCCTTGGAATGAATGTTTACTCGTTACATAAGTATTACGGCGGCTAATTGCTATTTGTGCCAGTTTTACGTAGGAAAAGTCACGTATTGCTAGTCTACGAAGGATAGCGGTTGGAAAGATTAGCATGTTTTAAAAAGTTACGTTTGTCAATTAGATGTTCAAAAATATTTTTTTAATCAAAATCATCAAGTTTCGAGTTACTTTCAACAGATTTTTTTTTTTATACGGTCCTCATCCACATTGAAAACATTGTTTTATAGCTTCACCTGAAGTTTCATATATTTTTTTTTATGCGATTAATTTTGTGCGGGCCCTATTCCTCGCACAAAAACAGGTTTGACTGTACAACTAAGTATTTCATGGTACTTTCAAAAAAGCCAATCAAATGCTTCCTGCTGCTTGCATAGAAGACGCCGAAGGAGATTGTCAACGTGGTAGGAAGTCACTTGGCCAAAGTATTAAAACATTCCTGCACGATGACCCAGAGTAGTGGAAACTCGGTCTGTGCAAAGATTGTTCGTTACCCGGTACGTTCCATCGGTATGTTGAACCATCAAGTGCTTCCCTGCATACGTTGCACACTACGAAAAAATGAACCCAAATTCCCACCAATTAGAAGCCGTTGGGCTGAAAAAAGAATTCCTTATGTAAAATTGGTTAATTAATCAATTCGTGATATTTTCATACTATGCAGGGCACGGGAAAGGGTCTGTATTTCCAAAAATACGCAAATATAGGATGAAAAGGGGCAAAATAAACCATTTCCCTTGGTCTTCACAAAATTGAACTATCGCCAATCGATTTGTTGACCAATTTTACATGAGAAATTCTATATTCCAGGTTGTTAGCCCAGCGGCGAATAATTAGTGGAAATGTGGATTCTGGTTTTTCCATTATGGTTTTTCTCACAAAGTACTCCAGATAATCTCTAACTCTTGCACCTTTTAAGGAACATTAAAGTTGGTTAGAAGTTGCGAAGGCGAGTTATTAGAATCTATGTATGTTGCATTTGCAACAGCTTGTAGATGTTCAAGAAACCCTGTTGTAGGAATCAGAATCTCAATCCACAACACAAGTATAGCAACCTCTATAACATTCCGTTGACCACAACGAATAAATACCGGTTAGCACTTACTTTCGTCTTCCTTATTGAAAGTTACCAAAATCGTTTACCCTACGCGCGTTTACAGCTGAAACGTTTCCGCAGTACCCTTTCCGCGTTATACTCCTGGGTGGCCCGAGAATGGCTGATGCTGAATGCGGGAATTGTGTCCCATTGTTATGATGATGATTATTATTATTACGTTTTCCGCTTGATGAGAAAGTTGGTCCTGTGTAGTCACAGTTCATTCCCAAGCTGGTGGATGATGGTTATTATGGCGGGCGTCCGACGCCGGTTGGTGAGACACCAGATTAAAGCCATTCCGCGTCAAAATGGCAAACTGTTGCATGTCATGTACCGTGTCGGTCGCAGCGTATAAACACCACCGAGAAAGGCAAACAACCGACATATTTTCGGGGATTCATATATAATCATTAACGGCACAGATCGATTTGGCTGTTGTTCTACAGCGTACTGCTATTACATCACGGATGGACGTTGCGCAGGGCTGAGGGAAGGGAAACTTTTTTTTATTATCCTGGACGCCACTCTCAGCAGTAGACATATTGACGAGTGGTGACAGGAGTGCGGTGGAGGCTCGCAGATTGATTGGTGGATTAAATGATTATGGCTTATTTTGGCTTCTCGTCTGTGGTTTGGCGCGAAATCGAACATTGACGTTGGTGGACGGGTCCATTTCAAACATACAAAAGCAATTTCGTCTTGTCCGCAAGAGGCACAGTTTTATGACAAACTTAATACTCGCGAGCTTCGGAGGGCCAATCCTGCATTCAGTAGCTAGCGTACCGATTTGATTGTGTTACTTAACAACCGCAATTTTCTTGCCCCTGAAACATTCGTCCGCTCAATGGCGGATCGTTTCATTTGAACCGATAATCTAGGGGAGATTAGTGATGTCATTCATGGTAATCGTTTGATTGTAGCATGAAGTATTGGCATTTGTGCAAAAGTTTTTTATATCGGGATAATTTTGATTGTGGATTCGAAATTGATGTTGCATCCACAGTACGGCTCACATTCACAGAACTTAAGTAAGGAATTTTAAACATTATTCAACGACTGTTTAAACACGTTAGTAGTTCTTTAATTAACCATAATCCAAGTAAACCTTTTGAAAGTGTGGATATTATAACATAATCATGATTAGTTACAACTGACGATTATAAACCCGTAATAAATCCCCTGCAGAATCCCGCAATTTTCGGAACCGCTCGGTCAAAATATGTACCGCCAAGGCAACATGTAGTGATCATTGTAGCGTCGCCTCATTTGCGGTCATGATTAAAATATCCTTATCTGGCTTCGCATGATCCGGGCCGTCCTCGCTGTTGCATCATCTTCCTTTCCCGTTTCATTCTGGGCCAAATAGCTCATCAGTTATCTCCGCTGGAATCTCATTTTCCACAGCGGCCCACTTTTTTCGACAAGTTAAATAAACGAAACCTAATCCCTGCCCTGGCGACAGTGTCCCTGGCGGCGGTGCTAACTCCGTGCTGCTGTATTCGCCTTGTCCTTCGCCACCATCGAACTCAGAAGGAACAACCCAATCCAATCCAGAATCTAAACATATGTCATCTGCGAGGGTAACTCGAATAAATCATTTCACGCTACACGAACCTCAAATTAAACACCACATCTCGAGTGTCGTCCACCGCCACAGTATACGGTTGTAAGGAAGGGGGGCATAGCAAGGAGCGGAGCATGCCTATATAAATACGTGTCGCCAAGCATATGTTGCCACGGTGCTATCGAGAATGAGATAAAGTTGGTTTCGCCATGCGATACCAGTAAGGTATGTTGTATTTCTTTCCTGACGGAACACAAAACAGTACCCCGAAAACGCGACGCCCCCGCAGTTGGGTATCGCAGGAAGTGTTTTGGGATTTTGTTCTGTCACTTGTCTTTGCTTAGCAAAGTGTATTATTATTATAACATAATTACCATATCTCAATACACTTTGTTGTAAGAGTTAAATCAACGCAGATTGTTTTTTTTTTGTTCAAATTTAATAATTCCTAATTCTCTATAAGTACACCTGAATTATTTGAAATATATGGGATGTTCCATGTTGTGGTCAAAGTAATTCAACAACGCAAGAACTGATGCTGCTTATCTGAGCTTGTTATGGTCTGATGCAAAAACCAGTAAAGACAGTCGATTTAACATTTTTCCTTCTTGTTCGTAATACCGCTGGTAGAATATCGTCAATATTTCTTACCAACACCCACCAGTGCACGGAGAAAAGTATCACGAGCCATATATTTCTCCACTGCAGCCGTTCGGCCTCGGGAAAAAAACTACACGCAGCCAACCAACAGCGCCAACCGGCATCTCGATGACATAGTAACACTTCAGTGAAACGACTAGCTGCTGCCTGCAAGTGAAAAGATAATCAAATAATAATAAAAATAATAGCATGTTTTCCAATCCATTTCCCCGAGGTTCACTTTTACTCGCTTCCGACCGACGCCAATCACGCCCTTCGCAGGCTTTAGGGATATTTCTTCACTTAAAAGATACCCTCGCCCCAGCTTCCTGCGCTATTCCACTTGTCGGATGTGACAACAAGAATGGTTCGCTGCTTGTCGAAGCCGAAGTACTAGGTATAGCGTGTCGATTAGCGGGTTTTCCTTTTAACTGTATTCCATTGTTAATATTTTTAACGAAACTAAAAATGGAATGAAAAACGCGAGCAAACTGTTTATGTTTCGATATTGTGTGAGTTGATAAACTGTTTTAAAATAAATGCTTTGAAACAGATAAACAACTGGAACATTTTTTTTTTGTTTTAAGCAAGTTAGTGGTAAATAGTCCAGAAAGCAGAATTAAAAGTTTGAGAACATTGTTCTAATTTCAACATTATTACGAATAATTGTGTTCCGACGATGCAACCCTTTTACTTAAATTACGTAATCACGGTTATTTTTAAATATGTAAAAATTAAAAAAAATCTCAAGCTCAATTAATTAGAAAAAGTTTGTCCTGAATTTCTGCATTTTGTTTGTTTGGCCAATGTAAACCTTATCAAAATGTGGCAGGTGTTTATAATATTGCATGCCCACATTTTGATAACGTTTACATTGGCCAAACAAACAAAATGCATAAATTCAGGACAAACTTAGTGTCTTAAGTAGAACCCAATCTTGTTTTAAGTTGATTATTTCTACTACTGTCGATAATATTCCATCTGTCGAGTTAACTTCGAGTGACTGCGTACTTTAGTTTTCCAAACGTTATCACACCGTTGGGAGAGAAGCCAATCTTCCAGAAGATTTATAGCTTCTTCCACTGGAACACTTGGGAAGAGTGCTGTGACATCAAAAGAAACCATTATCTCGTCAGTATTGACACCCCGAGGATTTTAAATTTTTTTAACAAAATTTCCTGTGCTCTTAACAGATCGATTAGGAAATTCGTTCGGCATTGATTGAAATTCTCTGACTAACCATTTTGCCCAATTTTCAGTTGGTGCCCCAATAGAAGAAACGATCTCTCTCATTTCATTACCAGGTTTATGGAACTTTTGAAGGCCCTTTATTCTAGGGAGAGAGGGGTTTGTAACACGAAGACTCTTTAAAGCATCACCAAAAATGGGTTGGCGTTCTTCAATGGTTTTTTCAAAAATTTTCACCATGTCGGCAAGAGGGTTGACTCTCTGACTGTATGGGCCATTATTAATTTTCTCCAACATTTGTTGATCGTAGTCATTTCTGTTCAAAATAACAAATTTTGTTTCCCTTATCTGCTTTTAAATAGATGACAGGTTTGTTTCGTAATTCTTTAATTGTCTGTAAATCTGTGTTATTCTTTACAAGACGTGGAATTTTTTTTAAATTATCCAAGAAGGATGTACGCACTTCACTAACTTGTGCGGTTGAAAAATTGCAACTTCCCATCCCACTTTCAATGTCAATGATGGTTTGTTCAACATTTGGTTTAGAATAAACAGCAAAGTTAAGACCTATGTTCAAAAGATTTTTTTGCTGGTGTGGAAATTCGTACGAAGAACGATTGACCGCAAAATTGTCTATATATTTTTCCCCAATTGTCTTTTTACTACTCTAATTTCGTAACAACAATTGGTTAATTTTTTTTTCTCCCAATATCCGTACCTATTTAAATTCCATTGGCACGTGGGAGCAACAACAATATTAGCAAATAAATTGTCACCTGTCAGTTCATGAAACAAAGCGAGTAGTAATAACTGACTGCAATTATGGTACATTTGTTTTGGAACCAAATGTCTTAGAAAGACAGAAAACTTCGATATCTGGTGTTGTCACAAAAAATATTTTTTAAACTGGCTTTATTTTAAATATTTGAGAGAGTTTCAGAAAGCAGATTTAAAAATTGAATTAAAGACACTAGAGCTCGACGACCCACGCTTTTCTCAATCCTTTAAATACGAGCCCACGCAATTTTGTAAGTAAAAGGTGACTAAAAAGCTTCTCTCTCTCTCTTTTAACGTCAAATTCATTGTTTTATCGCTTCGAAAAATAAAAAACCTTCTAGTTCTTTGTCAAAGATTTGTGATTCATAAGTCTCCGTACATGTGGTGAAAATAACTCCATCGGTATTCTTGTTTTGTTTCCTACTTATTTATTTACTGTTTTCGTGTCATGCGGCCGTTGTTGTTTTTTCGACGGAAAACAAGGTGTCTGGTATCAACATTTTATTCCAGTGAAGGAATGTCGGGAAAATATACTATTTCAGACTATGCAACGAAAGGTTGCATCGAATGTCTGTCTGTCTGTGGGAATTGATTTATGTTATTATATTGGTTCGGGGAAAGAGTGAGTTTTGGGGAAATCATAATAACTTGATATCGAGTTCTGAGCCTACAGGTTCAACAGAGATTCAGATCATAGGACGAGAACATGTAGCTAACAGTAATTAGCGCCAGCCGTTCTATTTACTAGCTTTCAAGTCGTTTAATTTATTTACGAATTGACAAATTTCTATACCCAGCCGATTTAGTATGCAACATCTTTTGATATTATCTGAAAACAATCTCCTGTTTCTGAAAAATTAGAAAAAATATACTTTGTATGAAACGTAATAGTTATCAGATACTCATGCTTTACACTTGACCGGGAGTTGAATTCTACTTGAAACTCACATAAAACGCATGTGTCTTTTAAATAAAATTCACAGGATAATTCATCTAATCAGGTCATGATTAACTCAAATGAAAATGACAGTGGAAAATATTCACATAACTTTTCCGGTAACTATAACGTGAAAAATATTTTGAGTGTACCGATGAACAACAATTTAACGTTTGTTCTTGAATTGACCATTAACAAAATTACATAACGGTTTATTTAAACCGCACATGCGTCGCACGGTAAGCGGTATCGCTAATAATGGCAGGACACCACTTAATCTATTATGATTTACAGCTGTTATTGACCGATCTTTAATTAAAGACATCAAAAAAATACTGACAGTTACCACTGCTCACCCTGTTATATGCTCAGCTAAGACAAAAAGAACGAAGTCCTTTTTTGTCAATTATTGTGCCGGTCCTCCACTACTTCCTGGAAAATTGTTGTTGAGATTTCCAAGAAATCATACAAAGTCGAACCCGTTTACCGTGAAAATTTTGCTAATTTTCTTGTGCACTTGCACAATGCTTCTTGTTTCGACTCCTATTTAAATAAAACATGCATAAATAAAACCAAAAATACTGGCATAAAGAGGAGAGAGAGAGAGAGTTTTAATAAATATTTACGTTTCTCTCTGAGCATGTTTGTTGTGAGAGTATGAGAGTCTCAAAAAAAAAAAATTGTAAATTTTAGTCGGGTGACTACGCGACACGAATCCATAACATATAACAATGTTTGTCGCAATGCATCTATACTTTTGTTTGAAGTTTTGGGATATGAATGTCTGAAACGCTGTCACTTTGAAGAAATCGCACATGGCACGCAGCTGGTCTATCGGCATCTTGTCCTAGATATTGTAAATGAGCTTCTTAAACTGATCGATAGTCCTCATTTTATGTTCGCTCAGGGAATACAGGTCACGGTAACTGGGAGACCACAACATATTATCGAAAAAATCAGTCTGATTCTCCCTACACCATTATATTTTAACTAGTTGACCCGTAGTGGCTAGCCACTTTTAAAATGCATGTTGGACTATTACTTCGACTCACTACAAATACTGGTATTTATTCTAAAATGATGAAGCTTCTTCGAAAAATCTAGTTTGAAACCAAGATTCAACTATGACAATTCGACAATTCGATGCAGATGATTAACGCTAATTTGAAACCCAAATGTTAACCTTAACTGTGAGAAACATTCTTCTTTCAGTGTATCATGAAAATGCTTGGATTGATCGTTTATTTGAAGACGAATGAATATCTTTCCTCCCATAACGAACCACTGCACCGAATTTTTTACATTATTTAACCATTTTCGAACGAAAAACTAATGATTTATCAATTTTCGTTCGACGTTGTATAATACGAGTTCAATTTTTCAATTGTATGAGGTTACATTTCAAGTAAAACTTACAAAACAAACAAAAACAAATGTGATCGAGAAATCATTCTGTGCCGAACACGCATCAGTATCGGAAGTGTTTGGTGATCGCTCCGATAGAATATATAACAAAAGACGCGTGAGCAAGTGTTGGCATTGTTTGCCTGGTCGAGTGAAGGTTCAAGGTCGCCCGCCTTTGTGCAACTGTTTCGCATCGTGGCTGTTTGCTGGTGAGTAAGCCGATTCGGCTGCCAAGTGATTTGTGCTACAGCAGTGGACGAGAATCTCAACACAAAGGAGGAAAAAGAAGAAGCCAACAGTTGACAGCGAGTTGTGTCGCTGTGCTGAGTGATCGCACACCCGGCTCGCTGCTGGTGGCTGTTTGGAGCTGCTGTATTGGTGCTGCTGGCTGTAACGGCTGCAACTTCGACCGTTCGAACGACCAACCCTGCTAAAAGGAGAAGTAAAGAGGTACGTGTTCTGTCGGCGCTAGTGCGCTAGATTTAGCGTGATGGATGTAGATCCCTCGCCTCCCGTGCCACCATCCCCGAACCCCTCCGACCCTGTCCCTGCTGCCAACCCTTCCTCTGTTAATTCTCCAGTCCCCTCTCGCCCCAGGCTTTACCCGGACGGATCTCAGGGCAGCTTTACTGTTTTCTTTCGGCCAGAAGCAGGACCGAAATCGAAACTGTTAAACATCCTGCAGATTTCGAAAGACCTGACGAAGGGGTACAAGGCCGTGACCGAAATCTCCAAGGTCAGACCCAACAAGCTCCGTGTCGTGGTCAGCGACCTGGAACAGGCCAACGCTATTGCTCGCTCCGAGCTTTTCACACGCGAGTATCGCGTTTATATACCCGCACGAGACGTGGAGATCGACGGTGTCATAACCGATTCGAGTCTGTCCGTCGAGTGTATCTTGGCAAGCGGTTTTGGCTGCTTCAAAAATGCTTTGTGTCACGACGTAAAAGTAAAGATCATAGATTGCAAGCAATTGCGGTTTGTGTCTCTTGTCAACGGCACAAAAGTGTACACTCCGTCAGACTCGTTTCGTGTTACGTTTGCCGGATCTGCTCTCCCTAGCCACGTCTCGATCGATCGGGTTCGTCTGCCTGTGCGATTGTATGTACCCCGTGTTATGAATTGCACCAATTGCAAACAGCTAGGCCACACAGCCGCCTACTGCTGCAATAAGGCACGATGTAGCAAGTGTGGAGAAACTCATGCGGACGATTCTTGCAGTGTAAATGCTGAAAAATGTATTCACTGCGGGGAAAATCAGCATGAGCTCTCCACATGCCCGGTATACATGCAGCGCAGAGATAAAATCAAGCGGTCACTTAAGGAGCGTTCAAAGCGATCTTACGCTGAGATGCTGAAGAAGACCGTGACCACTTCTACCATAACATCGAACCCCTTTGATCTGTTGTCCTCTGATGAGCATATATCAAGATGGCTTGACAAAATAATTGTTTTTAATTCTTTTATCACCAATATTTAGTGGTTAATTTGTGAGTTCGAAATCCAATTTGTGGTAATTTGTGGTTAAGTGGTTTCCGAGAAATTTTCAAAAAACTGAGTCAAGCCATCTTGAAACATGATTTTGCTTCAAATGAATCGGACGACGATGATATATACATCAATCGAAAGCTCTTGATTTGTGGTTCACGAAAATGTAATTTTAAGGTCATAATTACTAGTTTTTGTACAGAAATATGTGTTTTATTGTTCACGTAGTTCTACGTTTTGTTTATTTGTTGATGACGCTGCTGGCCGCTAGTGGCGTTGGCTGTTTGCGGTGTTTGTCATTGCTATTCTGAGCGTGCGTGTGGGGAATATGGTAAATATCGAGATTCGGGGAGCTTAGCCAACACACTTGCTACTACAGGTAGCCCAACAGGCGCAGAATGGATATGTGTAAATTTGTTGTCAAAAAGGATACCGGTAACGAAATGCAATCCAAATTCGACGGATTATTTTTCGAGCGCACAGAGAAGTAACTTGAGTGGAAACCTGGCCTAAATTATTTTCGCTACTGTTTAGTAATATGTTGGAGAATATTTGAGTGAGAAGTGGAAGTGACTGGTTTGAGTATTGTATCAAAAAGTAACTAAATATCACGTACATAACTTGATGTTTACATTTACATAGCCTATGTGTAGAGCCGGATTTAAGGGGGGGCCCAGGGCCCCCACATTTTTGGGGCCCCCACACAACGAGAAAAAGTTCTTTTCTCTATCAAAAATGAGATTCAATCAAAAGTTCAATTTACAGTAAGAAAATTTGAACAGACCATTTCAATCTGAAACTTTCCTTCAGTGTTATTTTTTCGCGAGCGCCAATATCACAACCACATCCATAAGATTTCACCTTCGATTCTCTTGGAATGACACACATTAACACACCATTTGAATCGAACCAGCGCGCATGGGAAATCAAGCAGGAAAGAAGAAAATCCACAAGTTTTTTTAATACATTGCTGTTGATTCCGAAAATAAGTTTACCTATCCGAATCAGGGATACTAGATTTGCGTTGCAAAATGCAGATTTTCAGAGTCCGTGTGCAGATTTTATTGACCTGCAGAAGTGTGTAGGGGTAAACAGGGTAAGACCGCCCTGCGGGGTAAGACCGCCCACTGTAGTTTTACTACCAAGTTAGAAAATAATTGAAAAATTTCTTTAACGTGTCTATCACAGTATAATTACATAACATTTTGCACGTTTTTCTGTTTTGATAGTGCGCGAACGGTCGCAGAAATAATCAAAAACAACCTTTCAGCTGGCAACCAGTCAATGCGCTATTGTTTTGCGGCAACGGGACTTAAGGTTTTTAAGTCTAAAAATCTATTGTTTTGTTCGTGAATATACGTTTAATCGCTTGCCTGAATCTATCTTCTTTCGGGAATATCGAAGGCCGTGAGTAATCTTGTAATTTTGACTACTTTTTCGGTCAAATATGAAAATGTTCCACTGGGGGTAAAGTCGCCCACTATAATACAAGGGGTAAAACCGCCACGTATCCAACTGCTTGTTGTTTTACTTCACGACCCAAATGCCTCGACACTACAAAGGGAATATTTACAGGATCAGTAAAGCAACTTCAAGCCACATAAGACATCGATGTTAATCGACCATTTTCGATTTGGTTGAAGCTTTTCTAGTAATATATTTTAACAAGACTTATTTTTGAAAAAAGTAAACCTGTGTGAAAATGGTGTTAATGAACCAAAATAATTTTAGAGCCATGACGGTTTGTTTGATTGGTATAACGTCTACGGCAGAATTGAAAATAGTAGTTTTTTACTTCCGACAAAAATACACACTCTAAAAAAATTTAAAGAAAAGATATAAAAATAGAATTAAAAATATATTTTTTTTTTCAAATTTATTTGAAAAAATATGTTTTTGCCTGTAAAATCTACAAAAGGTAAGCTAAAATTTTATGGTTGTTGGATCATGGAGTAATAGAAATATTAATAGCTAAATTTTTGTGTAGAATTTTTTTTTGGACGGTTTGTTTGGTGTATAGAGTCGTTGATAATTTTGTTCTTCAAAAAAAAAAACATAGAAAATTGAAAATATAAATAAACGAAAGAATAATTATTAGTATTTTTCTATACATAATAAGTCTTTAAAAGAATCATACAGACAGGTTTAATGAGTTTTAATTTTTAGCTTAAAGATAGGTATATTATGAATTCAATATCTTGAAAACCCCCAATTCTGAAAAATCTATTTATTTTGAAAACCAAAAAAGTTACCTAAACATTGATCTGAACTTGAATAATCAGAAAACAAAATAAGTTGAAACTTAAAAATTTTTTTTTCAGATTTTTCACAGTGTATATTTTATTTAAAAAGAAAAAAAAATACCATCCACAACTTTGTCAGAGACACTATACCGATAAAATCAACCGTTTCGGCCCTAAAAATATTGTTTATCCTCAAAAAATGGTGGGCGATCTTACCCCGCTGGTGGGCGGGCTTACCCCGCATGAAAAAGATCTGCACATTTTCAATGAATTTTCAAAAATTGAAAAAAAACTTTTTAAAAATTGAAAAATAAACAAAAATATTTCAGTTCTTATTTTTTAAATGCGGGTATTGAATAAAAGAACCTCTTAGCGAAGAAAAAATGAAATTGCAGCCGCAACTTTTTTTTCTATAAACAGAATTGCTTAAGTGGGCGTTCTTACCCCGCTTACCCCTAGTTTTTTCCTAGGTTCTGTAGATTATTGCCAGCGTAGCCTTATATTTGCACAGTCTTTCTCAAATTGTGTGCAAATTTTTGCTTGCGGATCGCATTTTTTTCGAATTGCGGTAGGTTTTTATTTTTCAGATATCAAGAAAAAAATTCCGGATTTCGAGCAGTTGCATACATTTATTTATTTGAGCCTAATGATCTCGAACGCAACTGGAGAAAGGTCTTTATCGAAGATGAAACTGATTGAAAATAGGTTGCGTACGACTATGAAGGGTGAAAGGCTGTCAAACTTAGCATTGTTAAGTTGAGAGTACAATATTCTGAAGGAGCTGAATGTTGATTATTCAATCAATAAGTTCTCTGCAAAAAAAAAACTTGTAAGAAAAAATTCTAGCAAATTTTTGGTAACTTTTCAATGAGAAATAAGTGTTTTCAACTCGTAATGTTATTAAATAGATGAAAAAATACGCTCGTATAATTTGTGTTCGCAAAACGGGAAGGGAAACAAATCGAAGAATTTACAAGAAAAATGATGTAGCAAAATATCTTCATTTTGATTTTTTATATTTGTTGCTCACAGATTATATGATGCCTCGTGGAACCTACGTTGGTTAGAAAAAGGCTTTTGGACGGAGTGTTATTTACCTGAATTATTGATTCTGTGCATCAAGTTAATTTTAAGTTAACTTAAATTAGTTGAAGTTCATTCACTCAACTAATCTCATTTCATTTGTTGAACTGAAACTCTGTTTTAAGCATGAGGCAGGTATTTGTCAAAATATGTCATGAACAACTTTTTTCAAACAGGTCGCAAATGTCAATCTGGACGTTACCGGCTGAGGTATTTGCGTGGATGTGATGTTATGAACTTCCATTCCCCCGATGATTATATGATCGGATCCCGCGAGATTCGATAATTCTTTCAATAATGAAAACGCTCGAAAATACGTAAAAATTACCAATTTCGAAAACTTCTTAAGAGTAGCTATAAATTTTAACATCAGAATTTTTATCAACCGGTTTATTAGCATTGAACATAAAGATTTCATTTGGTGCATAATATTGATCAATTGTCATTTTTTTGACGCCTGGCACAACTTGGTTCGATTCCCAAAAAATGCTTGAAAATTTGTCAATGTTTACAGCGCTCCCAGCATATGATAATACCGCTTAACGTTAATCGAGTGATGGTATATTGTGAAGCATTTATTTAAGCTGCAGAAAAAAATATAGCGGCACCAAAAAGCGACAAAATTTTTTTTCTTATTTTGGCCAGATTTTTGTTCTATGTACTCCTCTGTGCGACGTTGCCACTAGTAGCTTAACAGACCCGCGGACAGCAGACATCTTCTTTACAACTTTGCTCATAAGTTAGCACATATGCATGAAAAAATAACAGAAGAGCAACATAAAGTTGGATCCCGGCAGTTTATTAGAACGTTTGTTTGAATATTTCCGAAACATTTCTAAGAATCTAGGTGATGAAAAGGGATAATTATTGTTTGCCATTCCTACTGGTTCTGAAAAATAATCCGTCGAATTGGATTGCTTCCCTTTGAAAGTGCATTTTCGTTACCGGTATCCTTTTTGACAACAAATTTACACATATCCATTCTGCGCCTGTTGGGCTACCTGTAGTAGCAAGTGTGTTGGCTAAGTTCCGCGAATATCGATATTTACCATATTCCCCACACGCACGCTTAGTATGGCAATGACAAACACCGCAAACAGCCAACGCCACTAGCGGCCAGCAGCGTCATCAACAAATAAACAAAACGTAGAACTACGTGAACAATAAAACACAAATTTCTGTACAAACACTAATAATTATGAATTTAAAATTTACATTTTCGTGAACCACAAATTAAGAGCTTTCGATTGATCTATATATCATCGTTGTCCGATTTATTTGAAGAAAAATCATGTTTCAAGATGGCTTGAATCAGTTTTTCGAAAATTTCTCGGAAACCACTTAACCACGAATTACCACAAATTGGATTTCGAACTCACAAATTAACCACTAAATATTGGTGATAAAAGAATTGAAAAAAATTACTTTGTCAAGCCATCTTGATATATGCCTCTGATGAAACCGATTCTGACGATTCACCAGCGGGAACATCTTATGCCATTTCTGGGGCGTCTAGAAAGAGGAAAAATATTTCCTCTCCTAAACTTCCCAGAAAAGGTCCTAAGATTTCCTAACCAAACAGTGCTGCGGAAAAACCGAAGCAAACTCCTCCTGGGCTTGCAAATTTAAAGTCCCAGAAGGAGTTCCCAGCACTGCCAGGAACATCTAAAACCCCAGTTGTTCCTATTGAAACAAACTCTGGATTTGTGAAATTCTCTGACATTGTGGACTGGATCTTTGAAAATTTCAATATACCCGATCCAATTAAAGTTTTTCTTACAGCATTCCTCCCAACAGTTATATCATTTTTGAAGCAGTTGACTGCCCAATGGCCCCTCCTTGCAGCGATTGTATCCTTCGATGCCTAATTCATCTGCGTATACGAAGGATTCTATCTCTGTCTTACAGTGGAATTGTAGAAGTATTTTACCAAAAATGGATTCATTTAAAGTTTTAATAAATAGAAACAAATGCGATGCATTTTCCCTTTGTGAAACTTGGCTTACTTCAAATATTGATCTCAACTTCCATGATATTATTCGCCTTGATCGAGACACCCCATGTGGAGGAGTACTTCTAGGGATTCAAAAGTGCTATTCTTTCTATCGTATTAACCTCCCCTCGATTCCAGGCATCGAAGTTGTCGCATGTCAAATGACAATACAAGGTAAAGAGCTTTGTATTGCCTCAATATATATTCCTCCCAGAGCACAGGTTGGGCAACGGCTGCTCTTTGATTTAATAGAACTTTTTCCCTCGCCACGTTTGATTTTGGAGACTTCAACTCTCATAGCGTGGCTTGGGGTTCCCCTTACAATGATAACCGCTCCTCTTTAATCTATAACCTTTGCGATGACTTCGACATGACTATTTTAAACAACGGTGAAATGACACGTATCCCGAAACCTCCAGCGCGTCCAAGCGCTTTGGATCTATCCTTATGTTCGACGTCGCTACGGTTGGATTGCACATGGAAGGTAATCCTCGATCCCCACGGTAGCGACCATTTGCCTATTCTTATTTCAATTACTAACGGGTCAACCCGCATGCGACCAATTGACATTCCGTATGACCTCACACGGAATGTCGATTGGAAGTTATACAAGGAAATGATTTCAAAAGCGGTCGAGTCGATTCATCATCATCCACCACTTGAAGAATACAACCTCCTCGCGGGCTTAATCCTCCACGCCGCGTTGCAAGCCCAAACGAAGAAATATCCCGGCGTAACGATCATAGAGCGGCCTCCAACTCCGTGGTGGGACAAAGAGTGCTCCGATGTCCACACGCAAAGATCCGACGCGTTTTTGGCCTTCCAGAAGGGAGGTATACCCGACGACTATATACGGTATTCGGAGCTTAATACCAAGCTTAAAAGCCTGGCTAAAGCAAAGAAACGCGGATATTGGCGTCGGTTCGTGAACGAGACGTCGAGGGAGACATCGTTGAGCACTCTTTGGAACACAGCCCGAAGAATGTGGAATCGCGTAACAGTCAACGAAAGCGAGGAGTCTTCAAGTCGGTGGATATTTGATTTTGCCAGGAAAGTATGTCCGGACTCTGTTCCTGTGCAAAACTTTGTTCGCGATACGTCTCCGGGTCACGACGCGATAGAATCACCTTTTACGATGGCAGAATTTTCAGTTGCCCTCCTGTCCTGTAACAATAACGCGCCTGGGTTAGATAGAATCAAATTCAACTTGTTGAAGAATCTACCCGGCAATGCCAAGAGGCGCTTGTTGAACTTGTTCAATAAGTTCCTGGAGCAAAACATTGTACTGCAGGATTGGAGGCAAGTAAAGGTGATCGCCATCCAAAAACCAGGGAAACCAGCTTCTGATCACAACTCTTATAGGCCGATTGCAATGCTATCCTGTATCCGGAAATTGATGGAAAAAATGATACTCCGTCGGTTAGACCACTGGGTCGAATCAAATGGTCTGCTATCAGATACTCAATTTGGCTTCCGCCGTGCCAAAGGGACGAATGATTGTCTTGCGTTGCTTTCAACAGATATTCAGCTGGCGTATGCTCGCAAAGAACAAATGGCGTCTGCGTTCTTGGACATTAAGGGGGCTTTTGATTCCGTTTCTATTGACATTCTTTCGGGTAAACTTCACCGACAAGGATTTTCTCCAATTTTGAACAATTTTTTGCACAATTTGCTGTCTGAAAAGCACATGCATTTTACGCACGGCGATTTGGCCACTTTTCGCATTAGCTACATGGGTCTTCCCCAGGGCTCATGTTTAAGCCCCCTTCTTTACAACTTTCATGTAAATGACATCGACGAATGTCTGGCAAATTCATGCACGATAAGACAACTTGCAGACGACAGTGTAATCTCTGTTACAGGAGCCAAAGCTGCCGATTTGCAAGGACCATTGCAAGATACCTTGGATAATTTGTCTGCTTGGGCTTTACAGCTAGGTATCGAATTCTCTCCGGAGAAGACTGAGATAGTAGTTTTTTCTAGGAAGCATGAACCTGCTCAGCTTCAAACACAATTAATGGGTAAAACGATTTCTCAGGTTTTGGTACACAAATATCTTGATGTCTGGCTCGACTCTAAAGGCACCTGGGGTTGTCACGTTAGATATCTGATGAAAAAATGTCAACAAAGAGTGAATTTTCTTCGTACAATAACCGGACAATGGTGGGGAGCCCACCCAGGAGACCTTATAAGGCTTTACTAAACAACGATATTGTCTGTCATTGAGTACGGGTGTTTCTGCTTCCGCTCCGCAGCAAACACACATTTGATCAAACTGGAGCGAATACAATATCGTTGTTTGCGTATCGCCTTGGGTTGCATGCAGTCGACCCATACGATGAGTTAGGAGGTCTTAGCTGGAGTACTACCATTGAAAAACCGCTTCTGGAGCCTGTCTTCTCGCATTCTTATCAAATGTGAGGTCTTGAACCGTCCTGTGATTGAAAATTTTGAAAGGTTAATCGAACTTTATTCTCAAACCCGTTTTATGACATTGTATTTCAATCACATGTCCCAAAATATTAACCCTTCTTTGAATATTCCAAATCGTGTCAACTTATCAAATACTTCGGATTCTACTGTGTTTTTCGCTACATCCATGATAGAAGAAACTCGTGGAATTCCGGATCATTTACGCGTGCAGCAGATCCCCAAATTTTTTTCCAATAAATATCGAAACATCAACTGCGACAATATGTTCTACACTGACGGATCACTTCTTGATGGGTCCACTGGCTTCGGTATTTTCAATAACAATTTAAGATTCTCCCATAAGCTCGATAATCCTGCTTCTGTTTACGTCGCAGAATTGGCTGCAATTCAGTACACCCTAGGGATTATCGAAAAAATGCCCACGGACCATTATTTCATCTTTACGGACAGTCTCAGTTCCATTAAGGCTCTCCGATCGATGAAAGATGTTAAGCACTCTCCGTATTTCCTGGGGAAAATACGGGAACATCTGAGTGCTTTATCCGAAAAATCTACTCAGATTACCTTAGCGTGGGTCCCTTCTCACTGCTCGATACCGGGCAATGAGAAAGCGGATTCTTTGGCTAAGGTGGGCGCAACAAACGGTGGAATTTATGAAAGACCAATTGCCTTTAATGAATTTTTCTCATTTGTTTTTTTTTTAAACAAATCAAATGCTTGGTTTTTGTAGGACAGTACCTATGTTGGATTTCAGAAAAATCGAAAATTACATGGCGATATTTCAAACATCTAAAATAGAAACCGTTAATTAAATTTGACATTATGTTTCAAAATAATGACAAATAGTGTAAGCTTTTACTGTATCTGTATTTATAAAGCAATGACATAATATCTTATTATTTAATAACGTATTGACTGGTGATATTTTTACATATCGGCAAATGAATTATCGCTTTAACCGTACAGTTTGAACGTCGGAGTATAGTTAAAGGATTACATTGGAGCTTTTGTTTGAAATAACCCATGATGTACTTGACTTTTTCATAGTCGGGTACTGTCTTATGCCATCACTTAACAACCTAATTTTGATGAAGCTGTATGATGTTAAGGACTAATTGGATATGTTACTATAGATTGACGTTCATAATCAACTGATAGTGGTTTGGGTAATTTCAAATCTCTGGGACATGCTGATTATTTATGACACTACGTTCCTTTTACATCCCGAAATCATCTTTCTCTGTCTTCAGCGAAACATTATATTTTTGGCGGTTTTTTGTCGATGCAACTGGATCAGAACATTTAGCCATGTGCGTATAATAACACGTGTGTCTAATAAAGTTAAAACTGAGTTCACTCTGATTTCCTCACGCTTCAATGGGCCCGAATCAGGCGAGAGGAGGTGTGTAGAGGACTAAACGCAATCAATGGTAACTTGTAGTTGCTACACATGAAAAAATAACAAACTTTGGTGTACCTCAGGTTCATAGTTTGCTAGGAAAGAAGACAGTTTTAGTAACTCGCGTTTGGCGTGTGCGTGACCACTGACAGCTTACGAAACTATATATATTCCGATATATATTCCGATAAAACCCTAGAGCCAAAAATTGGTTTTTGACACCCACTTCAAATTCCGACATGGTCAGATACGATAAAGGTGCAAGTCGTTGATATTGACAACATTGACTAGATGAAGCGTTTTTAAACATTCTCGTTAGCTCGACAGGATCCTAGCAAGTCTGTGAGAAGGACATTGAAGCAAAATCTGATGGCCAAAAGTCATAGGGGGGGGTGGGGGCAAGACGGACATGTTAAGGAAACAGTAAATTTGTATGTGTAGAACATCATATTTTTTGGGATCTTAATTCTTTACACTTTAGTTTGACACAAGCACTTTGATGCGTAGTATTTGGTTTCACGATTGAAAATCGTTTTCTACGTTTTTTGAAACAATAAAAAAAAGATTGCAGAATTCGCTTCTTTTGAGTGTGTGGGTGAAACGGACAGGTGGTGTGGGTAAGATGGACAGGTAGGGTGGGTATGACGGCCATGTTAAAATAATTAAAAATAAACGACGAGTTGAGTCTTTATAACGTTATGAATTAGCGAAACGTGAAACGAAAACACACATGGAGGATATTTTAAGGTTTTTGGCCTTACTGGGCACACTCCGGGAACAGGGTTTCACAAGGTCCTGTATCAGTTTTTCAGAGGCAGTTTCAATCTTATCGAACTGAATGATTTTATTTATTATTTTATTTATTATACAGCGGAATAAATCACAAACAATTATTGGTGACAGCCAGTAGCTCAGAACAAAAAAAAAAAAACAAATTCCGTTCATCAAAGCTTAGTAGCACGCCCATTCAATCAATTAGGCGCATGCATTGCAGACAATTTCAGCGTAATGGCATGTCGCGTGAACCGAATGTCACATTTGATGCATCTGCCCTATCCTGAGCCATCTACAGAATCAGAAAAACAATTTCCGCATTGATCGCAAAGTGAATCCTCCGGAACAATTTCTCGCTTGACACGTTTAATTGGCCTTTTCATCTTCTTGATGAGTTTTATCTCTTTTGCAGCTTCGGCTATCGCTAATTCTTGGCGGTATGAGTTAGATGTGATCTCAACCGCTTTTTCGGTTTTGCGCTTCCTTTTCGAGCCTCGGGGTCTGGAAATTTTCGGAAGCGGCAGAATTTCTTTAGGCGTAACGTTGAAAGATGATTCCATGTCACTAACAGCTTGGTCGCCAGGAATTAAACCATCTTCCAACGTAGATTCAACTACACTTTTCTCTACCGTGCAGCTTGCAGGTTCATCATGATTCTCAACAGGTTGTATTTCAGGTTGATCTGTAACTTCGGACGGCGCAAAAGATTCATCCGAAAATACGTGACGATTGCAAGGCCATATTCCGGTTGCTTTGAAACCAGAAATGGCAACACTAATGCTGGCAGCCTTAACAAAAGCTTGCGCCATCAAATCTGCAACATCGTACAGCCCAATTACAACCCCAGGATGTTGGCGCAAGAAAGCGTCTGCTGCGTAGGAAAAGTTCTTCTTAAATGGTCCCATAAATGCAACGTCTAGAGGTTGCATCTTATTACTGCAGTGGGGGGGCAATACAAGAACTGTTACAAAACTGTTCCTTGCCTTTTCAGCAAAAGCCAGATTCTTCGTGTGACTACTATGTCCGTCGATAATAAGTAATACTGGTGTTTCCTTTGATGGCTTAGCGTACTCCAGGAAGTGGTCGAACCAATCGATAAATACTTCCGTCGTCATATATCCCGATGCATTACACCGAAACTTAGTCCCAGCTGGAGCACCTCTCTTCAATGCTTCATTCATCCGAGCTCGAGGAAAGATCATGAATGGAGGAACATATTTACCGGTTGCAGACATGCACATCATCACCGAAGCAGTTTCTCCACGTTCCGCAGAGGAAATCGATCCCACTTGCTTCTTTCCTTCTAAAGCAGCAATTTTTTGTTTTTTTGGAGGGACCTTTGAAGAATATTTTCATTTAAAATAGCTAAAAAGGTGTGAACTGAGCTATTGAACTTACTGTGCTGATTCCGGTCTCGTCTGCATTATATATTTGGGTAGGAGCAAATCTTCCTTCTTTAAGAAATTGCTCGAGTAAATTATAAAAAGCATATACTGCCTGTTTGTTGAAACCTCGTGCACGCGCGTGAGACGTGGCTTCAGGCTTTCGAAAGCTTAATTTTGGATTTCGTTTCAGAAAGCCGAGTAACCAATCGCGCCCTGCCATTTTTTTGACTTTGTTGAAGGGATGTGGAAGGAAGTTTCTTTCGGCTAGCTCGAAGCCAAGCTTTTGGACATCTTTTTGAGTAAGGCCATAGAAGCGACTCTCTAAGTCCAAGAGATGCTGTACCAATTCATTTTCCTGTTCTGAAGTGAAAACGGCTTCCTTAGGCCCCATACTCATTGTCATTGTAGGAAATGCAATTCGCCTCTTCAAAGTGGTCCTTGGAATACCGTATTTTACCGCGGTAGCAAGAACTGAAATTCCGCAGGTCACTTCGTGTCTAGCAGCAGCCAGCTGACTTTCGGTCCACGTCTGACGGGTAGTTGTCCTTTTGTAGGATCGAGGCATACCTTAATTTGAAGAACCAATATTATAAACACTGACCGTCTTACCCACCCTGGTGGTGGACCATCTTACCCCACCAGTACACACAATTTTCAAACTTTCATAGTTTTTCAATAACAATATACTTTACCTGTATCTCTTCGCGAATAGATCAGCCAAGTTTCAAATAACCGAAAAATGGATCAACATCCAATAAAACGCGACACTTACTGGAAAAAAATCTTATTTTCTGACACAAAAAAACTACATCCGCACTCGAACTTGTAGCTTTGTTATAAAGTTTGTTTATTTATTGCACATTTGACGAATGTAACCATGGTGACAGTGGTTCGAAAACCATAAACTAACTTCATGATAGATTGGCCGAGACAATTTTGCAGAAAGAAAGTCGCTAAGCTTAAGAATAAGTCACATGTCCATCTTACCCACCCTGTCCGTCTTGCCCCCATCCCCCCTATGCGGACGTTGTACAATGAGCTTCTTACGAAGTACGAAGGATGCATCCTTATGAACGACGGAATGTACACATACCAACAAACAAAAGTTCTATAAAATATCTGCTTTACCATATACTGATCGATTTACACGATTTTTCTCTGAATTTCAAAGTAAACATTACATTTTTTAAATTTTTTACTACCTGATAAGTAGTGCACACAAAGACATTTCTGCAGAATAACAATTGTTTGGCCTGTGCGAAACATGACCCTGGTTTACGAGTCATGACAGGGATGGCAGATGTGAAGATATGTCCTTATTTGGAAGACCTCAGAGCTCGTGTTGCCATTTCTTTTGACACTTCCTATCAAATAAAAAAATAAGGATTTACATACCCCTAAAACACTCTGTTAAGCAGGTTATTAACGTAAATCTACAGGGTTAATAACTATTCATTCTATCTTCCAAATCAAATGTCACCGAATCATAAATCTATCAATATCCATCAAAACGATGTTTTAGTAACCGCACAATCCCCCATAAACATAAATAAATCATTCTATTTTTAGTTTTCTTCGAAGGATTCCCTGCGGAAACATTCCACCGGTGTGCAGAATAATGCAAGTGGACGTGCTGCGTTAGAAATGAATGTATCTGAACGAAAAAATCCTATTCATAGACAGCTAACAATCTGTCGTCGCAATTCAAAGCGACCCGCAACAAATTGAATTAACCTGTTGCATAAATTTCCACTCCGAAACAAACTCAACAGGTTGCATAATAAACTCCTTCCAGGTGACGCCAAAGCGTATTATTGTACGCACCCTTCCGGCGCTCAATTCGAACGATATCGAGTGTGTATGTGGGAGAGACGAACAGTACTACAGAAATCTCATCTATTCGCTTTGTAGGATTCTACGCAGTGTTGTATATATAACGCAGTTCATAGCGAAATTCCCGTACAGCGACTAATGCATATACACATCGAAATACAATCGGATTTTCCCCTTTGCGATAAGCAACAGGTGTGAATGTCGACACTTCGTCCGTTCCTTCCGGGAAGCGCGAGCGATTTTCTTCCACATTCCCCCTTTTCATCTTCTTATCAAGCTTCGCTTAAGGGATGAAGAGAAAAAAAAAACAGAGCGTTTATCGATCAACAGTTCAACCTTTGCTTTCTCGAAGTGATGCGATAAGCGACACATCAGTAGATACCATCGCACTGGTAGTCGTAGGTTGACTGACGGCAGCCCGGCAGGTACGGATACAACACATGTTTGCGAGGACTATGATAAATGGTTTGATTAGATCCGAGGTATTTTTGATCTTCCAACATGGATGAGGTAGAACGAAACCCGGTGGAAACTGGGGTAGTAACAATAGCGACATAACCGCATCGTTCGTGTTTTTATTGATCCGGCACACCGCAAATTCATATCTATAAAGGTTGTGCGCAGTGTGAAGCGTGGAAATATGGAAAAATGCTTTTCTCACTCCGCCGCCGTTCTTATCTGCTTCTGGTTCGAACACAGCTGAGATTAATGTTCGTACCGTAGGATTTGTGTATCACTGATGACAGAGAGTTTGCTGATAATAATTCGACATAACAATCTTTCCCGCTTTTCTAACAGTCTGGAGAACATGATAAATCACGAGATCGTTGTTACACAAGAGTATTTAAATTTATAGCATGTAGCGGTACTTCCTCGTTTTAATTGATTGCACTTATCAGCAATAGTTAAAAAAAGGTTTAAAATTTTGAACTATTTTGCTACTCAGAAGATGGTGGAAAACGATACTGGTAAACATGGTGTGAGATTGACAATCTGCAACTCGGTTTCTTCATCGCCTCCGTTAAACAGGGAACGCATGGTTATTGACTATTTCGTTGTCGTTTATTGAATGTGCAGGAAAGAAGACACCTGGTTATTTTCAATTTCAGCACATCTTGGAAAACCCCAGCATTATTTGACTCCATGTAAGTTGCTTGTGTTTGTTAAAGTGTTCTCAAGCATAAGTTTTCGTTTTGTAGTTAGTTTCGATTCAAAACTGGGTTATAAGATAAATATTTTTTTGCAAAATGATGTAATCTGGTTCGTTTGCTTCAATTTGATCTCGATTAAAATTAACGCATCTAGCACGTTTCAGACACCGTCTTAGTAGAATGGAATTAGATATTGAGATCTCTATTCTATTCTATTCTGTCTACATGTGTTGCAGGAAACGGAGATCATACAATGCTGAAGTATTCTAATAATGACCTGACATAGGAATTCAAGCGATCGCCCAGAGAAAGAGTTTCTAGGTGGCGGTCATTCGCTATGGCGAAGTGAATGAGGTCGGTTGGTATCATTCTTACTGTTTCGTTTTGCGTTTGTTTTCGTATTTGTTTTTGTATGTCGGATTGGATTGGAATAGAGCTTTGAAATTTGTTTAACATATGACTAATGCATAAATCGGTACTTAGGGTAGAGCGGGTAAAGTTGGTCATTTTTGGTAAAAATGTTCTATTACTTTATACCGGTAACACAGTCATACCTCGATATAAGGCAACTTTATTTTCATTTCCGCTACGTTATATCGAGTTACATTATATCGAAGCAAAATAATTTTTTTTTAAATTCATGCAAGAATGTGATTACTCAAAGATGCGCGAAAACCTATTTTCCATCACCTATCAGTAATTTTGAACCATTCTTAAGCCCATTTAGGACAATTTTTCAACAAGCAAAAAAAAGTTTTTTAATTGATGCAAGACTGTTGAAATGCAAAAATGTGCGGAAACCTATTTCCCATCACCTTCCAGTAATTTGAAACCTTTCTTATGCTTTTCTTTAGAAAAAATTTCAACAAACAAAAAAAAATACTTGATGCAAGACTGTTTGTTGAATTGTTACTGAAGGATGCGTGGAAACCTAATCCCATCACCCATTAGTATTTCAAAACCTTTCTTATGCCCATTTGGGACAATTTTCGCATTGGTTTCATTGGTTTCAAAACTTACTACATATTTTCGAAGCAATTTATACCCCAAAAACAGTTGCTATATCATTTATATTCACTATCAATACATCTTAAAAAGTTACGTTATATCGAGGTAAAAGTTACGTTATATCGAGTTACGTTAAATCGAGGTTGCCTTCTACCGAGGTATGGCTGTATTAGGGATCATTCAAATGATACATAACGCTCTAGGGGGTGGGGGGATATTCAGCGGAGCGTTATATTGCATGTGGCAAACATGTAAAATTGCGTTACATGGGGGTGGGTGGGTATTGAAAATTGCCAAATTCCGCGTTATGTAATATTTGAATGGTTCCTTATGCGAAAATATGAACTACATTAAACAGCTCGCAATTTTGCGGATACACTAAAGTTTTTTTTTACGAGGAGACACGTAGCGCGGAAAAAAATCCGCGTGAAAAACGCGTAAGTTCCAAAATCCGGGTAAAAATGGCGTTAATTGTAAGATCTGCGTAATACTTCACGTGAATTCTGAAGTCTGAGTAAATAAACTGGTGATTTCCAAAATTCGCGTAAAAAACGAGAAATTTCTGAAAACCGCGTAAATTCCGAAATCCGAGTAAAAAAACCGCGTGGATTAATACCGAAATTCGGGTAAAAACCGTGAAAACTCTGAAATCGTAAATTGGGGTAAAAAAACGTGTAAATTCCGAAATCCGCGTTAAAAACGCGTAAATTTTGAAATTTGCATAAAAAACAGCGTATGTTCTGAAATCTGCGTAAATTCCGTAATACGCGTTAAAAGGCTTCAGTGTATTTTATCTTTTCTGAGCGGTTGACAGATTGGCCAATTAGCTCCTCAGGTAGGGTAGAAGTTGCTCAGCGAGTGGGGTAAAGTGACAACTTTTATTTCGGAAGGACAATTCAGTTTTCCTCCACCAATGCATTAACGGCAGTCTGTAGCATTTAGGCGGAAGTCAAATCGTTTTCAGTTTGTCGCTTAGACGTTCGCAAAAACTACTCATTATTGGATGAAAAAGTGTTACTCTCCCTTGCTTGACGAAAAGTTCACTAAGGTGCTTATTACGGGAGTCACCTCACGGTGAAATATATTTCACTCTCACGCTCACTTCACTTTTTTAGACCTATTCCCGATTCCACCTCAAGTGAGATGACAAAAATCACCTCCGTAGAGTGAGATAGACAGTGAAGTGAAATTGAGAATAGGACAAGTGAAATGAGATTGTTTCCCAGCTCAAAAATGTCCAAGTCCCAGAAAGTTGTTTTTCCCGTTTTTTTTTAGATAACACCAGATGCATTTCTAAGACATTCGGCATCAAAAAAAATGTTTTTTCCGGTATCGCAAATTTCCTGAACTAGTTTGCATTTTTTTCATCGGGCCAATAAATGAAAATTTGACCGCTTCAAGGCACGGATCAAATTTTGATTCGCTTCGTTATTAAAGAATAAATCCAATATTTACCATTAGATCACAAATCAATCAACTTTAAGACTTATGGCATCTTCGTGGAATCATTTCACCGTTCAAAATGGTCGTGAAATAATTCCACGCGGAACGTCGCTTTTTCCGTTCTCACTTCACTGATATGCCCTCATAATAACCCAGATTCCGCGGCAGATGTCACTTTGCGACGTTTTTCTCACTTACGTGAGTCCCGTAATAGGGTTTTGTTCACTTCACTCTGATTTCACCGTGAAGTGACTCCCGTAATTAGCACCTAAGGTCGCCTTTTTTACAGTTTTTTACGCAGGTTTTTTTTATGTGGTCATTTTTACGCGGATTCCGGAAATTACGCGGTTTTTTACGCAGATTCCGGAATTTACGCGGTGTTTTTTTCTTACGCGGATTTCGTTTTTTTTTTTCATTTCGGAATCCGGAATTTACGCTTTTTTTTTTCACGTAGATTCAGGAATTTACGCGATTATTTTTTACGCGGTTTCCTTTTACGCGGCACGTATCCCCCGCGTAAAAAGCGACTTTGGTGTATACGTTAAAATTACATTGATGGTTTGAATGGACACTTGATCAAAGAAAACACGTGTTAAATTGAAAACTCGAACCGAATTCCGCAATTCTAAAGTTTTTATGGTTTTCTGATTGTTATAGATCAGCTGAAAGAGAGTAATTTTCTGAGCAAAACGTGGTTTTGGAGAAATTTTTATCGTTGTCCTTCGTATTTTTAATTGAGTTCTTGCTCAAACCTGCTCAAAATCTGTTAATGAGCGAATTGTCATTTGAAAACGGGTGTTTATTATTCCTTATTTAAAAACCGACGGACAACGATAAAATTTTTTTTTGAAATCACAATTTGCACAACTGCACTTTGTTTTGTCATATTGTTTCTTTGCTTATCTGATTATATCACCCATATAACACAATTTTTTTATATAAATGATATGTGAAAAAAAAAACAGTTTTTTCGATGCGTTGGTTTGATGTAATCCTCATTGACCAACTAACCCCGTAACCAACTAGACCTGTTCTACCCTATCTTCTTCCCCGCCGATGTTGTGAGAAAAACTATCTTACTCATAAAGCCATTACCACGTGGCTTGAATGATGACTATATTGTATATCACTCACAAACTCTACTGCTAAGCAATATTCGACGCAGATGATTGAAGTAAGCGTTGGTTAATTCATTACGAATGAGGTCCCGGTTAGTAAAAATTGGCATTGTAGGTGCAACAGCATACCACCAGCACATGAGCCTCAAACATAAGAATGCTTCAAACTGATTGACTGTTTTTTCGGTCGATCATGATCGCAAACGAAAAATGGTACGTGACTGCCGACAGAAGATTTTACGGCGGACTTGAACGCCGAAGCGGCGGTCCTTTTGCGGAAAGCAACGTTGCACGCAGCTCGTTTCTCCTTCGCTCTGTTTTGAACCGTTCGTTGAAATTGAACGTGCTGCAGGTAGGTACAAGTTGAAATTGAGCGAAGGATCGCACAAAAAGGAAAGCTTGTAACTGACCGAGAAAACGTTCAAGCGTCTTTATAGAAAAGGATTTTTCAAATCCCTGATCTTGAGTAAGTTAGTTGTTGTTGAGCCCCTTTGAAAAAACCGTGTTGCGTTGGAGCAATTCAATTTTTTATTTGATGGAATAACTTTTTGTTGATTATTGCTTCAAAAAGCTTAGGTATACAAGAATGAATGGCTATGCCTCGATAGTTGCTAATATCGGATTTTTCACCAGATTTGAACACAGGCACCAAATATGAGTTTTTCCAGAATTTCGGGAAGCAACCGGATTCCAGCGACATATTGAAAATGAAGAGCAGTGGGAAAGTTAGTTTCATAAATGCTTGCGGAATTCCGTCTGGTCCCGGACCTTTTGACGCACCCAAAGCTTTTAGAGTATCTTTCTTTTCTTTCTTCTCTTTTAGAGTATCTATCTAAAGGGGATAATCAAAATAAGTAGGATAGGCAGAATTTTGATGAAATTTGAAATGCTGTAGCTTTGCCAAATGTTATTCGATTTAACATTGAACTGGAAAACTTTTGAAGTTTTGTTTCCTGACCTCAGATCTGGCCTAGGTCACCGGATAGGAAATATTCTTGAGTTCCGGTAGGTATGTCAAACCTGCTAATTTTTGGATGGATTTGGTAATGGGTGACCCGATAAAAATGTTTATTTGCATCATTGGCATAGATGACAAAATCATTTCTGAAGCGATTGGTTCATCAAGATCCAGAATCTGCCAAGAACTCATCGAGAAATGGCTATTTTTTCATCCGAATGTCCTCAGAGGAACCTTTAGTAGGGGACAGTTACGTTTTTGCACCAAATATAGCGTGTGACATCTCTATCTTCAGGATTTTTCATCAGGAATCATTCAAAAAACTTATTTTTGAATACAGGCTTCATTGACCACTTCCGGAACAACCTGGATGCTCCGAAGGAACTCGTAGTGAGGGAATTTAGATTTCTGCATCAAAATATAGTATGCAACACCTCTATCTTAAGGATTTTTCATCAGGAATAATCCAAACGACATATTTCTGAATACAGAGTGCGTTGGCCACTACCGGAACAATCTAAATGCCCCGGAGGAACCCATGAAGGGGACATTGACATTTTCACATCAAATATAGCGTGTAATACCTCTATCTTCAGGATTTTTTATCGGGTGGTCAATGAAGCCTGTATTCAAAAATAAGTTTTTTGAAAGATTCCTGATGAAAAATCCTGAAGATAGAGGTGTCACACGCTATATTCGGTGCAAAAACATAAATGTCCCCTACTAAAGGTTCCTCTGAGGACTTTCGGATGAAAAATAGCCATTGCTCGATGAGTTCTTGGCCGATTCCGGATCTTGTGGAACATTAGCTTCCGAAATGATTTTGTCATCTATGCCAATAATGCAAATAAGCATTTTTATCAGGTAACCCATTACCAAATCCATCCAAAAATTAGCAGGTTTGACATGCCTACCGGAACTCAGGAATATTTCCTACATCCGGTGACCTAGGCAAGATCTGAGGTCAGGAAACAAAACTTAAAAAGTTTTTCAGTTCAATGGTGTTCGAATTATTAAAATCGAATAACATTTGGCAATGCTACAGCATTTCAAATTGCATCAAAATTTTGCCTATCCTACTTATTTTGACTATCTCCTGTATATCCTTACGGTGGTTTAGGGAAGTGGAACAGGAAGTGTTACAATCGTTGTTGCCAGAGATTGAGTTTATCTCTGCATCTCTAACGACTATAACGGAAAGAAAGAATACTGTGTGGCTGTATGGACTGTGTGTGTGTGGAATTCTGTGTCTTTGACTTCTAGTTTTTCTAATACGACGTATGATACTGATAATGACGTTGGTAAATAAGTGTCGATATCTGATTTTCCTCATTTGTTATTTCCTATATGTTGACTGCTTATTTATTTACCATCAGCCGTCGTTGTTTTTTTCCACAGGAAATAGGGCGTGTAGTATCAGCATTTTATTTCGGCGAAGGAATATAAAATTCAGAGGAGTGGTTAAAGAGCTGTAGTGTTGCATATTTTTCTAGTTTGAGTCCTAGGACAAAATCTGTATTGACTAGTGTAATCATTGAAATAGTCGCAACTTGCGGTCCATAAGTCGTATCAATATTTTTCGATATTCCCCCTCCAATGATAACGTGACATTCTCCCCCTATGAAATAAATGATATCGTTATTTTGTTTGGAAATACAAGTGAAAAACCATCTAAAAAGGTATTAGAAAATCATAGATTCATCAACAAAATTGAGTGGATTGAAATAGAGAACAAATGAGGGTCTTGCACCTGCAAAAATTGATTAACCTGGAGATCAGGAGGAAGCTGTCACATCTGAATTTAAGCAGATTATTCATCTACAGGACCATCCATGCACGGTTGTTCCCAAAAAGAAACCTGGTAAAAAATGGAGTGTTCAAAGTCATTAAAGCAGTGAAGGAACGTTTCCGGCGAAATCCAGCGTTCGGCAAGCAAAATGGCATGTGAAATGAATATGAGCCACACTTTATGGAGCATGTGTTCGTGAGATACCAGCTGATAAAAGAGCAGTCGAGCGATATCAAAATGCGTCAACTGGAATGGTTTGGGGGGAGGTATATCGACAAGGGCGTGAAAATAAACAAGGAGTACTACTTGCAACACGTTATCAAAAGCCATTTGCATCCTTGCGCTAAAATGCTTTTTGGGTAAGACAGTTTTTGCTTTCAACAGGATTCAGCACCAGCGCATAAGGCATTGATCATGCAGAAATGATGTAAGGTGTCGTACACAAATTACGTAACGTTAAAAATCTAGAACCTCCCTATGCTTTGTTCAATATGACTCCTCCCCCCCTAAAATTACGTAACGCTGAACAACCTGACCCACTTCAAACTTTTCAATTTTAAGCAAACATCTCAGGTACGTGACTGTCTCAATTACCCCCACTCCCCAAGCATTACGTAATTGGTGTACGACTCCTAAGTAGAATTTGCCTTGTTTCATCAGTTCATCTGAATGACTTGCATCGTCACCGGATTCGAACCCGCTTGACTCCAGTAACTGGGGATACATGCTAGGAAAGTTGAACGACATTAGGCATTTGAGTTTGGACACATTCAGAAAATGATTGGTGAAGATTTGGGACGAAATGCCGAACGAAGTTGTGCGTGCGGCTTGTAATGACTGAACAAAGGTGAAACTCAACTATGTACATTGTAATTTTAATACTTATAGATGTTAAGTTTAGTAAAGCGGGCAATGTATGTAGTTTCACGGGAATGCGAAGATGAACGGGAATAGAAGGTGTGACTAGAATTAGAAAAATTTTCCCTCGTCCAGACGGGACTCGAACCCGCAATCTCCGTTGTCTCCGGCAAGGTGTTTTGGCCAATTAAACTACTGGGTAAGGGTAACTCTTCCTAAGACCAATGTCGAATCACCCTCTACTATTGTGTTCCCGCATCTCAGCACGCCGCGATGAAACTGCACACACTGCCCTGTGGAAGTTTATTTCTGTCAACTGAGAGAGTGGTCTCTTTACGCACACTATGTATAATGACTTATTATATCTACAGCGGCGCAAGCGATGAGACACGTCAGTTGGTGGCCAACTCCCATGGAAGGCGTATCACGGAAGAGCTCCGTTGTGCTAATTTTACTTTAAGAACTAATTTTATTTTTTGCCATATTGACTTACATTTTAAGTTGAGTAAAGCGGGCTCAGTTGACAGAAATAAACTTCCACAGGGCAGTGTGTGCAGTTTCATCGCGGCGTGCTGAGATGCGGGAACACAATAGTAGAGGGTGATTCGACATTGGTCTTTGGAAGAGTTACCCTTACCCAGTAGTTTAATTGGCCAAAACACCTTGCCGGAGACAACGGAGATTTCGGGTTCGAGTCCCGTCTGGACGAGGGAAAAATTTTTCTAATTATAGTCACACCTTCTATTCCCGTTCATCTTCGCATTCCCGCGAAACTACATACATTGCCCGCTTTACTAAACTTAAAATGTAAGTCAATATGACAAAAAATGAAATTAGTTCGTAAAGTAAAATTAGCACAACGGAGCTCTTCCGTGATACGCCTTCCATGGGAGTTGGCCACCAACTGACGTGTCTCATCGCTTGCGCCGCTGTAGATATAATAAGTCATTATACAAAGTGTGCGTAAAGAGACCACTCTCTCAGTTGACAGAAATAAACTTCCACAGGGCAGTGTGTGCAGTTTCATCGCGGCGTGCTGAGATGCGGGAACACAATAGTAGAGGGTGATTCGACATTGGTCTTAGGAAGAGTTACCCTTACCCAGTAGTTTAATTGGCCAAAACACCTTGCCGGAGACAACGGAGATTGCGGGTTCGAGTCCCGTCTGGACGAGGGAAAAATTTTTCTAATTCTAGTCACACCTTCTATTCCCGTTCATCTTCGCATTCCCGCGAAACTACATACATTGCCCGTTTTACTCAACTTAAAATGTAAGTCAATATGACAAAAAATGAAATTAGTTCGTAAAGTAAAATTAGCACAACGGAGCTCTTCCGTGATACGCCTTCCATGGGAGTTGGCCACCAACTGACGTGTCTCATCGCTTGCGCCGCTGTAGATATAATAAGTCATTATACATAGTGTGCGTAAAGAGACCACTCTCTCAGTTGACAGAAATAAACTTCCACAGGGCAGTGTGTGCAGTTTCATCGCGGCGTGCTGAGATGCGGGAACACAATAGTAGAGGGTGATTCGACATTGGTCTTAGGAAGAGTTACCCTTACCCAGTAGTTTAATTGGCCAAAACACCTTGCCGGAGACAACGGAGATTGCGGGTTCGAGTCCCGTCTGGACGAGGGAAAAATTTTTCTAATTCTAGTCACACCTTCTATTCCCGTTCATCTTCGCATTCCCGCGAAACTACATACATTGCCCGCTTAGCTAAACTTAAAATGTAAGTCAATATGACAAAAAATGAAATTAGTTTGTAAAGCTTATAGATGTTATTGAAATCGATTCTGAAGAGAAATAAAAACTGGTTTGAGTTTTATGACATAAATAAAGTGTATCACTTTCACGTTGCTACCCTCTACTATTTTTACGAAAACAGTTTTGATTTTCTTCATATCATGTATACTGCCGTTCTACGCATATTTGTCCCATGTTCCATATCACCCTCACTAACACGCAGCGAATCCATCCCCAGGATACCTATAACTCGGTGAAGGAATCGTTAAGGGAATCGCAAACACGATCCGGAGGATTCCCACTCACGATTCTTATTTCAAGAATCCTACAGCCATATACAGGGCATTCCTGAGGATTCTTTTTCAGGAATCCTTTTCAAGGACGCTCAGGAATCCAATGTGAGGAATCCTAGAGAATCTATGCGAATAGTATGTGTTCGTCCGGGCATGCAAACGAGAAAAACGATGCTAAAGTTTTACAATACTTTTACGCATTGCGTCAATGTGACAAATGCAATTATGGGCTTCTAACCAGTTTTACCTTGCAATAGACTGTTTTCAATAAATCTAGTTGAAGGTTTTAACACTCTTTTCCATAAAAATACCCACTGGGACAATAATGCCGAGAAATTTGTCTTCCAATATGTAATTTCTACGCATATCAGTCCCACCACATGCATTCGATGTTTCCCAATAGAAAGTTCGTACTGAGGATACAAGGCTGTTCAACCTTTCACGAAAATGATCACGCTAATCTTGTTGTCTTTATACGCAAGTGATAATAGTCGAGATGAAGGTTTAGTTAATTGAATAAGTATCAGATGACTTACCATTACAATGGGGAATTGTTTTAGATTGCCCATTCCTATCATATTTGAACGTTGTTGGGCTTTCACCATTTTGGCTACACACAAAAGGCAGTTCTTACAACTTCAAATTAGTGTGAATCTCATGCGTTTATCTTTTTTTATGCTCGAAAAGGAAGAGTATTCAGATTACAAACCAGCAAACATGGCTTAGTTATCCCTAACAAAGATATGAACGTACCGCATTTAAATAATCAAGCAAAATGATTTTCGGTACCGTATTTTTGAAGCCTGTAATGTACCAAACATTGTTAGGAGAAGTCTTTAGTGCTCTGTAGCCCTTCCCAAGTTATAAATGAGGGAATTAGTGGTTAGTGGGATAAATTAGAATAGAAAAAATCTAGTGGGACAAATATGTGTAGAAAATCATCGATGGGACAAACAGACTTGGTATAGTTTTTTAATATTTTCGGAACAAACAATGTTATTTTTAAAAGTTTTTCAAAAATATACGTGAAAATAGACTCATTGGTGATAAAAAACGAAAATCGACCAAAAGTAACATGGGACAACTATGCGTAGAACGGCAGTATACCTAACCATACTTTTTGGAAAATATCCGATCAACAAAAAAATGTTCAAGATTTTTCTGGTTATGAAACTTTTATTAATTGTTTTCACAACTGTTGCATGCCTGAAGTAGCAATATGAGTGCTGTTTATTTAGTGGAAGCCGATTTTTTTACGCTCAAACTACAAAAGTAGAAAAAACTCTAACCTCAAAATTGTATAGGAAAAGACCACAATCCCGTTTCACCTTAAGCCCCACGAAAATATTGAAAACACGTAAAACTAAAAAAAAGTGCATGTTTTTTCATTTCTTTTTTTCATATTTTAAAATTAAAATAAAATATTTGCAATTTGATGTTAACGTAGAATAAAACAATATTAATCAAAATAGCGACGAAGGTGCAATGAAGAGAGAAAAAGAAGAGAGATAAACCGAAATTTTAATTCAAAAAATCAATTGTTGGGAAACAAAATGGCATCACTGCTGCGAAAAAGGAAAATATACAATAAGGTGGCTTTTTACGCGGATTCCGGAATTTACGCGGATTCCGGAATTTATGCGGTTTTTTTACGCGGCACGTATCCCCCACGTAAAAAGTGACTTTAGTGTATTTAAATTCCTTGATAGGCAGATAAATCTCAAAAACCATTTGTTGGGTTGTTCTCTGGGTTAGAAAAATAACAGACGTTTGCAATAAAACGATTGTTTCTAATACAAAAAGGAAAAATTCAAAACTGGTTTCGTAAAAATGGTACATCTTTCATATGAGTCAATTACTTCGGGGTAATAGTTGTTTCTCGCATGAAATTTTCCAAGGAACATGATGAAATTATCAAATTCCAGGAAAAAGTGGCTGCATTGGCGGAAAATATAAATTTAGTTTTAAAATTCAAAAATAATTTATCTGGCAACACTAACCGTCAAAAATTATAAATTTATTTTTTTAAATCATCTATCAGTACTTTTCCAACATCTAACATCTAACGTTAGATATCTATGAATTGTAAGGTGAAGGAAAAAGAAGTTTTGAACAAACATTGCGTTATTTTGCAACGAAAGTGAACATAAATGAATAAGTCCCCTAACTTTGAGCCCATCCGTGATGGTCTATGCCTTGTTTGGGCTTTTTCATGGTCACTTCGTATTGAATGACTTATATAGCATTCCTACGCACATTTTATTCATTATATGTGGACTTGGTAGTACTTTGAACAATTATGCGTAGAATGGAGGAAAAGGCTTCATGATATGTGTCATTTGTTTGAAACTGACCGAGTTGAAACGTTCTTAACAGGAGGTATGATAAGACCATTTAGTGTCAAGCGACTTAAGCATGGGTTTATGTTTAAGGTCTCAAACTCATGCGGGGATTACAGCAAGTCAAATGCGATTCGAAACAGATAAAAAATGATAAACATGCCAGTCTCTAATCAACGAATAATAAACTAGCAGGCCGTGGGTGTTGCCTATGATTAGCTAAATAATTTAAAATATTGTTCATGTTCACCGTTTGTTATTTGGATGTAAAATAGAACTTGAGTTCCTGATTCAGATCGATTGATTAACAATTACAATCACTCATCTGCACGTCACCGTGTCAACGTTCCATGAGCATGTCAAACCGAGTTCGTATGTAGTAGAGATGGTCGGGTACGGGTATTTTTACCCGAAACCCGTACCCGACCCGTTCCCGACGGGTTCGGGTCGGGTTTCGGGTAACGCCAAAAAATATTCTACGGGTTCGGGTCGGGTACGGGTAATTAAAAAACCAAGGCTTCGGGTTCGGGTCGGGTACGGGTTTGAAAAATTCTCAATTGGTCGGGTACGGGTAATTCAATTTTCGTGAATTGTGAGAACTCAATTTTTATCATTTGAAGCCTGGGTGTTTTCTTAATGTCGATAATCGGTAAGATCGGAGAGAAAATCGCCCATCATCACTCAACGAGAGATCGCCCAATACCTATTCTGACAGTTGTCGGCAGTCTATGCACCAAGGGAATGACATCATGCTATCGCTTTCTAATGTTAGATTGAATAGTTCTTCCTGCAACGGTTTTGATTTAAATGGAGTTTTTGTCGGGCTTTATTCATAACTGTCAGGAAAACCGCGGAGCATTGCACAGTGGAGCGACTTAATACAAATGCTTGCCAAGTAAAAAAAAAGTGTCGATAAATACGACGAAAATATGGTATATACTTAATTTTGGGGTGCTGAACACGAATCTCCATTCCACTTTTTATTTGGAGACGTTCATAAACACGTGACTTAATTTTTCATGATTTTTAGCACTTCTCCCCTAACTTTTGCATTAAACAGAATTATATGATCTTCAACCACAAGCAACGCCACAGGGCGTCCTCTTTACAAAAACAGCTTACGTAGTTTTTGCACAACTCCTCAAATCAAGCAAATTTCGCAAAAAAAATTGTTTTTATAAAAATTAAAACAATATTATATATTATAATAGGTAATAAAAACTAACTACAAATCAACTTTTTCTTCGAGGCCAAAAAAAAAATCAAGCTATCATTGAAGCTGCAGAGCGTTTCAAAGTAATGATATATTTTTTTTAAATATGTCAAAAAACGTCAGTATGCCGAGTTTTGAAAAGTTATAAAAAATCAAATTTCATGATATTGCACCCATATAGTGGACTTAAGCACTTAAATATTTATTTATTTATTTATTTATTTAATATCTGTTTTTTACTGATTTTTAGAATTTATCAATGACACTGAATCTATACTCAAAATTACAGGTTTTTGGCAAATGAAGTGAATTATCAAATTTTTCTCAAGTTATGAACTACATTAATTTTGACCTTTTAAAATTCGTTTGACCCTTTAATGTGTTTATAAAACTCGTCGTTTATTTTAAACTTTACCAGACATGCACTTTTCATAGTGGACCGATTCCTTATAGTGGACCACCCGCCTGAAACTCTGGGTTTATTATCATTCGTTCACACGCACACTCGGTTCTAGCCTGGCTCCGGCCATCATCTCGAGAAACCACATATGACAATCAGTGCATAAAATGTACGAGGTACCCAGGCATGTTGAACAAAAAAAAATAAAAAAAAACCAGGACGGGTCGGGTACGGGTCGGGTACCGGCAATTTCGGCGTTTTTTTCTATCGGGTACGGGTCGGGTACGGGTAGTTAGAATAGATATTTTTCGGGTTCGGGTCGGGTACGGGTATTTTAAACAAACCAGACTTCGGGTTCGGGTCGGGTACGGGTTTGGAAATTTTCGATGAGTCGGGTACGGGTCGGGTACGGGTAAAAAGTTTCCCATACCCGACCATCTTTATGTAGTAGCGAGTTTATTACCCTGCACATGAAGACTTTGTATTGATATAGACCGTTCCGATAATTATAAATACACCGTCATTTCAAATAACGTGCAGTATTCAACCAAACGTTGGCTGCGTCCTGTTGTTTACATCCAAAAGAAACAGATGCTGTCATTTTTTCTAACATTTAGTGCGAAATTTTGAAAATGCGTGGCCTTTCTCCCGAGCAAAGAAAGCGAATTGTGCACAAATGGGGCACCGTGAGTGGTCTTTCTATAAGAAAATTAGCCAGAGAAGAAGGTATAAGTGTCGGAGCAGTTCAAACCGCATTACGGAAGTATTGTGAAGAGTGCACATTTACTGATGTCCCAAGACGTGGTAGAAAACCCGGGCCTGTTGATCCCACAATGGACAAAAAGGTTAAGGAATACTACAAGCGGCATCCTTCAGTATCAGTACGAGATGTGGCGAGAAAGCTTGGAACCTCGGCGAGTAACGTTATGCGTGCCAAGGGAAGAATGGGTCTGCAGACCCGTCGGAAGCAGAAGCAGCCAAAACGAAATCCAAAACAAGCTGAATCTGTGAAACCGAGAGCTCGGAAGCTTTATGACAAACTTCTGACCAAAAAAACGGCGTGTGTTATCATGGATGACGAAACCTACATAAAACTGGACTATAAGACTCTGCCAGGACCGCAATTTTATACATCACCGAAGGGAAAGGATGTGTCCCTGGACCAGTGAAAGCCATTTACACCGAAAAATTCGGCAAGAAGGTAATGGTTTGGCAGGCCATTTGTGAATGTGAGAAAATCTATTCATTACGAATGAAACAATGAATGGTAAAATTTACGTGAAAGAGTGTTTGCAGAAAAGGTTATTACCCATGGTTAAGCAGCATAACAATCCTCCAATCTTTTGGCCCGATCTTGCTTCCTGCCATTACTCTAAGGATGCACTAGGGTGGTATAAAACAAATCCTCTTCTGCAAGGGAGGGGTCCCATACAAATGAAACACAAATTTCTGCACATCTCGAAAAGTAACCAAGCAAATGGAACCAAATTTGGCAAGTGGATGTTTTTAGGAGTAACAAATATGTCCATGTTGGTTCGACACCCTTCCCTCTTCTGGAAGAGAGGGGTCCCATACAAATGAAACACAAAATTCTGCACATCTCGAGAACTAACCAAGTAAATAGAACCAAATTTGGTAGGTGGATGTTTTTAGGGGTAACAAATATATCCATAATGGTCTGACACCCCTCCCTCTTCTACAAGGGAAGGGGTAGGCAAAATAGGGGTAACCAAAATAACGGTTTGACACCCCTCTCTCTTCTATAAAGGAGGGGTCCCATACAAATGGAACTCAAATTACGCACAACTCGAGAACCAATCAAGCAAATATAACCCAATTCGGCAGGAGAATGTTTTTAGGTGTAACAAACATGTCCATAATGTTTCGACACCCTTCCTTCTTTCGGTATGTTTCCAAATACCATTTCGAAATCCAAGATGGCGACTTCCCGTTTCTGAAAAATAGCGCCAAATGACCAAATACCACCCAACATGGGTATTTCCGGAATTGTTATGATGCACTGAAGCCACAAATCGACCTCAGACAACATTTCGAATTGTAAGATGGCGACTTCCGGTGTCTGGAAAACAACCGAAAAAGACCAAATACCAGATTGACGCTCAGAGGCAAGAAATTGTTAACAAATGCCAATGTGAAATCCAAGATGGCGACTTCCGGTTTCTGAAAACAGCGGTAAATGACCAAATACCACCCAATATGGGTATTTCCGGGATTGTTATGATGCACTAAAGCCACAAATCGACTCAAACAATATTTTGAATTGTAAGATGGCGACTTCCAGTGTCTGGAAAACAGTCAAAAATGACCAAATACCACCCAATATGAGTGTTTCTTCAACCAGATTGACGCTCAGAGGCCAAAAATTGTCTCCTAATGCCATTCTGAAATCCAAGATGGCGACTTCCGGTTTCCTAAAAACAGCGGCAAATGACCAAATACCACCTAATATGGGTATTTCCGGGATTGTTATGACGCACTGAAGCCACAAATCGACCTATCAACCTCAGACAACATTTTGAATTGTAAGATGGCGACTTCCGGTGTCTGGAAAACAGCCAAAAATGATCAAATACCACTAAATATGAGCGTTTCTTTAACCAGATTGACGCACGGAGGCCGGAAATTGTTCCCAGATGCCATTTTGAAATCCAAGATGACGACTTACGGTTCCCGAAAAATAGCCCAAACTGACCAAATACCACCCAATATGAGTATCACCGGATCCAGAATGATGCAAGGAGCTATAAATTGACCTTAGACAACAGTTTGAATTGAAAAATGGCAACTTCTGGGAAACAGCCGAAAATAACCGAATACTACTACATATGGATATGTCCGTAATCGAAATGATATATAGAAGCCAAGCATTGACCCTGGACACCATTTTGAATTCGAAGATGACCACTTCCAGTTTCTAGAAAACAACGAAAATAACTGATACCCAATATATCTCCGGAATAGAGATGATGTACAAAAACCAAAAGTCGAGGATGTTGCCAAAACCAATCATTTTTAAACGATATAATCCAATCACAAGGAATCAATGAATTAGAAATGTTTAAACATATTAAATTAAACACAAAAATAGGCGGGACGAAGTTTGATGTATTTATAATTTTCGGGACAGTCTATACTGCCTGATTATTCGAGCCAGAACAAGGCCGTAATGGGGAGTGATTTGATATTATATCACATTCTGTGTCATACGACTAAAATATAGAACGGCACTCTGTGCGCTTTAAACGGTCATTTGGGAATGATTTCTTCCAATACGAATGCAATTACAGTTTTAAAATAAGAAACATTTTTGTATTTTTGCAATTTGATTACGTGAAAAGTCGAATATCGCATTGATATACAAAAACATGTTATCTAGAAGACACACGTTGCTTTAGCATTCTGCAAAAATAAGGGAAAAGACTGTTAATACAGTTAATCATCCTCAGATGAGGCTCAAACATAAAACAGCTAATTCAGTTTGAACCTTCAAGACCAAAAGTGATATCGAGGACAGAGTTCAGTCTGATTATATGACATGTTGTAAAGAAAATTGTGAACTTTAATGAATACGGTCATTTTTAACCTTTTCATAAAAATACATCAAAATGTATCAACACCTGTTACAACAATATAAAAATAACAATCCCTGAACCAAATTGATAACGGATCGAATTCGGTTCATCGCACCTTTATCGGTTAGAATAAACGGAACAGAAGAAGGGCTGATGCAAATTTACATCTGCTTCGTCGTCGATTTTTTTCTCACTGCCAGCTTCGCGAGATTGAATTTCCCAATGTCAATCAGAACCAAGATCGGAGATCATTCCAGCTAGTCAACTTACTCCCGGTCCCAACCCACTTTGGCAAGGGCGTTAAAGGATACAACAGCAAAAAAGGGCCACACCAAACCGCACGAATAAAGAAGAGAAATGCAGTCCAATGTCACGAGGGCAACCGAAAGAAGAACAAGATAAATTGAGTCATATTTTCAAATTTATATCATTACCCTATTGTCACTCTAGCTCGTAGCTAAGACGGTTCGCTTAGAGGGTGAAGCCCTCTGACTAAACGAAAGGAAAGGGTGTTGCTGTGTTGTGATGCAGTTGTTCTGCCCGCTCCAGGAATAAGTTGTCTATCTTACTTAATAACAATATAGTGATGAAACTCACGCCTATAAATGTAAATGCAATATGCAATTGATTCATTGAAAATCTTGAATTTTAAAATTATAATTTTCCCAATAAAACATCTCAATTTCAATTTCGTGCCAAAAACCACTACGTAGTTTGGTCAGCTGAAAGTGCACAAATTGCTCTCAATACATAGAAGCATAACTTCGGATGTGGATCAGGTTCATGACACACGATACATGCAGCTACTTCAGCTGTGAATTTTCCTCGGAAAGCTTTGAGCGACGTCTATCGAAAGATGGGAACCTAATGCGTTAAGAGTCAGATTTGTACAGGAGATTTCATTTGCACAAACGGGCATCTTTTTACACAAAGGCTCCGGATGTTTCAACCACCCGAAAAGAGAGAGGCGCAGAGAACGGTGATCACAAAAAAAAAAGAAAGAAAATCGAAAACATTCGTAGTGACTGCCGATGTGCTACGTGGAAAGCTATGTTCATTCATACATCATACTGCCAACGATTGTGATGTGCCTCAATCCGTTCGAAATCCGACAGCTGACTCGGATTCCCGAGTACGCTAGAGTAGGACACATTCATGTAGGATATTGCAGGCATCTGATTATTATGAGATATGGTGCGAATATGTCGAAATCGTTTTGGAAGCATTCTGTCTGCCTTGTGATCTGTCATCGACGAAACGACTGGTACGACATTGTGATTGTAGTTCTCGTGTGTAGCTAAAGCTACCGACAGGCGAGATGTATTTTCGCGTATTTACTGATTTCCGACATTCGACATTGAAGGTGAGATATGTGTGTATAACAAATGCTTTACCACCCACACGATTCGGTTTTCATAAACACGCATCCCGCTCGTCTAGAGGGGTTTATCAATATATCAGCGGTTTGTTATTCGATAAAGCATAAAAGAAAAGCGTAGATTGTTTATCGGATCGTTTACTCAATTTTAGATCCGGTTTTATTACTTTGGAGAACTGACTTTCGGAGTCCTCCACTGCAGTTCTTTGTGCGTATTTCATTGAAAGTGAGATAACGTGTAGGTACATAAAATAAACATACAAGTAATTTACATGTCTGCAATATGTTGGTTTGATTGCTAAAATATTGTTTTCTCTGCTTCGAAAACATTACAAATGTAAATGAGCAGCTCGTACACCTTTCACAGATGCTAAAAAATTTGGACGCTCTTCAAAGAAGATACCTCTTTACACGTTGTATTCTGAGGTTGCATGTGAAAACAATGAGCGTATGCTATACATGCATTCCTTTCAATAACAACAATGTCTTTCAAACAATTCTACATGCAGTGAAGGCTCCTGTGGAAAAATTCCGCAGAGCTGCCTGACGCTAGACACTGTTGAACTGTTTCGTGACACAGATTTTCCTCATACAGCAGAAATGTTGAGTAGCTGTGTAGGAATGTAGGTCGCAATGTTGGATATGGTTAAGCAGTGGTGTGCTGTTAACGGTTATGTCTTTAAAGATAGTTCCAGGAATCGTGTTAGGTTATCAAAAACATTGGTTAACCCAGGGGGTCTTACATTACAATTGACAACACGAAGAAAGAGATTTGAATGGTGTTGTTCACCTAAAGGTACTTGACCGCACTGGAATAAATTCAATCGAAAATTAACTTGACTCAGGCGAGTCGTTCGAAACATCTATTCTAATTTCATATTCGTAATTTAATTTAATTTAATTTAATTTAATTTAATACATTTATTCCCTTATTGAATGTACAAACCATTAGCATTTCATGTATTGAGTCACTTACAAGAAAATCAAGTGAATTATTGATTTATTATATACGCAAAGTACATTTTTATATAAAACTTTTACATTTGGAAGAAGCAATCGAAGCAAAACTAACAAAGATATGAAATTTTTACCATTTGAGTCTCAAGTTACTTTTTTTAACTAAATAAAAGCTTGAAATATTTTTTTTTCTAATCTGTTTTTAATAAATAATAACTCAGTATTAAATCTACGATCTAATGAGTTGAACTTTTGCATCATTTCAAAACAACATTTTCGTGCATTTCCACACCAGATAAGAAAATGGTTGAAAACGACTTCTTCTAATCCAAATAAAACTTTTTGTCTGATTGGTTGTCAAATGTGATTACAATTTTCATTAATCGTGTTTTTTTTTTAAGATATCGTTTTACGAACACATATCAATGTTGACTAATTAATTTTATACATAGAAGATTTAGAACAACGAATCTGTTTGAAATAACTTCAAAGTTACAGACAATTGAATGATTATTTTGAAATTTGTCAAACATAAATTTATTGGCAGTGACATGTAGAAACTATAATTTCACGGATTTTGAGGGTGGCAGTGAGTCCGTGACTTCGATGCCCCTACAAAGGTTCACTTACCATGACTCATGACTAAACACAATTGATTAGCTCAGAAAATGAGCACATAAACATTAAAATTTATATGGATTGTGATATACTTATTGCACAGTGATATTTTTCAATTTTGTGGTTTAAGAGCCATTGTTTCTTCTAAGTAGTAGTTGGATTAACTATAAAGTTCTTTTTTGTGGTCCCCGTGGCTCTGTGGTTAGCGATGTCGGTCGGCTAGCTCTCCCACACGGTTGTGATATCGGGTTCGATTCTCGATCGAGTCGAGGATCTTTTCGAGCTGGAAATTTTCTCGACCCAGCACTGGGCACGGTGTATCGTTGTACTTATCCTACATATGCAAAATGTGCCAAAAAAACAATATCGATAACGAAATCTCTCAACTAATCTAGTTGATCGAGACCGCTATTAGCCCCAAGGCTAAGCGTGCGATATTGTTTTTTATAAAGTTCTTTATTTATATGCAAATAAAAATAAGCGTGGTCCTAGAATCAGCGAACTAAAAACAAAATAACTCTTTTGTTTGCAGAAACAATTGTATACATTCTTTGGCAAAGTTATAGATGAACTATTTTAAGCAACTTCGTGAAACACTTTTTTTGTAGCTATCAAATTTAGCGATTTAAAGCAATTTTGCGTAACTGGCTCAGGCTGGGTCCCAAAAAACAGTTTTTTTGCTCTATTTTTTTTTTTTGAAGTAGAATACTTCTCTCAGGAAGTTCGGCTACATAGGGATGTGAAATGAAAATCTAAAACCGAAAAAAGTGAAAAATATGTCCAATTTCAAATGCTAATAAATCGGTTAGTATTCGATGGATTTCCTTCGTTCTTGTTTCAGTTCAAATTTAATAACAAAGTTGTCTTGGGATGATCTTGAGAGCTTAAAAAGACGCAACTTTTGACGTGGAAACATTGTCGATATATTGAACAAGTGAAGAGTTATTAACGTTTCTATTTTGAAAATAGGTCCTTTTCAAATATTGCTACCTCCGTTTGGGGCAAATGGGGCAAAAATATGTTTTTGAACCATTTGAAAGAACAAATATTGCACTTACTTGTGAAAAAATATTGAAGACAAACTAAATTATGGCCCTAAAACCACGAAATCGCATCGAAAAGCTCATGTCCGCCTAAATTGCCTTACGGTATCACTGCACACTGAGCCTGGAATGGAATTAGTCGCGAAGGTGAAGTTGCGATGCCAACTAATTTCCATCAAAGGCTGGCGCTTTGCGGTTTTCGACAAAATTGTAGATCTTTAAATTCTTCGAAATTTCACGAAATATACACAACTTCTAACTCTTCAAGTTTTAGGGATCTAAGAGTTTTTAGAAAAAAAATTATCAGAATTCCACGATTCTTGTGATAACACAGTGCAACAATTTTTTTGCCTTGGTTTCTATGTATGGTTTTTTGATGAATAAAATTTCCGGAGCTTGAACATATTTCAACTTAAGAGGCAACGATGGCGCCATTTAGAATTTTTGAGAAACTGGAAATTTTTTATGTTTTTTTCGACGCCATTTTGTTTTAAGGCCAAATATCAAAATTCTAAGAGTTTGTCCACATATTAGCATCTTTTCACCCATCTTTTGAAAAAAAAAAAACATCTTAAATCGGATAAAAACTGAGCTCAAAACGGTGATTCTACGAAACCGGTTTTGGCTTAGTTTTGGTATATATCACAAAGCAAAATAATATCGAGTCTTGTGTGAACAAACAAAAAATAATATCGAGTATGCCTGAGCATTAATGGTAATGCGCTAATATCTTAAAGTGGTAGTCAAATTATATCTTATTATGAGTAAAAAAGTCTCAAAAATCGAATGGTAGGTGTCTGATCTACGTGAAATGTCAACAAAATGTCGATTTTGTCCCAATTCCCCTACAAAACTAAAATAGGTTTATCTGCTGATATTTTACGTAGATTAGACACCTACCATTCGATTTCTGAGACTTTTTTTGTTCAAACTCGGGGAGATTTAGTTTTGCATAAAAATACACAAAAAAATCATATATAGAAGCCAAGGCAGAAGAAAAGTCAATTTTTGTTGCACTGTGTAATTTTATGAGTTCACTCAAATTTATTTCTTTCAAACTTTTCCTCGATAGAAGTTGAATAGTTACGTCATTTTATTCCGAGTACAGAAGTTTTTAAGTACTTCAGCGAATTGCGTATTCTTTGATGAGTTAAATTAAATTTCTTCATACTGACTTCTTGCCAAAAGGTTTCTGACCTACGCCAGTGGTTCTTACTCTACGTATGCTATGTGAGTACGCAGTGGGGGGCATATCCCGCCAATTCACTAAATTGCTGATAAGCAACGCTAGTTTTCAGTTAGCGGTTGAGCGTTTTCAATAATATTTAAGCTAGTTAGCTAGTTAGAGTTGTCAGCGTCGCTAAAACTTGGGCCTTCAAAACGCTAATCGCTAATTCGCTAAAGGCGTAAGGAAGGAAATTTTCGGTTAGCGGTGCCCACCTCTGCATATACGCGTAGTGTTGATTGTCCGTCAGTTGTGTTTTGTTTTTGATGCGCAATGAAGCAATTTCGGGAAGTAGTAAGAAATAGTTTTTGTCCGGTTACTGTCCTTGCACAATATTCAAACGTCTGAAAGTGTGTGGGGTTAAACAAGATTTCGTTTATAAAACCATCAAAAAGGTCCTCTCACGAGGACCGTAGAAGATACGGTCGGTTTCGGTCTGCAAAGACACCGCAAGTCGTTAAAATTCTTAGGGACGTATCCGACGAAAAAGGTAGCTCTCAATTCCAAAACTTGCTATCTCTGAATATATCTATCGGATCTGTCTACAATATTTTGGCAACCGATCTTGGATATAGGACCTACAAGAAGCGTAAAGTTCACGGCGATTCATTCCTCTCAAGAAAAGAGCTGGTCACGAGTTAATTTTTTCTGAAGAGAAGCTATTTGTCCTGGGGCAGCCACATAATGAACAAAATTATTGATTGTGAGCAGCAGTAAGATACAATATTTCGGAGTTCCAAAGAAATGTTTCTCGATTCCAGAGTGCAGCTTCAGTAATCGTTTGGAGGCCACTTTGCATGAGAGGTAAGCTTTCACTGGTTTGCATTGACGAAGGCTGCTGTTTATTATACAACGGAAGTTTTGGAGAAAATAGTTGCCCCAAGTCTTCGAAAACTCTTCGGACATGATTGGAGATGTTTCAGTAAGACCGTGCACTAGCGCATGCTACGAACATGGTTCAAAGCTGGTGTAGCAATAATTTGATGGATTTTCTGGATACTTAAGATAAATGACCGCCAAGCTCTCCAGACTTGAACCCAATGGATATTTTTGTCTGGTGATATTTACTGGTTACAAGATCCCCAACTTGGAGCAGTTTAAAGCGGTTATCTTGAAAATCTGGGATGAGATACGCACGGTCTAATCTTACTCCTATCTTACTGACTATAAAGTGAGCTAATCCTTGTAATTGAGGATTGCAACGATTTTTGTCGAAACTTATTGATAATTTGGTTTGACATATTTTCTAATGTTTCCACATTAGTAAGCCTGTGTAATTCATTCGTACTAAACCAGCGAGGACGCTTCAATATCATTTTCAGAAGTTTATTTTGAATCCTTTGAAGCATCTTCTTTCTGGTTTTACAACAACTGGTCCAGATGGGGTCTGCATATAACATTGTTGGTCTAAATATTTGTTTGTAAATTAACAGTTTATTCTTGAGACAAAGTCTAGAATTTCTGTTGATAAGAGGATACAATCATTTTATATATTTATTGCACTTTGTTTGGATATTCTCAATGTGCTCCTTGAAAGTAAGATTTTTATCATAAATTAGCCCTAAATATTTAACTTGGTCAGACCAATTTAAGATTGCACCGTTCATCTTAACAACATGATTATTAGTGGGGTTGAGAAAAGAAACTCTTGGTTTATTAGGAAAAATAATTAATTTTGTTTTTGATGCATTAGGAGAAATCTTCCATTTCTGCAAATTTGAAGAAAATATATCTAGACTTTTTTGCAGCCTACTGCATATGACACGAAGGCTTTTTCCTTTTACGGAAATGCTTGTATCGTCACAAAACAGAAATTTTTCACATCCTGGTGGTAAATCAGGAAGATCAGAAGTAAAAATATTATATAAGACTGGGCCCAAGATACTTCCTTGAGGTACACCAGCTCTAACAGGCAATCCATCAGATTTACTATTCAAATAGTTAACCTGAAGAGCACGGCCTGTCGAGTAACTTTGTATCATTTTTGTGATGTAAAGAGGACATGATGTAAAGAGACGAAAATTGGACATTTTAGCTATAAAACCTGGGGTGGCATTGTGCAGCTCGATTCGAGCGACTTTCGCTATTTTCGAGTACGTCACATACTGCCAGTTTTGCTCTGAGCTCAAAAAGAGCTGTCATTGTCATTTATCCTTCGGCTTATTTACCCGCAAAGTCGAAAAAAATACGAAAAATGAAACATAACGCCCACCAGAGATCATTTAGTTTTGTTCGAGTTGCTCGAAACAAAATGCGCAATGTCACCCCTGTATGCCAAACACTGTCGAATGCTCTTTCTATGTCTAGAAGAGCAGCTCCAGTTGAATAACCTTCAGATTTATTATTACGAATCATATTGATTACTCTTCATCTTCATCTTCCAGCTGGTCTCAAGGTACGATGCTGGCCTAACAAACCAGTTGTCGTAGGTTCGAGTCTCGGCTCGGGAGAGACTGTTAGTGTCAGTAGGATCGTAGCGCTAGCCCCGCAATTGTCCTGTACACTTAACAGTTGGCTGCGAAGTCTGTGTACAATAAACAGAAGGTCGAGTTCCGATACGGAATGTAGCACCAAGGCTATTGATTACTCTAAGTAATTGGTGAGTAGTTTGACAAATAACTTCTATTCGGCCTTCGCGCTATGCACGAGTTATTCTCAGCAGACGTTAGAGTTGTACTAGGTATGTGTAATGAGGGTTGTCAAAAACCTAATTTGTCCCAAACTTCATGAAATTATTCTGAGAACCAGATAGATCAGAAAATATTTGTTTTTTTTAATCCATTTTTGCAAAACGGCTTGAGGGTTGGGAAGCTTTGAAAAAATAAAAGTAGTTGATAGTTTTATTTTTTATTTTTAACGTTTATTATTAACTTGCACAAGTAGAATTGAATTCGACAGCACTGCAGTGGTTTGACACAGCAGTAACCTAAGTACCTAACCTTTCATAACGTTTTGCGGGTATGTTTCTTTATAAGCAACATTGCGGGAATTTCCTCATCAGTGGCTCCATAAAAATGTGATTTTTCTTAATAATTTTCTCACATGAAAAAAGTGACGCAGAGAGACAATCTTTTGAATTGATTTAAATGGAAGTCTAGACATGATAATAAATTTGTTTCGATTGAAAAATAAAAATAAAATGATGAATTCATTAAGAATATCACACAGCGGCTCGTCGCTGTCAACTCAAACGGCGATTTCGGTCTTCCTTTTTCTTGTAAAGCGCAAGTTATGCCAAGTTCCAAGCGAAGTATAAAATGTGATAAGTTAAAACGCGTGAAATTTCGCTAGCGTAATCAGTAGTGTAATTTTGGTTATGAACCATAAGATTTTTTACCAGCCATTAATTTACAATTCACATGAAGTGAATTCCACGAGTTTACACTTTGTGCGGAGTGAAAATCAAACGGAGCTGTCAGAATATAAGCGCTCAGAAAAGTTGTCTACATATGGTTTTGTTAATATCATACTTTTCATTCGGATAGATTTGACATATAATAAAGGTTGCCCAACTACTACTTCAAGAGATATTTCTATTGAACTAAAAGTTTGCGTTGAATTAGTTATAGTTCAATAGAAATATCCATTTAGCTATTAGTTTGACAAACTCCATGAAATGTCAAATCTATCCGCCATCAGAGCCTGACAAAGTCATTTTCAATTGACAATTATCAGGTTACAGTGACGCTTTGACTCGTTGCTTTCAATTGAAAAGCTTTTGTATCATTTTCGTGCACTTCGTGAGTCACATGACACCCAGTCGGAGGCTCTTGCTGTGATTCTGACAACTGAAGGGCTTGAAATTGATACAAACGCTTTTCAATTGAAAGCGGAGATTATCACCATCACTCTCAAATGACGATTCTCAATTGAAAATGACAATGAGCGCTGACGAAGACAGAAGCCTTCCATACAGTACTTTACGCACATATATAAGAAAGAGGGAGGAAATATTGATCGGAATTTGCGTAACGTATTCATTGGATGCCATTGCCGTTCTAACTACGGCTTGCAGTATATCAGTTTCATTGTTTTGTTTGGGAAATGTAGAGCCCTGTCCGCCATTACCGCTCGTGAAAGCTTTTATACGTGACTACTGACAGTTATAGTAAAATAGTCACATAATGAATGAACATAAGAATGGAAGAAAACCGTTGAAAACTGACTGAGTTATAAGTATTTGTAAATGGACAATTTCGTGACTCGATGTATTCGGTTTTTCAATTTGTACCTCTATGTTGCCCGAAGACGTGATTCTACGTCAAAACCGTTGAAAAATTATTGTAAATGCATTTTTTGCGTATTGTTTAAATCTTTTATAACGAATGCACGAGCCGTTGTTAATAAGTTACCGATTTTTTTTTGTACCAACAATGTTTTCCCCTGTCCAAACTTTCTTTTAAATGATTGTAAAAGATAATTTCTTAGCGTCGCCTTGTTCACCTGGCAGAAAAATTAACAAAAATCAGCGTTACTCAAATCACTATGATTTCATTTCACGAAAAATCGGATAAATTTCATGAAGTTTTTTTTATATTTTTTTAATTTATTTTTATATAACAGCAGCACAAGCGTATTTTCAATGATTTTTTCAATGATTTCGTCGATATTTTTGCGTTTAATCCGGTCAATGAGATGAATAATGGAATGAATACCTTAAATTCTTCACCATTCAAGTCAGCCCGATAGACAAACTGGTTAATACTAACAACGTAAACGTACACGCTGTAGTCAGAATGGTTGGACGTTTTGGTTTGATTTGTCTAAAGCATTCGCTTTGTTTTTTTTTTTTCTGCTCGTCCTACTGTCGTCAGAACTGGAATGCTTCAGCATTCCTATCAAATTTTATGTTGCTTTCTGTGTTAAGTAGTGTGAATTCAGATATGTAGCCAGGCTGTGATAAAATAATGTTTTGAACAGTAATATTGAAAGCTTAAAAATCAAAAGCAAACATGAGAAAATTATAAAATTGGCCATTCGCAATACTTAAACATCGTGAGACATTACACATCAAGCTTTCATCGCGGCTTGAAGCTAAATGAATTCAAAATAGTAAATTAACTTGAATGTTCTTGGTTACCCGACGCTTCAACAAAGTGCTAGGAAAAGTGGACACAAACTTTTACGATGTGACTGTCGAGCATCGAGCACTGACTGGTGGTCTGTCTGTCGGGAAGCAGGGACGGAAAGGAAACTCAGTTGAGACGATGGGATAAATGTTTGATCTGAGATTCCAACGGAAGATTGTCCACAAAATTGAATGAACGACTGCAGTGCTAAACTTCGTTAGGTTATGTTAGTCTTCTGATTTGTTTACGGTAACTCTTAGAACGTGCTTCAAATTTGCACCGAGAACACTTCTGGCACTAATAGCAGTTTGAGAAATATTCGCTTGTATACCACAAAGGGGATGATATAAAGGTGCGTTAAAAAATATAGAATGTAGAATTATTCGAAGATGTATTACAAGGTTTTTAAACGGTAATCATACAGTATAAATGAATCTTGGATTTTCCTTAACTTTTGATGATTTTATGTAAAGTAGGGTTACAAGAAAAAAGCATTATCTGTCTCATTAGAATCTTGCGTTTATGGCTAAGCTAGAATAACGTTTATAAAATTGCAGTCAATTAGCCAAGTATATAAAAACTTTGGGTTATTGGATTGTATTGTTTGTTTCACCATTACAAGAGGCTATTCCATAGAAAAACTTTCGAATTTTCTTTTCAAAGAACTTTACTCTCAAATGTATGCAGAAAATGGTGCCGCTTACAACTGAAAGCTTTTCCAAACAATCCGAGACTTTGTTTTGACTTTGCTGTTTGTTTCGCCAGACTAAATCAACACCGTATGTCTGCTCGGATTACCAGACCAAACGGTATCACGATCTAATTTTCACCCACCATTATCGCGCCATTTTTTTTTACTGAAAAAGTCACGGGAAAAATAAGAAATGACAGTTCAGCGTTTCAAAAGGGAAGTCGCAAAACTATCCTACCTGTATGTGTGTTGGGCCGCCGGAGAAAATATCTAATTAGTCGTTTAATTTATTAATGGATCTGAAACACTCGGCTGCAAGTCGTGTTCAGGTCTTTCTTAAGGATCAGATTTGCTGAGGTTAGTTACTTCACTTCACTGAGAAAAATATATCGTTTCATTTTGCTTGTTTTCTGTTCGCCTCCAGGATTAGATTATTTCCTGTTTGCCACTGTCACTGTCTAGCTAGCAACCGCAATTAACTTCTTACGAGTGTTCAGGAAATTGTTCCATATAAGAAATATGTATCACTATCCGTGTTTGCGCGCCTAACTCTACAACCAAACAAACACACGTCATACGCTGCTAAATTCAACAAGTGTCACAATTTTTCAAGATATCTACATTCAAATCACATTTTTCTTAGCACTACTGGAATGAGAACGCCTCTTTTACTCACTTGCAGAATCTCTAGCCAAATTAGCCTTCTACTTTTAGTCTGCTCAAAACAAATCTTGTTCTACTAGCACTTCTTCCACTCAAGAAGCTATCTCCATTAACCCCGCCAGTGATTTCCTCTCAAGGATCGGAATGTCAGCTGAGAAAACGTGTTCAACAGGCGGCTGTCGGAAATAAACTAACCCTAACTGTCGCGAAAAGCAACACGTAGCTGCTGCCGCCGCCGTTACATCCGGCTTGCTTTCGGTTGACTCTATCGGTGGGTGTATGTTTTTGTTATTGTGCTTCCGTTTTCGGAAAACCTCTCGCTCTCTGGGTTGGTTTTTCCGTGGCGAAGCACGAACGAAAATTATCTCTCGTTGCTTCGTGCTACCTACTTCGAGCGTGGAGTAAAGCAATCGGCTCCAGTGATACTTCGGCGTTCTGATGGAGTTAGGTTTACTTTCAAAACAATGTCGGTCTGAGCATCCCCAGTACGGTGACGTCCCTTTCTGATGATGATCCTTTTTTTGTTCCACATTGTACTATTTGTTGGAATGCTACAGGAATGGCATATATTCCGGCTTTTTGTGTTAATTATGTAATGCTCTTAAAATCTCAGATTGGAAAAAATGCATAACAGTTGAAATAAAGTTTACTCACGAGTTATGAACAGTTTTTATGCACAACATTGTATGTTCGCTCAGTAATTTGGTTGTGAATCTATAGGTAATGCGACAGTATTATGGTGGATTCATCACTTATTTAACCAAGATGTTGAAGACACTGTAAATCTGTTCTTTTGTTATCAAACTGATACCGTTAATTCTAAAAAAGTAAACACTGGCTTCAGCTAGTTTCTAATAGTAACTTTTGAACGAGATCGTAGTTTAAAAAGATTAAACGCACATTTTCTTTCGGCAGCAGAGTCTAGTGCGAACTTTCTATTTCAATCACTAACTATTTCATTTTCTTAATAGAGTTTTCAGTTTTAGAGATATTAAAAAAGTGTCTATTTTGTCAAGCGACAAAATTAAAATTTATAAGAAAATTGTTCGCCGTTTTTTTAATATATGGATATCTATAGAGCGATTGACATGGAAAAAATCAGCACGTACTTTTTTTTTTTAAATTTTTACCTCAATGAAAATGTCTGAAACATTTTTCTACTGTGAACATTTTTTACTATTCTGAACAAAAACTGTAGAATTGCGAACCTCAAATATTTTTTAGTAATATTTTTCTTTCTCAAAATATTTTTTCTGATGTTTGAAACTTTCTGAAGTTTAGAAACTTTCGCCTACTGATTGTCGGCTAACTCCAGGTTGTTATCCTTCACTTTTGCATTACTTTTTTAATTTACGTTTTTAATCTGAAGGAGACAAATAGAATTTTCCTAAAAAAATATTATTCAACTGTAGAATGAATGTTTTAACTCAGAACTGAACTCAATTGTGATCGAACGATTCATTCTGTGTTGAATTCCAGTATTAGTATCAGTTACATTGCAGTTGTAACCTAGCAACTACTGAACAAGAGAAATCGAATGCAATGTGTGCATTAGACTGGGACACGGTTATATGGGAAAAAAGCGATGGTGTTATTTTTTCGCTCCCATGCACTTTTCGTGCTCCTTAGTTGTTATCCTATAACAACTGTGTAATTTTTCAGATCGATCGGTGAAACGCCCGATTTGCGCCCGATTTTTAAAGTTTCCATACGATTTTATATGAGAAAATTCACCTTTTCAAAACTTATTCTCTATAAATTCCCAGTTGGGTCCTAAAAATATATCGATACATGATAGTTGTAGGAATTTTTCCTGGAAAAAACTCTTCTGAAGACCATAAGGCGCTACGATGCTTGTAGAAACAGCTATTCACCGCAAACTGATTGAATGTCTGACGGACGGCTCACCATTGAATTTTACTAGCAATACTGCTGCAGCATGCTGCTGTTGCAAATTCAACCATTTGATGAGAAATGATATCGCTTAAATTTATCTTGGAGGCTTCCCCAAAGATACTATGAGCAAAAATCACACTTTGAAAATTAATTCCACGCGAAATTATTTCTCATACTTAAGCAAGTCTGCAATAGCAGCATGCTGTAGCAGTGTTGCTGGAAAATTTCAATTGTGAGCCGTCCGTCAACATTCAATTAGTTTGGGGTGAATAGCTGTTTCTACAAGCATTGTAGCGCCTTACGGTCTTCAGAAGAGTTTTTCCCAGGAAAATTTCCTACGAATATCGTGTATAGATATATTTTTAGGACCTAACTGGGAGTTTCTAGAGAATAAGTTTTGAAAAAGTGAATTTTCCCATATAAAATCGTATGGAAACTTTAAAAATCGGGCGCAAATCGGGCGTTTCACCGATCGATCTGAAAAGTTACACACTTGTTATGGGACCCATAAGGAACACGAAAAGTGCATGGGAGCTAACATTTATTATTTGTCCCACCCTAGTGTGCATAGGGTATACTATTGGCAGGCTTTAATTTTTTTCGTCAATATCAAAACTAAAAAGGAAATACGCTTCGATAGGATTCTCAGCTCCTAACATAGGGTATCCGGCACCCCAAGCTAATTATACCCATCTGCATCACAACATCTTGTCGATGCACCAGATTTTACTTCGTTTTATTCTTACTGTATGGAAGTAATCTTGCCCCAGTAGGCGGCAACTGTGAGACTAAAGCAAGGGTAACCAGCCTTAGGTCAGACAAAATACAGTAAGAACTGAATACAGAACGAAGAAAAAGCATAATATAATTGGAAATAGTGCATCAGCAGGGGCTATGACCAACACTTTGCGAGTGGTGCTCAGTTGGTGGATAAGCCACTACTGATAAACAATAACTCGATAAGGTTTAATATCGGAAAAAGTGTTACAAAAAGGGCAACAAATGCAAACGGAAATGAGTTCCGGTAGCGATAGTATTCTGTTGCCGTTACCTACTAGTATAGTCAGGAGTTGAAAGTGAAGGAAAATGTTGTTACAATTGAAATGTTGTTTCATAAGCGATTCACAGTCAAAAAGTTTGAACTTCGATCAGTAGTGTCCATATTTATTACTAGCTCAAAGCAGATCTTCCTGTATCACATCTGCATTCACATCGCTCGGGATTCGTTTTAATTTGAGCCAGCGGAAAGAGATATGTGTCCTATTTCAGAATCTTGATCCAGAAAAATAGGCTTCCAATCAGGCACCGAACTCGAAATCCGAGCAACCAGAGCCAGTTAGCAGTTGGTAGTTCTTATTCCCTTGGCCGTATACCCCTACCAGCGGTGATTGGGTAGTTTCTGTCTGCGAGAGTGAGGCAGTACTAGAAGCGGCGTCCGTTATCGGTTCCGATGGAACTGCCTGTGGCTCCCACACAACAGGACACGCAGGCAAATCATTCATCCACACACCGCCCACCCATTTATCGCCCACCGGGGAGAGAACTTCGATTAGATTTTATTACATTCTCGTGTCACATTATCATCATTATGCTTACCTCCCACCATCAGCAGTGGAGTCTTGCTCGAAAGACGGGTTAGCTAGCCGCTACCGCCTAGAAGCCACCCACTGAAATCCCCTCTGCTCGCGAGAGTCATGTCGTTTTTCTTCGTTTTCCATTTATACATACGGTATATGTGCAGCGACCGCATCTACATACCCCCGGCGTTAGATTTTGTCTCCAGCAGTCAGACTGTTTCTTGTGTGTTCTATGCATTTTAACGCGCCGCAGGATCCCGGACGGTTTCCTTTCTGCGTTATATTCTGAGAATAAAACAATTTTGAACCAACAAGGAGTCGGTTTAATGTGACCTTGCTATTGACATGCTGTTTCAAAACGAGTAGCAAACGTTTCGGCGATTTAAAGATAACCCAAGTAACAAAATAGGCTATATCTAATAGGTTATAATAGGTTTTCTAGCGCTAGATACAACCAAAATATAAAACCTTCAGTGCCGACCACGAAGTTATAACAACCCACTAACAACAGCTATAAACATGTATCATGGCTAGTTGGCCCAGCTTTATTGAAGTCATCAAAACTTCATATGCGCTCTACCATACGACCAGATGTTTTCAACAGGCCGATTTGCTCGCCATAGAATGACCTCGAAGTTTTAACTAATATAGGTATATTCTCCAAATTTAGTGTCAAGCAATATATTTTATCTTGGCTTTCTTTTCTCAATGACAACCTTATATTCTGACAGTGTCGTGGGAACAGAAATGTGTGAGTTTTCTCTCTATAATGAATAAATATTTTTGTCATTCAAATTGTTTTCGTGCATGTAAGAACACATGCCGTGAAATATTTATGATGAAATCCGCCACGAATTTCATAATTTTGCATTATTTCATTCAAGGCGACATATTGTTTTCGGATAAACCCTCGAACGCACTCTAAATTCTTGATCATAACTCATTCTCTTAATTTGATCAAAATATAGCATATATTAAACCAAGCAAGCCTATCATGGTATTGATTTGCCTAAGTTACGATCATCATGTTTTATTTTATCCACAGTCATAGTCTGCAGGGAGCTAGCCTAGGTCGTGGCGAGATTCAGGCACTGGGCCGCTGAATTCTCGCAAAAGCCACACTGGCCGGAAGCAGCTCCGACGGAGCGAGTAGTGCCGCTCCCACCACCCAAATGCACTATACCGCCCATTGGGACTGATGCCAGTAATGTTCCCAATTACGGCAACTGGTCGCATCACTATAGGATACGAGTCGGATTTCGTTTTCGTACCATGATTTTGGGCTGGCACCTGCGCCGAGCTCCCTTAGTAATGTCGTGTGATAACGGCTTGAAACGGCGAGATTACAACCGGTGCAGGGGTCTCCGTCCCGTAAAACCTGGCAGGCCTTCCAGTACGTTCCGAGTCCATTGCCTGGTGGGAACCAGGCAGGAGTAGGATCAGATGTCTTTTCCTGACTTGCGCCGGTCGGGGGTGTCATAGTTGCCCATAAGGCGCCCCTAGCCATGGCCTCACTGCTCCGGCATAGACTACCTTGGGACCATTTAGGCGACTACTCCATTATGGATAAGGATAGCGGCTGGTAGGGGGACCCAATAAACAAAAATGCAGCAAAACAAAACTCTGGAGATGGGGGCAGATGGGTTGGAAAACCCATTTGCGCGAGGTGGCATCCAGCGGTCTCCGCCTAGAAAAGTGGAGACGGATGCAGTGAAGGTCGCCTGCGAAGACGGTAAAGGCAGTACGCCTACCGGATCTACGCAAGACATCGCGGTGGCTGGTCCACAGCTATTAAAGGCGGTCGGAAGACAGCGGGACACGCTACCGAGGGTAGTGGCCCTGTCTGAGCAGCTCGATGCTATAATCGAGTTTGCGAAAAGTCGCAGCAATACCACGAAGTACTTGAAGCAGGCCCTCTACATGCTTCGGTCCTCCGTCGATGCTGCGAAAAAGGAGCATGCCGAGCTCGAAATGAAAGCTGCGGCTGCGGAGAAAGAGGAGACGAAGTTGACCGAGCTGGCGACGAAGTCGGTCCAAACGGACGCCAGCACGTTTGCGGCGGTTTGCGCGGCAGGGCCAGCTGCCAAACGAACGCGACAGTCCCCGGGAGAGACGGCCCCCGGGGGCACCAAGAAGCGTTTAATCGCAAACAGCCCTCAGACTGGTGTAGGAGTGGCGCAAGCAACGCCCACGGTGGCAGCCAAGGAGCAGAAGGCTCCCGGTAACCCGTGGGTAACGGTTCCGGGAAGGAGTAGGAACCAAAAAGTGGTGGCCAAAAAACCGCACCCGGTTACAAATCCTGCGACGAAGAAAGTTAAAAATAAGGGCGACGCACTCATCCTTAAGACAGAAGAGTCAAAGTACTCGGAAGTCCTTAAGGCAATGAGAGGCGATGCGAAGCTCAAAGATCTGGGGGCAGATGTGCGTAGCATCCGCCGATCCCGCAAGGGAGAAATGATCGTCGAGCTCCGCAAAGAAGCCAGAAACAAGGGCCCAGCCTATCGGGCATTGGCCCAAGAGGCGCTTGGAGATAGAGTGCAGGTTCGGGCACTCACGTCGCAGGTAACCCTACAATTTAAATACCTGGACGAAGTCACCGAGGCATGCGAAGTCGTGGATGCCCTCAAGGAGCAGTGCGAAGTGGTTGTGGCACCAGAGGCAGTTCGACTGCGCAAAGGCCCAGTAGGAACCCAGACCGCCACTGTCAGGCTTCCGTCAGTAGACGCAAACCAGGCGCTAAAGGTAGCGAGGCTCAAAGTGGGCTGTTCAATGTGCCTACTCAGCATCTACCAGCCGCCGGAGGTCTGCTTTCGATGCTTCGAGCAAGGACACAAGTCCTTTAACTGCAAGGGGCCTGACAGGAGCTTCCTATGCAGGCGGTGCGGTGCTGCAGGCCACAAAAGCAAAGACTGCGGAGAGCCCCCGAAGTGCTTGGCGTGCGCCGGGAAGCGTGACGCAAAGCACATAATGGGAGGCCCGAGGTGCACGGCCGGTAAGCCGACTAGCAAGCCACGGGCGTGAGAGTGACACAGCTAAATTTGAACCACTGCTTCGCGGCTCAGCAACTGCTATACCAAGCAGTCACTGAGTCGTTGTCGGACATCGCCATAATCTCGGACCCCTACCGAATTCCTTCCGGAAACGGTAACTGGATTTCGGACGGGTCCGGTATGGCGGCAATATGGACGACGAGCAGGTTCCCGGTTCAAGAGATAGTGTCAACTTCAAACGAAGGATACGCGGTTGCCAAGGTGAACGGAGTGTACTACTGCAGCTGCTATGCTCCGCCTCGTTGGTCTACCGAGCAGTTCGCAAGGATGATCGACCGAGCCACCGGGGAGCTGATCGGTCTATCACCGTTGGTAGTGGCGGGCGACTTCAACGCATGGGCAACTGAGTAGGGAAGTCGACGCACAAACCAGAGAGGCCGGATCTTGTTGGAGGCTTTGGCGAAGCTCAACATAGATCTGGCCCACGTCGGCTTGAAGAGCACCTTCAGTAGAAACGGCGCGGAGTCGATCATCGATGTGACATTCTGTAGTCCAGGATTGATCACGAACTGGAGGGTAGACGATGGCTGCACTCATAGCGACCATCTGGCGGTCTGTTATAGCGTAGACTGTACAACGAGACCGCATGTGGCGAGTAGAATCAACACTCCAGCTCCTCGCGGGTGGAGGATATCACACTTTAACGAAGAGGTATTTGCGGAAGCAATTAGACTAGAACACGAGGCGAGCAGAACTCGTAACCTGAGCGCTGATCAACTTGTTGCCTTACTTTCGCGGGCGTGCGACGCCACTATGCTTAGGAACCGCCAGCCTAGGCATGGAAGGCCACCAGTCTACTGGTGGACCGACGCGATAGCGGACCTCCGCAGAGCGTGTCTTCAAGCGAGAAGAAGGATTCAACGTGTGCGAACCGACGAAGGGAAGATCGTCGAGGGGCATTCAGTTCCGCAAGAGCGGCGATTAAGAGAGCAATAAAAGCTAGTAAACGTGCGTGCTTCGAAAGACTGTGCGCTAGTGCCAACACTAACCCGTGGGGTAACGCCTATAGGATGGTGATGGCCAAGACTAAGGGTGCGATGGCGCCCGCAGAAAAATCACCAGCGATGCTTGAGCGGATCATAGAGGGACTCTTTCCACGCCACGAACCAAATCCTTGGCCTCCAGCTGGCGAGTCACTTCACCGACGTTCCAGTATCTCAAACTCAGACCAGAGGTGGTCGGCCAACCTGCCGAACACCCAATATATGAGTGACGGCGTTAGCCGTGCCGAGGCAGAGGAGGCGGAAACGGTTACGAATGAGGAACTCATCGCGATCGCCAACTCCCTGAAGGTGAGCAAGGCACCGGGATTGGATGGGATTCCGAATCTGGCTGTGAAGAAGGCCATCAAAGAGGCCCCCAGACTATTCTGGGAAGTCATGCAGAAGTGCCTGGATGACTGTACATTCCCAGAGAGATGGAAGCGACAGAAACTGGTCTTATTGCCGAAGACAGGGAAACCACCTGGTAACCCGTCGGCATACAGACCGATATGTCTGCTCGATACGGCGGGTAAGGTGCTCGAGAAGGTTATTCTCAATAGACTGGTTAGGTACACCGAAAGTGCAAACGGTCTGTCGAGTAACCAGTTCGGCTTCCGAAAAGGCAAGTCTACGGTGGATGCTATTCTGTCCGTCACTAAAACAGCAGAGGTAGCACTCTAGCGTAAAAGATGGGGCATTCGCTATTGCGCAATCGTCACGTTGGACGTGAAAAATGCGTTCAATAGTGTTAGCTGGGATTCCATAGCCCACTCGCTTCGGAAACTAGACATTCCGGTGTCTTTGTACAGGATTCTGGAAAATTATTTCCAGAATCGTGTGCTAGTTTACAGCACAGACGAGGGTCAAAAATGTGTCCCAATTACCGCAGGGGTTCCACAAGGTTCCATCCTGGGCCCGGTACTGTGGAATATCATGTACGATGAAGTGCTGAAACTAAAGCTCCCCCAAGGGGTTGTGATCGTTGGATTTGCGGACGACATCACACTTGAGGTCTACGGCGAGTCGATCGAGGAGGTTGAGTTGACGGCTTCGCACTCTATAAGCGTCGTCGAGGACTGGATGCGCTCCGAAAAACTGGAGCTGGCGCATCATAAGACGGAGATTTCAGTTGTCAATAACCGCAAGTCGAAGCAACAGGCGTTGATCAGTGTCGGGAATTGCACCATCGCCTCTAAGCGCTCCCTGAAGCTGCTGGGGGTGATGATCGATGACAAGCTCGCCTTCGGGAGCCATGTCGAATATGCCTGTAAGAGGGCTTCAATGGCTATTGCAGCATTATCTCGCATGATGTCCAATAGCTCAGCAGTGTACGGCAGCAAGCGGAAACTTCTAGCTAGCGTGACTTCGTCCATACTGAGATACGGCGGGCCAGTGTGGTCCAAAGCACTAGGTACTAGTAAACATCGGAGTAAGTTGGAAAGTACCTACAGGCTCATGTGCCTGAGGGTTGCGAGCACGTATCGAACTGTGTCATACGACGCAATCTGCGTCCTGTCCGGCATGATGCCTATCAGCATAGCCATTAAGGAGGACGTAGAATGCTTCGATCAACGTGACACAAGGGGCATACGAGGTACCAGAAGATCATTCTCGATGATCAGATGGCAGCAGGAGTGGTCCAATTCCGCGAAGGGTAGATGGACGCATCGACTTATTCCGGATGTATCCGGATGGGTCGGGAGGCGCCATGGAGAAGTGAACTTCCATCTGACACAGATTCTGTCAGGCCATGGTTGCTTTAGGCAGTATCTACACAGATTCGGGCATGCGGGGTCCCCCATGTGTCCCGAGTGCGCGGATGTGGAAGAGACTGCTGAGCATGTCTTCTTCGTGTGCCCTCGTTTTGTGCATGCGCGGAGCGACATGATGGTAGTGAGCGGGCCAGACACCACTCCGGACAACCTAGTTCGGAGGATGTGTAAAGACCCAAACATTTGGAGGGCGGTTTGTACAGCCGCCTCTCAAATAGTTTTAGAATTGCAAAACAGGCGACAGGTTGACCACCGACACGCCAGTGTTAGCTGACGGCCAGTCTCCAGGCTAGTTAGCTAAGTTAGCAAAAAGACCTAAAGAACCAAGAGGGTGCACAGAGCACAAAAGCCGCTCCCCGAAGCAATACCTAGCGGTGGTCCCGGGGAGTATTATGGGCTGGAGACTGAAGGGGTTTTAGTGGGTCCGGTCACTGATTCAAACCAACCCCACACTCCCTGAGGTTGGTCACCTCAGGGGTTTGGATGCAAATTTCCCCTTCACCTGAAAAAAAAATAGTCTGCAGGTTTTTAGTTTTATTTTGTCATCAGAGGGACTATCATACAATTTCATGTATATAACGGTTGGCATAAGATGGCTGTAAATGATACTTGCGGATCATATAACAATCCTAAGTCTTTGAAGCATTTAGATTGTTACTTGGGAAGTGCAAAATATGAACTTAAAATAATATTGAAATTTGCAACATTTTAAAAATAACATTTTCTGAAAAATACAATTTAGAAAAAAAGTTTCATTTTGAAAACAATTGTTTGGAAACATTATTCAACATAATTAATGACGTTTCGGAAAAACATAATTATTATATACAGCTTTACCGAGGACGTTACACCGATCAAACAAACCGTTTTGGCCTTGAAAATATTTGTAATCATCAACATAGCCTTTTCCAATAGCGTCTCAAAAATGAGTCATGCTTCAAAAAATTACACCAAAAGAACAAAAGGGCATTTTTGCCCGTAGAAGCGTCTATGCAAAGTTTCAGCCAAATCAAAAATAGTCAATTAAATAGGCTGCCCGATTTTTGCGGAATTGAACATTAGTTTCTCATGCCTAACCTATATGTTGGAGATGATTTGTTGTCAATTTGTAGAAAACAATTACTTCATGAAAAACACGAGAAATTACAAAGAAAAAAATATGGCTACCATAATTATATTTATTAAATTTTCTGAAGAATCATCGATTTTATCCTCAATGGAGTTGCTTTTAGATAGATAAAGTCGTTTTTATTTGTGTTGTTGACGAAAAACAGCACAGCTTTCTAAGCATCGCAGGCATGAACTGCAGCTTGGTGCTCGCAATGAATCCTTTTATCTAATCCAAAAGTATTTTCGTTAAAAATATCTCATCCGAATTTACAGAATTTATTCGCAAAAACCCTTTCAGTGCTTTCTATTCAGTGATGATAAAATTTCAGATTGCTGTCACCTGAAGTATCGTGTCACATTTTTGAAGTAGAATACTTCTCTCAGGAAGTTCGGCTACATAGGGATGTGAAATGAAAATCTAAAACCGAAAAAAGTGAAAAATATGTCCAATTTCAAATGCTAATAAATCGGTTAGTATTCGATGGATTTCCTTCGTTCTTGGAGCAATAGAATGGAAAATCTTCTAAGATTCTTCCCAAATGAAGATAGTTGTAATTTTATTATTCAAACTATTGTACTATTGAAAATAGTCAAGCCTTGTCAAAACGAAAAATTCGACCTCTGATTATATACCTTGCAATTGAATATATGCTATTTGGCCTACATAAGAGCCTGTTTCAGCCGCTCATAATAGCTCTACACACCGACAACAGCAGTCATCCCTTAGCAGCAGCAGTAGCTGTGCCGTGGATACCAGCGATGGCGGATAGCGGCCACAGCTGTGGCGTAGCACTGGATAGTGCTCTAGTTGCAGCGGATCTCAGCATCGATAGCAGCTGATGCAGGGACAGCGGATACCAATGGCAGCGTATAGCGGCCACAACTGTGACATGGCTACGAATAGCGTAGCAGTTGCAGCGGGTATATCTGACCATGAAGCATTTATGCAATAATTGAATGAAAATTGCAATTGCAGCAATCGGACTTTTTCAAGGCTATTAAATACTTTTGGAAGAGCATAATGAATGGTTATTAATAAAGTGCAACTGAGGTTTGATGCTGCTGCAAATGCAAAGCAGCGTGATATTTGTTACGATTTGTCGATACTGTACATAACAAGCAGTATATACGGAACAAATCCGATTTCAAACAGAAAAGCTCGGCACGTTCTGCTCACGATGCTGAGTCTGTTTTAGAAAACTCTCAACACTTCATTGAGAAGGATGTAACGCCTTGAAGAAGACGGTTATGGTTAGACATAACAGCAGAATTTCGACCATACTCATGTCTACCATCGGCAATATCAAACACGCAACAATTTGCTTCCATGCGACACGGGGACGGGAACATTTTTTTTCCAAGCCGCACAACACGACACAATACATATTATTTTGTTGCCTATATGAGAGCTCTAACAGTCCGGCTCGACAGAATGTCCACAAGAAATCGTTTTTGTACACCCGTGTTACGAAACTGAGAAAATATGTACGAAATGAAAATAAAGGCGAATCCAGAATGAATGAGATGTATTTTTCGTACATGAATATTACATACGAAATAAAAAATTAGTATTACATAGGAAATAAAATTTTTCGAACGTTGTAGAATGGTATAACTGGAAATAATTTAGCCACACCTATTTTTCCAGTTAGATCATTCCACAACGTTCGAAAAATTTATTATGTCAGAACGGATATCGCACGCTATCTGACCATGAAGCATTTATGCAATAATTGAATGGAAATCGCAATTGCAACAATCGGCTTTTTTAAGGCTACTAAATATTTTTAGAAGAGCATAATGAATGGTTATTAATAAACTGCAACTGAGGTTCGATGCTGCTGCAAATGCACAGCAGTGTGATGTTTATTACGATTTGTTGATACTGTGCTTAACAAGCGGTATATACACGCAAAAGTTCAAGCTTACATCATCCGATGTGTCCTCTCAAAACTCATATTAAATGCTCTGGCTTTTACACAACAAACGTGTCAAAAGGATAACACAACAGTTGCGTAATGAATACATTGACAGAGATTGAAATCAGAATATGTATCATACACACAAAATCGTGGTGTTTCGGTAGACTTCGGATTTGGGCAAACGATCAGTTTTGGGGCTCTTAAAAAACCGCTGGTTACTTTCGTGAGTCGGTGCGTATGAAAAGCTCGTGCATCCCTAATCACCGTCAGCAACCGAAACAGCCAACAGCGAGCCTCGTTGCAGAGGAATTTACTGACGCTGGTGCCAGTAACGTGGAATCGAATGCATATAAATAAAACCAGAATCGTCGTTCAATGCAAAATGTTTGAAACAAATCCAATGTCTTTTTAAATGTTATTGATTCGATGATGTTTTTGAATGACCGGATTCATGATAGTGAATCGATCAACTCATATATACGTTAACCTAGTCAGTACCAAAATCATCAGTATTGATTACTGCTTGCACTGCTTTAACGATAGCAGCATTCTGGAAAATATTACCAATACCAGTACGAATCCAAGGCTTTGCTTTGCTTTTACCAGTACGAATCCTCATGGAAATACTAGCACCGGTTAATACTTCAAAAGTGTTTTGATTTTGAGCCGTCCAATACATTGAACATTCGCTAGAGCACCAAATGCGTTATGAACAACACACTTTCGTTGTACTGGTTCCGTAGTACAGAAATTGCTCTGAAAAGAAGCAATATTGATGTGGTTACGCACAGTACAACTTTTGCGTGTACGAAACCAATCCGATTTCAAAATGACTGACACGCAAGCAGCCGGCTTATCTGTTTTGTAAAAGTATTCTACTTCAACCTTGCGGTCGTGGCTTTGCACACAACCCTCCTGTGATTTTTTGAATGATGATTCTTCCAACTCTAATGCCGCCATTTGCGCTTTCGAGCCATTCTATTTATTTTATTTATCAATTTACATTTGGTAGGCCACCAGCACATCTGGGGCTATTTGGGCCATAAGGTTGCACCACAACAACGTTTAAATTATCGCACCGGATCTCTTTACCCTAACTTTTTTGACAGCTGTTACTACATTTGTTTTCTTTTTGGACTTTGTACAATTGTACTTATTTTAATTTAATTTTACTTCAATGGTGACAGATCACAAAGGCCCTATACAAAATCCGAAATACGCCTCTATAATATTCGGTCTCGGGCTACTCATCACTAGTCGCCCCTTAAACCCGCTGCTCGAGCATCCTCGACGACATGACACGTTCAACATGCGCGGGGTCTACCTCGAGCTCGTCCGCCTCTTTTCGGGTCTCTGCTGAATACTATCTTAGCCTGTCGCTCATCCGCGTGGCTTGACAATATCATTGTGTTTGTATACTTCGTACAGCTCATCATGATTTATCTCCGTTCAAAGACCTCAAGCGCCCGCCGATCGGCCTCTATCCACGTTCATGATTTATGCGGGTAAGGCGCCACCGGGAGGTTCAGCGTTTTGTAGAGCGCAAGTTTCGTGTGAATCTGTTGGTTGCGGGACCTAAGCTGGCTACGCAATTCGTAATAACCCCTGTTCGCTGCCACAATCCGTCTCTTTATCGCACGGCTCACCTCGTTATCATACGTTACGAGTATACCAAGATGGACAAATTCATTAACCACTTCAAAAGTATTCCCATCCATCACCACCACAACACCAACGCTCGTATGACTACCAGGCTCTCTTCCAGCTACCATACGCTTTGTTTGGCAGTGTTCATGGCAAGTCCAATTCTCGCAGCGGCCCCTTTGAGAGCCGTAAAAGCATCCCCCACAACTCTACGATAAACACCGATGGTATCGATGTCGTTCGCAAAGCCTAGAAGCGCCTGAGACTTCGTGATGATTGTACCGCTTCTTTGTACATCTATCATTCGTACAACACTCACCGTCTCCTTGTTTTTGACCATCCAAAGACGTTTGATGTGCAACCGTCTAGAGTCGCATGATTTAGCTTAATCAGATTTGTTGGGAAACCATGTTCAAGCATAATCTGCCACAACTTGATGATGTGTCTGCATGTTGTTTTCTCGAAACTTGTCGAGAATCTGTCTCAAGATGAACACCTCGTCCGTTGTAGATCGTTCCGCTCGAAAAACGCACTGGTATTCACCAAAACAGGCTTCCAGCAACGGAATCAGTCTATGGAACAGGATGCGGGAGAGAATTTTATTGTTGCTATAGTCGAGTTTGTGTCCCTTCTTATTGATAGGGCATATGAGTCCTTCCAACCAGTCCGTGGGTCGTTTTTCCTCAAACCCCAGATGAACTACACTATACAGCCGCTCCCACTTTGAAAATTTCGGTCGGTAAGCTGTCCTCGTCCAAGGTCGGCGGATCCACAGCTCGTTCGTTATCTCCTTTGCTGTTCCTCTCGACGACTCCCCTAACTTCTTCAGTGTACAGCAACACCTCGAGGTGTTGTTTCCAACACCTGGCCACCTGCGACTTATCGGTAATCAGGTTTCCCTCCTTGTCGTTACACATGACAGGAACTGGCACGGTTCAGTTCCTGATTTCGTTATTCGCTTTTTATATATTTCGTCGTGACGTGCTTGGTGAAGCAGTTGTCGACCTCCGTGAGTACGCGATCGAAGTATTCGCGTTTCTTGCGGTGATGAAGTCTTTTTGGAAGCTAGCTTCCCGGAATCTCTCCGGTATCTGACGTGTCAGACGATTTGCTACTTGTAACGTGTTAGAGTAGGCCCGATTCTTTTCCTCCGTCACTTCTAGACATTCAGCATCAAACCACGCGTAGTTCCCACTGCTATGCCTATCACCTCTCACGCTGGCTCCCTGACCGCCTCGTGGATGTGCTTCCACTGCTCGTTCAAGTCCACTTCAACTGGTTCATCGATCCGTCAATTAACTTTCCGAGGGTATTCTGCAGCTGATTCTTTTGCTGATAGCCTGTGGATGGTTAGATGTATCTTCCTCTTCAAATTTGATCTGAATACGTTGGGTATCCGGGCGCGAATCTATGACCGTTCATTAATGACATCGCCGGCTGGCGATCAGCACGTGGTCGATTTGAAAGCAGGTCACTCAGTTGGAGTGTCTCCAGGTGTGCTTCTGAATGCTCCGACGTGAAAAACAGGTACTTCAGATGGCCATTCCCCTGGCCGTAGCGAAGTTCACTAGCCTCAAGCCGTTGTTGTTGGTGGTAGAGTAGAGGTTTTCCCTACCAATGAGGAGCGAAAGAATTCTTTCCGTCCAACTTTTGCATTCACATCTCCGAGGACGATCTCAATGTCGTGTTATGGGCACTGCCCATACCTTTTCTCAAGGAGCTCGTAGAACTACTCCTTCACGTCGTCGGTTTTACCGTTTTCTGGCGCGTACACGTTGATAAGGGTGCATTTGAAGTCGGTACCACGTGGAAGTAGGGATGGGAGTTGCTGGGCAGCATGCTTTGGACCACATTGGGGTCTTCTTCTTGCCAACTAAAATGAATCTTACTACTAATACGCTCCGTCCAGTCCAGTTTACAGCTCCGTCCAGTTTACCAACCAAACAATCGTATACGTAGTGAAAATGCTGTTCAATTTATAATTGTCCTTAGTGGACTAGCACCCCATATATTGTATAGAGGGCATTTTGGTCACAATTGAAACAATCTACCAAAATTAAGAACGAAACTGCTTTACCCGAAGGTAAACAAAAGATCCATTGTAGCAACGAATAGAAGAAAGAAGTCATACTTTTCCAGTGTCAGCAATAAGCATCAGCTTACTCACCCCTTTTTTTAATTACTACAGACTGGTTAACTAGTTCAGAAATGGTTCGCTGTCTAATGCTCGGACCAAAGCGGCCAGTGGGTGACCCTCCGGAGGATCCGGAATGATCGTAAAAGATAAAAAAATTTCTGGATTTTTTCTAAACTATATATTTCGGGCGATTAACTAGGGAAAGATCGTCCGCTGACCAACATTATTTCACAGGTGGCTACTGAATGGCTTTCCGGTTAAACGTGGTATTTTTATGCAGATTTTTGAATTATTGCGTTTTTTAAAGAGGAACGTTACATAGAACAATGAAAATAATCACCTTCTGCGTAATTTTGAGATATTTTTTTAAAGATATAAAAAGCAATCTGAGTTATAAAATAAACTGGGAAGCTCCGTAGCCGCAAGGTTACAGAGTCCGCTTTGGTAAGCGGGTGGTCGTGGGTTCGAATCTTATTAGAATCAGGCCATTTGTTTGCCAAAAGACTTTAGCATGGGTTTATTCTCAGGCCTTCCACCAAGTACCCTTCCTTCAATCTGAATTCTACAGTCCCTCTGTTGACTCTCCAACAAAAATAAGTCCCTATTATAATTAAACTGGCGTGAGTAACGTATGAAAGTTCTCTCCAGGGAATTGTAATAAGGTGAGTAGTAGTGAGAGTAGTAAGCTTGAAATGGAAAGGTAAAACTTACACACAAGCACAGATATGAACGATAAGCGTATCACTTACTTCAATAGTGATACTGCCAATAATATGAAGTGCGGAGTACAGAAAACACCTGGGCAATATCACAATAGATCTAATTGAAAACTGTTTCTCATTTGCTGCCTCTACAAATGAGTTTTTTGACAATCGGCTTCCGTAGGGATGTTGTTTTGGATATTTACTATCATGAGTAACTATTTTCTCGATTTTGGTAAAAATAGCATATTAAATTTCTTTCATATTGATGCTGTTATTCCCACAATTCCGAAACCAAAGTTGCAAATTGTAGTAATGAGTGATCGGTATTCCTCTGAAGACTTTAAACTTGGTCTAAACCCTGAACAGAAAAAAAAGAAAGATTATAGTTTTTAACTCGTTTTTCGTGATTTTTGGTGTTCCTAGCCAAGTCGGAAATTTGTGAAGTCTTCAGTGATTCAAATGAAGTTTTCCCGTAAGCAAGCGTAGAAGTGACGAACCCGGCGAGTAATCAACTCTGCGGCCTTTTTACGCACTTTCAAGCTATAGCTAGGGGCATCCAAATTCGGAGGAACTGTAAAAAAGCTAGAATGTTTCATATTTTGTCAGTTTGACTCCTGTGTTTATTAGTTTTATAAGAATGACATATTTTGTCGCGAGGAAGTCACCAAAATATTGCGAAATTCAGCGTGAAAGAAGCCTGAGTCCTTTGACATTTTACGACATAGTTCTACTAAGATTCGAATCCACAACCATCCGCTTGTCAAAGCAGACTCTGTAACCTAGTAGCTGCGCAGCTTTTCTCGTAAAAATTTTTACTGCTTTTTTTGTGAAATGTGTCCACAAAAAGTTTTTCATTGAGTTCAAAAAAAGTACAACATGCTTTTTTAAAATATATTTGAACATTTTTCTACGAACTGTAAACTCATTGAAGCGTAATTACGACTTTACAACAATTGCAAATACTATCAATTTTTAATAACGTAATTGGCTAATGAAGTGAACTAACTTCAGAACGCATCACATTAGAGAAAGAAGTATAGCTGTCAAAACATTCGATATACTATCAATTTCGCCACCACTCGCTCCGATAGTTGTGGGACGTTCGAATTGTACAAAACCCGAAGTAGAATGTTTCCAACATCGAAACAACTTTATGCTCACTCGCCAGCACGCGTTCTCAATCTCCCTCTCTGTCTCGGAAGGGGAATATTCGCAGTACTAGAATGAAGCAGTGTGCCTCTAAAGCTGGAGAATCAGGCGGATTCAAACTGTATAGCATCAAACTGTTGCTTCCGGCTGGCTTTGAACTGTAAAGCATTACCTGTTGCGTCATTTCCGCCATGTGCTTGCTCGTCATAGTGCACGTTTCTTTGGGAAAAAAATATTAGATCTTTTCTACAATAAGTTTGCAATTACCACGTCCCTCTATTGAAGGAAGTCGAAGGTATGACTGTTTTTTTTTTTCACTTTGTTTGTGCTCGGCAAACACTGAAAAAATCTTTCATTCCATTCTCGATAAATACTAATACTGCTACTAATCAATCAGCAGACATTAATCGCTGTAAACAGTTTCCCGTATCAGCACGTACGTCAAACATTTTCAACAAACGATAATCAAATGAAACGAAAGCAAGCAAGAGTTTCTATACAGCGCTGATTAATTCTACTAAAGGAGATAATTTCTCAAACATCGTCACAGTCAATAATCCGCCTCCATCACTTTGATATTCTATGAAAATGATTAGATGAAGTTGCTTTTCAAATTTGTATTGAACCAAAGATAGGTACACATAATTAATTAATTGGAGCTTAGATCATTTCCCAACCAAACACCGTAACCACCAGTTTGTGATCCAGATAGAATTATTCATCTACGTGTTATCAACCATTACATCGTTTGGCGTTCGCCCAGTTGCTGACTACCGTCGTCGGATAATTTATTCCCATTTGCACATACGGTCCTGCACATACACACAGAGGGAAATATATTTCCCCATATGCAAACTGGGACTCGTTTTTTTTTTTAAATAGCAATTCAACCATCTCCTGCCACCTGTTGAGTACGCGTTACTGCCAGTAACAGCCGTACGCGTGCAGATACGTGTGCTGCGGATTTGCCGGTTACCACTATAAAAAGCTTTTACATATATTAACCGATTCACTCACCCCATTCCCGTATACCGGTAAGGTGCTACCAGCGACCAACTTTTCCACCTTTGCTGTAGTTGCTATTGTCGAGTGAGAGCAGTAGAGCACAGCTGCTTGTGAAAAAAAATGGAAGCGTGGCACACACTGTGTACCGCTTCACCATAACTAATGCTAGCTTATGTGTGTAGGCGGGAAAGCGGATTGTTATACTACAGTTTAGCATAGAGGGAGGAACGAACTGCAAGCTATAGATATACTGCATTGGATCGCTACTGATGAACATCACGATGTCGTCGACTTCGTCAGAACGGCTGAAATCTTATTTGCATTTGGTGCCACCACTCCCGTATCTGTGCTAGTTTTTCTATCCTCCAGCATGGGATGTGATAGCAGAAGGGAACAATTGAGTGCTGAGAGTTTTACGATACGTTCAATGCTGCAATAATTGGACGATGATTGTTCGTCTAATGTTTGCTAGTTTGGACAACATAACCTCATTTCCCATTTCATTAAGATTTTGGAGGTTATTTTTTACCTTTCTTTAAGCAACGGTATCGAAATTCGGAAACATTCTTCCCTTGCCGTATAAAACCACCAAAATCATGTTTTTTTCAATAAACCTAATCGAAGTGCTTTTTTCATTTAAAGGATGATGGAAGCTGTGTACAGAGTCCGGTAATCGCTACACTCCTTCAATACTTCAATACTCATTACGTTGCACATGAAAATGTATTGAACGACCCCACGTAGTTTTATTTACATTGTGTCTCAGCTATCAGTGGATGTATGTGTTACTTTTGTAATTGAGTGTTATCCGGAAAAAAGGAACCTCGAACAGAAACGTAGTACTGTGGTTACTTGTTCCAAGCTGAATACGGTATAACTATGTCCTTCGTGAGCTGTCCGATTTACGTGTGTGCAGAAGTCTCGTATATCGTACAGTCAAAAGAAACCTGGAGACCGGAAGTACCTAAAATTGGTATGGAGAGGGACGTCGAGTAGTAGTGCCACTAAATTGGCGGTGGATTCCAACGTATCTGATCGAAGTCTGCTTCGGATCCTGAAAGATGAACTACACCCAGCAAACAAATTGGTTCATATAACTCGCCCTCAACTCTGTTAATCGAACCCTTATTTAGTAGAAAGTGATCATATAAGATGCATGAAATACGCCTATGTGTTCAAATCTGGAGGCCATATACGTACATTTTAGGTAAAAATTGGTTACGATTTTGTATAACTTCGCAGGCTATATAAAATGGCCTCATTTGAAACTTTAAATTGCATTCTTTACGACTTCGAGGAATGACGCATTTTACAATTTTATATGACACGTTCAATTGCTTCATATATAATTTAATGTTGCGTTTTATAGGATTTGAATTTTATACGAAATAAACAAATTCAATGTTGCATCTTGTGTAATTTTAACTTGATATGCACATTTGAGCGACTTAGAATCAACATCCTTATACGACTTCTGGTTTGCTGGGCAGACCAAGCCATACAAGATGGTTCAAGACTTTTCAGTGAGGCAGAAACGAGAACGTATAAGGAAGCGCCGGCGAGTATACCGGACCTGGACTCTATAGACTTCGCCGTCTAGGGTGAGTTGGAGACCGGGGTCTACTTTAAAAACATGAAGATGTGGAAGTCCTGTAGCGGCATCTGGGATAAAATACCACAAGAGCCCTTGCGGTCTTCGTGTGATGCGTTCGCCGATCATTTGCGACGAGTGATTATACTATAGAGCACAAGTTGAACTTAACCAGTAAATTTTCAAAAAGTTCATTTGTTCATCGTCTTTGATCTCATCGTACAGACTGGTTTGTCTTATGCTATATTTTTAATCCTATTTTTACAACTATTTTTGGTCAAGTTAAAATCAAAGAAATCACAGACGTCATTGAATCCTCTTAGGCAGGAACTGAGCGGATTGTTATAGCCATAGCTTGTCCTGTGCCCGGGTATGGAGATCATTGTCCAGTATCGCAACTGGCGCTGGGAATATTTATTTGAATTAGCAGAAGAAGGTCTGAGTGGTATGTATTGATGAATTTATTCGTTTTGTGCGTTATCTACAATCAGGGTTGATATTTGTTGACACTCTTGAGTAAAAGTGAAAAAAAGCATCCATAAACGTTATTTTTTTACATTCCTTTCAGAGTTTTCCCTTCCCGCTTTTTGCATGGAAGTGAAATGTTAAAACACCTCATTATATTTCATGCGATAGAAGAAAGACAACAAAATCAGTTTATCAGTTAACGAAGATTGTCAAGGCATCGGTCAGTGTCAGTGAAAAAGTGTTTCGGTGAGGTTCATTTTGGTTGAGTGGACTGTTTGTTTTTCTTTTTCGCTTTGAAGTGAAGATCATTTGGTTGGATTTGTCGTCAAATTTTATTCCGTAACCGTGAACGATGCGCGCGATCTATTTCATCTGAGTATAACAGCACGTTACTTGGACGAAAATCTAGTGTATCTGAAAGAGTGCTGTGATCATTGGAAGTGAAAATTGAAAATGATTGGCTGTAATTTTCGAAGAATTTTGCTGGGGAAAATGACTTTTATCAGCACTGTCTACAATTGCTGGATCCTGTCTTTCTCTTTATACCGACACCAAAGAAGGAAAATCGTTTTGGAAAGAAAAGGGAAAAATAGTGAAAGAGATTTGAGTTGATTAAGATATCCTGGAGGTCGGAATATATTGAAAGCTTGGTACGAATTAAAAATTTAGTATTGCCAGAGCTGGGACGATGTCTTCAATGAAAAAAAAAAAATAATAAAATTTAGAGACGAGATTTAGACTTTGGTGTAAATATTTCTAGAGAATCCTCGACTTAATAAACATCGTTTGATGACACGTTCTTTATACAATTTGATGAGTGGTTTTAATGATAAAAAAAAAACGATAAGTAAAAGTCAATCAAGAAAAGAGCTCGAAGCCTATAGAACCTTCTGAAATCGATTTATATTATAGTAAAATGCGTTTTAAGGTATGATTTTATTACTCCAGAACGCATAAATCGATCTCTAACAAACTAGATATAGGTGGTTTTTGACATAAGAAAATTGTTTTTGAAAAGGAGAGAGTAGTAAACTAGAAGAGGTGACCAAATGGGATCAATATATTTCGAAAGTGCTTTCAGTTTATCATAGATACCTGTAAAAATTTACTATGCAGTGTTGCCAAATTTGTTAGAATTGTGATTCGCCAGAATTGAATATAGCGTTTTTAAATTTGTACCAGAAATATTGTATGCACCCTGTGTATTGTGCAAATCAGTTATAGATCGGTAGCCGGTAATGCCGCAGCTTCCAATCATTCTCACTCACGTGCAAGTTTACCATAGAAACGCTGCTGATTGTTTTATCTCTGATTGTTTCGAAAACCATAAAAGTAGATTAAATGACTCAAAATCGATGATTCGCTTGCATTCAATAAAAGCGCGAAAATGTTTGGAAAAGAATCGACAGTGATACAAAGAGATCGCGATCATCTATTTGCTTACCAAAGTAAATAGGTATCGTAAATAGTTACACAAAATGTGATTTGTTATATTGGCATTTTAAATCACCAGAAATCATCAGAGTTTATCATGTTGAAAGCACGATTTGAAGTAGTTAACAACATTTGAAAGAATCTGTATGATCGTGTTTAATTTTCCGTTATGTCAAAACGAGAATGGTATCCACACATTTTGGCAACCAACAGGTGCATAAAGTGAGAGCGATAACGGAGTGAGCATGAAAGATGTCACCAAGTGCTGCTGCACTTATCACTGACGCTGTTATCAGCACTACTGTTACTGGTACCCGCTGCAGCTAAGGCTACTAGTACTCGAACATATTTACTCTTTAAATAAGTATTTATTTTGCCTTCAAAAGGACAATTTGATGTTCTATATAATCTTCTTCTGATAACACACGGCCCACATATTTTGATTGCCAGCAACTAAAAATGTTTGTATGTAGTCAAAATACGGCAACTTTTCATTGGAGGAACTACCGGCTAATGTATCTATTTACTACTAATGTTGCCCGCTACCGCACAAAGGTAGCTTTTTACTAGAGAAAGTGCCACTGCGCCACCTGGAACTGCCACTATCGCTGCTGGTACCAGCTGCCTCTGCAACTGCTACCCGCTACCACTGCTGCTACTGCTGCTCAGTAAGGACTGTTCTCGACGCTATCCAGAACTTATATGACTAGTTTAGGCAGAAGCACGCTCTTTCACAGGCCAAATAGTAATCTCCCAGATGATCTCGAGGTACGATGCTGGCCTAACAAGCCAGTCGTCGTAGGTTCGAGTCTTGACTCGGGAGAAACTGTTAGTGTAAGTAGGATCGTGGCACTAGCCCCGCAATCGTCCTGTACACTAAACAGTTGGCTACGAAGTCTGTGTACAAAAAACAGGAGGTCAAGTTCCGAATCGGAACGTAGCACCAAGATTTTGCTTTGCTTTTTCAGTACACTCCCGATCCACTAGGTCCATGATTTTGTCGACCGTGTTTGAGAAAGTAAGCATTAATCGATCAATCAGAGATCGAATTCGGTGTTTTAACGAGGCTTGACAATTTTCAATATTACAATCAATCAAATAATAATCAAGTTACATTTATTTTGCATTTGGGAAGAAGATTTTCCAACCGATTGCTGCAAGAGCGAAAGAAATCCATTGAAAACTAACCAACTTATTAGCGTTTTAAATTGGACATATTTTCCACTTTTCTGTTTTTAGATTTTCATTTTACATTCCTATGTAGCCGAACTTTCTGAGAGATGTAGTTCTACGTCAAAACTACATTAAGCAACGTTAGTATACGTATAAATGTCTTAGTACATTGCACGTGTTTGTCAAATAATTTTTTAGAGGCTCTTCTTTCATCAATAAATACACTCATTTTGAAATTCTCTAGTACTATGAACTTTGGAACTCTTCGAAGAAAGCAGAGTAATTTTTAAAAGGAGCTATTTTTCAATAACTTCGATTTTTTTCCAACCAATTCTAGCGGCTTTTTCAGACACACGAAAGATGAAATATAACTAAAAAAAAGAGTGTGCTTGGGGCTTTTTCAAACTAAGTAGGAAAAGTTTTATACTTTTTAGTCAATATTACTTTACTTATTTTTCAACAAATAATTTAATTAAATAATTGATAAACTAAAACTTGGGTAAAAGTAACCTAACAAATTTGGTAAGTTTGCTCGTATTGTGTTTTCAGAGTTCTCAATGATGCACATGATTCTTAATGAGCAAAAAAGTGTTTGTAGTTTGTTGTAGTCTTAGGAAAAGTTAACACAAGTTAACTGCAGTCACAAATGCGTGAGACGTTGTCTCAAATATACAAAATTTATTTAGTTCAAGTAAGCAAAATAACATATCATACAAGGTTTTTTAGCAATTTTTGGTAATTACTGTAGTGATAGCTCTATCTCGACAAGAGCGGAAAAAATAAACAATAACTCTTCACAGTCAAAGAGATACTTGATTAAATTTCAAAGGACAGATTTAGGTTTAATTGTATCACTTCTTCTGGAAATCTAGACAGATGAAAGCACTGTTTGCCTATACAACACAATAGCTAATATCAGTGCGTACGATTGCAGTATCACGGAAGCATGTTTATATCGATTCACACAGCTTTTCTTCGAAAATAGTATGCTATTTGCATATTTTGAACAAAAACTTCGGAGTTGCGACCAAGTTGAAATTCAATTTACAAGGCGCTTCGATCCTCAATCCTTTTAGGCTTAGCTCAATTGGTCTGGAAGCGAAATCGATACACGAACATGGTCAAAATAATGTTACACATTCCACCTCGGTTTATAAATATGGTTCAACCGAATTAGCTTATCGGAAGAAGCAAATGTGCTACGAAACGTAAGAAAACTTTCTCGGAAATTAGATTTTCAACTTTACTGCTTGCATACGCACTGTCTAACCAGTTATTGTTACCGACTGGTTTTGAGCATCGATATTTTGCGAGGAAATTCGAACCAAACAATTTGACTTTTCTTTGAACTGGGGGATAACGTCTTTTCCGGCTCTCCCCACTACCCGGCCAAAGGCATCTATACCGGCACTATTTCGATATCTGGTCAAATTTACTTAGCCCGAGTGTCGGTTCTGAAAGCTCTTGCACTTTATGTTGGGATAAAATTGTGTTAGGCGGACTCCCTGCGAGGGTGGTTTCGTCGGAATGCTACCACGAGCGGCTATCGCTGCTCATTGTACCGAGCCGACGATCAGCATTACCCGAGCCGAGGGGTGAAAACCCATTATAATCAATTTAGCAAATGAAATCCGTATCATAATTTGGTTATCACACCTAGCTGTTCCAACGACTACGCAAAGTAGTGTTCGAATTTAAAAGCTTTTCGGTTTAGCATTGAACTTTGCAAATCGTATCACAACCATCGTTCTTCAACGTAGACTGAAAAACTTGAGATTTTTTTTAAAAACATGCAATGTATGATGCATGCTCCATATACCTTATAGCTAAATTTAAACATTCATTGTTTTCCAACCCATATATCTTCAGTATTCATTACTCTTAGCCAACCATGGAGTTTCCTCGCATGGCAGATTTTTTAACAATCCATTTACTTTTACTCTACAGAATGATTGTTATTTGCAGTTTATACAACATTGTTCATTCGCTCGCTTTTTTGACTTTCCCGCTAAATCACGTGTCACCCTCGAATCCCTTCCTTGCTCCTACCAGACCTCCCACCATTCAACTGATGCCATAAACAGCATATAGAGCACGCATGCACACAAGCATCCACAAACACACGCAGTCTTGATCGGCAGAATAAATTAACTTGAAATGAATGTGACACGGTGGCGCCTGTTTTTCACACCCTTTTCTCCAGAGACACCAACGCAGCAGCCTTGCATCGCCAAGAGTAGCATGTGCTCGTACTGGGATCATGCATCAACCAGTGGAGTCTGCCTTCAGGCTTTTACTGTACGATATTACCACCCATCAAACCTGAGGAAGAGCGAAAGACATTGAACCTATGTTTGGTCTATAGAATTTTGAAAAATTTAACTCTATTCTACGAATGTTGAAAGAAACTTTTTCATATGTTGTTTTTTCTTAATTTTCAATCAAAATGCTAATAATAATTCACATGCGGTTTTTATCTTATAAATATGGTAAAACTGATAATCTGGTCTAAGCAATCAACATGTTTGGAACATATAGGTACAGAATATTTATATTATTGATTACTGTGGAAAAATTCGTAACTCAACAAGAATAAATTCAATAAATATTACGTCAAAGGTAAGATAAACAAATAACTTTTTCTCGTCTGGTTTGATTTGATTTACTCCTTCCTCTGATTTTATTTTGCTAAAAAATATGACTTTCTTTTTTTCATCCACAAATAAGAAAGCACTTGTACTATCAATAATAACCAAATAGTTATATGTTAGATACTGATAGGTTTTTTAACTACTGCACCTATCGAGTCCCACTAAATGGCTAGTGATCCTTCTAGGAAATAATAACGGGAAGTACAAAAAGGGTAACAAATCCTTCATATAAATATCGCAATTGATTAGACTTTCGCACGCAAATAGCTGCGTAACTAGTTTACATTCTCAACATCACATGCACGTGTATAATTTATGCAGCACCATGCGCTTCCTTCGTATTGTTGACAATTAATGTTCAATCTAGTGGACGGGGATATGCTGCAGCGTGGCAGCACCCAGTGACGATGATATAACATCAACAACAATCGCGCCAGTGTGTCTGCATCCTTGTGAAACGTGCATGATGATTTCCAGGTGTCCTAATAACAAATAGACATTGATGAATGACGCCCCACGTTTAGCACATATGCTAGCCTTAACGGTACAACTTTATTGCGAGGAAAAGATGTCCGTCTTATAGTTCTGGCGTCCATGGCTCCTCGTTGACAGTCAAATCACGTTTGGATTGTGCTTTTGTTTTCCTAGCAATAGATGATAATGAACATGTTCGAATCAAAGATCGCTTCCATTAATCACAATCACAATACGAACTCGAGGATTATTGTTGTAATGCAGCTGCCAGACCATGTCGGTATTTAATAGACTATAGATAGCACGATGAATGCCTCATTTCTGGTTATATATTTAGTTTATTATCCATGGAGCTAGAGAATATTAAATACTTTGTAATTAAAATTTGAGTTCATCACAACAAAATTCTGATCACTAAGCATGACATGTTATGTATTGTCTTAGCGGATAATTTTCTCAAATAGCATCATCGAGACAAAAGCTAATACGAGGCTTACAATGACACCCGACCTAAAGCAAACATTCGACGAAAGAATCTCAAATGTTAAAGGGAAGAAAATTGTTTACACAGATTTACAGCTCCAACCTGCGTTGGCTCGGTGTATTCTGATCACGTTTTTTGCTGCTTGCCACTTCACCGACAGTAAGATGCGTAAAAAAGTAAGATTCCTGATCAGCAGCCATCGTTTGAAGGGAGATTAACACAAATTGTTTACCCATTCGTGATAGCTTTGATGACTGACTATGTCATCGGTGGGTGAAAAATCAAATTAGGCAGTGTTAAGCAGATCGACTTGAACTGTCCTACAGTACGGTCGCATTTTACCAACAGCTCGAGGCTAAGTCTTAGACTACCGAGAGATATTAAAATTTTGTTTTTCGTTTTCAACAGGCAATCTTCTTGAAAGACTACCTGTTGAAACGCAAAGTAATAATTTTGTTTTTAACGTTAACGAGTGTTTAGTGAGTAAATTTGGTTTGAGATATTTCTACTTAAATTCTATAGTGAAGTGAAAGTGTGGTGAAGTTTTCCAGTTATGCCTGGAAAAAATCTTTGATGCGGCTTCAAGGAAACGTGAGGCATCTCCTCCAAGTGACACTGAAATTTCGACTAACAGGTATGATATTCTTTCTTCCGTTGGGGATCAAGAAATTCAAACTTCTCATACTGAGCATAAAGCCGTTATGAAGAAGGTTGAAGTTCCACCTATTGTGGTATTTGTAGCAAATTTAAAAGCATTTCGATCAGAACTTTCATCATTTCTGTCGGATGTGAAAGTTAATTTTCAAATTGGCCGCCAAGGCGAAATTCGCATTTTGGCCGAATCTTTTGATGGCCATAAACATCTTTTACAGTATTTGACTGAAAAGATGTATAAATTTTATTCTTTTGATGCCAAAAACGAGAGACCGTTTAAGGCTGTTTTGAAAGGTTTTCAAATGACCAAACTATTGAGGAATTTAAAGAATGTTTGTCAGAATCACTTGGTTTTGCTCCCAACCAAGTAATTTTGATGAAACGAAAGGCAAATGCCAAAATTAATCAAACTGGAATACACCAGGAAAATTACTTAGTACATTTTGATCGTACCAAAGTAAATAATTTGAAATGTTTGGAAAAAGCACGTGTTTTATTTAACGTGCGAATAGAGTGGCAAAATTTCAAGAGACATGGAGAAATCCATAATCTTACTCAATGTCGGAATTGTCAAGCCTATGGGCATGGAACTCGAAACTGCCATATGGCAGCAAAATGTATGATTTGTGGTGACACTGGTCACACGAAAGATATCTGCCCCGTGAAAGAGACCACTAATAGTTTCAAATGTGTAAATTGTGGGGGAAATCACAAATCCAATTTCTTTAATTGTCCTGTAAGGTAAAAAATTATTGCTTCCAGACAACGTAGGAATTCTAAGCAACCTGTTGTCAATATAATCCTGTTCAGGCAACACCAGGCTGTTCATATTCCAGTGTCCTTACAGGTAATATTTCAAATTCAAACAGTAACAAACCATTCGTGTTTGATGCTGAAAAGTCAGCCAGTATTGATTTAGGTAGTCCAACTCCAGAAAAGATTGAATACCTACAACAATCCATGCTGCAGCTAATGTCCGTTTTGTTGAACTGTAACTCGATGTACGAGGCTGTTCAAGAAGGTATAAAATTTACCACTAATATTGTTATGAAATTGAAATTCAGCAATGATTTTAAATAATGCTGTAAATTTTCTAAATTGGAATGCTCGCTCTTTAAAAGCGAAAGAGGATGAATTTTTCAATTTTTTAACAGTCCACGATGTGCATATTACAGTTGTGACTGAAACGCTTTTAAAGCCAAATATTAAACTAAAAAAGAACCCAAATTACATGGTTCATAGGTTTGATAGAATTGATGTTGCCGGTGGTGGAGTTGCAATAGTTATCCACCGTCGGATAAAACATCGTGTTTTACCCCATCTTGAAACCAAAGTTATCGAGCGTTTGGGAATTGAAATTGAAACAAGTATTGGCATTTTATTTATAGCCGCAGTGTATTTGCCTTTTCAATGCACTGGTGAGCGAAAAAATTATTTCAAGGGAGATTTGCAAAAACTCACAAGAAATAAATCTAAGTTTTTAATCATCGGTGATTTTAATGCGAAACATCGATCTTGGAATAATGCTCAAAGCAGTTCCAATGGAAAAATATTGTTTAATATTTGCTCGGCTGGATTTTATTCAGTTTTATTTCCAAATGGTCCTACATGTTATTCTTCGATTAGGAATCCATCTACAATTGATTTGGTACTAACAAATCAAAGTCATTCATGCAGTGATTTATTAACTCATGCTGATTTTGATTCTGATCATCTTCCCATAACATTTTCTATTTCCCATGAAACTATTTTAAACCCCACTAGATCTGTGTTAAATTATCACAAGACTAATTGGGATAGACATCGTTCTACGATCGAAGAAAATTTGAATGATGATATTATTTTACAAAATAGTGCTGACATTGACAGATAATTTTAGCAGCTTAATACTCAATGCCCGGAATTTATCAGTTCCTAAGGCTCGAGTGAAATTTAATGCACCAATTATTGACAGTGAACTTCAACTTCTTATACGTTTGAAGAACATACGGAGACGTCAATACCAAAGATCTCGTGATCCTGCTTTGAAAATTATTTTTCAAGAATAACAAAAGGAAATTAAACATAGATTCACTCTAGAAAATCTATAACGAGCGTCTTAGCAGAGTGATTGAGATCAATCAAAGAAATAGTTATCGGTTTCCGTTATACTCTACTAAATTTTTTGGGAATAAATATGGAAATTCAGTCCGCAAATAACGTATCCCTAGGTTACGTTTAGTTTGTCCAATGAAAACCATGTCACAGTGACTGCATGCAATTTTATAAATTCCAGCTTTGTTCAGGGTATCAATAGGGTCTTTGGTAGACCCTAATTTTGTTTTGAGTTGGGTATTTCTACTAGTGTAGACAATATCCATCCCAAATTTTCTAAATTTTGAACGAAGTGGGCGTGTCAAGTTAACGTCATGTTCAACGGCTACCCTTTTCAGATCTTCTGTTATTGGGGTGAGTGTTGTAAAAGATTTCCAAATTTGAGCACGCTTCTTTTTATCAACAATGGCTTGAATGATACTTTCATTGTAGCCATTAAGTTTAGCAATTTCGAAAATATATTCCAGTTCCTTTTGCTTGGCTACTTCACTTAGAGGTAAAGTTTCCATGCGGTGGATCATATGATGGAAGGATGCCATTTTATGCTGGAAGGGATGGTTTGAAGTGTTAGGTATTACCCGTTTTGTATTCGTGGGTTTCCGATAAATTTCAAATTCCAAGTCCGTAGACTTTCTGACTACAACGACGTCCAAGAAAGGGAGTCTGTTGTTAAGTTCTTTTTCAATTGTGAAGGTTATATTTTTATGGGTATTATTAAGGGATATGAAAAAAGTTTCAAGATCCGCCCTTTTCAAAATACAAAAAATATCATCCACATACCTCCACCATCGAATCGGTAAGATGTTCCTCTTCTCTAATGTACTTTCTATATTTGCCATGAAGAGCTCACATAGAAAGGGAGAAAGAGGATTCCCCATTGGTGCCCCTTTAGTCTGTTTGTAAAATTTACCACGAAATGTGAAGTAGTTTTCTTTCATGTAAAGGCGTGAAAGTTTCAACAAACTGTCAACTTTCTTTTTCCAAGTATTATCAAAATATTGGGAAAGAAGCCAGTCCTCTAAAAGGTTTAAGGTTTCATTCACTGGAACGCTAGGAAATAAGGCCGTAACGTCAAATGAAACCATTATCTCATCAGATTGGATGTTACCCGAGGATCTTAAATTTCCAACGAAATCTCCAGTGCTCTTTACTGATCGACTTGGAAATTTATGGGGCATGGCTTGAAATTCTTTTACCAGCCATTCAGCCAATTTTTCCCGCTGAGATAATTTCTCTCATTTCATTTCCAGGTTTGTGAATTTTGGGGAGACCCTTTATCCTTGGAAGAACTGGATTTGAAACACGAAGATTTTGTAACGCATTACCCAAAACGGGTTTGCATTCTTTCATTGTATTTTCTACACGTTTTTCAAATATATATTTGCAGACTGAATTTCAATATTTATTCCCAAAAAATTTAGTAGAGTATAACGGAAACCGATAACTATTTCTTTGATTGATCTCAATCACTCTGCTAAGACGCTCGTTATAGATTTTCTAGATTTGACAATGACATCCAAGCCAAATGAGCCAAATAGGTTTTTAAAGTTAAAAAAGAGCATTGCGGGTATCCACAAATCTATTTCCTTTCTTAAAAATTGTTTGAAATATCATGTCACTCCCACGAGTCATAGAGTAAAAGTTAAAAGTCCTATAGCCCCCTCCATTATGAAATATATGGAACGGGAGTGTTTGAAAAGTAGCATCAAGTTTCTTTATAGTTAACTTAGCTCTACAACTCTGGAATGTTATTCACTTCATTTAAAACTTGCCAAAGAATTTCCTTTTGAATTTCAAAATTTTCTAACTAAAGATAAAGTAGCCGAAAAGTGTGAAGGGGAAAGAAAACGAAAATTGGGCTTGAGCTTGAGCTTGATTGATCACCACCGGTTGCCACTTCGTTACTGATCAGGATCGATTGGAGTTATAAATCGAATTTAGTGATTCCTGCTTGGGATTTAGCTTTTCGATGTGCATCTCCAATAACCCCTGCATGCTGATCAGTACCGACGCCTGCCGGTCCAGAACGTAGATCAAAGGAAGGAAGGAAAGGGGTGTTAGTTCGATACTTGTTGTTACTAGAGGCCGGATATACTCCTGCACACTCCACAAGCACCACGGGTATAGGAATTTTGTGTTAGTTGTTTGTCGCGTTTCTTCTCTACATACGATAAAACTCTTGGCGGTATTTATGGGCCCTCGTCCACTAAGATATTTTTCTCGAACCTATCTTCTATGTATCTAAGACGTTTTGTTTCATTGATTTTAGGAGTACGACGGGAATAACGAGCTTTGTACTAATAGAGGAACTGACCGACCCTTCCAATTTTGAACCCGACGTGCACGCACTTTCCCGAGGTTAGTGGTGCGATCTTCGATATATGAACTCACGAAAGCGCGCCAGGTGCCAACATGTTTGAAACCTCATCATATTTGCAGTGACGGGATACAAGCGAATCGTGGAAGTTAAGTAATTTCGGTTACCTTACGTATCGTACGACTCTACACGTTTCTGCTCATGAACACCTTAATTTACCCATTCACGAATCAATGAATAGCTTTATTTCGTAAGACGTTAAACTTTATTCGGAAACTGTAAGCCAACCGCAATTTTAGAAGATATAAGATCTACAACATTCTGTGCCGAACACGCATCAGTACTGGACGTGTTTGGTGATCGGTCCGATAGAGTATAAAACAAAAGACGTGTGAACAAGTGTTGGCATTGTTTGCCTGGTCGAGTGAAATAAATCCGGGTTCAAGGTCGTTCCTTTGTGCAACTGTTTCGCATCGTGACTGCCAGCTGGTGCGTAAGCCGATTTGGCTGCTGGCTGGATTGTGCTACAGCAGTGGACGAGACACAAACGAGGAAAAAGAAGAAGCCATCAGTGTCAGCGAGTCGTATCGCTGTGTGGAGTGATCTCACACCTGGCTCGCTGCTGGTGGCTGTTTGGTGCTGCTGTATTGGTGCTGCTGGCTGTAACGGCTGCTACTTCGAACGATCGGACAACCAACCTTACTGGAAGGGAGAAATAAAAAGGTACGTGTTCTTGTCAGCGCTAGTGCGCTAAACATAGCGCGATGGATGTAGATCCCTCGCCTCCCGCGCCACCATCCCCGAACCCCTCTGACCCTGACCCTTCTGTTACCCCCTCCCCTGTTCATTCTTCAGTCCCCCCTCGCCCCAGGCTTTACCCAGACGGAGCCCAGGGCAGCTATACTGTTTATTTTCGGCCAAAGGCAGGACCGAAATCGAAAAAGTTGAACCTCTTGCAGATTTCTAAAGACCTGACGAAGGAGTACAAGGGCGTGACCGAAATTTCCAAGGTCCGGCCTAACAAGCTCCGTGTCGTGGTCGGTAACCTGAAAGAGGCCAACGATATAGCTTGCTCTGAGCTCTTCACACGCGAGTATCGCGTTTACATACCCGCACGAGACGTGGAGATCGACGGTGTCATAACCGATTCGAGTCTGTCCGTCGAGTGTATACTGCAAAGTGCCAAAGGGTGCTTTAAGAACAAAACGTGTCCCGAAGTAAAGGTGCTCGACTGCAAGCAATTGCGGTCAGCATCGATCATCGGTGGCAAAACAGTATACACTCCGTCAGACTCGTTTCGAGTTACGTTCGCCGGGTCTGCACTACCAAGCCACGTCTCGATCCACCGGGTTCGTCTCCCTGTGAGGCTCTACGTGCCCCGCGTCATGAACTGCCTGAATTGCAAGCAGTTAGGCCATACAGCCGCCTACTGCTGCAATAAGGCACGTTGTGGCAAGTGTGGGGAGTCTCATGCGGAAGATTCTTGCAGTGTTAACGCTGAAAAGTGTATTCACTGCGGAGAAAATCTGCATGAGCTCTCGACATGTGCGGTGTACATGCAGCGCAGGGATAGAATTAAACGGTCTCTCAAAGAGCGTTCAAAGCGTTCCTACGCTGACATGCTGAAGAAGACCGTTACCACTTCTCCCGTTACTTCGAACCCCTTCGATCTGTTGCCCTCTGAGGAAACCGATTCTGACGATTCACCAGCGGGAGCATCTTACGCCAATCCTGGGGAGTCTAGAAAGAGGAAAAGTGTTTCCTCTCCTAAACTTCCCAGAAAAGGTCCTAAGATTTCTCAAAGTGAAATGAAGGTTACAAACAAACCAAACAGTGCTGCGGAAAAACCGAAGCAAACTCCTCCTGGGCTGGCAAATTTAAAGTCCCAGAAGGAGTTCCCAGCACTGCCAGGAACATCTAAAACCCCAGTTGCTCCTTTTACACTCCCAGTTGATGAAACAAACTCTGGATTAGTGAAATTTTCTGACATTGTGGACTGGATTTTTGAAACTTTCAATGTACCCGATCCAATTAAAATTTTTCTTACAGCATTCCTCCCAACAGTTAGATCATTTTTGAAGCAGTTGACTGCCCAATGGCCTCTCCTTGCAGCGATTGTATCCTTCGATGCCTAATTCAACTGCGTATATGAAGGATTCTATCTCTGTCTTACAGTGGAATTGTAGAAGTATTTTACCAAAAATTGATTCGTTTAAAGTTTTGATAAATAAAAACAAATGCGATGCATTTTCCCTTTGTGAAACTTGGCTTACTTCAAATATTGATCTCAACTTCCATGATTTTAATATTATTCGCCTTGATCGAGACACCCCATATGGAGGAGTACTTTTAGGGATTAAAAAGTGCTATTCTTTCTATCGTATTAATCTCCCCTCGATTCCAGGCATCGAAGTTGTCGCATGTCAAATGACAATACAAGGTAAAGAGCTTTGTATTGCCTCAATATATATTCCCCCCAGAGCACAGGTTGGGCAACGGCTGCTCTTTGATTTAATAGAACTTCTTCCCTCGCCACGTTTGATTTTGGGAGACTTCAACTCTCATGGCGTGGCTTGGGGTTCCCCATACAATGATAACCGCTCCTCTTTAATCTATAACCTTTGCGATGACTTCGACATGACTATTTTAAACAACGGTGAAATGACACGTATCCCGAAACCTCCAGCGCGCCCAAGCGCTTTGGATCTATCCTTATGTTCGACGTCGCTACGGTTGGATTGCACATGGAAGGTAATCCTCGATCCTCACGGTAGCGACCATCTGCCTATTCTTATTTCAATTACTAACGGGTCAACTCGCATGCGACCAATTGACATTCCGTATGACCTCACACGAAATGTCGATTGGAAGTTATACGAGGAAATGATTTCAAAAGCGGTCGAGTCGATTCAACATCATTCACCACTTGAAGAATACAACCTCCTCGCGGGCTTGATTCTCGACGCCGCGTTGCAAGCCCAAACGAAGAAATATCCCGGCGTAACGATCAAAGAACGGCCTCCCACTCCGTGGTGGGACCAAGAGTGCTCCGATGTCTACACGCAAAGATCCGACGCGTTTAAGGCCTACCAGACGGGAGGTATACCTGGCGACTATTTACGGTATTCGGAGCTTGATACCAAGCTTAAAAGCTTGGCTAAAGCAAAGAAACGTGGATATTGGCGTCGGTTCGTGAACGAGACGTCGAGGGAGACATCGATGAGCACTCTTTGGAACACAGCCCGAAGAATGCGGAATCGCGTAACGGTCAACGAAAGCGAGGAGTCTTCAAGTAGGTGGATATTTGATTTTGCCAGGAAAGTATGTCCGGACTCTGTTCCTGAGCAAAATATTGTTCGCGATGCGTCTCCGGGCCACGACGCGATAGAATCACCTTTTACGATGGCAGAACTTTCAGTTGCCCTCCTGTCCTGTAACAATAACGCGCCTGGATTAGATAGAATCAAATTCAACTTGTTGAAGAATCTACCCGGCAATGCCAAGAGGCGCTTGTTGAACTTGTTCAATAAGTTCCTGGAGCAAAACATTGTACCGCAGGATTGGAGGCAAGTGAAGGTGATCGCCATCCAAAAACCAGGGAAACCAGCTTCTAATCACAACTCTTATAGGCCGATTGCAATGCTATCCTGTATCCGGAAATTGATGGAAAAAATGATACTCCGTCGTTTAGACCACTGGGTCGAATCAAATGGTCTACTATCAGAAACTCAATTTGGCTTCCGCCGTGCCAAAGGGACGAATGATTGTCTTGCGTTGCATTCAACAGATATTCAGCTGGCGTATGCTCGTAAAGAACAAATGGCGTCTGCGTTCTTGGACATTAAGGGGGCTTTTGATTCCGTTTCTATTGACATTCTTTCGGGTAAACTTCACCGACAAGGATTTTCTCCAATTTTGAACAATTTTTTGCACAACTTGTTGTCCGAAAAGCACATGCATTTTACGCATGGCGATTTGGCAACTTTTCGCATTAGCTACATGGGTCTTCCCCAGGGCTCATGTTTAAGCCCCCTTCTTTACAACTTTTATGTAAATGACATCGACGAATGTCTGGCAAATTCATGCACGATAAGACAACTTGCAGACGACAGTGTAATCTCTGTTACAGGAGCCAAAGCTGCCGATTTGCAAGGACCATTGCAAGATACCTTGGACAATTTGTCTGCTTGGGCTTTACAGCTAGGTATCGAATTCTCTCCGGAGAAGACTGAGATAGTAGTTTTTTCTAGGAAGCATGAACCTGCTCAGCTTCAAACACAATTAATGGGTAAAACGATTTCTCAGGTTTTGGTACACAAATATCTTGGTGTCTGGTTCGACTCTAAAGGCACCTGGGGTTGTCACGTGAGGTATCTGATGAAAAAATGTCAACAAAGAGTGAATTTTCTTCGTACAATAACCGGACAATGGTGGGGAGCCCATCCAGGAGACCTTATAAGGCTTTACCAAACAACGATATTGTCTGTTATTGAATACGGGTGTTTCTGCTTCCGCTCCGCAGCAAACACACATTTGATCAAACTGGAGCGAATACAATATCGTTGTTTGCGTATCGCCTTAGGTTGCATGCAGTCGACCCATACGATGAGTTTGGAGGTTTTAGCTGGAGTACTACCATTGAAAAACCGCTTCTGGAGCCTGTCTTCTCGTATTCTAATCAAATGTGAGGTCTTGAACCGTCCCGTGATTGAAAATTTTGAAAGGTTAATCGAACTTAATTCTCAAACCCGTTTTATGACATTGTATTTCAATCACATGTCCCAAAATATTAACCCTTCTTCGAATATTCCAAATCGTGTCGACTTATCAAATACTTCTGATTCTACTGTGTTTTTCGATACATCCATGATAGAAGAAACTCGTGGAATCCCGGATCATTTACGCGTGCAGCAGATCCCTAAAATTTTTTCCAATAAATATCGAAACATCAACTGCGACAATATGTACTACACTGACGGATCACTTCTTGATGGGTCCACTGGCTTCGGTATCTTCAATAACAATTTAACCGTCTCCCATAAGCTCGATAATCCTGCTTCTGTTTACGTCGCAGAATTAGCTGCAATTCAGTACACCCTAGGGATTATCGAAAAAATGCCCACGGACCATTATTTCATCTTTACGGACAGTCTCAGTTCCATTGAGGCTCTCCGATCGATGAAAGATGTTAAGCACTCTCCGTATTTCCTGGGGAAAATACGGGAACATCTGAGTGCTTTATCCGAAAAATCTACTCAGATTACCTTAGCGTGGGTCCCTTCTCACTGCTCGATACCGGGTAATGAGAAAGCGGACTCTTTGGCTAAGGTGGGCGCAACAAACGGTGATATTTATGAAAGACCAATTGCCTTTAATGAATTTTTCGCACTTGTACGTCAGAATACGATCATCAGTTGGCAAAATGCTTGGACCAGAGGGGAATTGGGAAGGTGGTTACATTCCATAATCCCCAAAGTATCGACGAACCCGTGGTTCAAGGGGTTGGATGTAGGTCGGGATTTCATTTGCGTGATGTCCCGGCTTATGTCCAATCACTATAGATTTGACGCGCTCCTCCGTCGTGTTGGGCTCGGGGAAAGTGGTATCTGTGCCTGTGGTGAAGGTTATCACGACATAGAGCATGTGGTTTGGTCATGCCCTGTACACCGTGACGCCAGGTCTAAATTAATAGCTTCCCTGCAGGCCGAGGGTAGACAGCCGGCTGTTCCTGTTCGTGATGTCTTGGCGAGCCGTGACCTATCCTACATGTCCCTTATATACGTTTTCCTGAAATCCATCCACGCCCCAGTCTAGTCCCGTTCCCCTCCGTCTACACCCAACAAAACGACAAGAACACGTTTGAACCTTAAGCACAAAACCAGCAACCAGACCCCGCACAACAGAACCAGGACCCAAGGACTACGAGCCTCTGTCCCAACTCACGACATCGTGGCTCAGCAGAACGAATCCATACATGCCATTCGACGATTATCAGACGACCATTGAACAACAAAACACTGATTGGAAATCCCATGCTAGTTTTAAGTTAGACTTAATTTCAGCTCGTAGTCGGCAGCGAGGATAAAAAATTTGCTTTAGTTTTTAAGTCATCAGATATAATTGGCGCCGTTAAACATTAAATTGTATTTGTGCCGTGTCAAATAAATGTTATGTGAAGAAAAAAAAAAAAAAATAAGATCTACAACGCGTTTTTCTCTTGTAATATAATTTGGAATGAGCTAAGTATCCTAATGAATTCAAAAACTGGCAAATTTACATGCATCCAAAGCCCTTAAAATTCAAAAACAAAAAATTGCATACAACAAGATTTAAACATTATTGAATAAAAAAAATTCAAGTGTATCAACATTTGTCCAAAAGCTAGGAAAATCATAAAAATAATAGGGTTAAATATGGTTAAATGACCTTAACCGATCAGAACTCTTCATGACAGACGAAGCACTTAGATATTTGTCGCGTGTGAATGATAGATGATCAAACTCTATTGTAAAACTATCAATTCGATTCTGTGAAAGTTAGCGTGTTCAAAGATTTATAGTAGCATATGAATATAGTAAAACCTACGACACGCTGAACCGCATCCGAGCCAATCTCCGCTTTTCAACCACATCAAGAAGTTCAATTTACTACCCCATGAAAACCAAAAAAATCTGTATTATTTCCAGAAAATCTGCAATCTGCATGCAGATATCTGTATGAAAAATACGCAAGAAATCTGTATAAAAGCAGACAAATCTATATATGTGGCATCACTGGTCACAACTGAAATGATCTGCTATAATTTAGAACCAAACTGCATCGCCCGAAGGCAAACAAAGCCACCAATAGCTGTCAAACGCAAGTGCGCGACGTCACCGTGCGATGGTCTATTTGCAGAACACACATTCTCATGTCAGCCTACTGCAACTTGCAAGTTGATGCAACGTAAAAAAAATCATGAACACATGAACGCGCTACCCAACACACACAGCAAGTGATCGAGAGAGAAAGAATCAGAAAATCGGCATCTTCGAAGGTGCCTCTGCGGTCGTAAGCAGCACAAAAGGCAGAAAAAAAAACAAATTCTCTCTCGCTCACATGCCGTTCAAATCGAATGGAAGAAAAGCTGTGTGCGTTAACATAGGTAGTCACAATTTCACTCTGATCCCGTTTCAAACATGACGTGAAATATCACCAAAACCAATACTTAGCTTCTGTTTCCTGTCTCTCCAGTTGCATTTTGCGAGCCAGCAGCAGGAACCACAAATGCAAGAAAGCTTTGCACTTCGCTGCGCGCAAAGCTCAGCGGAAGATAAAAAAAAAACACACAAACCCAATCGATGTCAGTGGAGAGGACGTGTTGAACCTCATTCCTTCTTTACGGTTTCCACTCTCTTTTCACTAACACTACCGTTCACTTGGTAAAAATCAAAACGTACACGAATGGCGAACTATATCTTCTGTGCCAATTTACACTGCATAATCACTTCCATTTTTGATCTTCTAATTTTCACTCCACTCTAACTAATTTGTATCTTACACACGCGACACCCGATATACTTGAAAATTTACAACCTTTCATGACCTCTAGTGCGAAAATACACGTGAATTTTATTAGAAATTTACGGACCGATTCAATGTACGTTTGTTTTATTGGCCATCGGGGAAAGAAAACGAAAATTGGGATTGAAAAAGTTAAATCAACTGCTTCTACGAAATAACAGTAGTAGAAAGACAGCCAAAGTACACCTCATTGACGACTTTGTGATCAATAGGTCTTCGTACGAGTTTTCACAACCCCAGCAAAATCTTCTAAATATGGGCCTAAATTTCGCAATTCCTTCACGACCCAATATTGAACAATCGATCATCGATATAGAAGCTGGGATGGACAGTTGTAAACTTTCCACAGAACAAACTGGTGAAGTACGCCAAATATTTTCAAAAATTACTAAGACACTGCCACGTCAAGAAAATTCGTCTGATACAAAGACAGTTGAGAATTACGTAAAAAACCTGTTTTCTATTTAAAAGCAGATAAGGGGAACAAAACCGTCATCATGGACAAGTCTGACTATGATGAACAAATAACCCAAAAAATTGATAAAGGTCCATATTGGCAACTGCGACTTAATCCTCTTGCTGATATGGTAAAACGTGTAGAAAATACAATAAAAGAATGCAAACCCGTTTTGGGTAATGCGTTACAAAATCTTCAGTTCTTCCAAGAATAAAGGGTCTCCCCAAAATTCACAAACCTGGAAATGAAATCAGAGAAATTATCTCAGCGGTAGGGGCTCCCACAGAAAAATTGGCTAAATGGCTGGTAAAAGAATTTCAAGCCATGCCCCATAAATTTCCAAGTCGATCAGTAAAGAGCACCGGAGATTTCGTTGGAAATTTAAGATCCTCGGGTAACATCCAATCTGATGAGATAATGGTTACATTTGACGTTACGGCCTTATTTCCTAGCGTTCCAGTGAATGAAACCTTAAACCTTTTAGAGGACTGGCTTCTTTCCCAATATTTTGATAATACTTGGAAAAAGAAAGTTGACAGTTTGTTGAAACTTTCACGCCTTTGCATGAAAGAAAACTACTTCACATTTCGTGGTAAATTTTACAAACAGACTAAAGGGGCACCAATGGGGAATCCTCTTTCTCCCTTTCTATGTGAGCTCTTCATGGCAAATATAGAAAGTACATTAGAGAAGAGGAACATCTTACCGATTCGATGGTGGAGGTATGTGGATGATATTTTTTGTATTTTGAAAAGGGCGGATCTTGAAACTTTTTTCATATCCCTTAATAATACCCATAAAAATATAAATTTCACAATTGAAAAAGAACTTAACAACAGACTCCCTTTCTTGGACGTCGTTGTAGTCAGAAAGTCTACGGACTTGAAATTTGAAATTTATCGGAAACCCACGAATACAAAACGGGTAATACCTAACACTTCAAACCATCCCTTCCAGCATAAAAAGGCATCCTTACATCATATGATCCACCGCATGGAAACTTTACCTCTAAGTGAAGTAGCCAAGCAAAAGGAACTATAATATATTTTCGAAATTGCTAAACTTAATGGCTACAATGAAAGTATCATTCAAGCCATTGTTGATAAAAAGAAGCGTGCTCAAATTCGGAAATCTTTTACAACACTCACCCCAATAACAGAAGATCTGAAAAGGGTAGCCGTTGAATATGACGTTAACTTGACACGCCCACTTCGTTCAAAATTTAGAAAATTTGGGATGGATATTGTCTACACTAGTAGAAATACCCAACTCAAAACAAAATTAGGGTCTACCAAAGACCCTATTGATACCCTGAACAAAGCTGGAATTTATAAAATTGCATGCAGTCACTGTGACATGGTTTACATTGGACAAACTAAACGTAACCTAGGGATACGTTTCAAAGAACATTTCGCAGAAGTGACCAAAGCAAGTAAAGTTTCAACAAATGCCCCACCACACCATTTCAAATCAAAAGTGGCTGAACATATTTTTAACGAGGAACATCCACTAACTTCGGATAACATTCACCTCCTCCGCCCCGTTAATAATTTATGGAAATTAGACGTAGCTGAAAGTTTAGAAATTTATAAACAACACTCATGCACACTTCTCAATAAAGACGCAGGTAATCACCCCTCATGGCTATTCAATCTGCTTCCCAGAAACCCCAGACATGGTACGGTAAACAATCGACCGCATAATTCCCTACCTAACTCCAATTAAGGGTGCTAAATTTTCATTTTTACCTACTACAATTAAAAAAAACAGGATTTACGCTTTGCTCTTTACCAGTCCACATAAGCACTGAGGAAGACTGTACGTCACAGTCGAAATATATATTTGCGGACTGAATTTCAATATTTATTCCCAAAAAATTTAGTAGAGTATAACGGAAACCGATAACTATTTCTTTGATTAATAGATTCACTCTCTTGCGAAATGAGAATTTCATGAGAGAAGTTGAACAATTAAAACCTTATTCAAAACCTTTCTGAAAGCTTTCGAAGGTTCTTAAGAAACCTTCGAAGCCAATTCCAGTCCTTAAAGATGGTGATTACATTTTTCTAACGAATGAACAAAAATCTCAAAAACTTGCTCAGCAGTTTGAGAGTGTTCATAACTTGGTAAAAATTTTTAACAGATGCTTTGCACTAGCACATTTTCCTACGAAATGGAAAAATGCCAAAGTCACTCCAATTTTAAAACCCGAAAAGAATCCAGCTGAGGCATCAAGTTATCGACCAATTAGTGTACTTTCCTCTATTAGCAAACTTTTTGAAAGAATAATTCTCAATAGAATGATAACACATATTATTGAGAACTCAATTTTTGCAAATGAGCAGTTTGGTTTTCGCCATGGGCATTCCACTACTCATCAGTTACTTAGAGTAACAAATAGGATTCGAACTAATAAATCTGAAGGCTATTCGACTGGAGCAGCTCTACTAGATATAGAAAAGGCATTCGACAGTGTTTGGCATAAAGGTTTAATAGCTAAAATGTCAAATTTCAGTTTTCCGCTTTACCTTACAAAAATGATACAAAAATGATACAAAGTTATTTAACTGACCGCACTCTTCAGATTAACTATCTAAATGGTAAATCTAATAGATTGCCTGTTAGAGCTGGTGTGCCTCAGAAGAGTATCTTGGGCCCAATCTTATATAACATTTTTACTTCTGATCTTCCTGATTTACCACCAGGTTGTGAGAAATCTCTGTTTTGTGACGATACAAGCGTTTCCGCAAAAGGAAAAAGCCTTCGTGTTATATGCAGTCGGCTACAAAAAAGTTTAGATATATTTTCTTCGTACTTGCAGAAATGGAAGATTTCCCCTAATGCTTCAAAAACACAGTTAATTATTTTTCCTCATAAACCAAGAGTTTCATTTCTCAAACCCACCCATAACCACGTTATAAGGATAAACGGTGTGGTCTTAAATTGGTCTGATCAAGTTAAATACTTAGGGCTAATTTATGATAAGAATCTTACTTTCAAGGAGCACATTGAAGATATCCAGTCAAAGTGCAATAAGTATATCAAATGTTTATATCCTCTTATTAACAGGAATTCCAGACTTTGTCTCAAGAATAAACTGTTAATTTACAAACAAATTTTTAGGCCAGCAATGTTATATGCAGTTCCCATCTGGACAAGTTGTTGTACAACTAGGAAGAAGACACTTCAAAGGATTCAGAATAATCTTTTGAAAATGATTTTGAAGCGTCCTCCCTGGTTTAGTACGAACGAGCTACATAGGCTCACTAATGTAGAAGCATTAGAAAATATGTCAAGCCAATCTATCAACAAATTCCGACAAAAATCGTTGCAATCCTCAATTGCAACGATTAGCTCACTTTATAGTCAGTAAGATAGTTTTAAGTTTATTTTAAGTTTTGTTTTATTCCTTTTTTTCCTTGACAAGTAGGTTTAATAATTTTCCTACAATTACATTAACTTAACTGCGAAAGCTAATAACATTCAATAATATAAAAAAGCGTACAAATATAAATAATAGTGTTGAAATGTCACCACTTGTGGCAGAACACACAATATTAATTCTGAATAGACATTAGTACATAAATAAATCATTACAAACATTCCCCACCCCCCTATTAAAAAAAGGCAGTGTTAAGCAGGTATTAGACGAAGCAAACATTTGCTATTTTTGGTACGAATTTTATTTGCGCAAAATAAAATCCGTACCAAAAATAGCAAATATTTGCTTCGTGTAATACCCGCTTTAGGATGTGCGAGGGAATTTAAACGGTGGCGGGATTCAGAAGGTAAACCAACATGAGGAGGAAAATAACATACCATAAATGTTTGAAGTCAATAACAATTTAGTGTTGAATGACATTCGCTCAAGGGCTGGTGGCTAGTTTAAGTTGATTTGATATATAAATTTCAGTCAATTATCTTGATAACTCATTGTTGTTACTCTAACAATAGTTGCAATCAATTTTGAACAGTATAATTTACACATTCATGTTATCTTTCGTAAGTAAACGTATCGAACCCTCTAAAGTTAAATTAAACTACAATCCAGTTCCATTTAATAACCTTAGTTGAATAGAATAAATATTTACTGCTTGAAAATAAGTCCAGTGAAGAGGTTGAAGTACTTAGCAACATGCGTTCCCACTTATAGGACAAGACGCTTGAAATGTATTTATACTAAAGAGTTAGGGGTCGAGCAAAAACAAAACTTTCCTGTTTGTTTGCTGTTTTATTTTCATAGCAAAGATTAAATAAAGTATATTGGTTTCAGTTAAATCTCATTACCATATAGAGATTAGGGGAGTAAGAAATGAAATAGAGATTAGGAGGGTAATAACATTTTTATAGCGGCTATTTGATAATAGGTGCAATATGCCAAAAATAAGAAACTGGAAGGGACATATAGCTATAAGCTAACGTTTCAAGCAAAGTCGTTATGGCGTGAATGACGCGTAGTAGCTTTTTAATAGAAAATTAGAACCCGCATTATTTATATACAGGTTATATGTCATACCCATTGCTGACATTATAGACACCGCAGGTATCAAAGTTGCTGCTACGAGATATGTGTATAAAAATATGTTCCCTTCGTTGCCACAGTCAAGGCGTGGCCGATGAAGTTGATGAGTTTTGACTCAAACTACGCCACAGAACATCTTTTTCTTATTGCGGGTTTTTTCTGCTCTTGTCATATTATGTAATTGAGAGATTGAACAAACAAATGTTACTGACGGTTCGATTATTATTCGCTTCTGAAAAGGATTATTGCTTTCTCAGCCGGTTGAAAAACGATGAATAAAAATATGCAACGCAGATGCCTGTTTTGGCTTTGCAATGAATGGGAAACAGGTCAGTAAGACTTGAAACTAGTTGAATGTTAGCTACATACAATTAGCTTTCAGAGATGAAACCACTAGATCGATTTCTAAATTTTGATGGCAGAAAATTTGAATATACACGACACATACCCAAAAACATCAGAACATAATATTTAATTTCAATTGATTTATAAGGAATATAACTGAAACTTTTTTTATCATAAAAATTTGGTTGACTTGCAATAGACCTCATGGGATGAGGGTCCCGATTTGTGACATTTGAAATTATTGTTAACTTTGGCTATCATTGACAACAAGGTGGACAGAACAAGTGCGATAAGATGGGGCTACAAATACTCTCTTTTTTCCATGTTGGGTATTTTATCACTGCGACCATTTTTTTGATCTTTTGTGATATATCCCCTTTTTAATTTTGCTAAGTCAGGATAGCGTACCTCTATTGGAAGTGGCCGTCATGATTGTAACAATAGTGTGAAGTGCTGTTACAGACGATTTACCCTCCTGATATGCAAATTGATAATTGCTGAGAGGAGGTTTAGAAAAATATGATGACTTGATGTGTTCACCGATTATTTTTTCCATTGTTTTGAGAAGGACTGACGATAAACTAATAGGCCTAAAGGATTTTGGTGATGTTTTGTTCTTTTTATTGGCCTTGGGGATGAAAATAACCCGTACTTGTCGCCACGCTCTCGGAATATAACCTAGAATTAGGCTTGACTGAAAGAGTTGTGTTAGAATAGGTATTAAAAAAAACTGCTATACCCCACTGTAGTTCTACTGGATAAATCCCGTCCCTACCAAGTGACTTGAAGGGATCAAAGGAGTCTATTTCTCATTAAACTCTACTTTCGGTAAAAATTTGTTTGGCCAACGTAATTGTATCATCCCTGGTTCTATCCAGCCCAGTCGTCATCACCATGTCGTGAATTTCCATCCTAGTTTCGGGAATTCCACTTCTTGATGCAGATGTACTTCAGTCTTCACTTGAGTCAATAATAGACCCGGGAAAATGTGTTCTCATCATTAGCTCCAATGTTTCGTTAGTAAAGCTAGTATAAGAACCATCTTCTTTCTTTAAAGTATCTAGTTCATTTGAATGATTTTTTGCAAAGACTCTGGAGTCTTTTCGATGTTTTCACATGTATGCCTCTAATGTGTCCTCTTTGATCTTCGAATTTCATTGTTATAGGCGGTGAGGGATTGTTTATATTCATCTCACTGTTGAGTTCCTTTAGCCCGGTTGAACAAATTCCGGGTTTTTCCGAAGTTCTTGTTTGTAGAACGTATCTTTGTAGGACAGCAATATTAGTATGATTGTTGGATCAAATTTGAGGGATGTTTTGAGTTTTCTTCCAGCTCTCTGTATGATTTGGAACATTCTACAAAACCGTTAAAATCACCCATTAGTTTTGAGTTATGTTGCTCCCAGTTTATTTTCTGGGATCTCTAATAAATTCAGTATGTTGTTGATTAGCTTCGTAATCAAATAATAATTGCTTGCGGTCAGATAAGGATTCTTCATCTGATACATGCCAGTTTTTTATCCTACCGGAAATCGTCGGACTGCATAATATTAAGTCACGAATTTCTAAAGTTTAAAAGATACTCACCTCTAGTGTTGATGACTGTGCTGGCCCAAACCGTGTGATGACCGTTTGCGTCACATCCTATTATAAAGGCTTTGTTTTGTTTCTTGCAATAAGAAACCAATGTTGCGACCTCTGGTGGAGGAACTTCACCCACGTCACCTGAAAGTATGCTGACGCTTTACATATTTCAGTCTTGCCGTGGGTTGTCGGTGCCTCCAGTATGATCGCTGTCAAATCTCTCGAAATAAATTCTGTAGTTGGAAAGAAATTACCTCTCCCGTTTACTAATATTGCAGCTCTCTCTCAGTGAGGGCTGACCGTCGTCGTATATTAGCTTACATGTATTTGTAGGAATTCCTTGTATCCTACTGTTATGTATCCATGTCTCCTGGATTAAAGCTACATACAGCCTTTTATGAATCTCCACCAAAATACAGCAGTTGCTCCCTTGCGTGGTGCAGATTCACCTGAACGCATTTAATGTTTTTGCTGTTCATTGCTGGTTTTGTTTGGGTTTCCGCAACGTTGTGGTTGCCCTCACTTTTCACTGTTTGCTATGCGGTTGCCAGTGTTTGGATTTTTGTTCGCCTGTAGATTTAGCAGTGCTTGTTTTGTGTATTCTGTAGGAGGGCCTGTTCACAGCTGCAACTCGGCGTTTCACTCCACGGCTCATATCGATGTCACAAGTCAGGTATCAGGTAGGTCGGCTAAAAAGCCATAGCTTATAACGGCACGTTCCCTCACATGGGGAGGATTTGTTTCTTATCGTAGGAATCTTCTCCTCATTTACCTGACAAAAAGGAAGGGATAGAAGAAGAAGGATGTATCAAGAGTGGGAGTGGAAAAGGATGAAGAGAGGAATTTGTTGTCCTAGGAATTATCAATGACAAACCTTTTTTGAGTAATTGCGTAGAAACTCTAACAATGGTCGTCTTCATAGTTCTAGTCTCAGCAAAAATTCTTAGAAGGCGGTAGAGTTCTTTCCCGCAACTGAGAATGAACTGAAGAATATTTCTCAAATAAAAAGATCTTTAATCAAAATTCATTAATGAGATGACGACCGAAAATCCTGTAACGCAGTTGGGCAAGTCTGGGACAACTACATACTAGATGAAAAGAAGACCCATAATCGCCCTCACAGAGGTCACAAAAGTATTCAAAAGTATTCGAGCGATGCATGCTTGCTAAATGATAGCTCAAACTACAGTGGCCAGTTTGCACTCTTATTAGGACACTGCAGATCTTTTTTGATAAGTTCAAAAAATAGTTGCTAACTTTTAGAGGTAAGCTTGGCAAATACAATTTTGTTTGGCGGCAGGAATCAAGTCCACAACCTGTTATGCTCAGATAGAGCCCAAGAGGAGATCTTTTATTTTATCCAAGACTCTGGAATAGGTACCGCGGGCCCAGGTCCCACAAAATCATTTGATGCTGCACTTCGGGCAAGTTCGTCTGCCCATTCCTTGCCAGTAATGTTTGAGCGTCCAGGGACCCGAAGAAGTTTGACAATGTTCTTGATGCTGGGATTTTCTAGAAAATTGCGACTAGAATGACCAGCTTCGACCTAGAACTGTGAGAACAGCAGCCTGACGATCAGAACAAATATATATTATTTGCCTAATTACCTTTTTGTTGGAGGGCTGCCAGCACTTCACAAACTATGGCAAAGATTTCAGTTCGAAAGACAGTGCAGTACCTACCAAATAAAAAGGGTTGTTGCAACCTTAATTCACTCGAGTAAACTTCGGCTCCAGCTTTTTCTTCAAACAGAGATCTATTCGTATGAATAACAATACTTTATTGGCTAACGGACCGTTCACAGGTCTAGAGCCGAACGAATAAGAGATGTCCAGCTTCTTCTGTCTAGGTCAGCCGTTCTCCAGTATCCTCGTACACCAGCAGATCGTGCATCTTCTTCCACCGCGCACGTTCACCGCATGCGAGGCCTACCACGGAGTCGACGGCCTCTTCCTGGTTCTCTATTGAAGATAGTTTTGGCGGCTCTCTCGTCAGGCATTCTGGCTACATGTCCAGCCCACTGAAGCCTGCCTCGCTGTATTACCTTCACTATATCAGAATGTTTGCATACCTGGTACAACTCGTGATCCATGCGTATGCGCCTCACTTCATCTTCCAATTTACCGCTACGTATCGATCGTGGAACTTTACGCTCAAAAACTCCGAGCACTCGTTGATCTTCAGCGTCCGTATTTCATGTCCGTAAAGGGCCACCGGGAGGATCAGCGTTTCATACAGCGCTAGTTTTGTGCGAGTTTGCAAACTGCGGGACATTAGGAGAAATCTATAAATTACGTAACGCAAAAAACCCAATTTTTGGACCCCCACCCAACCATATGTAACGAAACGTAACGCCAACATCTACCCCCCATAAAAATTACGTAACGCTTCAGAAGGATTTCCTTAATAAAAATGCTCGTTTTTAGAAAATCTCTCTAGAGATTTTTCGTTACGTAACGTTTAACTCACCTCCCCCTCTCTTGTGTAACAAATCGTAAATGGATGCCGCCTTAGCTGGTTACGTAGTCCGTAGAAGGCCCTGTTTGCAGCTGCAACTCGTCGTTTCACTTCACGGCTCAAATCGTTGTCACATGTCACAAGGGTACCAAGATAAACGAATTCATCAACCACTTTGAATCGCTCCTCATTTATCTCTTTTTTACCACCAACACCACGGGAACTCCCCCGCTTCCTGCCAGCTACCATGTACTTTGTTTTGGTAGAGTTAATGACAAGCTCCGATCTCGCTGCTTTCCTCTTAAAAAGCACGAATGCCGTGGAAGAGATACCGATGATATCAATGTCAACCGCAAAACCTAGGATCATGTGAGATTTCGTGATAATCGTACCGTTTCTTTGCACGTTTGCTCTTCGTACTGCACCTTCAAGGGCGATATTGAACAGTAAGTTGAAGAGCGCATCCCACTTCTTTAGCTCATCTAACGTTACAAACGCGGCTGATGTCTCACCAGCTATCCACACGCATGATTTCGGTCACTCCAGCGTCTTACGAATCAGCCTAATAAGTTTCGCCGGGAAACCGTGTTCCAGCATTATCTGCCACAGCTCGTTTCTTTTCACTGAATCGTATGCCGCCTCAAAATCTATAAACAGAAGGTGGGTCTGCAAGTTGTACTCCCGGAACTTATCGAGGATCTGTCGCAGGGTGAAAGTTTGTCGTGGAACACCCCTGTCGAAAACCAGCCTGGTATTAACCAACAAAGGATTCCGTTAACGGTCTTAATCTGAAGAACAGGATAAGGGAGAGCACTTTATATGCGGAATTGAGCAACGTAATGCCGCAATACAACGATACAACAATCCAATCGATGGCCCTTCTCATAAATACGGCATATGAGGCCTTTCAACCAGTCGTTCGGCATTTGTTCATCCGCCCAGATCCTTAGTATTATCAGGTGGATCGCTTTCCGCTTTTATAAGTTCGGCCGGGATACCGTCCTTCCCAGCGGCCTTGACGTTTTTCAGCTCACTAATCGCCTCTTTTCACCTCCTCCTGTGTTGGTTCGTCACTCACAATCATAATCCTATGCCTGTCCTGCTCATCCGACTCCTCATTGTTAGCACCTGAAAATGCTCCTTCCACCTGGCTGCAACCGTCGGTTTATCAGTAAGCAGGTCGCCGTCCTTGTCATTACACATGACCGACACAGGGAAATTCCTGCTTCTGACTCTGTTGATTGTTCTATAGAAGTATCGCATGTCGTTTCTAGCATAGCTGGCGAGGACCTGCTTTTCGTACTCGAGCTTCCTCCGACGGTGGACTCCATTTTCGGCAGCTCCCTGTATCTCTCTCTGCTCTGACGCGTAGCCGCAGTGAACATGCGGCTCTTGGTACGGTTCTTCTCATCTGTCGCTTTCTGGCACTCGGCATCAAACCAGGCATTACGCTGGTTTCTACACGTCGTACCTACCTTTCTCGCATTCGTTTCGATGGTACCGTGGACACCGCTCCACAGCCCATTTATGTCTTCCAGTCATTCCTCCTGCTGTTCTGCGATCCGTTGATCCAGCTTTCTGGCGTATTCTGCTGCCACGTCATCAGCTTTCAACCGCTAAATATTAAACGCGTCGTCCTTTCTGTGCGAGATTTCTGCACGATTTCTACACGTAAATTCCTTTCTCAGGAATTTTGGCCACCAAACTCGCTGCGATTTCGGCTCCCTGCTGCTGTAGTTCTCGAACAAGCACGCCAGCTCGCGTCGGTTCATTGAGAGATCGGGCGTTTCAAGTACACAATTTCCAATCGTTTACCATTTTCAATTTCCGTGTTCGTAGCCTAGGTCTTCGCTGATTGATCCTTTCCGTATTTCTAATTTTGTTGTTCGTGCTTAGGAGAGGTTTCGGTATGCTACATGACCAGGGTCACGATACGTACATCCTGCTGATGGGGTTACCGTGTCAGGTATAGCTGGGGGGAAACAGCATTTCATGATTCAGCCGCCCGCTCCGGGTCCGACACTGTTGTACGCCACCCCTAACATAGGAACACAGCCGCGTACGACCTCTCCTTCCTAGACAGCATACGACCGCATGGTAATCCTCAGTATTTATCGTTGGTTGAACTGCTTCAACGATAGCAGCCTTCTGAAAAACATAGCCAATACCAGTATAAATCATCATGACGATATCAACACCGGTTAAAACTTTTTATGTGCGGTACTTTCGAGCTGCCGAATGTATTTGAAATACTTTAGAGCATCAATTGTGTACAATACAACATTTTAGTAGCAATTATATAAAACCAAATTAATAGAACAGGAAACGTTATCGAATTTAGCTGCGGGATAATATAGCCCATTGGTCTATCAAGTTTCTGTGGCCCCATCAACGATGCACATGAGATGTTGCTGGTGCCCAATAATTGCCATTAGTTGTAAATCGTCTTTTTATAGGATAAAAGTTTTCTCATTCACCCCAGATGGCTCATCCATACCGATGTCGTGCCTGGCTTATTATTATTCACACATAACCAAAGTTGCACGTTGCGATATTTGTGAACGATTTCGAGCGAAACATCCGTCGGAGTTGTAGTTTTTTATTTTTGGGCAAATTATATTCTAAGCGATCATATTTTTATCACATCGTTTGCGTGGTATTTTCCGCGTTAATAATTCGCATTTTATTAATCAGATTTAATAAGCTTTGGCAGCTTTGACAATTACTGGTTTACTAAACTCTTTTATGTCAAGTTGTTTTTTCTCAAATGGTAATATGTACAATTTCAATTCATTTTCAAGGCAAACTCAACTAAATCCATACCGCTGTTTCACCGCGATATGATGGCCAACATGAAATTGTTCACAACGACACGAGCAACTTTTAAACAACTTCAATCAGGGAAAAAGACCTACGAGAACTTTGATGGCTATAAGTTGATAGGATTATAGGTCCTCTGCTTGGTTAAATATTTGTGGCGCATCAACTTCCTTGCATGTTGATTTTTTGTTCATGTTAAGTGTACTTTTTTTTTTCAAAAACACTTTCAGTTACCAAATCAAATTTTCTGAATAACAGTAATAGCAAATTCAATATAATTTAAAAAAAATATAAATCGTATTATATTGCTACTTGAAACTAATACATAGAAGGTTGCAATACAAGAACTCAATCTATTGTTGAGTTATTTTCCGGTGTTAAAATAAAATCATCTCCAAGTTGTGTCCCAAACAAAAATTGATACCTCTAAAGAATAGAATACCAAAGCGTATGGTTCGGTATCCTATTTGAATCATTCTGATATTGATTTCTTGTCCAACAGCGTGAAATAAAAAATTAATGCATAAAATTACAAACTTTTTCCGCGAACGGCGATGATGAAAGTTGCAGTTGGACTCAATCGGAGGTGGCGATTCTGATAGCACGAGATAGGGCACGTACATGGTTAATGTTCTTTGAACTTGCATTCCACCTTCAGCGAGGTTATTCACATCTCTGCCAGAGACGTTCGTTTTATCGGAATCATGGAAATTCTATTATGAATTGCTTCAGCAATTCGTTGCGCAAGCATAAAGTCGATTTCTGCTCGGTTTAACGAACAAAATTGCCCACGGCGTTTATTAGCTTTGGCAAATAACAGAGCTGATAACTGTAGAACTTCAGATCTTTCAAATGTAATAATTTTTACATCTTACGTATTTGAAGCGTCGGCGCTGAAATAAAATTTCGAACCTGTTTTATTTCGTGGAAAACTGCTGTACTCGAATAATATCTCAAATTTACTTAAATACGTATTTTTCTTGGGTGTTTCTATCACTAACAACGCTTAATCTCGGTATGATTGAGGTCAATCTATAAAATATATAAAATTATACACCTCTGAAACCATAGTATTAGAGAGTTTTTTTCAGCAAAGAGGAAAATTCATATATGCGTTTGCGCTTGTTCGATGCAGAATATAACGATAATCTAAAAGACTGAGCTGACTATCAATATTCTTACCATGAAGCATACTCCCACCTAATGCATCATGGTGGCACTCTATTATCTTTGATAATAGAAAGAAAACAAATTTTCCTTGCTAGTGTAGTGCTTCGGTTGCAACAATGGCAAACGAGTTTGAACACTAGTTCGATTACCTTTGTCGCTGTTGATGAAGTGGAATAGCGGATATATCGATTAACTGCATATAACCGAACGGCTAGTTAAACTCAGTTAATTCCGGAGAGACGATTAGTGAATTGTCTTAAATTGCTAAGTACAATTTTCAATGTTACAGAAAATGGAAGTTACACGATGTTCACAGCTGAAGGACTCGTCATAGTTAATCGTTTCCTATTCAAAAAGCAGAGGGTTAGAAACCCACAAAACTTTTTCTGACTGTGTATTGCACGCTAGGCAGCACACAAAAATCGAGTTGTTTGCTCACAGTAGGTATAAAAAAGGCTCAAAATGCAACCGCAGTACTATACTGTCGTTCTAGGCATATTTGTCTCATGTTCCAAAATCAAGCAAACAAGAGAAATTTTAATGATATTGCTGCGACAAATGGAATAAAGCAATGCAGTCCTGATTCACAATGGTTTTTATTATTGAGATTGATTTAAATAGACTAAGGTTTTGAACATTAAAATAATAAACACTATTTTATTGAAAGTTGCATTAAAATGAGAGTAATATAGGACAAATATGTGACGAACGCTGGCGATACAGATAGCGAATATGATGTCAAAGCACAAAATCTGCCAACATCACGTACGCGCCTATTTGAGTTAACATCGTTCCGCGAAAGAGTACCATTTTTTAGAAACAACGCATAGTTGTTAGTTTTTTTTTTCTTGTGGCATTTTCATTCATATCATAGCCACTAACTTGGGTATAGTTCATAAAACTGTGTGTGCAAATAAATATGAAAAAAAATCAACATTTATAGGTTTGTTACATTCTCAGTTGTAAACTTTAAGGCATGATTCGTTCTAACTGCGATAATAATAACTTATTACTCCCTTTATCAACTAGAGCAAAAAAAAACGATCGATAGCCATGTTGTTGAAAAACCAGTATTGGAAAAATCGCTTGCATTGTATCAGGTTATATCTAGCATTGTCTCGATGGAGATCGACGAAAAATACATTCACCATACAGCTTTCGAATTGAAATTCAACCTCAATGAGCCTTTGTTTGTAGATAAAAAAAAGCCGAAATTTATTGAAGAGTTTATTAATTTATATAACTCTGTTAATTCGACAGGTAATTAAAATTTCTTTCTAGATATCTCTGAGAAAACGAATTTTCAACTCTTCTGCAATCTAGGATCAAGACGCAGGCCTGGATTTGAGGGGGTGCCATGGGGGCAAATGCCCTGGGCCTCCCGATTCAAGGGGCCCCCTAGTCCTGGGGCGACCTTTTTTTTGCTCGTCACCTTCCAGAACGTTACCTCTAAATGTTTTAAGAAAAGAGGGCCTCATAAACAAATTTGCCCCCCCCCCCCCCCAGCGCCTAAATCCGGCCCTGTCAAGACGTGCAACAAATCAGGCTTGTAGGACGATATGCGACTGAGAAACGCAGCCTCGTATTGAAAATTTCTGCGATTTGCAAACGGGGCCGCGGAGCTTATTGTTTTTAGCAAAAGGGGCCGTAGAGCCAAAAAACACTGCCAGTGTAGAAATGCGTCAACTTACGTCAAAGTGTCGAATAGTAATTACTCGCCGGGTTCGGCGCTTCAAGGTTGTGCTTACGAGAAAACTCATTTAAGACTCTGAACAAGTGTTGGTGGCTGGAGCACCAAAATTCACAGGAATGGTTAAAAAAACTATAATCTTTCATTTTTTTCCAGTTTAAGCTTCAGGGCTACACCTGTGTTGACCAGTGTTAGAATGATGGAAGAGGATGCGCCGGTTGAAGAGCCGTGCCGTTTATCTTTAAATTTTACTTGCAATTATTACCGTAAAAAGCCATATGATTAAGAGTTGGTATTTTTTTAAACTGGAGAACAATTTTAACATGCTCAATTCATCGTTAAAAAAGTAAACATGCGAAAATTGAAGAATGCCTTTAAGTTTTTTGGATTCGTTTGCAGTATTGTAAATTGGTAAAATTGATCAAAACGATGATGAAATATAGTTATAGTTGAAACCAACAGTCATCAAAATGTGTATTAGTTCGGTAGTCCATTGAAAATTGGAAAAAATTTTTTCTAACTTAACAAGTTTATACAAGTATTATTTTGCAAAATTTGTTCTTAGGAAGCTACAGAACAACAAATGTGATTCTTTGAACTAAGAGTGCTTAGCACTGTTGTAACTTGTTATCGGAAACATCTATGAATATTCCCAGCCCAACATGCTTTTTGACTCAACTAGAAGTTCGATAATAATTGCTGATTGCCTTCTGTCTACTGGCAACACTGCAAAGTCGGTGCAAAGTTTCAGCCAAATCAAGAAGAACAATTAAAATAAATATTGAAATTAGGACATTTTTTATGGAATTGGGTACTTATGTGCAAACCAAATCCAATTTTTAGGGAGCTTTGTAGCTTCAGGGTTTCCCCATGAAATTGATATTTTGGCGCGATATTGACAGGAAGAAGCTTTCGTATCGCGCCAAAAACTCTATTTGAAAAACGCATCAAAGGCTTCCATCCACTCCAACGCGGACATTAACCGTGCGCCTTCTTTCATTGTTGAATCGATGGAGACGCCAATTAACAATTGCACAGCATTCTAGGAAATCAGTTTAGGGGAAAATTTAGAACAACAGCTCGATAGCAATATTCTAGAAAAAAAAACTTTACCTTGTAAAGTTGCTACATATGACGAGGCGGTTATTTCTATGTTTTCTATGAAATCAGATATCATCGGATACTAACTGTGCAATGGTTTTTTTGTTTTGTTCATACAACATTTATTAATGTTTTACGGAGCCAATTAAGTGCAATGGTTATTTGGCGTCTCCATCGATTTAACAGTGAAGGAGGCGCACGGTTAACGTTCGCGTTGTAGTTGATGGGAGCTTTTGACGTCTTTTTGAAACGGCTATTTTTTGCAGTTTGAGCTAAAATACCGCACCTGTGGTTTTTTCTTTCTTGTAGGTAAATAAGAGCTATTTTCTTATTCGTTTTTTTTTTGTTGAAAGATAGAAAAAAAATATCTACAAAGATTCGCAAAATTGACGGGGCTACAACATTGTATAATATCGTTTAACTCTATCTGCAATGATATGGAAGTTAGATTTTGGATTTCATCAAAACTTTTGGCCATTCTTACTTGTGATTACTGGAAAATGTGCAATTTTTAGAAGACAGTTTTCTCTTAAATATTACTATCGAGCTGTAGATCCAAGCAGTGTTGCGAAATTTCGACACAGAAAAATGAAAAAGATACAACAGCAATTTCACTCTCACTCTCTTCAAACTGATACTGAGTGTCACTCGAGTCATTCATCAGTGAAACTAATGTCAGTGAGATAAATGATATGTCTTAATTAATTTCGGAATTATTTGATCTGAGCAAATCCATTGCATGAAGTCGATGAAGTAGGTAAACATCTTCTTCCTCCACCATAACATAGCGTGTGCGAAATCAGAGCAATGCTGCCAGTCAGCATTATCACTATCAACTGATTGGAGCTGAAAGTAACTATCACTTTCAGCTCGTTCGTGTTGAGACTGATATTCGTAGTTTTCGGTTTCAACTGAGATTCTATCACTGATAGTGAAAATTTGCAACGCAGGATCGAAGTTTCTCCCTAAACTCGTGCCCTAGAATGCTGTGCAATGGTTATATGGCGCCTCCATCGATTCAACAGTGGAGGGGGGCGCACGGTTAATAATCGCGTTGGAGTGGGTGGGAGCTTTTAGCGCATTTCTGAAATAGCTAGCGGCATCAAAATTCACAGGAATAGTTTAATAGTTTCAGATTTAGAGCCGCCCGCCACAAAAGACAATCAGCAAGAATGTCGCAGTGGCATTTCAGTTCCCAGTGCCCTTCAGGCATACATTAGAATAGAGCCACATTTCCTTGCTCTTTTATCGACCAGTGTATCAAAGGGGGGTGCATAAACTAAGAAAGGTTACAAAATCACTAAACCAAACCTTCACGGTAACTAAAAATAGTATTCAACATTGGAATAACATACAATCTTCGAATCTATATAGGGGAGGCTTGATCCTTCAGTAGACTTGTTCCCTTATTGTATCTTACAGGCGAAATGTAATAAGTTCGTAAAACATTATAGAGGAATGTACCATTCTACATAAAACATGAAAAATCGGGATAGAAAACACCGGATCTAAAATATACCAGATTAAAAAATGGAATACAATATCCTACAAGGAATTTTAAATTTAAGATCTTGAAAAAACCATCTATGATCACCCTTCAAATATAAAATTTTAAACATAAGATTGATATAAAAGAAAACTAAAAGAATCGGTGATTTCTGAATCGATTTAAGCAGTTTTGAAAAAAAAAAAAGTTCGTTAAACTAGGGTAATGAACGGCTTAAGCAGTAGCGCCTATTTTAATCAGTCGAAGAAATTGAGGCCAGTGGCTTCCTAAATTTTGATCAATATCGACAATTTCAATGATGGAAACAAAAACTTTGATTGTCTAGCTGTCTTACGAAAATGAGAAATACCGTTAATCACAAAGAAATCTGTGAACAATAAACAATCGAAACAAATCGACCTATATTGCAGCCACTTCGGGTGCTGAAAAAAAAAACGCCTGCAAAACTCATGGAAACTGCTTCAAATTGGTTCGGGGTGATTGAAATAGTGTTCCTCGATTGGTAACTTTAGTTGATGTTTATTAAAGTTTGCTAACTTAGTTTCACAATCTGAAAACAAGTTCAGACAGAGAAAAAGATAGAGAACAGATTGATATACTTCTGTTTGAATTTCACCCAACACATTTCGAGTATTTCGTCTCAATACACAGCCGGTTTCTTAAGCTGCTTAGAATATGTTCCCTACCATAGTTCTTTTGGGTAGACTTGACTTCTCAAATTCATGGAGACATTATCCCTAGTCCTGGAGTGACTGGAGTCCTTTTTTTTGCTCGTCCCTTTCCAGCGAAACGTTAAGTCATTTCAAAATTTAAAATTTTTTTACCCAGAATGAAAATATATGCCCTGGGCCCCCCAGCACCTGAATCCGACCCTGCTTTGCAAAGTGGTTTAAAATGTGAAAAACGTGATCGTCAGCCTTTTGAGTACAAAAATGTTATTGAAATGCTATAGTGTATTCGACAAAGTTTTTGTAGATCTCAAGAGACTCAAATTTCTCAAGAGGCAAATAAATTTTCGATTATTTCACCTTGAAGTAAGATGAAAAATTTGTTTTTTTCAATTACTTGTTCAATCAAAGTGAAGTAGAAAAAATGTACTTTTTTAAATTAAAATTTCTGGCAAAGCTGCAAAAAAACAACCTACACTCGAAAAATGGAGATTAAAACTAGCTTTCCCAAGTGGTCTTACAAGTTTTGTGCCGTCTTCTAGAGACTTGGGTATTGGTGAGAAAATAGTTTATTTGATATTTTTGTGTGTTATGTTTTTTTCATCGAAGATGTACAGAATTGAAATGATTTTCGATTCTTCATTCAAAAGTACGAATATCATTTATGTTCATGGCAACGTACTTTATAATTATAACATGAAAATAGAAAAAAATGATTTTTACCAAAAATAATTACTATGACACTAGTGTGTGCAGATGCCAAGGTTTTCTGAAACAAAATTAGCAACACGCTTTGACTATTTCTCAATGCTTGCGTTTTGAAAAGAAAATGTCAGCTCAGAGATAAACACCCTTATATTTTTTTTTTATTTTTGTTTATACGGAGATATCTAATCCATACCGGGGTACCTCCTAAATTGGGTTATTTAGCTACTCACGGGTTTCTGATTTTTATATATCAGGTGAAGGAGTGTTATTTTCTGAGCAAAACGTGATTTTTCAAAATTTTATATTATTGTCCTTCGATTCTTCGAACTAAATTTCTATTTTTAACAACGGCTTTTTTTTTTTATTTTTTTCCAAATCTGTATCATAGTTCCAGTTCGCTTATTTTTCGTTCTCTCTACTTCATATACTGTTTGCTTAATGAACTGTCCTTCGATTTAAAAATGAAAAATAAAAATCGCTCCAAATCGCTACAATGACAATTGGCGAATTTTCATTGTAGCTATTTCGAGCAGATTTCGTGTAGTTTAAATTCGTGATACAAACATTGAATAACAACAATAGAAAAATTTTGAAAATCACGCTTTGCTTAAGGTACGTTTAGATTATTAGACATGTCGATCTGATTTTGATCACTGCAGAAATCGAATGTCTGCTCGATTTACCGTTCGACATACTTTTTTTTTTTTTTTTTTTAAGGGGGGATTTGTTAGTAGCTTAAGTATTTATGATAAATATTAGTAAATAATGAGTATGTGTGTCCAATCACAAATGGTGACTTCTCAACACTGTTAGAAATTTGTAATTTTAATTGTTAGGATTTGTTTGCTTTCGCAATTAGGACTTATCATTCGTAGGGATTTAAACCTACTTGTCAGAAAAGGGGAAGTAAACTTACAACTAACTTAATTGCTAACTTATTGGCTATAAAGAGAGCTTATCGTAGCAATTGAGGATTGCAACGATTTTTGTCGAAAATTGTTAATAATTTTATTTGACATAGCTTCTAATGGTTCAACACCAGTAAGTCTATGTAATTCGAGTGTACCAAACCAAGGAGGACGCTTCAAAATCATTTTCAGAATTTTATTCTGAATCCTTTGGAGCGTTTTCTTCCTTGTTGAACAGCAACTTGACCAGATCGGTACAGCATAAAGCATTGCTGGTCTAAAAATTTGTTTGTAAATCAAAAGTTTGTTCTTTAAACAAAGTTTAGAATTCCTGTTAATGAGAGGATATAAACATCTCGTATATTTGATGCACTTGGCTTGTATACTCTCAATGTGCTCTTTGAAAATAAGTTTTTTTATCATAAATTAGTCCCAAGTACTTAACCTTGTCGGACCAACTTAAAATAACCCCATTCATCTTGACAACGTGATTATTGTTTGGCTTGAGGAAAGAAGCCCTAGGCTTATGCGGAAAAATTATCATTTGAGTTTTAGAAGCATTGGGAGAGATTTTCCACTTTTGCAAGTAGGAAGAAAAAATATCTAAACTTTTCTGCAATCGACTGCATATGACACGAAGACTTTTTCCTTTTACGGAAATGCTTGTGTCATCGCAGAACAATGACTTTGTGCATCCTGGAGGCAAATCAGGAAGATCTGAAGTGAATATGTTGTACAGGACTGGACCCAAGACTGAACCTTGAGGTACACCTGCTCTTACAGGAAATCTATCAGATTTTGAATTCTGATAGACAACCTGCAGAGTTCAATCAGTAAGATAATTTTTTAAAATTTTGATTAGGAAAATTGGAAAATTAAAAGTTTGCAATTTCGCAATCAAACCTTTATGCCAAACACTGTCGAATGCTTTTTCTATGTCTAAAAGAGCAGCTCCAGTGGAATAACCTTCAGATTTGTTAGCTCGTATCATATTAGTAACTCTGAGCAATTGATGAGTTGTGGAATGCCCATGGCGAAATCCAAACTGTTCATTTGCAAAAATTGAATTTTCGTTGATGTGTGACATCATTCTGTTAAGAATAATTCTCTCAAACAGTTTACTTATTGAAGAAAGCAAACTGATTGGTCGATAACTTGAAACTTCAGCTGGGTTCTTATCCGGTTTTAAAATGGGAGTAATTTTTGCATTTTTCCATAATTTGGGAAAATATGCAATTTTGAAGCAGCAATTGAAAATTTTCACTAAAAATTCCATTGTGCTCTCAGGGAGATGTTTGATTAGTATATTAAAGATTCCATCGTCACCAGGTGCTTTCATATTTTCGAAATTTTTAATAATTGATTTAATCTCATTCAAGTTAGTTTCAATTATTTCTGCAGGTAAAAAATTCTGGGAAGAAATTAAATCAAATTGACGTGTGACTTCATTTTCAATTGGACTCACAAAATTCAAATTTGAGTTATGAACACTCTCAAACTGCTGAGCAAGTCTTTGAGCCTTTTGTTCATTGGATACAAGAAAACGTTCACCATCTTTTAAAACTGGAATAGGCTTTGAAGGTTTCTAAAGAATCTTCGACAGCTTCCAATATGGTTTTGAATATGGTTTCAATTTTTTCAACTTTAGTCTCAAAATTTTGATTTCTCAGAAGAGTAAATCTATTTTTAATCTCTTTCTGTAAATCTTTATAAATAGTTTTAAAAACAGGGTCACGAGAACGTTGATATTGACGTCTGCGGACATTTTTCAAACGAATTAGAAGTTGAAGATTTTCGTCAATTATTGATGAATCAAATTTCACTTGAGCCTTTGGAACAGAATAATTCCTGGCATCAACAATTGCACATTTTAATGCTTCCAAAGCGGAATCAATATTCACTTCGTTTTGCAAATCAAGCTCATTATTGAAATTTCTCTCAATATGAGTTTTGTATCTTTCCCAATTAGCCTTGTTATAATTAAAAACAGAGCTCATAGGGTTTAAAACTGATTCATGTGATAAAGAAAAAGTTATTGGAAGATGGTCAGAATCAAAGTCAGCATGTGTGATCAAATCACTACATACATGACTTTGATCATGATCATGATCAAATCAATTGTTGAAGGGTTTCTTACAGAAGAAAAGCATGTAGGACTATTCGGAGACAAAATAGAATAGTATCCTGAAGAACAATCATTGAATAAAATTTTGCCATTGGAATTACTTTGAGAATTATTCCATGAAGGATGTTTAGCGTTAAAATCGCCGATTATGAAAAATTTCGAACGATTTCTGGTGAGTTTTTGTAAATCACCTTTAAAATAATTTTTGAGCTCGCGTGTGCATTGAAATGGTAAATATGCTGCGGCAATAAATAAAATCCCAAGTTCAGTTTGAACTTCAATTCCCAAAGTTTCAATAACTTTCGTCTCAAGATGGGGAAGAGCACGATGTTTGATTCGGCGATGAATAACAATTGCAACTCCACCGCCGGAACCCTGAATCCTATCATATTTATGAACCACGTAATTGGGATCATATTTTAATTTTATGTAAGGTTTCAAAAATGTTTCAGTAATAATTGCAATATGCACATTATTTACTGTTAAAAAAATTAAAAAGCTCATTCTCATTGGCCTTCAATGAGCGAGCATTCCAATTTAATATTTTAATTGTTTTATTTAAAATCATTGCTAAATTTTAAATTAGAAACAATTTTAATAGTAAAATTTGTGCCTATTTGAATGGCTTAAAACATTGATTTTGCCTGCAAAATGGCGTTCATAAGATCGAACATTGCCTGTTGCAAAAAAGAAAGTTTACCTGCCGTAATAGGCCCCAGGCAGTTGACATTAGAAAAAATATTTTCGGCAGCAATATTAGCTGGAGTAACAGGTGTACAATTATTTTCTAGCGTGTTTTGCTTACCCATATTAACGGTCATTTTCGAACTACCAACACTAGGCGGTATAATGTTCGAACTACCTGTAACCTGTGCATAAGTTAAACGGGTATGCAAAGGAGTAGGTAAACTATGCATCACTGGTACGCTTGGAGAATTTTGTTTTGAAGTTGGTTTTAATTGAGAAATTGAATTTCGTTTACCTTGCCTTGCCTTAACAATTGCTAAACGGACTGGGCATTGATAAAAATTTGACATATGGTTGCCGTTACAATTCGCACAGCGAAAATTTTTACTCTCTTTCACAGGACATGTGTCCTTTTTGTGAGAAGAGTCTCCACAATTAAGACATTTTTGGTCCATGTTACAGAATTTGGAACCATGGCCATAACGTTGGCAAGTACGGCATTGGGTGATATGCTTTTCACCTCCGCCATACTTCCTATAAATTTCCCACTTTACACGCACATTATACAAAGCATGTGCTTTTTCAAAAAAATTTAAGTTGTTAACCTCATTGCGGTTAAAATGTATTAAATAATTAACAAGGGAAATTCCAGTTCTCTGACTGTTTTCGCCTCGTGATTTTTGTTTCATTAGAATTACTTGGGTAGGGGCTATGCCAAGTAATTCTGTTAAAGTAAGTTTGATTTCATCAACGGTTTGATCGTTGGTGAGACCTTTCAAGACAACCTTGAACGGCTTGGCGTTCTTGGTGTCATATGTAAAAAATTTGTACATCTTGTCAGTTAAATACTGAACAAGACGATCACGACCCTTTACTGAGTCGGCTAATAAGCGGCATTCACCTCTACGGCCAATTTGATAGGTAACTTTAACGTCAGAAACAAACGTTGAAAGTTCCTTTTTGAATATATTAAATTCAGAAGAAATAGTTACCACAATAGGTGGAACTTTCTCCTTTTTTAAAGATTTTATATTTTGTATAGTTTCATTATTAATAACTTCCATTTCACCAGCTTCTTGCTCAGGCAAAATATCAAAAGGATTGTCACTACAGACACTCGATGTGTCAGAAAGAGATGCCTCTCTTTTCCTCCCCGCAGCGATGCGAGGTTTCTTTTTCCGTCCAGCCATTTCAGGTGATACGAAAAAAGTTAAAACAAATGTTAAATTCAAAAGTAGGTAGTCTTGAGAAAGACTGATGGGAAATAACTTTCAGGTAATCTTCAAAAGACACACTGACAAAACACAAAGTTTGAAGCTATAGGCAGTCAAAGACCAGTCCACAAGCAACCGAAAAAACGTCTGATCTGTAGGACAAAACTGATATAGTTCAACAACCCAATTGCTTATTAATTCTTTTTTAAGCAAAATAATTAGGAATGCATTTCATGGTTAATTGGGTTGTTTACCTATATAAGTTTTTTATCGTTTGAAAAAACTACCATTTTCTGAGCAAAACGTGATTTTCAAAAATTTTCTATCGTTGTTCTTCGATTTTTGAAACCACGAATTAAAACTACTCGAAATCTGCTCAAAATCGCTACAATGACAGCTTGCCCATATACCAACGCGATTTTTCATTCTTCATTTAAAAATCGAAGGACAATGATCTAACAGTTGTTAAAAAATCACGTTTCGCTCATAAAATTACACTCTTTTAGCTGATACATAAAAATCAGAAATCCGTGAATAGCTAAACAATCCAATTACACAATGGCAATAATGTTTGCGGGGAAAAAATAAACTTTCTTCAGATGGTAATGAAAAAAAACTAAGAGAGATTTTTCCCGTTAATGGTAATTATATTATCTTATTTGCAAAAAAAATCTATGCCCTTGCGTGCGGCCTTCCGGCAGTTAACCGAAACATTCGCCATGGCGGACGAAAACATGCGTGTAGGCATGTTTTAAAGCTCTTTCTTCGTTTTTTTTATTAATTCCTCCTCCGTTTTCGCAACAAAATTGTTGGCGCTTCAAGTTTGTCCAGAAATTCTCGATGGGACGCAGCTGGGGGACGTTGGGCGGATTTACCGACTTCGGTACCACATCCGATATTCAGCTGCTCGATCTCCTCCAACGATCGCTTCGAGTAGTGGGCCGACGCCAAATCTGGCCAGAATATCGTGTTTCCGTGCTCTTATGGTATTTCTTGATGAACAACGCAACTTCTGGCAGGCACTTCGTTCTATAAATTTTCCCGTTCACGGCCAGCGCGGAGCGAAAGAAGAGCGGCTTTGACATCCCCTTCTCGCTGATTGCCAGCCACAGTAGCACCTTCTTGGGGAACTTGGTGTGTGAAATAAATTTCACCTCGGAGCTCACTTCCTTCGTGGGAGAAGTGAAATACGAAGTACCCTGCCAGTCGTTGCCATCCAGGGTGAGATAGGTCTCGTCGTCCATCACCACTGCCACGTCGCGATTCGCCGGGAAAATCGACTTGACCATCTTATTCATCCACTGTCGCTGCGTCATTGCCTGCAGCTCTGAGACCAGTGAACGGGACTGCCGCTTTCTGACATGTATGTTCATGTTCTCCATATACTTTTTCACTGTTTTACCGCATGCACCAACCTCCCAGCCAAGTGCACGCAGCGATGTAGCCACTTTTCCCTCGGTCTTCCTCTTCATCATCCTTTCAAGCTTCGCGCTCAGGGTCGTTGGTCGTCCAGAACCGGACTTTCTTTCAATGCTCTAATCGTTGTCCAATAGTGTCAAGATGTTGTAGATGCCGGAACGGGCATACCCGGTGTCCACAAAGTTCCGCACGATGTCCGTTTTTGACGCGGCGGGGTACCGGGGTAGCTTCACTTTTTTCGCCATCACAGTTAGAGTTTGACTGATAGAGCTGTCAAATTTTTCTGCTAACTCATAGGTTACTATGATTGATGATGCATGAGTAGTTTCGTCAGTGCGATTAAAGGTAAACCCATGAAAAATCGGCCATTTTTGTCAACTTTTTGCCTTTCTCCTTGAAAGGTATAGCAATCACTTGCAAAACCGAAAGTATAAAAGTGCTACAAAGGGCCAAATGGCATATATCACTCGACTCAGCTCGACGAGCTGAGCATTTTCTGTATGTGTGTGTGTGTGTGTATGTGTGTGAGTGTGTATGTGAGTGTGTGTGTGTATGTGCAGATTTTTATTCTCACTCACTTTTCTCAGAGATGGCTTGACCGATTTTCATGAAATTAATTGCAAATGAAAGGTCTCGTTGTCCCATAAGACTCTATTAAATTTTATTGTAATCGGGTTTTTAGTTCAGAGGTTATGTATCAAAATGTAAAAATCATGAAACATCACAATCTCAAAAACTACACAACCGATTTGAAAAAAATTGGTTTCCAATGAACGGGCTACCTGAAATACCCTTAACTTTTGAGTTTTATAAAGATTGAATTTGTGGTTCAAAAGTTATGAAAAGAAACGTGTTCTGAAGACTGTTTAATCTCACTCATGTTTCTCAGAGATGGCTGGACCGATTTTCATAAAATTAGTGTCAAATGGAAGGTCTAGTTGCCCTATAAAACCCTATTGATTTGTTTTGCAATCGGACTATTACTTTGCCTGTTATGTTTAAAAATGTGAAATCCAGCTATGAATAGGAACATATTCCGAAGACTACTTGGACTCACTCAATTTTCTCAGAGATGGCTGACCCGATATCCACAAAATTAGTCTCAAATGAAAAGTCTAGCTGCCTCATAACACCCTATTGAATTTTACTGTAATTGAACTGGAACTTCGTCTGTAATGTACCGAAATGTGAAAATCACGAAACTTCATTATCTCAGAAACTACACAACCGATTTGATCAATATTATTATCAGATGAGCGGACTAGTTAAGCGTTAACTGATGAATTATGATTGAGAATGCGGTTTCAAAATTTGACTGCCTTATACTTTCCCATTTTATTTGATTATAATCGAACTTGAGCAACCGTTATGTATTAAATTGTTAATAAAACAACGAAAGTCTATTATCTCAAAGATTACATGACTTATTTGAACATAACTAGTGTCATACGAAGGAGTCAACTCTCAAGCTTACAAATAACAAACTTCATAACAATTTGATATGTGACTCAAATGTTATGGAAAGAAAAGAAATTCAAAGACTATTTGAAACTATACTCGCTTTGATCGATATATGTGGCCTCAACATAATTTAAATGTGGTATCGTACTATTTGAACGTTCCAAAATCATTGATTCCTTGCGATGTGTTTAGTATCTGCAAATGCACGACGAATCGGCCATAGGATATGATCAAAGTCAAATAACAAATCGTTTGAAATGATTGGTTTTATCGAAATGACAACATTCTCGACTTTTGGCTTCTGTACATCGCCTCAATTCTGAATATATTCATATTGGGAGGTATTCGGTCATTTTCAGCAGATTTGGCATCAATATGACACCGGAAATACCCATTTTGGGAGGTATTTAGATCGCGAGATGTGCAGAAATTTGTACAGAAACATGTGCTTCCAGAAGAGAGAGGGGCGTCGAACCATTATGGACATATCTGTTACCTCTAAAAACATTCTCATACCAAATTTGGTTGTATTTTCTTGATTGGTTCTTGAGATGTGCGAAAATTGTGTTTCATTTGCATGGGACCCCTCCCTCATAGAAAAGGGAGGGGTGTCAAACCATTATGCACATATTTGTTACCTCTAAAAATATTCACCTGCCAAATTTGGTTCCATTCAGTTGGTTAGTTCTCAGGATGTGCAGAAATCTGTGTTTCATTTGTATGGCACCCCCCCCTTCCAAAAAAGGAGGGGTGTCAAAACATTATGGACATATTTTTTACCACTGAAAACATTTACCTGCCGAATTTGGTTCCATTTAGATGATTAGTTCTCGAGATGTGCAGAAATTTGTGTTTCATTTGTATGGGACCCCTCCCTTTCAGAAGAAGGAGAGGTCTCAAACTATCATTGGAACCTTCATCGGCACCAAAAACCCCTACATACAAATTTTCACGTCGAACGGTTCGGTAGTTTTCGAGCCTATATGGATCAGACAGCTAGACAGACAGACAGACCGGACTGCATTTTTATATGTATAGATTACAACATCAATTTTTTAGAACCTTAAGAGTGAATATACATTTATTGGATTGAAGCGTTCATGTAAATCTATTTTTACAAATAATATGTTTGAATGAGAAAGGTCTGAACGCTAGGTGGATCAATTTAGGTTTTTTACCGCAAACGTTAGTTTATCCAAATTTACAACAGAAACTTATTTTGAATGTGTTTTTGAAGTAGAATACTTCTCTCAGGAAGTTCGACTACATAGGGATGTGAAATGAAAATCTAAGACCGAAAAAAGTGAAAAATATGTCCAATTTCAAATGCTAATAAATCGGTTAGTATTCGATGGATTTCCTTTGTTCTTGTAGCAATAGATTGGAAAATCTTTTAAGATTCTTCCCAAAAGAAGATAATTGTAATTTTATTATTCACACTATTGTACTATTGAAAATAGTCAAGCCTTGTCAAAACGAAAAATTCGACCTCTGATTGGTCGTTATATGATTGCTTCCCAAGCACGGTCGACAGAATCATATACCTTGCAATTGAAAACATGCTATTTGGCCTATATAAGAGCCTGTTTCAGCCGAAGCCGCTCATAATAGTTCTAGACAGCGACAAGAGCAGTCGTCCTTTCTTAGCAGCGTCACAAGCCCTTGGTTGGTCACCACGTCTCAGGAGCAGCGCGGTTCTTCTCAGCGTGTGTCGCCAGAGTGCCACTATTTCCCCCGTGTTGGGGCAGCATGAAGATTGCCATTAGGAAATCAAATTTTGAACATCAAATTGCCTTTTTCAAGGCAAATAAACAAGTTCTTAAAAGTTAATAATTTTTGACAACGCAAGCAAGCGTTCTGTGTTGGATCCTAGCAATTTAAATCTGTCGCGCCCGTCTAATTTACTGAATGTGAAATAGCTTCCATAGTGCATGTTGTCCGTGTATCTTAATTCCCCCACTGTTAGAGCAGCTCAAAGGTTGCGATCAGAACCGAACCGCAGCAGATATCAGCACTTAGCAGTAACAGAGGATAGCAGTGGGTTGCGCCTGTGGCTGCCTTCAAATCAAACAAATCACTTGCCCTGTGGTTGGTCACCACGTCTCAGGCCTCTGCCAGGCTAAACACCAACGCGAGCGATCGGGCGAAATTTTTGTCGTACATCAGCCGGCACTTCCTCTAATGGAAAAGTTGGATCATTTTGTCCAGAAGAATTTTACTGTCGGTAATATTACAGAGATGCGATTGCATTATATCTGATATGGAATTGAACAATTGTTCTTTTGAGGACAAATAAAACACTTAATTTGAAGAGTTAATAACTTTGGGTACCAGTAGCAGTATGGTAACAGCCTCAGCGGTAGGTGCAGCCGGTATTTCCATTAGGCCGACGTTATAAGGAAGTAAATGGAAGCGGCACGGCGAAACAGTGCGGGTGTGCTTAGACGCGCGTCATTTTTCGTTGTTGATATTATTCCCCACATGAAACGACGCGCTTTCGTACGATAGCGGCGGTATTAGCGGTGGATGCATTTGCCAACACTTACTCCAGTAAAGCCGTGTCTAATTTTCAATGTGAAAACACCTTTCTATTGTGTTGGCCGTGCGCATTGGGCCTTTGCCAGGCTAAACGCGAAAAGTGGCGCGAACAGATTCGCCCGGCCGTACGTTGATGTACAGCCGTAAGTAGAGCTGTACATTAACCTACGGCCGGGTGAATAGAATAGAATTCCTAACTACGATGCCGTTCCTGAATGCGAAACCACTATTTTCCTGCTATCGGAGCATCCTTGCCGGTTGAGGGTTTCGGCCTTCCTCCGGTGAAGCTCTGCCTTATTTCGGCAACTACACAAGCATTCTGGATTTTGGCAATCAAAACTTCTGTTGGCTGTCTGATTTTCAGTGTGAAAACAGCCTTTAACTTTGTTATCAGAGTGCCCGATTACGATTTGGTAATATTGTTTGAATTAAATGTTTACAAAATATTACAATATTCCTCTTTCTCCCATTCAATAAAACAGGTAATACGATGCCTTCGTCATACGCAAGTTCACCACTCCCGCTATCGGCGTAACACAAAGATGCAATCAGCGTCATATCCGATTTTTTTTTCAACAAAAAACTGTCCTTTTCAGGACAACCAAACAAATGAATTAAAGATTTAAAATTTTCTCGTTCTGAGCTTTGACCAAAAGTTAATTATTTTAATTTGAATTCTACTCTGACTGTTGAAACTTGTTTGCGCCGCAAAGGGTTTGTACTTTTCCTGTTCAGTGAGGTCGTATTTATATGTGCAAACTGAAATTGAGTGGTACTTCAACTTCATTTGCACAGAATTTTCAATACTGCCAATGAGCGGTCAACATTTATTTACCAGAAAAAATGACTGACACGCAAGCAGCCGGGTTAACCCTCTTGTAAAAGTATTCTTCTTCAACCTTGCGGTCGTGGCTTTGCACACAACCCTCCTGTGATTTTTTTTACAAATATAATGAAAAAAAAAGAAAACGAAGGGAATCAAGTCTTCCCAGTCTCTCCTGCTGAGATAGAGTCTAAAAACAAACAATCACTACACGAAAGTTATTGCATCATATGATTTATAATTTAGATGCGTTTAAAGTTAAATTTTTACAATTCTATGCTATGCTTCTTTTTTGCGAAGAAGGATACGTAATCAAACACGAAAAAGTATCCTGTTTTAGCTTAGTGATGGTTCGTCTTCAAGCCTCCGAAGCAAAAAAAGCTTCTCTTGCTCGCGCCTACTAACTATTCGATTCGAATTGTAATGTTTTTTGAACCCAAACTGGTAAAAGCTAATTTTTATGCAGTTCGTAACTCTAAAGATTTCAAGATGCATAAGAATATACATTTATATTAATCAATGCTATAAAATGGTAAAAAGTAGCATGCAATTACAAACTAAATATCATATACAGTTTTAACTCAATACCGACATAGATTATAAAAAAGGGGATAACGGTTTTCGCAATTTTCTAACCACGCCGCTCCCACGCACTTTACACTTGAAGCTGCAACATCTGTGTCAGCCATCGGTCGGCGCTTTGGATGAAGCACAACAAGAGGCCAGCATCCAGAGACGCTAACATCGTGTTTCCTCACCCCAATTTATTCTCCTCTCGATAGCAAATCTGTACAAGTGTTCGTTTATATCCGATCGCAACCGTGCGTACGTACGTTCGAAGCTGTGAACGAGACATTTCCCGACCCCTCCCCCATAGTCGGCCTCGTCGGAAAGGCGCCAAACTGTCGGTTCATTATCTCCAATGATGTTGAATTATAATTTGTAAGCGGCACTTTATACTCTCGCCTATAAAAATAATACAGTGTTGATGTTTTAGATCTTGCATAACAGGGCAAGCGGATTCAGCATGGTATGTATCATGCACTCAGGAATGAAGCAACTAGGATGGCAACCTTGAGTGTCTGGCCATATTACAAACACACTGTGAGAGATTAAGGACATTGGCAAAGTTGCCTCGTGTGTTGGGAAAAGATTCGCTAGAATTGGATTTTTCTGGTCGTTGAGGAATTAATCGATTTAAAAATTAATGATTTTTATTGTCACATTGGTACATCAAACAAAACATACGTTGTATATCCATCAAATAATGTCATCTGTTTCAAGAACGCATTTAATTTGAAAAGGGCAATTCAATTGTTTGCCACAAATGCGGAAAAACCTACTCTATCAAAGAGAAAATTGCATCAGAAAGATGCAGCTGGGTGCAACAGTTTCTGTCAATCCATTTGCATCTACTGACATCGTTCCGATGTACATGCGAATTTCGATTTATTGAAAGCAGGTGGCAGTTTACAAATTGAACGAACATCAATCCAGCGGAAGAAACCAATAACCTGATTAAAGCTTTTTTGTTCTTGTTCACAATTTGATTCCATTTAACAGTAAACAGACCTGATTTCTGACTATTTAATACAAAACAGAATTTTCAATAGACAAACGTCTTGCAATGAAACGTTCAAACTCCTTGCTCCCTGGCGCGAACAAGATCAACTTAGGAAGACAAACAACTTTATCAACATAAAGGAAACCATAAAAGACTTAATTGCCCAAAGGGTAGCCTGTTTGTCGAACTCTTACCATTAGGCACAGTAAGTAGAAACGACGCGGAACCAGAAGCTCTATCTTCCATCTTCCGACCACCTGCTTGTTGGTTAGACGACGGGCCAGGAAAACAATAGACTAATTTGTTTCAACAACAAACTGATAAACTATAAATCAACAAACAATCGCTCCTCGATGCGGCAACACTCTTTTGGCAGGCTTCCGAGTCGCACATTGATAGGAAAATTAACGAGCCGATAATTAGCTGACTGGTGAAACTGGCACACAATTGAGAGTGGAAATTGATAACCACAAGCACACTTTTCATCTACTGTCCATGGAACTCTCACAGTCGCACCGCCGCAGTACAAGACTGAAACGGTACAAGTCCCCTGTTTTCTGTTAATGAATCCTGAATTTGGAATTCGGTATTCGCGTTCACAGTAATGGTTTGAGTATGCACGTACTGTTGAAAAGAAAGGGCTATCGATATCAGATTTGTGTTGAAATAAATTGATTTACATTGGTTCTGTGACGCCCACCGGGCTCAAGTGGCGAGTTAATTAAGGTTATGGAATACTCGCACTCGTACAACACAATTCAATACCTATTGAGCGTATTAATCTGTAACTGATACTGTTTATGGTTTCGTTATTTCAATGCGACTCGTTGCCAACAAATTAAGCCATAATGATGTACATTTGTTTGTCTACATCCACCGTCTGAGCCTGCACTTGCTTTTAAGATATTTCACCCTATCCAAGTACAAATGCAGAACAAGTTTCGTTAAACACAGCGTCATTATGCCACATAACAAAGAATTATAATATTGTCTAGCTTACTATACAAAGATCATCATTTAAAATGTGTCACTGTGTTGGTTGATGACCGTAGTAGTAGTATTGGTGTTGTCAGTAACGGTGTGGATAGTAAATAGTAGTTAAACTCATGGTTTACCTATTTGTAGTTGCATGAGAAGTATTGTAATGGTAGTTGAAAACGACCTTCAACTTTGTGACTTCGCCGCCTCCAAGAACATGGCCATACATAGTGTCTACTGTCAGCATAGCATCCATCATCGGTACTCCTCAAGATTACCACAATAGACTAAAACACAAATCGATCACATTTTGAGACTCGCAGGACGATATGCGACTGAGAAACGTAGGCTCGTAATGTAAAATTTGCATCTGAAATTCTTTTGGGGGCCGCGTAGCTCCCTGTGCTTCGCAAAGTGGGCCGCGGGGCTTTTTGTGTTTAACGAACTGTTTTAGGTGGTTGATGAACTTGTGTACCTCGGATGATTGGTACCATCAGGCAACAACTGCAGCAAAGAAATCCCAGACGTATTGTAAGCTGTAAGTCGTGCCTACTACAGACTCCACAAGACGTTGAGGTCTGGCAAACTTCGTCCCCGTACCAACTTACCTTACCAAACAGTCCCAAGCCGTGGTATGGCCTTTGCTGCACGGTACGTAAGAGTCGTCTCCATTCCACTCGGTCCATGGCTGCAGTTCGCCAGCTCTGCAGTCTGCGTAGGGTCCGCATGTCGTTTTCCACCTGATCGATCCACTTTGCCCGCTGTGCACCTCTCCGTCTCGTCCCTGACGGATTGGTTTCAATAACCATCTTTACCGGGCTGTCGTCTGACATCCTTACAACATGCCCAGCCCACCGCAACCTGCCTATCTTAGCGGTGTGGACGATAGATGGCTCCCCAAGCAGCTCCTGCAGTTCGTGGTTCATTCGCCTTCTCCACACTCCGTTTTCCATCTGCAGTCCACCGAAGATGGTACGCAACACCTTCCGCTCGAAAACCGCAAGGGCACGTTGGTCCTCCACAAGCATAGTCCATGTCTCATGCCTGTAGAGGACTACCTGTCTGATCAGCGTCTTGTAGATGGTTAACTTGGTGCGGCGACGAATTCTACTCGAACGTCCTCCGGAGACCAAAGTATGCACGATTTCCTACCATAATGCGCCGTTGAATTTCTCTGCTGGTATCGTTGTCGGCAGTTACCAGTGAGCCCAGATACACGAACTCATCAACCACCTCGATTTCATCACCACCAATTTGAACTCGAGGTGGGAGGTTAGCACTGTCTTCTCGTGAACCCCTTCCTTTCATGTACTTCGTCTTCGATGCATTGCTGACCAGTCCAATCCGTTTGGCTTCGGCCTTTAGTCCGATGAACGTATCCGCCATCTTCAGAAAGGTCCGAGCCACAATGTCGAAATCGTCGGCGAAACCAAACAGTTGAACCGACTTTTGGAATATCGTACCACTCGTGTTAATCCCCGCTTTTCTAATGACACCTTCAAGGGCAATGTTAAACAGTAGGCACGAGAGACCATCACCTTGCTTTAAACCTCTGCGGGTTTCAAAAGGGACTCGAGAGTGCCCCCGATACTCGACCCACACACATCACTCGTTCCATCGTCGCTTTGACCAACCTAGTTAGTTTGTCGGAAATCCGTAGTCGTACATAATTTGCCATAGCTGGTCTCGATCGATTGTGTCGTACGCCGATTTAAAATAGTTAAACAAATAATGTGTGGGCACGTTGTATTCGCGGCATTTCTGCATAATTTGCCGAACCGCGAATATCTGATCCGTGGTTGCACGGGCACCCATGAATCTCGCCTGGTAGTGCCCCACGAACTGCTTCGCAAATGGTGATAGTCGACGGCAGAGTATTTGGGAAAGTACCTTGTAAGCGGCGTTCAGTAGATTGATTGCGCGGTTATTGCAGCACTCCAGCTTGTCGCCTTTTTTGTAGATGGGGCACATAATTCCCTCCATCCACTTCTCCGGTGCTCGTTCTTCCTTCCAAACCTTCACATTTACCCTGTGCACGACTCTAGCCAGTGTTTCTCCACCATATTTCAATAGCTCGCTGGGAAGTTGGTCCACTTCATCAGCTTTATTGTTTGTCAGTCGGCCAATCTCCTCCTCCACAGCCTAGGCGTCCCGCAGTTGCTCAATATTTGATCGCGGCGTTCGGTTTTTGCGCGTGTTATACACCGTCGATAGTTTTGAGCGCATGCACAAAGCTACTAGGTAGTGGTCCGAATCTATACTCGCACTGCGGTAAGTGCGAGCGTTGATGTCGGAGAAGAACCTACCGTCTATTGGAACGTGGTCGATTTGGTTCTCTGTCGGTTGATCGGGTGATCTCCAGGTGAATTTGTGGACCTTTGCGGGGGAAGAAAGTACTTCGTACTACCATAGCACGGGAGGCCGCAAAGTTTACGCACCGATGGCCGTTATCATTAGACACGGCATGTAGGTCCGATTACCGGTCTGTACATTGCCTCCCGTCCTACCATAGGCAACACCAACCAGTTGTATCCATGTTTCAACCGGCAGTCTAGTGTAATCATATGACTCGTGGAGGTGTGAGATAGAAACTTGTGAAGGCCGAAGGTATGTTTGACGCTCCACAGTGCGTTGAACATATGGAAAGCTTGGACAAAAGTCAAAATCCTTCGTATAAGGCTTTATTTCAGTACAATTTTTATTTAAACGACTTTTTTATGGAAAATACAACATATACAAATTACCAAAACATGTTTTATCTCCTAGGGTAAGTGAACCACTTATGGTACTAGTGATAAATTTAAATGTGTGATATAGTTTGATAATATTATGGACTAGAGAATTTGAACAGTATTACAGTATTAGTATTACCAAACTGCTATCATTGTGTTGATTTGATCGATTTTTTTTCTGTATGGACTTCCTCACTGCGACCAGAATCGTTGATCTATTGTGTGATATGCCGGGTGTCTGCTGTATCCCGCTTTTCTATTTTTAGCAATACCGCTATTGAGAAGAGGCATGCTTATTATTATTTTTTATCAGTGCTTGAGTGTAATGTGATACTCTTTCTTCTACACGCTTACTGTTTCTCCTATACCGAGCCTCGACCCTCCTGCCAAATATTACCAATGATGATTCCCTGGAGAAGTTTCGCCGTGCGTCCTTCTGACCAGTTTTATCGATAAAAGGCACCAATTTTTTTTAAGAGGGAGACGCAAAGGTATTGTAGATTTCAGCGTAAAGGGAGGGTAACTAGTGAGGAGCCTGAGAATAAACCCATGCTCAAAGCCCTTTTTGACATCGAATGGCCTGATTCTACTAAGATTCGAACCCACGACTTTCCGCTTGACAAAGCGGACTCTGTAACCTTGCGGCTACGCAGCACCCTGTAGATTCACAACTGACTCACTGGCTTTAAAAGCATCTTCCAATCCAAATACTTCCACCGTTGTCGAGAAAACTGCATCATTTTTACTGCAAATTGATTGCTGATGCCACTTCTCAAATAAGGATTTGTATGTCTGGCGCGCAAGTTGACCTACAAAAATGCAAAAAAGTCTAAAATTCGCACAAATTAGCAGTTGAAGTTAATGTCTATTGTTTCTTTGCCTTTCATAGTAACTTTCAACATAAATCTCAGATTGGTAAAATTTGGTAGATTTTCCACGACTTGTTTGAAAATTTTGATGTTTTCCAGTTTTTCTTTTTGTGAATAACTTTATGTTTACCAACTGATTCACGATGTTTCACAATAACAATCACTCTAAATTGTATATAAATGGATTATACAAACCATTTTATATGTAATCCATGCCAAGTTTCGATTAGAAGTCACTTAGTTTTTGTGTATCAGAGAGAAAGCGTCATGCGCCAATTTCAGTCTTTTGAAACACGTGCTATTTCACTCGCTAACCTTTGTTTCTGTTTCCACTTACTACGCGTGTCAGAGACGTCAGAAACTTGCACAAATACACTCATACGTTGATAGAAGGTTGCACTAACATAAAAACATAGTTTAAAATGATGAAAAAAATCATCAAATTTTCAACTTTTATCTATGGGTCAACGCACTGTGCGCTCCTTCCAGGTTGTCAATTCACCATTTGAGGCCCATCAATCAAAATATACACCATGTGCATGACTTTGGAATGGAATTTCTCGAAATCATAAAAGTGTGAGTTTTGAAATTATTATTCTACACAATTCTACACAATTCAATCATTACTACACAGACTTGCCATGGAAACTACGAAACAATTCAAAATAACAACGTATGATAGCAACGGAGGAAAGTCAGAAGTCGTTCTGCTCCAGTGTTGTTGTTGCAATGAAGAGTTTGTTGCTTGTCCTGTGTATTCTTTTGAAAATACACTAGACGAGACGAAAATATGCCCTTTCCACATGATTTTGAGATGGATTTTTTCCGTAACAGTTTCTATGAAAGTGTGAATAATATTGTTCTCTCAGCACTGATCAATGATTGCTATTGATTACCATGAAAACTGCAAAATAACAAAATGGGTAGTTGTGGTAGTCTATAGCTTGTTTATGATTCCATGTTTATAGGGCTGTTACTGATATAGTTTTCTTTCACGAAATGGTTTGAATCGATTTTGCAATCAACAATTATCAAAAATAGGGGATATGAAACAATTAAGAAAATGAGTTCGCCTAAAGTTAAGCTTTGTTTGTGCTCTGATACGTTTTTGGTAAAGAAATATTGTGTGCCAAATTTTGAAAAATTAATTAAAAGCTACAAACTCCTGTTTACCACTACATAATATATAATATATCTGATCTTAGAATTAGAATTAGAATAGATTAGAAAGTGCATAAAAATCAGTAACTATGAACTAGTCTCCGCTCCACAAAAAATGTAAATTTGAAAACTGACAGCCCTGAACTGTCAAAATCCCGTTGTTAACGTTATCTTGCAATGACCTATACTGCCACATAAACATAATTAACCCCGAAAAGATAATCATATTTTGGTATGCGTAAAAGGATACTCATGCGTCAAAATGACTCCCGACTTTTAAATAATTAAAAATGCAAGTTTTTTATCATAAATTATCGATAAACGGTCATTACAGTGTTAACACATCTATAAATACAAACACCAGCATTTAGCTTTTAATATTTCTTCATTGATCAAGAAAGACCGAGAAATAACCGACGCACGGTTAAAAAAAAATGGGGAGTATTACTGCAAGCGAGGAGTCAAATTGACGTAGACTATCTTTCCAGGGTTAAAGTAGCTTGTCAAACGTTGTCAACCAGCCTTTTTCAATTATTTGTCGATATTAAAGCATTAATACTTTAGTAGCATTTATTATTGACCTGACTACAATCTACTTAATGTCGATATTTATTCTTCTAATTCTCGTCCCTAATTTGGACGAGAAACCGAATAAAATGGACAAGCATATACTTAGTTTAGTTGTCTTATCCAATGTACTAAAATTTTTACCAATTACCTAGAATTTATGCTTGTCATCCTTCACATCTTTGTTTTTTTTTGGGAAAAAAATACATTGTTTTTCGCACCTTCAAATTTGTTTTGATCTGGTTTATCTGTTTCTTATTTTGGAATACAACGGATATTTTCGAATTAAAGGCACATCATCGCTGCTATCATGATACGGAGGTGCACTCGACCTGTACCAGAGTTATATTGAGTATTTGCATTCATTGCAGGTATTCCCCACTCTGCAATTTGATTAAAACAGCCTCGGTAGGTGGGGCAATAAAAATTTTGATCACCAGACTGCACGATTTTTGATTGGCTGATAATAAAAGCGGGTGTCTTCTCGTGTGAACTTATCACGGTCGTCATCGATTACGTTCTGGGAGACTTACGGGTATCAAATGCAACTATCTGTGCCATATCATAAGTCATTTATTTTTACAAACACAGGTTTTTCCGATGTGTAGTAGAGTATTTTTAGTATTGTTTAGAGTTTACACGTGACTGTTTTTGGTTGCAAAAATCATAACCTTGAAATTACTAGTCCAAACAAAAGGATGTTTGAGAGGAATTTCAAATATCATGTTCAATCATCAAATATTTGATGTTTTTAAACAATTTACAGTTTTACTACAACTTTAAAATTCCTTTCATCATGTGGGTTTCTAATAACCCTTAAATCGATATTAATTGAGTTTTTGTGCGCACAATCAAAACTGTTACTATTAATAAAGTATAGAAAAAAACTACAGCAATATTAAACTTTTAACTCGTTTAATAATCTGGACGGCAACTCATAAGTAAAAGATTTTGCTAAACGAAGTTTAGCATAATCGCAAAAAGTCTCAGTTTTATTGCTAATGCACGTTTAGATGTACACAAAAACCGTCTTGCACAAAATTGCAGGTAGCTCTTGAAAATGATTTATGGCGCGGCGCCGATCAACAGAACTGATATACCGAGTCGCGTCACATTCTTAAGTGCGGATGGCTAAAAACCCAAACAATTGCATACAATCAGCGGATATGAGGTAGACAAACGTCTCCAATCTAGTGGCCATTTATTTGACAACAAAATCGATCGTAACTACGATGACGTGATTTCTGTTCAGTTTTTGTATAAAGTATGACAGTTATTTTTATCATAAAGTGTTAAAATTATGGCTTAAGCTTAAGGTACAGATGGAAACCAACCGTCTAATTTAATTTCCTTAACAGTTTTCTTCGATTGATAATGGTGGGCATATTTTATTCTAGCATATTGCCAATGCCATATACAATGCCAATGCCAATGCCAAATGAGTCGTTAATTCCGAAGTAAGCCGTTAACAAATATACACCGTTCAAGGTCAGGGATGCCAAAGTACATGTAGCATATACAGTGCCTCCACAATTATGGGTCAGCTACAATTATGGGTCACTTTTACGCAAATACATCTATTCTCGCGAAACTGGACAATTTTCATTGGCAGTGGTATTTTTTATAATTCAATTGTAACCCTATTCATACGATTGAAATGATTTAATGTTGAAAATTTTACTAAAAACAATAATTCTGCTCGGTGCAGTAAGTGAAGTGACCCATAATTGTAGTAATGTTACGTTTTGCGGTGCACAATTGTGGGTCAGTCCATATTTTGGCTATTTTTATTACTTTTTCATGAAAATGAATCACGACCTAAGGGGTCATCCACAAATTACGTAAGGGTTTAGGGGTAGAGGGGGGATATCCAAATTTCTTACGAATGCTTACGAAGGGGGAGAGGGGGATTTAAGAGAATCTTACGTAAGTTTAAAAAATTAAAAAATTACTGAAAAAAAAGTTTAAAAAACTAAAAAAATAGTTGAATTATTTATCCCTGCGATCTTAACAGCTGAACCTTGGGAAAGCAGTGAATTCGCCGTCGCTGGGTGACTGCGTGCTTTACTTCATTTCTACTTAATTTGAATTTTGTTTACTTTAACATAGTATTAACTGTATTAACTTGTTTTGTTTTATCCTCTACGAATATGCTATTTGTAAAAAAAAATGTTTTACCTTCGAAAAATTTTTTTTTTTTCCTAAAGAGACAATCTTACGTAAGATTCGTGGGGGGGGGGAGAGGGGTAATGCAAAATCTTACTAAGCCTTATTATGGGGGAGGGGGGTCGAAAATTTCGAAAAAAGTCCTTACATATTTAATGGATTATGCCTAATAAAATAACTTATTATCAAGCTTTTACAACAATAAAATAACTTTTGTGATGGATTTTGATGGTTTTTTAAACTAAATGATCTCGAAGGCCAAAAGTGACCCATAATTGTGTCTTTTGCTATGCAAGTTCTATTTTTCTTCTAGACCGATTTACACACATCAGCTGCAGTGAAACTAATTGTCGATCGAAAGTATACATCAGAACACAGAAATATATAGTAAAACATTCGTAGTTGATAACTTTTCCGATTTTATATTCATTTTTCAACATTTAGGCAACACGTTGACTGACCCATAATTGTAAAGGGACTGTACCTCGTGAACGTCACCTTTAAAAAATCAGTACTCTATCTTAAATAAAAAAAAACTTATCTACAGTCTGAAAATGAGGTAATAATCAATACTCGCATGATAATCTGATTCTAGTAATCTCAAATGCTTTTATAAAAGCTCAGGGCTTACACACGGTCAGTAAGTATTTGACCCTTGCTGGTCTGGTCGGGCACAATGTTACCAAAGCTGCTAATTTTCTTTGGTGCAACAGTGGCTCTAGCTACTGCTGCCATTCATCTGGACCCTAGCAGACCGCTGCTATTTGGAACACAACGTATCATTCCTCAGGCGCCCGCTAGTGAAGTGGACAGTACAGCGGCATGGAACACGTTTTCAGTGCGGCAAAGCTATTCGTTTGCACAGGACCTGGACGAGTTTCCGATGCGATACGTTACAAATGATCAGTTCTACGTACCGGGCGGACCTATTTTTATTTTCATTGGTGGACCATGGGAACTGGAGGCGCATTTGGTCGAGCAAGGACACTTTGTCGACATTGCCAGAGAAATGAATGGTTTTCTAGTAGCGAATGAACTGCGCTATTATGGAGAAAGTATTCCTACAGAGTAAGTTTTATAATTTTCTCGTAAACAATATCGTTATAAAGATTCTTTGATAATTCAGAGATGCATCTCGAGAAAACTTGCGTTTTCTGAGCATGGACCAAATCCTACCGGATATCGCCAGCTTCATCACACATATCAAAAACGATGTCGTTCGAAATCCCGGAGCAAGGGTTGTTCTCACAGGTGTTGGATTCTCTGGTTCTATTGCCCTGTGGACGCGTAAGCGGTATCAACATTTGGTGCAAGGCGTGTGGTCCGCCGGTGGCATGGTTGAAGCCAGTGACGATTTTAGAAGATTTTCCGAAGAAGTTGGTGAAAATATTCGCCGTTTTGGAAGTGACGACTGCTATAACGCTATTTGGCAAGGTTTCGGAATTACCGAAAATTTGCTTGATGCTGGTCTCTCCACCACTGTCGATCAATTATTCAATGTATGCACTCCGATTGTAGCGGATGATCCATTGGATGTGGCAGCTTTCTTCAATGGAATCTTCAACGAAATCTCGATGCTGGCAGTCAACATAAACCTTCGTGAGAATATCGAAGATATGTGCCGGGTTCTAACGGATCCTGATCAACCTAATGGACTCACCGCTTTATCTGACTGGTTGACTGGCATTTTCCCGGATACCGAGTGTCTCACGATGGATTTCCAAAGCGTCGTTAATGCTTACCAAGTTACTAACTGGGAGGACGAAATGCTCCGGAACGGAGAACGCCAGTGGTTGTTCCAGCGATGCACGTCGCTCGGATGGCCTCTAACCAGTGGCTCCCTGTACCAACCATTCGGCAACCGGATAACTCCATATCTTTTCCTTGAACTATGCGAGCGTCTGTTTGACGACTGGCTTTCACCACAAGTTTTCCGGTCCCTTGTAAGAAATACTAACATGTTTTTCGGAGCCGGCAGTCCTGATGTACAACGCGTAACGTACACGTATGGTTCGTTGGACCCATGGCGGTACACCGGTGTGAGATATGCTTATGAAGACTCCTATGTTAGGATCATCCAAGGTGCAACACATGGCGAAGAGATGGCTTCCCTTTCAGAAGACGATTCATTTGAGCTTCGGATGGCCAAAGAACGGGTTTCTCAGGATATTCGCCGGTGGGTATACGCTCGTCCTCCCGGTCCGCCTTGACTTACTTCTGTAGATTTTGAAAATTCACTGTAAGATGAGTTACATTAACGTCACTGACTTTGAGCTTTTAGATCGTATAGCTGTTGTAAAATTAACAATAATTCAAAATTTACCGATTAAAATACTGAAAAAATTATTGTATGTGAATAAACAATCCTCTTGTTGAAAAATAAAATGTCGACCAAAATAATTTTAACGATTTTAATTGTATGAAACTAAGCGCAACATCCTGTACAAATACATATGCTTTTATTATTCCACAAACAATGAAACCCTCAGAAGCTGACAAATGCATTCCACAAAACCACGGAATGCCACTATTGGCCCTAACTATCCATTGTAATCCATTGTGCTCAACCAGTTTCATATACAGGTGGGCGCAATGAACTTATGTTTAGGTAGGGGAACAACGGGCAAGACGGTCACCCTAAGGAAATCATTCATTATTCTGCTCAAAACACAACATTTCAATCAACGATATTCATAATATTCGACATTGACTAGTGCTTTTCATAAAATAATGCAAACCTTTGCATTTTAGAGTGATTTTATATTAGTTTTCACTAAAATAAAAACAGTCTCGAAAAACCACTATTTCACAACGTGCAAATGAAACGGACCGGCTGTGCTGGTAAGACGGAAAGACTAGGGGTAAGCGGGATAAGACCGCCCCCTTAAGCATTTCTGTTTATAGAAAATAAAGTTGCGGCTGCAATTTCATTTTTTCTTCGCTAAGAGGTTCTTCTATTCAAACCATTTAAAAAATAAGAACTGAAATATTTTTGTTTATTTTCCAGCTTTTTTTTCAATTTTAAAAATTCATTGAAAATGTGCAGATCTTTTTCATGCGGGGTAAGATCGCCCACTATTTTTTGAGGCTAACAAATATTTTTAGGGCCAAAGCGGTTGATTTTCTCGGTATAATGTCTTTGACAAAGTTGTAGATCGTATTTTTTTTCTATTTTAATAAAATATACACTGTGAAAAATCTGAACAAAATAATTTTTTTTCTAAGTTTTAACTTTTTTGTTTTTTTGATTATCCTAGTTCAAATCAATGTTTAGGTAACTTTTTGTGGTTTTCAAAATAAATATATTTTCCAGAATTGGGGTTTTTTTAAATATTCAATTTATAATAAACCTGTCTTTAAGCTAAAAATAGAAACTCAGTAAACCTGTCTGTATGATTTTTTTGAAGACTTATTATGTATGGAGTAATACTAATAATTATAAATTTTTTATTCATATTTTCAATTTTTTTATGTTTTTTTTTTTTTTTGAGGAACGAAATTACCAACGATTCTAAACATCAAACAAACCGCCCAAAAAAAATTCTTTGCAAAATTTGAGCTGTAAATATTTCTATTACTCCATGATATAACAACCATCAAATTTTAGCTTACCTTTTGCAGATTTTGCAGGCAAAAACATGATTTTTTCTAAAAAAATTGAAAAAAAAAAATAATTATATTTTTATATCTTTTCTTTGAATTTTTTTTCAGTGTATACTTTTTTCGGAAGTAAAAAACTGCTATTTTCAACTCTGCTGGAGACGTCATATCGATCAAACAAACCGTCCTGGCTCTAAAATTATTTTCGTTCATTATAACCATTTTTGCACAAGTTTACTTCTTTCAAAAATTAGTCGCGTTAAAAAAATATTACTAGAAAAGCTTCAACCAAATCGAAAGTGGTCGATCAACATCGATGTCTTATGTGGCTTGAAATTGCTTTACTGATCCTGCATATATTCCCTTTGTAGTGTCGAGGCATTTGGGTTTTGAAGTAAAATAACAAGCAGTTGTGGAACAGTTCCATATTCCATCGAAAAAGTAGTCAAAACTACAAGATCACTCACGGCCTTCGACATTTCCGAAAGAAGACAGATTCAGGCATGCGGTTAAACGTTTATTCACGAATAAAACAATAAATTTTTAAACAGAAAAACCTTAAGTCCCGTTGCCGCAAAACAACAGCGCATTGACTGGTTGCCAGCTGAAAGGTTGTTTTTGATTATTTCTGTGACCGTTCGCGCGCTATCAAAAAAGAAAGGGGTGCAAAATGTTATGTAATTATACTGTAATAGACATGTTAAAGAAATTTTTCAATTATTATAAAACTTGGTAGTAAAACTACGGGGGGCGGTCTTACCCTGTTTACCCCTATAGCAAATTTCTTTTCTATACGGGACGACGCGCTGCGCAAAAAAGCACGTGTTTGAAGCTTACCGCCGATGGAATCATTCACATCTTTTACATGTAGTATATTTACAGCTTTTAACAATGTTTTTAATGATGATTTTTGTTTCAAATGAGAGTTAATGACTTTAGGTCTCATATCGCGTGCTAAGAATGCTGAAAAAAAGAATAACAAATGGTGCTTTTGTCGTTTTCCAAGGCTGCCCATTTTGCTAACGCAACAACTGACCGTCTTGCCCAAGAGGCATACAATTTTTTGGATCGATGTGATTTACAGAAAAATAATATTTTCACTAAACTATCTTCACCCACGTGTCTCAAATATGCTTAATTATTCCAATGTCATTAAAAACTATATTTTTCTGAAGTTTAAGCGGAACAGAAGCTTAAATTTGACACGGCGAAAACTACATCACATTGCTTTGCTGTTGAGGGTGAGCTTATTTTGATTATTTCTCAAATAACTAACTATTATTTCAATCCACATAATACCTCGAAACTCCCAGGATCCTGTTGGTATGTAACTGGCATAACTGATTTGTGTTAATTTCAATGGTTTAAATAGCAATGAGCAACGGTCCATATTGCCCGCCCTGTCCGTGTTGCCCGTTGCTCCCCTACGTCTATTTGAATCGCCCAAGCTGCAAAATACTTATCACAGTATGCTCCTTGCGGTTCATTTCAAATGACGTCAAATGCGGAATTCCTAACGAATGACCCTGTTCTCACCATGCACCTTTTTTCTAATTATTGAGAATACCCAAGCAACAATTGAAACATATTAAAAAAATAAATTGTGATCATTTGTTGCACTAATGAAATTCCGAGGTTTTAAGAAACATTTTTTGTTACTACAATGAAATTGTAAAGAAACAAGCAACAACTAAAGTTGCATCGCTGCTTCAAAAATCTTCACACCAACAACGTAATTCGCGAGGTTAGATTTGTTGTTAAAACGTATAAACGGCACTTGAAAACCTAACCTTCACTGAATAAATCTAGTGGGTGGAGCATATAGGTTGCCAACGTGATGCTTGCGAGATACAAAAAACAAACACACAAAAATACTTCTAAAAGTTGCTGTCATGCTCTGAAGCCATGTAACAGCAACTTTTGCTCGATCGTTCGCCTTATATTTGTTTTTGAGATGAGGTTATTTACTGCGTTGTAACTTTTGGGTGCTTGGACTAGAAGTCGTCCAAAAAGTGTGGGTCTCTAAACGAAATATGATAAATTGCTTTGAATTTCATTATCACGCTAAGGTACTGATGAATCGAAGAAGCAAAATTAAAAACTGGTAATGACCATTGCATTGGCATGATAAGGGAAGCAATATTTAAAACTGAGCCATGAACTTGCAATGCAGCATTTACCAAGTTGTTATCAAATTTCATGCATAAGTTCATACACATTGCGGTTTTATTCTTGAAACTTGTGTTGAAACAACGAAAATGTTACAATTGGCTCCACCTCCTGCGCTTTTTTTGTCATTGTATATGAAACTGAGATGTAACTGCAACTTAATTTCGCATAAGAATTTGTTGCTGTGATGCACAAAGCTCATTATCGAAACAAATTTTGCTGCTTGGGTAGGTTATGTTTCCATTTAATTCTACTACTTTTTTTTTGTAGTAGCATTAAATGGAAACATAACCTATTCTCAATAATCAGTTCCATTCTACTAAGACGCTCAAAAAGAAATTTATTTCACCTTTTTCTACTCAAGATCGCTTATTAACCAGGTTTAGGATTTGCAGTAATCCCAGGAAATCGAGAAATCGGTTAGCTTTTAGGTATGACTTTCCCATGTACATGTGTACACACAGACTAGACAAACTTATTCGATTGTTTCATCGACACTCAATAGTCAATCTACTAGCCCAGCAGAAATCGTTTTCATGGTGATTTCTGCTGCAGAAGCGGTCTTTGTTTGCAATAGTACTTTAAACAATTGAGCTCTAATCGACTAAGAATTTATTTTCCTTTTAAATATATTCATTCTTTGCATCTTTGTACAGCAAAGGGATATTTAGCAGTCGTCATATATTACGTAGTTCAATCTGTCGCGATTAACTACGTATATCCAATGCAAAATGTCTTGCGCTTAAATGTGCTGCGATTTCATAACGCCTCCTTTATTTCCTCTTATGCGAGTATCCGGTTCGTAAAATGAGCGAAGTAAAAAACAGTTACTGCTGTTCATTTCACAGACAGAGCGCAGTACTACTTACTAATGAACTTTTCAAAAATATTCGGAAAGATGTGCAAGCGATAAAGCTTGTGGCGTAGATCGTCCCGGTGGGACAGACGCGACAGTATGACACCATCCCCAATGAACGTGGCCGATATTCGCAGCATCCGCGCCCGTAGAGACTGGCTTAGTAGGAGCAGTCAATGACGAGCATCACATTTCAAATTAGGATAAATTGACTTCTCGCAGCAGGATGTCTTGCTGGGCTGCAAGCGAATCGCATGATATCGTTGTTTTATTGCAATTGAGCTTCCTTTTGACGCGTAAAATGGAATGCTTCGTTTAATGGCCGTAACTTTTTTGGGCCAAACTGTGCAACAATGTAACATACTGGAATTATTTCGTAACAAATTTTAACTAAGCTGCGACACGAAATTCAAAAACTTTCTTCACTCGCGAGTTCGGTCAAATTGATTAGATAATCTCCGTCTAGCTCTTTTGTCCCATAATTAGTGTTCAACATCGAAACGAAAAGCTGAGTCCGGGTTCGATGTGGTCTGGCCCGGTTAGCTGACGAAGTACAAGGATTTCTCGCTTATGGACGACGAAACATACGTGAAGATAGATTTTGGACAGCTTCCTGAACCAGGGATACCATCCGTCCTGATTTAGCAGGACATGTCCTGATTTTGAGACCCGTTTGGAGCGTCCTGATTTACTTTTCATATTTTAGCATTTGTCCTGATTTTTCTGAATGTTGCCGGATATTCAGAAATATTGAAGATTGTTCAGTACTTTTATCTTGACCCCGGAAAGAAAAGGACTCATTTCAAACGAATTTTTTCCTTGGCTGAATCTTGACGAGAAAAATTGTCTAGTCGTTGAAACCGTTAAACATCTGACAATTGTTAAGTATAATTTCAAACAGTTTACGTGTGCTACACATCTACTAATGCCTGAGGAATCAAAGTTGCAAAAATGAATCGTCCGAGAAATACGTTGAATAAATAAATGAGTGTTTTGGTGTTTGTTGCAGTGCAAATCTTTGATTACGTGTTTTATTTATTGATATCTCAAAAAATTTGGGCCGGAAAAAAAGTTGTCCTGATTTTTAAGTCCGATCAAATGCGAAATCAAATCCGAAATTTTGTATCGCCACAGCAAGAGGTGATATCCAATGCATAGGCAAAAAAGCTTCAGAAGATTGATTCAGCAAAAATCGATCCTGCAACCTCGATTTTTTAGATGGATCGAATCTAGGACCGTCAAGCTGAATTGATCCTGAAAATCGTCCAATCCTAGGTAGAATCTAAAAGGCCCATTAGAAGGTTTCAAGAAGGTACCCTGACAATTTTTGCAAGGAAGGCGCCACACCGTGTGTGTATTCAGGCCTCTAGCACTCCAATTTCTATGCATAAAAGTTCGTGCCAAAGAATCAAGTGATCTCTGAGTTTTCCAAACGATAACTTATTACGAAAGGTTTGTGTTTAGTCCAGTTGAAATTGCTGGACCTACCATAGAAGAAAAGAATAGATTACTTTCCTAAATTTCGAACTACAAATATTATGTTATCGAATGCGTGTTTTTTTGGTTGAAACTACTTTCATTGTTGTTGGTAAGCAGCTGGGCAATGCGTACCAGCTGTACACCCGTACTAGTTGGCATATATGTAATAGCCACGTGGTACCGACTCGAAAACAAGCAACCAAGGGAAGACCGTTGAACCGGGGGGAACTTTGTGGTATGCCGACAGGGGAGTTGGAGTTTGCTTGCCTGAGCGTCTGTTCCGCAGGGCGGCTCAAACTGATCCAGATTGGACGGCTGTAATATGAAATGCGGTCTCTCGGCAGCTACACCCAAGACGGCATCATACTGAAAGAAACATACTACGAACAATTCAGTGAATGATAGAAACTTGGCACTTGGAATGTTAGGAGAGTTAGAGTCGGCACGCACGGGCATTTTGATCAGAAAGCTACGGAAGGAGGTAGCAGTCATACAAGAGGTGCTTTGGCGTGAAAACGGAGAACGTGAATTCCGGGCGGTTGATCCGACGTAGGTACTTCTTTCAAGTACTATATCTACTACAGAAGCGATGACACAACGGAACGGGGCGTCGGTTTCATGCTGCTAGGAATCCAAATGAAGCGTGTTAGGTGGAGGCCAATTAATGACCGTCTATGCGTATTGAGGATCAAGGGCAGATTCTTCAATCACCGCCTTATAACCGTGTACGCGTCGACGAACGATAAAACCGAAGACGTAAACGAGCAGTGGAAGCACAACGGTGATGCGGTCATCGAAACAGCGCGAGATGTGATAGACATGACACCGGGAACTACGCATAGTAGGACCTACTGGTTCGATGCTGAGTGTCTAGAGGTGACTAAAAAGAACAACCGGGCCTTCGCTAACACGTTAGTAGCAGCTAATCGTGTAACGCGTCAGATACGGTAGAAATACCGGGAGAGGAGAGCTACCGAAAAGAGGTATGACCGCCATAAGAATCATGAGTACTATGATCGCATCTTTGTGGAGGCGCAGAGTTGCTTCACCAGGCACGACACGAGAAGCTTCTATAGAACGACTAACGGAATCAGATACCAGTATTGGACCCACCAGCATTAGATGAGAAGAATGTTTGCAAAGAGCTGAGGGAACAACTACCTACGGATATTCCGCTTATAAAATTCTCTTCCGTATCCTGTTTCAGCGACTGAGGCCGTTTCAGAAAGCTTTTGTTGGAGAATACCATTCGGTTTACGAGCAGGACGATCTACAACGGTCTTTTCATAGACGACACAGTGAAACGCAACGAGTTGTGGCAAATTATGCTTGAACATTGTTCGGTTTCACTCAAGCCGACGGTTTCACACCACGGTTTCCCAGCATGCGGTTTCAAATCAAGCGTCAGGACAACGGGCGAATTCGCGGACGCGTTTGTGACGTTAGATAGTGTGAAGCCAGGTGACGGGCTCTCGAACTTGCTGTTCAACATATTTTTAGAAGGTGCAATACGAAAGGCAGGTGTGCAGAGGAGCAGTACCATCATCACAAAGTCTCACATGTTTATGGGCTTCGCGGACGACATTGATATAATTGGTGTTAGCCGTAGAGCAGTTGAGAAGGCCTTTACGGTTCTCAAAAGGGAAGCTACGAGAATGGGAAGCTACGGATGAGCGACCGGCAAAGATAATATTTAGTAGAGAACCGGATAGAGGCCGACGACTTCGAGGCAGACCGCGCACGCGCTGGATGTGTGCTGTCGACGAGGATGCCAGAGCAGCGGGTGTAAGGTGAGACTGGAAAGTAGCAGCCCAAGACCGAGTTTTGTGGAGACGTATTCTGGATTCGGCATAGGATCTTAATGATCTATCGCCATAAAAGTAAAAGTAAGTAACATTCCGCTCCATAAAACTCTTAAAATAATGATCGTGCTCATAAGTGCTTCGTGGGACGAAAATCAAGCAACATTGAATAGGAAACTAAATTAGTATACATGAAATTTGCAAAGAAAACATATGACCATACAAATTTTTCTATTATATCTTCGAAATAATGTGTATGCCGGTAAAAATGAAAATGAACTATTGTTATATGGGACAAATAAGTGTAGAAAGGAAGTTTAGCCCTGTATCCACTAATATCGCGCAACGTTGCGACATGCTTATTTTAAATAATTTTGACACGCTACCAAAATTGAGCTTCGTGGTCGGCGATGCAACAAGAAAATATGTTTTGTTGCACCACAGTCAAAGTGCGACAAACAACGCAAAGTAAACCTACATTCCGATTAAGTGACATAAGATCAATCAGCTCGTTTTGTGTATTAGGTTACGGCATCTAATAAAAATTAATTTGCTCAACAAATCACGTGCCATTTTCTACACTGAATGAAAGAGTGCAATTAGAAAAGCAAAAAGATTCAAATTATAAGTTAACATGTAATGTTTGTATATTTATGTAACCTGCATGTTATTCAGAATAAAAAAGATTAAGACCAGTTCAATAACTATAAAAACTGAATCAACCTATTATGCGGCAATATTTCCTAGATTGAATTATTATTGCTGCAGTGTTATTTTGCATTTGTAGTAATATAGTTTATTCATTTACTTAGTGTGCTGTGCTTGTTTGTTTGAACGTGCATTAAAATATTTAGAACAAAATTTTCGTAAAATTCATTGTACAAACTATGACCCATGATCTGAGCTCATCATCACCAAACGATTCCTGCCAACTCCAGCCAGTAGCATTTACGAAAACAATATTGGACATTCTTGATGAAGACTGTTTACTTGAAGTATTTTCTTACCTCACCTTTGAGGAATTGCTGCTAGTATCCCGAGTATGTGTCAAGTTTCTACAAGTTACAAGATGTCGTTTTCGGCGGATAAAACATTTCGAACTGAAATATCGCGCCCTACTGGAAAGAAGTGATGATCAAATCTCACACATCAAGGATGTATTTACCAACTTAGGACCAAATTTAGCAGCTTTCAAATTCTCGGGAGGATTTATCATGAATGAAACGTTGAAAAGTAGTATTATTCAAAACGTTACCTTAAACTGTGATAGCCTGCAACATATATGTTTAAATTATATCGAGTTGAATGCTGAACACTTATCCACCTTGAGCTGGTTGCTACCGCAGTTGAAGGGTTTAGATTTAGGGCGCTGTTCGTTAAAAGATGAAACATTCGGTTCGTTCATCGAAGCAGGTTCGGAGTTAACATTGCTGGCCATCCCTGGAAACGCCGAGCTCAGCGGAAGTTTTTTCGACCGGTGGCACAGCTGCATCAAGTTGGAGATGTTGGATGTAAGCTACTGCTACTCGTTGAATGTCGGGTCGATGGAATCGTTTTTGTCGCGTGCTCTAAATATACGAGGTGTAGATGTAACGGCTTGTCAGTGGCTGCAAAAGGATAAAGGAATTTTCAACAATTGTAGGAGAAATATTGAATCTTCAATTGAAATACCAGAGTTTAGCTACTTCAAAAACACCTAAAAGTTTATGTTTACATTAGCAATTGTATATTTTTATGGCAATATAGAAAACCTCTTGTATTTTATACATACTAAAAAATAAATCAACCTTATTTAAAACATTGTTTTATTCATGAACCGACCCTTATTCTGATTTTTGTCAAAACACAATCGAGCGAAAGTGTCGAAAATGCATGTAATATTCAACCGTATTCTTGTTTACGACCATTTTCGACTTCGGATCGAATTGAAAATGCTATTCCCGTTTGTGAATGAGCTAAATAATGGAAATTTACACAAACACGGGAATGCAAAAAGAGTGTAAACGTCAATACGTTAGAACCAGAAGAACGATTCCAACTGAACCGGCCGATAATATGTGCAACGTAATGAAACGAAAACGGGAATGCGAATTTCCAAGACTTTTGTACGAATGTGATCCAGGCGTAAACTGTATTTTTAATGGAGGTGAGTATTTTTACGGCTGGGTATTGGTATACGAGCTATACATAAACCCTCCATCAGTTTAAATACCTTTATTCAAATGTACATTTTGTCCCGTCGGGATGCGGTATATTTTTCCAAATCTGTATCATATTTCCAGTTCCCTTATTTTTCGTTCTTTCTCTACTCACATACTGTCTGCTTAATGAACTTACATTTATTGGACTCAATCGAAATTTGCAAAAGCTTTCAATAATTAGAAGATTGGAACAATTAAAAGTATAAATAACGATACCTACGACAACTTTCAATTTTAAAATGTAGAATAAATACGTCCTTTATTATTTGCCATACTTTGGTAGAAAAAACTCTTGTGTAGCGTTTAGCGTTCTACTTGAGTTTCAGTATTGATAGGTCTAGAGAAACTACACGGCTTGTTAATTAGAGATGTACAGAAATATTAATTAGAATATTGCGTTCAAAAAACAGTTATTACAAGCTTGTCAAGAATCTATTCAAGGACGAGTTCGGATAAATATAAAATAAAAAAAAACGAATCTTCTTAACCTTTTTAATTGAACAATAAAAACTCACGGATCCATATGTTACGCTCGAATAGGCAAAATTAATCTCTGCAGCACTATTCAACCGTTTTTATCCAGTTGCTGCATTTTTATGCTCTTTTAGATAATGATTTTCTTAACCTCAGGTGTAATTGTCTTGGAAATTAAAAAAAAAACCCCAAACCATCCCTGCTGAATCGTGTCCGATTCACCGTGACTGGCAGTGCAATTTAGCAAAACACATTTTAAAAGTTACCATAATTGATCAATTGATGTTAAGAAAACTGATTCCAAAAGTTAAGAAGAACTAAATTTTCTAAAAAAATAAATTTGTCGAAAGATTTCATTCCTTTCATAGGTAAGAAGGGAACTCACTCATACCAGAAGATTGATTATTGTTTTACCAGTACGGTTTCACCCGAGAGACCAGCCGAAATTGGACAAGACAGCAAATCTTCGGTCTTTAAACGGACGTCATACGCTGCAATCTCAATTTACAACTTGACCCTCGAATCAGGTGAAGAACAAAGAACAGTTTTGGGGCAACTTTAGCTAGCAAGTTAAAAAAATACATTCGCCGTGTCTGAATATTTCAACGAAAAGTACAGCAAGCGATCGAATGTTATTCCACTAGTCTACGAATGTCTGCAATGTTACTTTTAGTGTTGCGTTCACTATCATCTATCAACTATGACATACATGCTAGAGGCTAATAAGATTCTTAAACAAACAACACTGCCTACGTTGGAAATTTTTGAATGAAGAATCAAAGCAACAAATCTTATCATTTACGAGGTTCACTTACAAACCTATTTGTTCACAAATTGAATGACTTATTATAAAAAAGTAGAATTATAGAAAAAAGGTACGTTAAGTATCCAAAAACGACGTTTCTGATAAATCAATTAAATCAGGCCTTTTGCTTTACAAACTTCGCGCATTAAACTTTTAAGATAGCGAATCTCACGAGCTATGTCTGCTGATTTGTCCTTTAATTCTTCATTCTTATCTCTCAGTATGCGCTCTTCAACAAGGATCTCTTCGATTTCGGCCTTTTTCTTCTGGCGATAGCGAGTTGCGGCGTTTTTGTTCTGCTCCTTTTTGCGTGATTTTTTGTCCTCAATGCCACGTCCGTAGGGGCGAGTGCGCTTCTTGCTTACGCCAGCGTTGTCTGAAATTTTACTGATGGATCTCTTCTTACCATTCGACATTGGGCTCCATTCGTCATCCTGATCACGCGAATAAGCAGAACCACAGTAGGACGAGCTGGAGTCGCTCATTGGACCTACGCTGGATACGGAGCCATCCTCGGAAAAGGAACACGAGTCGTCGTCGTCGTTACAATCGGGGAGATCTTTTGAACGAGAACGAACAATCTCATCGACCAGTTCCAGATTACGGGCAATATCTGCATTTTCATCCACTGGTTGAAAACCGAAACTATCAGCCAATTGATATTCGCCAGTGACCTGCTGGGATGGCTGGTTGATAGTTTGCACAGAGTGGACTAGCAGACCCTCCATTGGGGTCTCAACGTATCCGTAGAACTCATTAGCTGCTGTAGGTTCTGCAGGCAGAAACAGCTGCTGCTGTGTTTCCAACAGTGCACTACATTTCACGTCCTGCGGGGGAGTCTGCGGCGGTGTTAAATGCGTTAACTCGACATTCTCGTACACGTAATCGAATTCCATGAGCAGTTCTTCGGTGTTCTGAACTTTCTCCGGCTTTTGCTGGTGTGATAACGGGCCGATCTCAGGGATGATAGCCACCGTCGGTCCGGTGTAGCCCGAGGCCGACAGGTAGGGCAATTTTAGTTTCTCGTCAAGCCATTGATCTGGAAGGGTAAACATAATTGATTAGTGAAACGGACAAGAGCTGACTTTTGGTTAAATTTCACATCATAAATCTATCATAGTTCTGGTAGTTCTAGCTGGTGAAATTGAGGATAGTTCTTATAAAGTTTATTGATGTATGATCTTTTTTTTTTTTAATGCAAACTTCCGCTTTATTAATTATAAGTGTTTTTTTTCTATTTTTTTAGTTCAGTTGTGTCAAATTCGCGTTCGAAGAACCTCAGCAATCTACAACATTACGTTTTCAGACAGGAATTTTAAAGAAACATGAATCGAAATTTGAGATATATTTCATCGGTGAAGGTAAATAAAAACGAACAGAAATATAGTGTTTACCTCAAAATTACTGTTCATAAAATTTGGTTTACCATGTGTATTTACACAGAATGTTCTTGCTTTCCGAACACTTTGTTGTGTATTGTTTTCTAGAATTTCTGTTTCTAAAACATTTTTCGATCACTCTTTCATTTTAATTGAATTTCTTACAATTCAATTAGCATGAAACAATGGCTGACATGTCGTTAACTCTTGCTTTTTAGTTTTGGCTACAGACAAACTTTCAAAGTACTGAGCCGAAGAAACTCTGAAAGTTGAATTTGAAGTTTAATTCCATTGCTCGTAGCTTTCATCAACCGTAAGTGTAAAAAAGCTCGTAGCTTCAAGGTTGCAAAGTCCGTTTTGACAAGCGATTGGTCATGAGTTCGAACGAGTGGAACGACCAAAAAGTGCTTAACTTCTACATAGCAATAATCCAATAACCGATTATCTGACGTGTAGAATGATGTGCCTACTTTGTTTTTGGCGCACGCTCTTCAGTTGTCAAAATGAGGAATTTCCGTATAATCATTTAGCCAAAAAGTATAATTTGCCTCAAAAGACGGTGTGAGCTCTACACGGTGCCCAGGAGAGGCAAAGTTGCAGAGATATTTAAAAACATTAAATTGTCGAAATTCGCAAAGAAATATCTGGTTTGGCAGGCAATATGCTCGTGTGGAGAGAAGAGCGACGACTCCTGCCGTTCCTGCAGCAGCACACGGGTTCTATACTGTTTTGACCGGATTTGACCTCATGCCATACGGCAAAAAAGCCCTTTGTTTGTTTATTCAAGTAATGTAACTCATTTACAAACCTCATAGGAAAAACTCAGCTCCACATCGCGCTAATTTCCTGATCTTCTGGGGTACTTGCTTCATAGCTTCCTGAATTCCGGATGTTTTAATTGTTTTGAGCTCCTTCTTGATTTTTCTATCAAATAATCGACGTTTTTTGCTCTGTAACTTTAATGGTAGACCATTCGCTACAAATTTGCTCAGAAAATTTCAATAAACTGTAGCTGTGGCACATTTTGAGGATTGTATCCTTTCGGAATAAACCCGATATTGCCTTGCCGCAAATCCGCTAAAGTTGCATTAGCATAGTGTGACAATGCAAGATCTGTCTTAAACACTACTTTGTCATTTCCATGGTACTTATATTCTAAGTTAAGCCCATTTCATGCAGATGCTTATTCACCGTGTTTGGATCAATCTGATATTTATTGACCAGCTCACGATATGATTTCGCCCTCAATTTCGCTCGAACTTTGCTCTCTTGCAAAGTGCATTTTCGCCCGGAACCAGATTTTCTTTTGAAGGTATTTCCATTCTCGAAGAGTTTGTCAATAATGTATATAAATGTTTTTATATCCAAGATCTTTAGAATAGTGGAACACTTCACTTTTAGATTTCTCTTTATTTCTTTTTATTTACTCTAAACGTTATTTTGTCTTAGCACTTTTTGGTCGTTCCACCCTTAGCAGACCGTTCGGTATCAGAGAGACTTGTACGCAAGGGTTTTATCTGAGGATCCCTCCCATCCCCCAGTTTTATGCTTCCCTACGCTAAAAAACACACACAGTTGAAAGAACATATACCTCTCCAGGCAATGTCAATTGCTGATACTCGGCACTTTGGCAGACAAGTCTATAAGCCTGTAGAGGGAAAAGTAAAAGTATAAAAATCCGTCGCTTACCATTGTGACAAAAGTACCCTTCTTTTCCGTAACATTCGTTAGAGATGCAGAGATAAACTCGGTTTCTGATAACAAAGCTTGGACACATGCTTTCCTCCTTCCATAACCGACCGCAAGAACGTGGCTGGCGCCGTTGTCGATCTACATAAAGCGGGAGCTACTGAATTGTTGTACATTTAATCCCAAATCAGCCATCTCACGGAGGTTCTTTGTTGGGGTGTCTAATATTCCCGGAAAAAGAAAAAACGGGAATAAAAAAACGCATTTCTTGGGAATTCTGGGGACCCGGAGATAATTTTTTTTCGCGTATATGAAATTTCAAATTAAGTTTGTCAAAAAAGGCAACAAGAAATCGTTTTTATTTTGTTATCAATTCTCATAGAAAACTACTCAGAAGAAAAAAAAAACATATTCAAGTTTACATAAAAAATTCGCGATGGGTTATGTTGCAAATGTTTGCAGAAGAAAAGAACATGCGCTTACTGTCCGTCGAAGTAGGTCTTAACTGCCGGTAACCGTAAATCAGTCCCATCTGTAATTTTGTCAATTTTGAGTTAGCATCGGATTTTGACCTATCTTTGAGTGTATTTTCAGATGTACCGATAAAAAATAGTGGTTTGTTCAACAAAAGTGGGAAGCAATACCAAGTCGAATTGTCCCATTATGAAAAGTAACCGCAAGTCAGTCCCAGTAGAAAAATAACAGAAAGTCAGTCCCAATTAAAAAAAAAACAACATTCATAATACAATAGAATGGATGGGGAGTGGAGAAGATATGACCGTTTTTATGAAAATAAGTTATCAGGGTGGCCACTTAAAATCGATTTTCGATTTCCCGGTTTTCCCGATGAAATTGATTAAAATTTCCCGGTGTTTTATTTAAAAAAAACTATGAGATAAACATCAATTTTCACATGTTTATTTATGTCCTTGCAAAAATAGTGACATGAAACAATGAAAAATATTTCTCCTTCTTCGCTTTTAGCTGTTTGCGACTTTAGCAAGTATCTTCATAGAGACCTCTTGCCCAATTTTCACTCTTTTTGTTTCCAAGTCGTTGACAATCTTCGCCTTCTCGTGCTTTTTTAATTCCTTCTGCTTTTACTCTCTGTAAACCTGCTCTTGAGCTTACAATACTTCTGAATAAGGGTGTCAATAAATTCAACCATCGAACTTCGTTTTGCGTTAGGGCTTAGAAGTTATTTTTTCTCGAAAAAAATTCTCATGCAAAATTTGATCTCAGACTTTGGGAAGAATAGCCTCAGAGTGACAAATAAAAAAATGCACATGAAATTGTCAAAATTTTTATTTTTATTTATTTTTTTTTATGACAAATGTCTTAGAAATGCACAAAACTTCGAGGTCTGTTATTTCGAACCAATTTTTTTTCGAAAACTTCGACCCTGGGACTTTTGAGCTGGGCCCAATGGCATGTTTGAGAGATTTCTCAGACCCGTAAAATAAATTCAACCGACACTTTGAACAAACAATTTAAAAAAAAAAAAATATTTAAATCAATCAGAGAATGGTGTTACTTTTTCTGGTAATTTGCATGACAAACCATGGAAATTCTGAAATCCACAAAAAAACGAGTGAAAAATCACAGAAAATTGTATGAAACGCAATTTGTATGTATTTCTGAACAAAGTCATGACAGTTTTTCAGGAATTTAATAAATATGAGCTCCTTTTTCTAAACAGTATACAACACATACTAACAAAATCGTCTTGAAAATTTCTTTCAAATCAGGGGCGACTCGTAGCTTTTGAACCTGCCTGTTCAACTACAAATTCTGAAAATCGCAGTTTGGGGAAGTGATCACAATCATGTCCACGTAATCACGCAAATCATTCTATTGGTTACTGTTCGAAAATGAAACTAAAACCTCATAAATTATAAATATAAATTTGCGTTTGAAATATATTTTTTGTCTCGCGTCCTCGTGTGCAATGCACAGGTTGCACCTATGGACGAGTCGCCCCTGTTTCAAATCAAAAAATGCTTATGTTTTTTGATTTATTTTGCATTAAAATGCAGACTAATTGATATGTTCCATTGTTAAATCTAAATGGAAATCGTTTCGTTTCAAATTTCTAGGGCAAAATACCACATTTACGATTAAAAAAAATACTTTTTTCTAGATATCTGACATGATATTAAAATTTAAAAGCTCTAAAATAATTTTCCTTCTTTTTGCGTAGCTGTTTGGTTTTGATATAGAAAAAAATGAGAAATATTTTACAAATAGCTCTTCAAGGTGGCAATACAGTAGTCAATAGGACGAACACAGAATAAAAAAATAACTTACTTTAATTCTGCAAAAAAAAACGCAAAAAGACGTATAGAGTTTGTGGAAATTTTTGATATACATTCTCTTTAAGATATGTCACTTGAAATGCAATAATAATGCTCTTCCATAAAAATGCAAATCAAAACACCTACAATATACCTGTCCTGCTTGTGGTTAAAATCATATTAAAAATCAAGGTTGATTTTTCAACCGGACTTTTTCCTACCTCAGAAGTAGAACCCGGGTAGGTCCGTTCCGGTTTGGTCCGATATGAAATCGAGCTTTGAAGATTCCGGTCCTATCTGACTTTTGGTCGGACTCCAATGTTGAACACTATTCGCAAGAACTTTCAATGCGCCTTTCGCGACGCTGATAGTGTCGTATAAGATGTTTTGGGCAATCAAATTTTTTTTTTCAGCTGGTGCAAACCTGAGCAGTCCTTGTTCTCATAAGAAGGGGGTTGGATATGCAAGATGAGAACGTACGACCATTTTCCAAAATATGTTACGGAACAGCAAAATATGTATATTTGTCTGATCAAGCATGATTTTATTCAACGCTACGAAAACTACGAAGCCGCTGCTGACTTTGGCTGAAGTTAACAACCAGCATTTTCATAACTGGCAGAATTATGCCAATTAGGTCATCATGCAAAAAAAAAATTGGATTTCACCGCAGGCATCCAGGATCTTGATTTTCCCGGTGTGAAGCCAAATTTCCCGGTTTTCCCGTCTTTTTTCCCGATGATTTGAAATTCCCGGCTTTTTCCCGCTTTTCCTGGTAGAGTGGCCACCCTGAGTTATCTAGTAACAATTATCAACTATTGGAATTATTTTTTTGTTAAAATTGCTGAATTTATGTGCAGCAATTTTCTGAAAATACAAATTTAAGTCCATTTTCTTAGTTCGCTTCTTCGTAGATCTATGCAAAAAAAAAATCAGTATCGAAAAAACTTCCATCAGAATCCAGGGAATCATGCCAAGATATCTCCAAAGGTGATGCTCGAACCTCAAACGGATTTTGATCATCTTGACATTTGTTTTCGGATAAACCAACTGCAGTCCCGGCTTCAGTTTCTTCATCAGAATCTTCACCGGATGAGCTTTCATCGGTTCCGTACATCATGGAATTTTTTAATGCCGATATTTTTTATACTGTTCTCATGGACATACACTTCCGAACTTCGAAGAATTGACGGCTTTTCACGGCAATAAATAACAACACGTCAACACGCACTATAGCATCAACGGGGCAATGTGACTGACTTGCGGTTACTTTTCTCTTCGGTGTAGAATGTAACGACAAGATGAAGGTTTTGAGAACGAAAGTTTTTATCATAAAATCGATGGTTTCAGTGGTTTTTACAATGTAATTAGTGCAGGCTAGTATGCAAACTATATTTTAGCATGAATATTGTCAAAATAACTCATCTTGAAAATGTGATAATTGAGCGTGAATAAAATATCTTCCGAAGCTGTTTTCTCGATTTCATATTTTTACAGATGGGACTAACTTGCGGTTACCGGCAGTTAAAGTCATCAAACAATCGCTTTTTTGAGGAATTCGGTAATCCCAGGATCCCAAAAGTCAACCTTTTGAATTACGTAATTACGAAATGTGCGGTCAGTCAGGCTCAAGCTCAAGCTCGTAGCTTTCTTCAACCGTAAATGTTCAAAGGGCTGCTACCATTAGTAAAACAAAACTAGCGTTATTCGGAAATAACACTCTTCCTTTTGTATGCTTGTCCAAAACCAAAAAGATAACTCCAAAAATCAGTTTTTATCTCTGAAACTTTGACTCAACGACGTTTGATTATTGCACGATGACGATTAAATTGAAAAATTATATTTAATTTGAAAAATCTTCAGTTGAACTATTCATCAAACATCCCAAATCTATAAATAAATTTATTCGATATCTAAAATTTGCGTATACGAATAATGTAAACATATGGACCAAGTTTATACTGAAACCCACAGCCAACTTCGAGTGCAATAAAAGATAAGGTTTTAGGCGCTAAGTTGTTCCAATCTGTCCCGAGTTTCAGACAAAAGTGATCCGGAAATTACGCAATTTTGAAAATATTGAGACACACACAAACGCAAATCAGCACAGAAACTTTCTCTTTAGATTCCTCGAGCCAGCATCGCCTGCAGGTGCACACACATATGTGATGGGACCCTTGCATAACGTTTACCTGAATCCATAAATTCCTCATCAAACATTTCCGCTGGTGACGTGAAGGGTCAAACTTTTCCGCTGCTGTCGCGATCTGGCACGCGGATGATATCGCTTCTCCTGCCCGGCACCTCCTCTTCTGCTGGTTAGCAACCGGTCGATTCGTATCTTCATTGACACCAATCTTATCGCCGTTCGAAGACTAGTCCCGATATGGAAGGCTGAATCGGATTCAATGAACTGTGATATATATTTTTTACTTCACTAGACCGCACAGTAGAATAACTCTCCCCACAACGGCCACCAATTCATGACTAGTGCCCACACTGCCGGCCAATGGTCTTCAGGTGCTATCGCAGTGAGCGATAAGCCATGTGTGATCTTGAACTTTTTTGCACAAACATGACCATTTCGAAAAACCTTCAATTTTGCCCATCGTGCGACGCAAACAGACACAATGTGTTTCCAGTTTTGCATGTCTGGCACACTCTTCTGCTCGAGACTGTATCGCCTTATCAGTGCGATTGGCGCCGATAATTTCGCGGCTCTCGCAAGTCAAATCAAGTTCACTTCTCGAAATAGCGCGGCTAGTATCAGAGTAACAAGGCTAAAGTAACTTTCATGAGATGTGCAATGATCTGTACACTGACCCGTGCGGCAAACGACGGTCAAAGGATGATAGGGAGCGAACGACATCGGCAATCTAGAGAGAATTCAATTGCAATCCAACCAACCATTCTGAACGCCTAGCATTTGGTTTACCTTGAGCCAGAATCATTCACATCTACCGTGTAATGCAGGAATAACATACACTAGCAGCCACAACGTTGTTGCCTTGAATCGATAAGCTATAATGATTTTTTGTGCAACAAATTTCTCAACCCGTCGGCAATGAATTTTAATATTTTTGTGTCAATTTCGCTACGTAGCATATCAAGTTTCGTCGTTTGCTTGCAAAAACAATTTTTCGTTTTGAATGTATTGTTGAATGATGTTCAAGCAGGTTGCTGCAGATAGAGTTTTACTGGTTTCTTCAAACAACGGAATATTTTTTTGCCTGATAGACGCATTATCACGCGTGGTCAACTGTCTTGTCTATTATCAACAAACAGTCACTGTGTAGCTTCCAAAGTAGGGCGACCCTCGTCACACAAACGCCTGCGCACATTCAGCATCAGTGGTGCGGATGGTGCAATGGGTCTGAGCTTTGTCCGCTTGAGGCTGTAAACACGACTAAGGGAATAGGCATGCACCAGATTTTCGGTCTAATCTCTGCCGCGATGCGTTACATTCACAACTATTGATAGCCCCGATTTCCAATGATCTGTAGCTCGCACCCTTCGCAGAACTAGGCTAGATTAAATGGCAATTGGCAGTGAATGCCTCAGTAAATAATCTTCAAAAACACGCCCTTCGGAAGGAAACCATTCAAGCATTGGCATTCATTAAGAGTCCGTTTTCATGATTTTTTAGCAGCAAAAACCTACTTGCAACCAACACCTGCGCTCTGTTCAAGTTTTATGAATTGTTCAACATTCTCGGACTCGTAACTTCCGAGTCTATGCGCAAGTTCAGCGTCGCGCTTGCCCGGACGTCAACGAAACGTGTGAATGGCTGATGATTTGCTCGTGGATAAAAGATTGAATAACAGCCCGTTTAGATCTCACGCTATCGATAAGATTAAAGATTGTTGAACGACTCTGGATGCTGATTTCATTCAATTTATACAACCCAACCATAGTTAACCCTTGATCGCATTTCTTCGTTAATTATAGTGATGTGTAAAACATAAGAAGAAATCATAATAATGCATAAAAAATTAGTTAGGAACCATGTTTGATTTGAAGATTGTTAGAAATATTGTGGTAGTTTTGAATAATGAACAACCTATTGATTATACATTATAAGTCGTACTCTATATCTACAACTCCGCACACAAAATGAGTTTTGGATCCTGTCCCATAAACTGAGGATATTACATAAAAAAATGTACAGTTAGAGGTGGAGCTCAGAAGTTTCGTCTTCTCGAGAACAGTCCCAGTGCAAAATTCTAATTTAATCGGACTTCGGAAAGTGGTGCCTCAAAAATATGGAAAAATATCTAGCCTTTCAGTCACCATTATGATTTCCAAGGCGGCGGTAAACAGCTCAAAATGACCAATTACCACTCAATATGGCTATTTTCGGAACCGGAATGACATACATGTTTATTATATTTCAATGCTTACGGCAGTGTCATTGAACAAAAAAAATTACATGCAAATTTCTAAGCCGTCCAACGACCAACATTGTTCTAGTTATTCCACTCCTTTTAATAAATTGGACATTCTTCACATTTAGGTTAGGCCAACATCCCATCTAGTCCGCAGTTAAATTGATACAGTCCCGACAAGACCATTTGACAAGCAAAGCTATGTCAATCGTGGACTTAACTTAAGATTTATAACCATACCCATGGAAGTCTAGAAAATTTCCAACTCGAAGACCTTGAACAGCTAAAAAGTTCAACGTCCGAAGACAATCAAAGGTGTCATACTTGTTCCGAGTAATTTTCGGTTGTTTAAAACAAAAACATTTTCATGCGGCTCCATACATGTCCGGTTTGAAATAGTTTTTGTTAGAACAGCTTTTTTCCCACAGGAGTGCCCGCTTTGGTTTGTTCCAAAGAGTTTTTGTCATCACTTATTGTTTTTTAAAATTTATTTTTTACATTGCAGGATCTCAACTTCATTTTTTCCGTTATTTTTAAATGAACAACTTATTTGTCCAATCATTGGAGAATTCCGTAGCCGTAACCGAGTCCGCAAGCAGATGGTAGCAGGTTCGAGTAGAGAATCAGGGTCATTCGATGTCGAAAACAACTTGAGCATGGGTTTAAACTCAGGCTCCCCAACCTTTCCTATACGCTGAATTCTATAATACCTTGGTGTGACTTCCTCTTAACAAAAAAGGTCCTTTTATATTTAAAACTTGCCAGAAAACGCACAACGAAACTTTTTCAGGAAATTTATGAGTGGCGATATCTGACAGGAGGAACGAGGCAAAAATAAGTCCCTTTCATATTAAAATTGGTCGGAAGGACGCCCAATAAAACTTCTTCAGGGAATAAGAATAGAAGGCTCGGTATAGTAGAGCTGTAAGCGCACAAAAGACATGGTGCAATCATATTACACACGCACGGATATATAATAATAAGCATGCTATCTCTTAATAGTTCAGGCTTGTTATTCTCCTCGATATGTGTAAAGAGTAGAGCAAATATTCACCACTCCCTTCTTGCTTACTTTTGCTTTGTGTCGTCAATATACTTGCTGATTACACCACAGCTTAGTTAAAACAAGAGTGGTGAATAACTGTAGTGAAAATACACAGGAGTACACCACGGTGTGCACTGCTGTGATAAATTCAATAGCGATAGCAAACATGTGTAACGGGCGGCTTGTTTTTTAGTTTTGAGATACAAAGTAAACAACGCAATCTACTTTCATACCTAGTTTCATACCCACATTTGATATATGCTAAGAGACACACAGTAAAGCACTGCAGTGAGCTCTGTTGTGTCGTTATTGAGCGTGATGTTCTTTCGTGTGAGAAAGCTTACACCAGTTTATTATCGCCCTGGAGAGATATTTCAGATTGAACCGCGGTGTTTTCTTTTTTTGCATGCTCCTCAGATCAGCAAGTGCGTCGCACGGCCCATCAGTGTGATTCGCATAGATGAAAGATATTCTCCTACACGCTAGTAATTCTCTGAGGAGAAACAACACAAGCCTGAATAGCGGTATTACTAATAATAGAAGTGCGGAATACAGCAAACACCCGGGCATATCTGGTCGCAGTGAGGAAGTCTATACAAAAAAAAAACTCTTGCCATTACAGTACATCGAGGAGGACACAAAAATATGTAGAAACTTTTTTTCCTTAAAGTGCCCACTTTGATTTTTTTAGAAAGGCAATTAAATTGTCGAGCTAGAAAATATTTCAAGAAAAATATGAGATGACCGATTATCGAAATATCACTCTTTGGTTTGAGTTTTTTTTTCAGTGTTGGATATTTTTAAATTCAAACAATCTCTATAAGTCGTCCTTGTCTATCTCTTATTCAGATATACCGATTTATAAAAATACCTTAGACCCTCACTATATTTTAGATTGGCTTTTTATAGTCATTTTTATTTATTAATCAAAAACACAAACAGCCGAAATTTTGCGATCTAAGGTAATTGGAAAAACGAAGGTTTTGCTTCATAAAATGGCTCCAAGAACATGAAAATGCCAAAAATTTTACCGGTTGTCATAAATTACACAAATCTGAGGCGTTATCCAATTTGTCATATAATACAACGATAGAATGAACATCCTTGCGTAAACTATGACTGTTTCAAAACTTCGTAGATTTGCACACCTGAAGCAACTGAGAGAGTAACCCTGCCACAGTTTTACGGCTTACGATAGACTCAGTTTCCGCACAAGGTATTTCCGAGTTAACAACGCCCTATCATCGTCTTGTAAAGCGGATAATTTATTCAAAAAATCCAAGCACGCGCTATAGAAAATATGTGTTTCTATAAAAGTGCGCAACACTAACTAACAGCATTTAATATCCATAATTGATTTGATTTGTATTTATATATGTCGTTCAAGCATTCAGCAGGCTCATGTACGCCACGAGTCGGTTCGCTGGCTGAATCAATGAATTCGCATTCCAGTGTTGGTGTGCACCAAACTTCACATTCAAAACCGTAGTCGGGCATATTCGGTTGAGTCGAAAAACTTTCGCAAATCTTAAATTATATTATATAGGGTATCGGCTCTATTTTCGTCAGGTTTTACCTATTATCGTCCGGGGGATAAATGATGTCTTAGAGCGTTAGTTTCTTGAATGAAGGTTCTTTGCAATGTGGAGCATCTTCTTACAAAAGATTAGTTCTCTTTGACTTCATTAACCCCCCGGACGAAAATTAGACAAACCTGACGATAAAAGAGCTGATACCCTAGGTACACCAATCGTTATACAAATTACTCAATCAATTCTCTTTATATTGAGCACAGTAGAAGAACGCTACGTTTAAGTCACGTTTCGCAAAAGCATGTTTTACGTCCAAATATGTATTGCTGAAATAACATCTTGCAGAAACCCCGCTGTGCTACTACTGCGAGACATTCTGCTTTCGGCTGTCATATCTATCTTCTTTGACGTTTAAATACTACCATAACCGGTTGAAATCCCAATGTTTCAGGGAACATCTGTTTTTGACACTTACATTGTGTCCGGGAACTGACTGGCGTAGGAGTCTGAAACTCCTCGATCCGAAATAATTGGATTTCAAAAGTGAATCTGTCCTAACCGTAAAACGCCTGCAATTGACAGTGTGCCATTTGCAAATGCGGTTTTTGAAGCGTCATTTGGGAATTTCATCCAAAACCGAATAGAAGATTGTGCTTTAATTTTTAAAAAGGTTGTTGGTAATTAAATTTACCTGATTTTTTATTCAATAAAAGAAAATACTAATCTTGTTATATAACATCAAATCTAATAGTTCGTACTATAATGTAATGGTATTAATTTTTTTTAAATCAACACGACAACCATCTAACTACAAACAAATAATACATTGTTTGCCCTGTTCTTAATAGACGAACAAACTGTTACAAATGCGAGTTTGTGATTGATACGAATTAAAATCTCTCAATAATGAATCAATTGAGTTTCGAATTGTCTGAGGACAAATATATTTCAGAACACGCATTGACAAGTGGTTGTGTTGCGTGACCTTTTTCGAATAAAACCGGCCAAAAAAAGTTTACGTAGGCTCGACTTACTTGAGATAGGATATCAACTAGCCGAAAAAGTGAAGCATACAGCTGCAGTACACCTGGAACATATTAACCATACTAACCGTAAGCATTCATTGTGCAGGTAGCTGCAGTTGCGGTTGCTTTTAAGCTGGGAGTATTTTCTGTTGTGAGCTTTTTTTCTGCTGCGTAGTGCTTGTTACTTGTTCGTTAAATTATTTATTAGCTTGATCTCACCGATACACGGCCAGGAAGCTGTTTTTACTGTACAAGGGCTGGTTCTTAGTGTATTGGCGGGTGCTTTTGCTGTTGCTCGTGCGACTCCAGTCACCTAGCACATTAAAGCCTTGTTGTACAGGAATTCTCAGGTTTGGCGTCGAAAAACAGCGGTATGGAATAACACCTATAGTATATGATAGTCTGTGCAATTTAAAGTATTACGATTCGGCTGCCGATTTCCTTAACCCACTGTTGGCGAAGGTAATGCAACATTCACTAACAATCCCCTTCCAAATGTCCTTTCGATACGTGTTGAAATATAGTTTGTAGAAAGTAATATTTGTAATAAAAGTGTGTAACAACAATGTAGAGAGAAAGAGAGTGTATCGACAGGCTGAAACTATTCGTGTGCAATGCTATTTCGAGTTGCTTTTTCAAACTTTACTTATTAACTTTTACTGAATAACAGAATTCTTCTTGATATAACACAGCAATTTCAAATCACAGATAAAATTTTTAAATTCTCTCAGATCTTGTCTGATGCCGAAATGGAATTCAATATTCTCTCTCTGGTATGTCAAACCGTTGATTAGTTTCACAAAGGATTCCTATCCAACGATGTCCTTACTCCGAATTTGTATCCGAAGTGTATCCACAGCTGCGATATTCTCCTGAAGAAAATACTCCACAGCTATCAAGCAGCAACTTTCGGCCGTCTCTTAACCAGCTTTTGTGAGTTGAAGACAATCTCGCGATTCCAGGTGTAACGATAAGCAAATGCGACGTTCATGCTCACAGGTAGCATTCACTCCAACTGAATCGAAATTCACATCAATAGTCCTACGACGAGACCTTGACAGGGCCCAAATATCATTACACGCTTTTGATAGCGTTTCGCGGCTCTATGTTTTTAACCAAGCGCACTATCACTTGAGTCTCAAAGGTGAAAAATTCGCACTGCGTAACAAGCTTAACTGAAAAGACACGTTTGCCACGACACGAAGTTGTAGACTGAGGAAACCTTGTTCACGAGCCCGATTTCAAGCTCTACGCAAGACGAAAAAGCTACAATACATTCACCAAGACAAGTTCCGCCAACAAACAGGGTTCCAGTCGACAGTCACTAATTCATAGATTGTTAATAATATCAAGAGCAGACTACCAGGCTGGCCACTTGTTTGCGCAGACAAAAGTCATTAAGCTCTACGTTCATCACTAACACTGTTCGGGGCTAGTTCGACAATCGCAAGCCGGTTTAATCATTTGCTTATCATCGATTGTGTGCGTGTATGCATACGTTTTCGATCGCGAGGGATGTCCGAAATGGACAGTGTCACGAGGGTAGGGACCCATGGAAACAAACACAATGCGTTTCGTTCAAACAAATATACGTAGGTATAACGAACTGGCACCAATATTTGAATTCAAATTCGGAAAGTCCCATTTGAAACAGTAACAAAATCAGTTCCGCTGATCAAAGTCACAAAACATACGGATTAAGCGAAATTTTGAAAATTAAAATCAAGGCTGGTTGAGAATATTCAGAGTAAGTCTTAGAGGGTTAAATCTTTCGCTAGATTTCTGTAACACAATCAATAAATTTTCAGAAAAATGCATTGTTGAGGAACCACTGTAACAATTTCATTGTTCAATTATGTTGAACTTTTGCGTCTTTATATTCGACTACTAAACATATAAAACAGTGGTTCCTAACAAGGGTTTTGCGGCTGGCAGGGGGGCGCGAAGCGCTCAATAAATTTGACGGGTAACTAAAATTTGTTTCCAGATTTCTCTGTGAAAGCAGATTTTAACTCTTCTGCGTATTAGGCCCCAGATGTGTCTTCAATAAAAAATATGCCCTTCGAAAAAAAATTTAAAAAAATGTTTCAATCGAACCGGTTTTATTGTTTAGGTAGGGATGGGCGAAAAGCTAATGAGCCGTTCATATAACCGGTTCTTAGAAAAGAGCGAAAGAACGAACGGCTCACGAAAAAGAGCCACGGTTCTTTGAGCGCACCAGAACTGATGGGTTCGCACGAACCCGATGTTTACCGAAAACCACGAACTGTCAACGCTCGTGAACCACTGTGAACCATGAGCCGTTCACATGAGTCGGTTCAGAACGGTGAGTGAGCGGTTCAGAGCCGCTCATGCAAAAGAGCCGTTTCGCCCACCCCTATGTTTAGGTAACCTTTTGTAGTTTTTATAAAAAAAAAGATTTTTAAAAAATGAGCTTTTTTGGATAATTATTTCAAGTTTTTTTTCATAATATAATTTTTTTAGAGTGTATATTTTTTCAGAAAGGCAAAATTGTTATCTACAACTTTGCCGAAGACGTCACACCGATCAAACAAACCGTGTTGACTCTGAAAATATTTTTAATCATCCATACTTTCCCAAAATATCATTTTAAAATAGCTTCTCAAAAATGAGTCGTGTTCCATAAAATTGAACCAATAGCACAAAATGACATCTTTTGGCATTCTTTGCCAAGTTTCAGCCAAATAAAAAATGGTCGTTAAAATTGGTTGTCCGTTTTTTTTTTGTGTGGAATTGCTCAGGAAAGATCCGAATGGCAAAGATAAAAACGCAAAATAGCCTTAAACTTTTCCCAATAATTTATACACAGAATTTTTCTCACAACAGCCTTGCGTTTCCGACTTTTTATGGCAGAAAGTTATCAAAAGAAGAAAACTGTTCGAAACGACTTGTACACTAAAGTCGCTTTTTACGCGGGGGATACGTGCCGCGTAAACTCCGGAATCCGCGTAAAAAAACCGCGTAAATTCCGGAATCCGCGTAAAAAAAAACCGCGTAAATTCCGGAATCCGCGTAAAAAAACCATCGTTAATTTTGCATTCCGAGTGGAGGGAAACCGAAATCCGGGCAAAAAAAAATACCGCGTAAATTCCGGAATCCGCGTAAAAAGAACGCGTAAATTCCGGAATCCGCGTAAAAAGCGACCTTAGTGTAATTTTAAAATGCTCGTCGCAAAATCCATACTACAAAATTAGCTTTGAAATTGATTCCTCGTGCCAATTACTTCAAATGCAACAAACATAAATAATGCTTTCGAAAAAATCTGCTGTTATTCAAAAAAAAAATCTTTTTTGCTTCCCAGTAGCGCTCAATGCATGAAATTGTTTCATCAAGCTAGCTATGGTCGAGTCTTGACTGAAACAATAATTGGAATGCTAACCTTAACCTGAACTTTGCTTGTTTTTTGTTGCAAAAATTATATCTTGTTATATCTAGATACTGCTTTGATGATAGAGACTAGCTAGATACTGCTATGTAAGTATATTTATTACGTTATAATAAAAACAAAACTCAATTTAAGGATAATGAATTTTAAAAAAATCCATAATAATTCCAGGTTTTTCCAGGCGCATGTATAAATCAATAACGTCACCGGCTACGCCCTTACGCTCGGTTGGGGAAGGGATGAAGGAAGCGTTACAATGAATCGTAGTTACCAGCAACCAACTTTCCCTCTGCATCTCTGGCGACTATCACGGAGAGGTAGGTTCACTTGTCACCACGGTAATTTTGCATTCCGAGTGGAGGGAACCGAAATCTGGACAAAAAAAAAAATACCGCGTAAATTCCGGAATCCGCGTAAAAAAACGCGTAAATTCCGGAATCCGCGTAAAAAAGCCGCGTCAAAAAAACTCGCGTAAAGAAAACCGCGTAAAAAGCGACCTTAGTGTAATTTTAAAATGCTCATCGCAAAATCCATACTACAAAATTAGCTTTGAAATTGATTCCTCGTGCCAATTACTTCAAATGCAACAAACATAAATAATGCTTTCGAAAAAATCTGCTGTTATTCAAAAAAAAAAATCTTTTTTGTAGCCAGAAGGCTAAAATCCTGATATATTTTGTAGCTTCCCAGTAGCGCTCAATGCATGAAATTGTTTCATCAAGCTAGCTATGGTCGAGTCTTGACTGAAACAATAATTGGAATGCTAACCTTAACCTGAACTTTGCTTGTTTTTCCTTGCAAAATTTATATCTTGTTAGCACATCATTTCTTTGATCAAATTTTTCACTCGATTCCAAAAGTATTAAAAAGAAGTTATTTTTACTATTTCAGTTTGGGTTCGAATTGCTTTGCTATATGCAATCACTTCGTATATTTTTTTATTCAATATGTTGTTTGAGTCTGCTTTTTTGAGATTTTTTTCTATCCCAATGAAAACAATTTAATCATTTATTTATACCCTGAATAAATAAGTCAATTATTATGCTCTGGCCAAGAGATTTAAGAAAACTTTTCTGCTGCATTTTTCAGGCAATCGAAGCTAGATACTGCTTTGATGATAGAGACTAGCTAGATACTGCTATGTAAGTATATTTATTACGTTATAATAAAAACAAAACTCAATTTAAGGATAATGAATTTTAAAAAAATCCATAATAATTCCAGGTTTTTCCAGGCGCATGTATAAATCAATAACGTCACCGGCTACGCCCTTACGCTCGGTTGGGGAAGGGATGAAGGAAGCGTTACAATGAATCGTAGTTACCAGCAACCAACTTTCCCTCTGCATCTCTGGCGACTATCACGGAGAGGTAGGTTCACTTGTCACCACGGTAAAGTTACGAAATTTTCTTATATTTACCTCTACGCTTATAATTATAATTGCCAGGATTCAGCATTCAACTGCGTGTCGACTCTGACTTTTTTCAAATCTAGCGTGCGTAAGAGTCTCATGATCTTTCGTTTGTCAAAGCAGACTCTGTAACCTTGAGACTACGAGCTACCTTACATCAAAGCAGTAATACTTCAAAACAATAAACTACGAAACACTGAAACAAATTTAGACAAATTTAGAGGCGGGTAGATAGCTAAAAGTCAGACGCTTGCGAAACACGGTTGAATGCTTTTTGAAGACCAGTAAGGACACTGTTTGCACTGTAGTTGATGCGGCGAAATGGAATGCGCAGCAAAGAAGAATTGCTCTCACTGGTGCGCCTAAATTGATCTTACGGAGGATTGTAGGGTAAATCAAAATTGATTAAAAATTGTACTAATTTAAATTAGTAAAAAAAATTCTATGAAAGTCGATGTTAAAAAGCAGGTTTCGAAAATGGTCTTCATTGTGTGTTATTATATCATTATTGCAACCCCAAGTCAGCCTGATAGCTCTTTCAGTGTGGTCATACAGATTTCTGATACCAGAAATATAGTCTTCATTTGTTGTTTAGCAGAAATATAGTCTTCATTTGTAATCCCAGAAGATACCGGTTCACTGCATGATCCTGTTGTTCTCTATCGGTAAGGCTCTCATCGGAAACAGCGATAATAGCTCCTTACTTAAATAACACAGTGTGATTAAATATTGCATATTCAATATTTGCATGCTAAAATAAATATTTCATCGCGTATTGATTCAGGAGACCTTACCGCAAAAATGTAGAGCTTGAAATTTGAAGAACGATTTTCTTATTTTAATTTTTAGAAAAATACGTAGTTTTGTGATTTTGTACTGAAATAATTTGGAAACTCCAAAATTCGCTCTTACATACCATATTTCATCCACCTGACAAGATTTGATACATGGAGCAATTGATACGTATGAAAATTCCCAGTGTTTGCTCAATCTGTTTGAAAAATTAGAAAAAAAACACAGACATATTTGAGCCGTTGAGAGCAAAAGTGGTACATGTGCCACTTTTACACTTTTTGGGTTTTTTGCATAACATGATGCAGAACGCAATAATGTACTAGAAGATCCAAGAAAAACCGAGATCTGATAACCTAAACCAAAGTTATAGCCAACACAATTTTTGGTAATTAACATAATCACCATTTCGTTGAGAGCAAAAGTGGTACATGTCCAGTCTGTGCATGTTAGATGAACTGTAAGTCGAGGATCTTAGGATATAAAACAATCATGTCTTCAGCAAAGTTGGTCAAGTGATTGAGTATTTTCAGATGAAGATATGTCTAGTTTTACCTATTTCAGTATCAACTCGTACGCTGATATCAAATACATATACACTAGCGCCATGAAGAGAGAGTTCCCTAACAAACAGATCATCATTTTATAGTACTCAATCACGTGGACAACTCTGCTGAAGACATGAATGTTCTATGTCCTAAGATTAGAGAGCTGTAATGCATCCTTCATGCTCACACTGGACATGTACCACTTTTGCTCTCAACGTTTTCTGGTTGTCGTTATTTTTTCCATAGAACAAAAGTGGTACATGTTTTTCCATTGAAGTTTGTGAAAGTTTCTTAACCAGAACTGGTTATGCTTTCCTGTACCGTCTTTTGAAACCTTTCCAGGAGTGATTTAGTGAAGTTTTGTTGAAAAAATTTGTTGAAAACAATTTACTAATTGAGTGTTTTCGTTTATTGCGTCTCCTGAAAAATTTACTTAATGGCACATGTACCACTTTTGCTCTCAACGGCTCATTTGCGTCTCACAAAAACGGGGAGGGGTCCAGAGGGGTGGCACCTTTACCAAAACTTAGAGCTACTATTCACCTTGAATAAAATTCCAAGTTTTCCCAAATCGGTCGTTCCAGCGCTGAGAACGAGCATTTTCAAAAAACAAGTTCCGTCCTGGGTCTTTACAGGTTAATCACATCCCCAGGACTGTGTTTCGTTTGGCGGAAAGTCTCCATGCATTATTTTAGCTCAATTGGACATCAGAAAGTGGTACTTAAAAGCGATCGAAGTTTCTCTTTTGCGACCGATTAAAAATGCATTTTTATCAACGTATTCCACCCGCTAAAATTTTAATCGGCATCAAATATAACATCTGACTGATAAGGTAAGGTACATCGATCATTTTTTTTGCATTTTGCTTGACCTAGTACAAAAGAAATATCTGTATGACTGTCGTCCGAATTCAAATGTATAACCGGTTATGACCAGATTTCGTTTCAGTTTTTTTTTGCCAACGAAGGGGCGATAACGATAATGATAAAAACGATTAGATACGGAAATCCGCTTACTGTAACTTAGGGCATAGCAAACAATCACACGTCACTATTTTGCAATTGTAATGGAATTTTTTACAAGTGTTCTATGAAAAAAGATATAAAGCCTTTGAAATGAAGTTGTGACGTCTACAGATTTTTTTCTTATTCCTGTGTTCGATGGACACAACCCGATTATACTGCGTTATAATTTACAACCGTCATAAAGAAACCTTGCACGTCAAGAAGGAAAATGCTGTATAGCTTTTTGTATCCATTCACTTCGGAATCATTGGGCGAGAGAACTAATCACATAAATTCCAAAAGTTCAAGGTTAATAACCATTCGTACACACAGCACCGAAGTTTTCCGGTATGTAGCCGTCATCGGCTCAGGAGAAAATACTGCTCAGTTACTTAGTTGTAAATAAACATTTTTGCTATTATAAAAAATCAATAAAAAGGCTGGAAGTTTCTTAGAACCGGTTCTTCGGGAATATCCAGTGGTTGGAACCAACATTCGTATAAACGCAACGAGCAAAACATTTCGTGGCAAAATTCCCACAATCCACATGCGAAAAACCCTTTCAACGAGAAACTAGTAAACGCTCGCTATCAAAATATGGTCATAGATTATTGATTAATAGTTGACCGCTATGACGCGCCTGTGACTGTATTGACCTGCCCTAGTATAAGGCGTTTCTAGTAGTAGTAACGTGTACATAATAACCAGCCTAACGCAACACTAAAGCAGCAAGTGTGACTTTACAGCAAAGAAATAGATTACAATTCGAGCCTTTCTAGAGCTCTCTTAGGGAAGGAGTACAACAAACAATACACATTCAAATTTTACATCCATGTTAGTTAAGCGTGCGGCGTACAATACGAAGATATGTTTACGTGAATTGAATGATTCGTCATACTTTAGAAGATCATCGTCGATCGCAGCTGAATTCAACCTAACAATCCAGTTAATTAATTATCCGAGTCGAAATAGGGAAACATAACAGGCCTTTGTGTTGGTTTTCTTGCTTAGGCTACCAAAGAACTGTTTTGATTATACGAATTGTAAAATTACTTGTCGAGCAGGAGCTCAATCCAGATAATTCTTATCATTTTATAAATTACGTCACTGATCAAAATTAAAGCGAAATTTTGAGAAATCAGATCAGATGATTATTTCTTTGTTTGATAAATTTGATCAATTACCAACACCTTTTTAACAATTTTATTTATTTTATTTTTTCTTCAAACATAAAATATAGACTTAGGAGAATAAACTCTCAGCTAGTATCGTTGGTACCATGAATAATCATGTACTATCATAACTAAAACAATATTCAACAAACACGTATCCGTATGTTAACGGTTAACACTAGATTTCAAAAATATGGCAAAATGCAAATAAAAAGTCTCACACTTGAAAATTTTCGCCGGGACCCGGTAATTTATTACCGAGAACGGTACCACTGGCAATAATGGCAGCTGTTACATTTTTTCGCGAATCTTGGTTCACCAAACTGAAATTTCGGCTCGGTATTATTTTGTGCCGAAACTTCAGTTGGGTTGAACCGAGTTTTACGAAAAAATGTGACAGCTGTCTTTTGTTTTCAACCGAGCACTCAGTGAAGCCGTTTTGTGTGTGTGCATAATAATCTGGTTGTCATTTCGTTTACCAATAGGTAATTTTTCATGTAAAATTGTGCAGGTAGAAACTGTGAAATGGAATGAAATTGATCAACTAAAATGTGTATATATTTTATATATTTTCGTAAAATCATTTAACTTCAAATCTCAATTAAATTTAATGGAACAAGTTTTAAAATGCCAAAAGTTTATTCAATTTACTAAAAATGAACTGAATTTAGGGTAAATTGCGTTAAACTTCGAAAATCAAGTAATGTTTGATTAAAACACTAAAAATATAATTTCAAACGACATTTTTTATTCCTGGGGGACTCATCACCGCGACCAGAGACATTTGTTCTATTGTGATATTTCCCAGGTGTTTTCTGTACTCCGCACTTTATATTTTTGGCAGTATCACTATTGAAGTAAGTGGTACGCTTCCGAGTGGCGAGAAAGTTTTCAAAATTAAATTCCCCGATTTTCCCTGAAATTTAACATTAATTTCCCTGATACAGGTCGGACTCGATTATATAAAGACTCCATTATATATTGACTCGATTATATATGATTCGATTATATATAATTTTAGACTCGATTATATATAGAAGCAAAAAATTTTGTTCTTGAATTTCAAACATGACTTATCTAGAGCTAATGTATCGTAAGCGTATGTCTACAAAATACGTAACGCTTTAAATTTTAAAAACAATAAATTTTAAAAATTGTTTAAAAAAATTTACAAATAAAAAAACTAAAAATACTTAAACAAAAATACCAGAATAAAAATAATTTCAAAAATTAAAAAAAAAAATTAAAAAAAATTAAAAAAATTTTGAAAAAATATTTTTTTAAAATTTGAGAAATTAAATTCAAACAAGTTAACAAATCTATATGTACTTTCAAATTTTTTTTTAAATAATTTTTCTTTATATTTGACTGCAATTACATCCGAAATAACTGCAAGATATGTATTTTTTTGTAAGAAATGTGTTTTCTGACTTTAAGGGGATGAATCAAAAATAAAATTCTTCTTATTTATTCGAAAGCAACAAAACATTTATGAAAAATCAATATAAAACTTTTTTCTTCTCTGACTCGATTATATATAAAATTCGATAAGGGTAACGGGGGTATTTTGGCCCTCATGCATATTTTGGCCCACCCGGTAACATTTTACGCATTTTATCTGATAAAATCAATGAATATTAGAAAACTATGCACGCAACATTGAATAACACACCTAAGAATCATACTACACTATAACTTTCGTCAAAAAACTGGCTCTAGGTAGTGTTATTTTGGAATTAGTTCATACATATTCAAAGTCATGGCTGAGTCAACCCAAAGTCAAGAGGAAGTGGTAATATACAAGTCAATGTCCGGAACCTATTGAAAAAATATGTATGCTAATGAAACAATTCGTTGCTGTAGTAACATCAATAAAATGTCATAGAAACAGTTTGTATACTTTAACATGTTGGAAAAAGTTGAAAAAGTGGTTAAACGCATGGCCGAAATATGTTTGCCTGTTTCTGAAGCAAACATATTTTGGCCATGTCAAGTTTTGACATCTCTTTGATTACCGTTCGGTCGTTGCACGTGAACAAAGAAGTAGCTTGTGACAATTTGCAGGTAATTACTTCTTAATTTATCACATTTAACGATATGATATTAGATGAGAATGCCTGTCAAACCGCTATAAGCCAAATCATTTCATATTTAGATGCCTAAAATTTACAAAAATTCAAAGCAGAAGGATGTTCTCCTCAAACCCACTGTTTTTGCTCTAAAAATACCGATGATGGTCTCAAATATAATTAGTCCGAACTATTTCCATACACGTCTGTAAATATAAAGGTGGGCCAAAGTAAATATTTGGTGGACCAAAATATGTTTTAGTACTTTGTAGAAATTTTGATATTTCTAGGATATTTTTCAATATATTGCATTGTTGAACGGTGTATAATAAAATAGATACTTAGCTTTTAACAATGGTATAATAAAGTAGGTTTTTATGTTGAAAAATTGTGTTTGTTTTTAATGAACTGTGCGAACACCTCCCAAAGCTGGCCAAAATACCCCCGTTACCCTATATATAGTGAAAAAAAATCAGCGTTCAGCACAAAAAAGTGTAACGTAAATGACCGCAACTCTGAAATCCCAGTGAAAAATGTGCTCGATCGGATATGAAACCAAACAATAAAAGTCCCGCACTAGCCTTTTACGCTGAATGAATTCGTTTTGGCGCTAAAGAGCAGTTGAAAAAACGCATCTCGGTTGAAAACTTTTTCCTATTTGTTTTTCAGTTTTCCCTGACATTCCCGGATTTCCCTGATCAAAAAATGAATTCCCTAACATTCCCTGATTTTCCAGGTTTTCACCAACCTGATTAATACTGATGATTTACCAGAAGATTACGGAAAAACTGATAACAGAGTTGATTTTTGACCTTGTGCAAAAAACCGATTTAATCGGTCGAACGATGATCGAATGAGAGCAAAATCAAAAAATTCCATCATTTTTTCGTTTCCAAAGTAGCTGTGACTTATATTTTTTAGTTTTAATAAAATGCATGGCTTTCTTAAGTGGTCAATTACTTTAGAGAATTCATAGATTTACAGTAAAGCTTTTTTACACTTTTTTTACGACGATTTTCCAAATAACGCGTTTTTTACGACGTTTTTTTCAAATAACGGGTTTTTTTACACGGTTTTTCGTCCTCGCGTAAAACGGGTACAGTAAGTAAGTAACAGTAACGATAACAGACTGTAGTATGGTGTTTCTTACACAGTTACATGTTTATAGGTTTTTTACGCGATTTTTCCAAATAACGCGGATTCTTTACGTCGTTTTTTTATTAACGCGTTTTTTTTTACACGGTAATCGTGTAAAAAATACTTTACTGTATTTCATGAAGTAAATGATCGAAATTTAACTTATAGCAATGGGAATGTTCTTGGGCATATACCAGTACTTGTTTTGAACATACCTACACTGTATGGAAGAACAAGCAGCGAGTTATTGGGAAAATGTTGTAAAGAATGATTACTTTTACCCCATTTTATGGTGTACAATAAAAAGATGCAACGGCAACCTAACAGAAATCTGGCTCATTTTAGTGTTTGCCTGACGTGTAATTCGAAATTTGGAAAAATTTAAATTTATCTAGCATTACAGCAACATTGAAGGCAGTATACAATTATGATTTTTGCCATGTATACCACTTGATTTGCTTCAACGAACTGAGCCTTTTTTTTCAAATATTCAATGCACTTTACTTGTACACTTTCAATGGAAAATAAGTTTTTAACGTAAACTAAGTCCAAGTACTTGACTTTGTCAGACTAACTTAAAATAATCTTATTCACCTGATAACGTGATTATTGTTTGGTTTGCAAGAAGCTCTAGGTTTACGAGGGAAAATGACAAATTTAGTTTTAGACGCACTGAGAGAAATTTTCCATTTTTGCAAGAGTATGTTTATGTAGAGTAAATATCTAAGTTTTTCTGCAATCGACTACATATGTTTGACGCGAAGATTAAGTCAAATCAAATTGTTATAAAGTTAGTACAGCTTATTTGTCATTGTGTTACCCACAATTGATTGAATGGAAATATATTCAATGTTCAGTATAAATTAAAATAAAAAACGCTAGTTTCACTGGGCGTTTAACACAAAATCAAAGTATTTTCGAATATGTTCTTTACTAGTATCTCAAAATGTACCAAGTACTGTACGGTAAAAATTTGACAACATTTTTCAAGACTCGAACAAATGTTTTTATGCTGTTGCGGTAGTTCTTAGATACATATAACTATAAGAAATCATAAGAAACAATTCAAGGAACTAACCTTTTTTAGGCTTTTCGAGAGTAGATTTAGAGACAATCAGGGATGAATCCAACATCAAGTCAGATGTGATGACTGGTTTGGTATCAACGATGACATCGAAGAGAGCATTACTGAAGAGGCCTTCTGTGAGGATTTAAATAAAATTAATAGAGTTAATCGTGAGATTGGCTTCTGCTGCAAGTTTACCATTGCAGAAATCGTAGTCTTCGGAATTTAGCTCAACATAGGAGTCCTGGGAGAATGGAGACGTTGGCTCCATTTTGCCCTCCCAGTCCATGTTTAGCAGATGACAAGCTTCCATCGCTGTTTTCCGATAATCTCACAGATGTGGACTCAACAAACGACGATGGTAAATATTGGGTAAATATAGATGTTAAAGACAATGATGATTTTTGGAATTTAAAACTCGGGTCTGTCGCTGGGGACGCCATTTTGCTTGTGTAAGATGCCATTTCGGCTCTGAAAGACAAAAAAACATTGTTTTAATAAACTTAATATGTAGTTGTGATAAATCGCGTTCTACATTAATAAATTATTGAGCTATTTTACAAGAAAACGTAACTTTAGAATAATACAGATAGTGAGAATGAAAAAAAAAAAAACATTCTATAATTGCAAATTTTTAGAGTGAAGATGTTCTGAATATTGATAAAAGGGATTAGACAATATAGAACAGTCAGATAGAAGGGAGTCTTCGTCATATCAAATTGCTCAATCATCGGTATTGCAAATAACCGAAAATATACAAGAAAAAATATATTTGATTTGCTCAAACATCGTGTACTTTATAAATTCATCTCATAAATCATGCATCGTAGAAACCATCATTTGACACCATCGTTTGATTATCTCTGCCATCAATCTACAGTCTGTAAGTAAAATTTACATTCGTCAGTCATTGCCACTTTAATGATATTTACAAACAAGAGAACTGCACTCATCCAGAGGATCATTTTTATGCAACATAGTAAGATTGCGAACATGTGTCAATGAAGTCGATTCGACGGAGTAAAGGAAATAATGGAATTTAGCCACACTATCCCCCCTACACTAATTGTATTGTACCAGTTATTTCAAGAATTCGATTTATCAAATGCCAATATAAATGTTGATTCAATGCTTTCTATATTGCCTGTAGATGTACCATGGCCCTAGAATATGTTTAGATTTTTCGAATTACAAAATCATTTTTTTCCCAATTTTTTAACGCCAAGAAATTATATTGCTGACGTTGGACTTTTCATAGGTAGGTACATATATAAAAAGTTAGTTTTGCAATACATAATATCGATTACGTCATTTTTAGTTCAGCTACTCTCTTTACTCTACATTTTGTATTCGATGGTAACAGTCTGCTAAACTAATATGTTATTTTGTTTCCTAATCTAAACAGATATAGGAATTTCGTTACAATTCCCATAAGAGCATTTAACGTCATACCGATGACAATACGAAATTATTGCACACGCTAGCTATCCCATATCTGAATGGCGTCGCGAAAACAAGAGCGACTGTTGAAGTTTTTCGCAATTGTATTCCTTTGTGGACGTAAATTGTTACTCACATCATGCTAATCCACTAAAATATGTTCTGTTGTACTTGGGCACCGCAGTGCGCTGCTAGCTGCTCGCAACTAGTAATCCATTTTCACCTTTTTATAAAATCGCGTAAAATTTTCGACACACTTTTTTCAGGAAACATTGGGAAATGAGAGTGATTCATGCTCGGCATTCATGTTCATGCAGGCTGTGAGAAATGTTGTAGTATGTGTGTTCATATGCAACAGAAATGTCATACTGAAACTCTACACAAATTTTGGGACGGGAAAGAATTAGAGATGGGCTTATTAAAAATTGCGTAACTACCATTTCAAAGTTCTGTATCATTGGATAGCGGAGAACAAAGAATGTGTTATAAACAGGCCTTAGACGCGCCTATGCTTTTGCACTGGGTTGTATGTGACTTTTTTTGTGGCTCCATTTCCATTTCGAACCCACTGTGGTTCCAATATTTTGCTTGTTATTTTTCGGTCATAGAAAAATGGCGTCTTTTCATAGGTAGTGACGGTAAAATTGATCAAAGTATCGATTCTCGAATCGATACTGGCATCGAGAAAAAAGATTGAAACTTTGATAATATCGCTTCCAGAGTATCGGTTTTGTTAAGTATCGGATCGTTCGAATAGTTTTTCAAGAACAATGTTTTGAATAACGTTTAAAATAATATCATTGTTTATTGCAACTTAAGAAATATATATTTACTCTAATTAAACCATTCGGACTCATCAATACTTCCCATAAAACAATGCTTTTGTAGATATGTCGCCGATAAACGGTTTCTTTTTTCCGATATCAATGACCCAGCTTTCGAAAACAGGCGCTCGCACGGAACTGAAGTAGCCATTCGCCCTGACGGAATTAAATCATCTCCTTCACACACATTGAACTGCCCGTATGCGAGTTTTAGGGAAAAATATTAAAATGTTTGCTATCACATTCACTCTTGAAGAAATTCCTATCTTCTGCACTCATAGCGTAAACAAATTGAAGGTGGCAGCACCGTAACTCCGTCAGAGCGAATATTAACCATATACATTCTTGCTTGTTCGTATAACGCTGGCAAAACTGCTTTCAATTCTCCCCACTGCTCGAGGGGGTTAGTGTTTAACGCACTCAACGGTAATTTAAGATAAACCGCTAATTCATCCCCCGCTTGAGTTTATTTATTTGGCGTATCAATTGTTAACAGCTTGTGATGTTCCCAAAAATCGTATGGTTTTTCATGTGATTTGTGGTGTATCTGCGTATCTACACTCGCGTCAACTTTTTTGGTTCCATCGCTTCGCTCCATGACGTTACGGATTTTACTCAGCGCTTCAGCACAAGCAGCAGAATCCTGAAAATAAATGTTTTTAAATCTCGGATCTAGGGTTGTCGCGATTGCAATCTGGGATATATGCTCGATTTGACCGAAACGTTTTTCGATTTCTCTTGAAAATCCTTCTCTGACGGATTTTATCTCTGCTACATCGCTTTCGAATGAATTGATTTGTGAGTTAAGGTAATTTATCATTGGAATGATTTTAGATAGAGTGACATATTTTTCTCCACTCAATTCCCTTGTCATGAATTCAAAGGGTTTCAGCAATTGTATAAGTTGGCGTAGAATTTCAATTTCAGCAGATGAAGGCATCACTGGACTGTTGCAATCATCCAAAAGTAAATCAACCAGCGTTTTCCGCAGTTCCAAAAACCTCTCAACCATATAAAAAGTGGAGTTCCACCGTGCGTATAACTTTTTTCTTATTTCCTTCTACAATATTTTCGTTTGATTGAATTCTCCTCAACGCATCACAAACTTTTACGCTATTTTTAATATATTTAACTATTTCGCGTACTTTGCAAATTGGCGCTTTAACTGCGTCAATCGATGTAGCAGCCTCGGTAATTAAATTCAAAGTATGAGCGAAGCATGGAAACCTGCGGTTATCAAATGTTTTACGCATCGCTGCAACCATATTAGCTCCATTATCAGTGACAACACTAACACTTTATTGATATCAATATCCCAATCCTCCAACGCCTTCAGAGCCGCAGCTTTGATATTATCTGCTGTATGACTCACACACATTTGCTTTACGACGATATCGGCGGATGTAATTGCTGTGCTTTCCAAAAAATGTGCTGTGACTCCCAAATAACTTTTTCTGACATTGTTTCTGTCCAAATGTCCATTGTGAGACAAATATGGCGAGCTTGTTTGATTCTGGATTTGTAACTTGCAGCCAACACCTCATATTTTAGGCAAAGTTGATTTTTTATGTAGCCCACTGAAGGAATTTTGAAGGATGGCGCTAGAGTTTTCATTAGCTTGATAAATCCTTCTCCTTCGATCATAGCAAAAGCTCGTTTATCCTTGCAAATGAAGTAAAGAATATGAATCACAATGTCAGCATGACGCTGTCCGCCTAAAAATATTGTAAGAAATATATGAAACTCCCAAAGCTAAAATCTATTGTACCTTCAGAATATGTAGCAGTTTGCCAGAAAGCCTTCTTGATTTCAGAGATTTGATCTTGTCCTTGAGAACCAGAATCCGGAACAGATGACAATGTAGACTCAGCAGAAGCAGATTCTCTTGGAACTGTGGCCGTTGGAACGAAGAATCCTGCGACAGACCGATTCACTGCGTTGGTTGTTTCTTTTTGCGCAGATTCCGAAAATTTTCTACACTCGAATAGTATCGCGTAAAATGTTTCGTAAGGTTTGTTGTATTACCACAATATTTAAGTTTTTTAAGGCAAATTTTGCACTGGGCACTTCTTCATTGCTGTTTTTTTTTTAAATACAACCAAGCTTTACTCGGAGCCATCCTTTTTGCCAATCGATGAATGACGTTTCCTGTTTGAAGTTGATTCCCGCGAATTTTCTGTTACCGCTAAAAAAACGACACGAAGCTAAAGCATATTATATAGCCTGATCGCACCTACACGAAACTCTATAATATACTATGTACTAAAAAGAAGCATAAATGTTTGCCTTCCTTTTTTTTAACACAAAAGTCAGGAGAACAGCAAAAGTGTTGTAGTCGCGAATTATTTTTTTCGATTCTAACAAAATGTATCGATATCTCAAAAGGATCGAGCTCGAGCATCGATACCAATTTGTCGTGTATCGTGGAAAAAGAATCGATTATGGATCGGTATCGGCAGAATCGTAACGTCACTATTCATAGGCCTGGTTATCAGAGATGCCAGATATACAGACAAATCTGTATTATACAGACTTTCTGTGTTGCGATACAGACACGCATAAGCCTACAGATTTTATACAGACATTTAGTATAATACAGATATTACACAGATATCTGATATTCTACATAATGGTTTTACCAGTATACACAAAAAAACGAACACAAAAACCAAAAGTCACTGTAGCCGTTGCTGGAAAAAGTGAACTAGGAACTGAACACTTTGCTGAACATATTAATCTTGCGTTTTCGAGAGTGAAATCATGACAACAGGAATCGAGTCAGGCTATCGGGGTTTTTATCGGCCCCGTGGGCACTAATCTGCCTGTTTCGCCCCCAGTAACAAACAGCTGATTGTCTCGATCGATTGCCATGCAGGTTATATTGGTGAAAAGACCGTTTGTTCTATTCGGAGCAATATCCAACGTTGAAGAATTGCTTAAAATGTCCCAAACCTTGAAGGTACTATTTTTATAACCGCGAGACTTCTGCCATCATGTATCAGTTTAGCTACATTACGACGAACGACGATTTTTATCACGGGAAAGACTCTTACTTCTATGTGTTACTTAGATTTAAAAGATAAATTAGCTATCGATTAATCGACCAACTATGATAGACTCGAAAAAGAACAATCAAAACAAGCAATAAAACAAAACAATCTGACAGGTCGACAAATAATTATGTATCAATGTATCGGTAACTTTTTTTCGCAGCGGTATACAGACTTATACAGACATTTTTATGGATTATACAGACTTGCCAAAAAAAAGTCTGGCATCTCTGCTGGTTATAAACGTATTTACGTACAAATGTATTATTGTTGATTTGCGACAAATTTTCTCGCGAAAAATTCTTGTAGAAGTGCGCGGTTACGTCCAACCGCGGTAATATCTTCTACCAAAAGTGCGGAAATTGAATTTGCGCACTTTTTGTAGAAGACACCAACATGATTGGTTATACCCGAGCACTTCTACGGCGTTTTTCATGCACCTTGCGAGATAAATTCTCCCGCAATCAACAATAGTACCACAGAGAACAGACTAACAAGCAAACGATAAAAAGTGTTTAAAACAGATTGTGCGCGGAAAAATATACTCTCCGAATCACACCCCTCGTCATGCTAAGTGGTAAACTAATATGTGATGTCGCTACCGTCGCCGTGGAGCGAACGGCATACACGCTCACTCTGGATAACCCAAAACTGAGTCAAAACCTAATCAGTTTCGCTAAAGCCGTATGTACTCAAAATTGAGAAGAAGTTGTTATACTCATTTTTGAGTACCACCGAATGTTATAAAAATTGAGTAAATAATACCCATATTATACCTGATGCGCGATGCGTACACTGAAAACAGTTCTGCAGTCAGAATTACTATATTGTAGGGTTGATTCAAATACCTAACACCAAATGATTTGTGCAGACTACAACTAATATTTGTTTTAAGAGGAAAGTCGTTGCTTTTACTATAAGATCCACATCAAGGTTTAGTAGTAATAAATACCATGTTTCATAGTACTTTTGATAATTATACCAGGTGTATTTCCACCATGATTCGCGCTTGAATTTAACCCATTTAGCAGTAAAACCAACTGTGTGGTATAGTATTTTCAAAAACATTGAGAATGATATGGTTGAGCACATCGCAGTTAAATTAACTGTTTTTCATTTTCTTTTTTATTTTAGTATTAAACGTTCGATTCCAATACATTTTATTCATTTACATAAGTATGATACATACAATGTTTATTTGAACTTTTTCTTCATTCGAAAATAACTGTTTGTGTTGTGTTTAAATTGGAGGTTCATCGAACTGATCAATATTAACTATATAAAACATTTGCTTTTCTTCTTTTACTCTAATACCCCGTTCACACTACACCGCATATCACCTGATATCAGGCGATTCATGCTATCGAGGCCATATCACCATCCATATTACCTGATATCCCATACAATCGAGCTGTCAACGGATATCACCTCGGCTACATGCTATCGCGGATATCATGTTCGAAAACCAATAATAACCACAATTCAAGCAGTTGGCAACATGGCCAACAGACATTTGACTCAACCCTACAAATTTCGAACTTCGCGCTGCATGCGAGAAAAAAGGAAGGAAATATTTTTACTATTTTCATCCCGCACATGTTGACAATTGCATATAAGAGTTAGCGTTGGTGCGTGCCAACTCGCTGACATCTCAACCCTAATCCCATTGCTCTTGTTGTCTTGTTTTACCATTTTTTGTGTTCTTCTATTTTCAATAACCAAAGCAAATGTCAAATCATATCAGCTCACTCAAATGTGAACGCTCGAGGTGATATCCGATATCATCTGGCGATACCAGGTGATATCCGGCGTAGTCTGAACAAGGCATAAATGATACAAAATGACTTGAATATTCTGCTATCTGCCATTACTGACAAGCGAGTAGACAATTAGACTGTCAAAACTTGACCTAGCTCGTATATAGTAACTTACTCTTTGAATTCAATACAGCGCAATGAGGTTAATCGAGGGGCCTTAAATTGATCAGATTTTTGTATAGAATGGGATTCTTGTATTGTTCTACCTCAAGCAATAAATGTTTCCTCTAGATGGTTCAACAGGGATTGCTGAAATCGGAATTGTTGAATAAATCCTTCCCATGTGTCGAAGATAAATCTATGCAGTTTTCCATGAATAGCATCAATATCCACGTCAATCTAAAAACTAGAGAAATTAATATGGCTTATTATACTTTATTCTATAAAGCAGGTTACCAAAAGGTATCCATTTTCATCGGACAGTCTTGGTCATTCGGCCAGTATATTTATTCAACATAAATTAATGTGATAGAACTGTCCAATAATCGGTATCAGTTCGTTGAAATTGTTGTCTTTCCAACAGAAAGTTTTTGCCTTTCTCCTAGAAAGGTATAGCAATCACTTGCAAAACCGAAGATATAAAAGTGCTCCAAAGGGCCGAATGGCATATATCACTCGACTCAGCTCGACGAGCTAAGCATTTTTTGTATGTATGTGTGTGTGTATGTGCAGATTTTTATTCTCACTCACTTTTGTCAGAGATGGCTGGACCGATTTTCATGAAATTAATTGCAAATGAAAGGTCTCGATGTCCCATAAGACCCTATTAAATTTCATTGTAATCGGATTTTTAGTTTAGAGGTTATGTATCAAAATGTAAAAATCATGTAACATCATTATCTCGAAAACTACACAACCGATTTGAACAAAATTGGTTTCAAATGAACGGGCTACCTGAAAAACCCTTAACTTTTGAATTTCATGAACTTGTGGTTTGAAATTTATGAAAAGAAATGTGTTCTGAAGACTGTTTAATCTCACTCATGAGATGAGATAAGACTCAGAGATGGCTGACCCGATTTCCACAAAATTGGTGTCAAATGAAAGGTATAGCTGCCTCATAACACCTTATTGAATTTTACTCTAATCGATCTGTAACTTCGTCTGTAATGTACCGAAATGTGAAAATCACGAAACTTCATTATCTCAGAAACTACACAACCGATTTGATCAATATTATTATCAGATGAGCGAGCTAGTTAAGAATGAATTATGATTGAACACGTGGTTTCAAAGTTTGGCTGCCCTATACGTTCCCATTTCATTTGATTATGATTGAACTTAAGCCACCGTTATGTATTAAATTGTTAATAAAACAACGAAAGTCTATTATTTCAAAGATTACATGACTTATTTGAACATAACTAGTGTCATACGAACGAGTCATCTCTCAAAATTACAAATAACAAACTTCATAACAATTTGATATGTATGTGGCTCAAAAGTTATGGAAAGAAAAGAAATTCAAAAACTATTTGAAACTATACCTGCTTCGATCGATATATGTGGCCTCAACATAATTTAAATATGGTGTCGTACTATTTGAACGTTCCAAATTCATTGATTCCTTGCGATGTGTTTAAAGTCTGCAAATGCACGACGAATCGGCCATAGGATATGATCAAAGTCAAATAACAAATCGTTTGAAATGATTGGTTTTATCGCAATGACAACATCCTCGGCTGTTGGCTTCTGTACATCGCCTTAATTCTGAATATATTCATATTGGGTGGAATTTGGTCATTTTCAGCAGATTTTCTGGCATCAGTCTGACACAGGAAATACCCATATTGGGAGGTATTTAGTTATATGGTTGTTTTCCAGAAACTAAAAGTGGTCGTCTTTAAATTCAAAATGGTGTCCAGGGTTAATTTTTGGTTTCTATGCATCATCTCGATTACGGAAATATCCATATTGAGTAATATTCGGTCATTTTCGACTGTTTCCTAGAAGTTGCCATTAAGCAATTCAAAATGGTGCCTGACGTCAATTGTTAGCTCATTGCATCATTCTGGTTCCAGAGACACTCATATTGGATGATATTTGGTTATTTTAGGCTGTTTTTCACAAACCGGAAGTCGCCGTCTTGGATTTCAAAACGGTATTTAATATAGTTTCTGGCCTCTGAGCGTCATTCTGGTTGAAGAAACACCCATATTGGGTGTTATTCGATCATTCTCGGCTGTTTCCCAGGAACCGGAAGTCGCCAACCTAGAATCCAAAATGGGGTCTGTGGTCGATTTCAGCTGCTGTGTATCATTCTAGACCCGGAGATACTCATGTTAGACGGAAATCGGCCATTTTTGGCTGTTTTCCAGAAACCAGAAGTTGCCATTACACCATTCATAATGGTGTCTGAAGTTAGCTTCACTCTGAGGTTAGCAAAACTCTGGCTCCGGAGATACTCATATTGGATGGTATTTGGTCATTTTCAGCTGTTTTTCTGAAACCGGAAGTCGCCATCTTAGAATTCAAAATAGTATCTGTGGTCGATTTGAGCTCCTGTGCATCATTTTAGATCCGGATTATATTATATTGGGTGAAAATCGGCCATTTTTGGTTGTTTTCCAGAAACCGGATGTTGCCATCTTACAATCCAAAATGTTGCCTGAGGTCGATTATGGAACATATTTGTTACCTTTAAAAGCATTCTCATACAAAATTTGGCTGTATTTTCTTGATTGGTTCTTGAACTGTGCGAAATTTGTGTTTCATTTGTATGGGACCCCTCCCTTATAGAAAAGGGAGGAGTGTCAAAGCATTATGGACATAATATTTACCACTAAAAACATTTACCTGCCAAATTTGGTTCCATTTAATTGATTAGTTTTCGAGATGTGCAGAATTTGTGTTTCATTTGTATGGAACCCCTCCCTTTCAGAAAAGGGAGGGGCGTCCAACTATTATGGACATATTTGTTACTCCCTAAAACATCCACATGCCAAATTTTACTTGCTTGGTTTGTTCTTGAGTTGTGCAGAAATTTATGTTTCATTTGTATGGGACCCCTCCCATCCAGAAGAGGGAGGGGTATCAAACTATCATAGGAACCTTTATCGGCACCAAAAACCCCTACATACAAATTTTCACGTCGATCGGTTCGGTAATTTTTGAGCCTATATGGATCAGACAGACAGACAGACCGGATTGCATTTTTATATGTATAGATTACAACATCAATTTTTTAGAACCTAAAGAGTGAATATACATTCATTGGATTGAAGCGTTCGTGTAAATCTATTTAAACAAATAATAAGTTTGAATGAGAAAGGCTGGGTCTGACCACTAGGTGGATTAATTTAGGTTTTTTTTGTGGAAGTGATCGTACACTCAAAGAAATCGACACGACACTATAAAGTGTTTTGCACTTGATTTCGCCCTACTGGTCAAAACATATAGAATTCATATGCGAAACACTTTAGAATTATTTATCGTGCAACACCTCATTTTCAAAAGGAAAACACTTTCAATTCTCGTGTTGTGACATATAGACATTAAGTGTTTGGATTTTGAATCTCAAATGAATGTTTACCGAGCTTCGAATGGTTTTTCTTCGATTTTAAAATGAAAATAGTTTTACATGGAAGTGATTGCATATTACATAACCTTTATTTTATTAATAAAATTCAAAATTTAATATAATAATTCATCGCCAAACATAACCTTTACTGCTCTGTTGAAGGAGCCTGTAAAGCAAACAAAGAATTTAATTAGTTGAATTGAATTTTATTTAGTAAACAAATACTTGCCTCTAGCGTAAAGATGCTTTCATCAGAATCAATGTGATCTTGTGCTGGAAGAACGAAATTAAATTAGAATTCTATTCTTTTATGTGACATAAATCACTTACCTTGCAAAAACTTACAGATGTAGTCCGGGAAATCATCGAACTTCTAAGCCGTATGACACCTGCTGACTTCTCATCTTCCGCCATTTTTCTACTTTTCAGCACAAACGGCACTTCATTTGACATATAAAAACAAAACAAATCATCTGAAAGTGTTTCGCACATGTTAATCACTGTGATGAAACAGTGGGGCAGATTCAAGTGTAATCCACTTGAAAGGGATGTTGGAATCATACGTAAAAGAAGTGCGGCTCATGGATGTAAGTTGATGTGTGCGACAACTTGAAACGAAAGTGAAAAATGATTGAATTCGATAAAAAAAATTCTTCTAATAACATTGCGGAGTCATTTTAATATCCAATTGATGAAACACTTGGATGGAGCGTGCGCAGTTTTTTCAGTGTATAGAAGTCCCGAGGAATGCTTTTTTCCTATCGTGCATTCTCGAGAATTATAATAAGGTTCCTGCAATAAAAGATAATAATAGAAATAGAATGAATATGTTAAGAAGTAAACATGTTGAGCTTTTCACGATTAGTTTTGGAGAAAACTGATCAGCGATGTACTGCACAAATTTGATCATATCGACAAGTGAGATGTCGCATCCGTTAGCAATATAATAGTCCACTATGATGTGCGTCAAAAATTTACTGTGCTGCGAGTCAAATCTTCAATGTTTATCATAGTAGTTTCGAACAATCTTTCCTTTTCATTCGTCTCTAGTATGTAATCGAGAATGTTTTGGGTAACCGATATTGATAATGAAAAATTTATGGACCGATCAGAAAAATATTTTTTTTTCTGTCCTTCAGCAAAAACTCTGGCAAAAATCTGTCTCTCATTTTTGGATAAAATTCCTGGCAGAACTGGGTTGTTTAGCTATTCACGGAATTCTGATTTTTTGTATCAGCTGAAAGAGTGTAATTTTCTGAGCGAAACGTGATTTTCTAAAAAAAATTATCATTGTCCTTCGATTTTTAAATGAAGATTGGAAAATCACTCTACACGCTCGTAAGTACTTACTCACTTTAATGGCGACAGATCATTAAGATCCTATGCCGAATCCAGAATACGTCTCCACAAAACTCGGTCTTGGGCTGCTACTCTCCAGTCTCTCCTTACACCCGCTGCTCTGGCATCCTCGTCGACAGCACACATCCAGCGCGTGCGCGGTCTGCCTCGAAGTCGTCGGCCTCTATCCGGTTCTCTACTAAATATTATCTTTGCCGGTCGCTCATCCGCCATCCGTGCTACATGGCCAGCCCACTGTAACCTGCCGTGTTTCATCAGCTTGACAATATCAGCGTGTTTGTATACTTCGTACAGCTCGTGATTCATGCGCGTGCGCCACACCCCGTTCTCTAGTTTGCGCCCGAGTATTGATCGCAGGATTCTACGCTCGAAGACCCCAAGCGCTCGTCGATCGGCCTCCTTCCACGTCCACGATTCATGTCCGTAGAGCGCCACCGTGAGGATCATAGTCCTATAGAGCGCAAATTTCGTACGGATCTGTAGGCTACGGGACCTAAGCTGGCTACGCAATCCGTAATAAGCCCTATTCGCCGCCGCAATCCGCCTCTTCACCTCGCAGCTCACCTCGTTGTCACATGTCACGAGAGTACCAAGATATATAAATTCGTCGACCACTTCGAAAGTATCCCCATCCATCTCCACCGCAGCACCAACACCCGTAGAACTACCACGCTCTCTGCCAGCCACCATGTACTTCGTTTTGGTAGTGTTTATGGTGAGTCCAATTCTCGCAGCTTCCCTTTTGAGAGCCGTAAAGGCCTCCTCAACTGCTCTACGGTTAACACCAATTATATCAATGTCGTCCGCAAAGCCCAGAAGCATGTGAGACTTAGTGATGATGGTGCCGCTCCTCTGCACACCTGCCCTTCGTATCGCACCTTCCAAAGCTATGTTGAACAGCAAGTTCGAGAGCCCGTCACCTTGCTTCAGACCATCTAATTCGCCCGCTGTCCTGACGCATGATGTGAAACCGTCGAGCGTCGCACGTATCAGTTTAATCAGTTTAGTTGGGAAACCATGTTCTAGCATTATTTGCCACAGCTCGTTGCGTTTCACTGTATCGTACGCCGCTCGAAAGTCTATAAACAGATGATGTGTCTGCAGGTTGTGTTCTCGAAACTTGTCGAGGATCTGTGTCAAGGTTTACATCTGGTCCGTTGTAGATCGCCCCACTCGAAAACCGCATTGGTATTCTCCAACAAAGGCTTCCTGCAACGGCCTCAGTCGCTGGAACAGGATACGGGAGAGAATTTTGTAAGCGGAATTGAGGAGGGTTATGCCTCGATAATTACTACACTCGAGTCTATGTCCCTTCTTGTAGATAGGGCATATGAGTCCTTCCAACCAGTCCGTAGGTAGTTGTTCCTCAGACCATACTCTTAGGATAATCTGGTGAATTGCACTCCACAGCCGCTCGCTCCCGACTTTGAAAAGTTCGGCCGGTAAGCCGTCCTTCCCAGCGGCTTTGTTGTTCTTTAGCTCTTTGCAAGCTTTCTTCACCTCGTCCAATGTTGGTGGGTCCACAGCTTGTCCGTCCTCCCCAATTTCTGTTCCCCTCGACGACTCTCCTCCCTTTCTCGCCGTTCAACACCACTTCGAAATGTTGCTTCCAACGCCTGGCCACCTGCGATTTATCGGTAATCAGGTTCCCCTCCCTGTCAATTCACATGGCAGGTACTTGCACTGTTCGGTTCCTGATTCCGTTGATCGTTCTATAGAAGCTCCTCGTGTCGTGCCTGGTGAAGCAATTCTCCGCCTCCGCGAGAACGCGATCGTAGTGCTCACGTTTCTTACGGCAATGAAGCCTCTTTTCGGCAGCTCTTGCCTCCCGGTATTTCTCCCGCATCTGACGCGTTACACGATTAGCTGCTACTAACGTGTTGGCGTAGGCTCGATTCTTCTCCTCCGTCACCTCTAGGCACTCAGCATCGAACCACCCACTACGCGTGTATCCCGTTGTCATGCCTATCACCTCTCGCGCTGTTTCGCTGACCGCATCATGGATGTGCTTCCACTGCTCGTTCAGGTCCACTCCAGCTGGTCCACCGATTCGTCTATCAACTTTCCGAGTATACTCTGCAGCAACTCCTTCCGCTGATAACCTCTGGATGTCCAGATGTATCTTCCTCGCCGATCTCGATTTAAATACATTGGACAACCGGACGCGAATATTGCCTACCACGAGATAGTGATCCGAGTCGATGTTTGGCCCTCGAAAGGACCGCACATCTATGACGTCTGAGAAGTGCCGGCCGTCGATCAGCATGTGGTCGATCTGGGAGCAGGCCTCTCCATTGGGGTGTCTCCAGGTGTGCTTCCGAATATTCAGACGTGCAAAATGGGTGCTACAGATGGCCATTCCCCTGGCCGCGGCGAAGCTCACTAGCCTCAAACCGTTGTCGTTGGTGGTAGAGTGAAGGCTTTCCCTACCAATAACGGGACGAAAGAACTCCTCTCGTCCGACTTGTGCGTTCGTATCTCCGATGACGATCTTTATATCGTGTTGTGGGCACTCTCCATACGTTTTCGCTGGATTTTTCGTAGTATGTTTATTTTCAGCATGCTGCCTTACTAGGGCTGCGATGCCTAGTCTCGCGACGGGGCTGCCGTCTTGGGTGTAGCTGGCGAGACACCGCATTTCATAGTTCAGCCGTCCGCTCCGGATCAGTCGCTGTTTGAGCCGCCCCTGACCTGGGGAACAGACGCTCAGGCAAGCTGCTCTCCAAGGAGAACAACTCCCCCTTCCCTGTCAGCATACGACCAAGTTCCCACCGGTTAACCGATCTTCCCTTGGTTGCTCGTATCCCAGTCGGTACCACGTGGAGGTAGGGATAGGAGTTGCTGGGCATTATGCTATGGACCACATTGGGGTCTATTTTATGCCAACTAGTACGGGTGTACTGCTGGTACGCATTGCCCAGCCGTTTACCAACTACACGCTCGTAAGTAATAACTCTTAAATGAGTAACATTTGACGCATTTTCGTAAAAAGTGGAACAACTCTAAAATTGAGTAATTCCATAAATACTCAAAACTGAGTAACACTAGGCGTCTTTAAAAATGATTCATTATTACTCAAAATTTGAGTACGACATTACTCATTTTTTGGGTACAGTTCAATTTCATTACTGGCTAGAAATCCGCCTCGACCAATAAACGACACCACATATTCATCAATGATTTTACCTTGTAATAATAGTAAACAGTTATGATGCCTTCTGAGGCGCACACAATTAAAAAACATATGTTACAAACTGAAGCACTTCATAATCACCTTTCAAAATGGACGTCGTTATATGCGACGTTACTCAGAAAGAAGTTATATGAAGGGAACCCAAAAAGTGAGTCAAAGTTACTCAAAATCAAAAAGGACTTCTACTCATTTTTTGACGTCTACGAACATCGTTCTAAACTGAGTCAGAGTTGCTCAGTTTATGAGTTATTATTTACGAGCGTGTAAATCGCTACAATGACAGTTGGTATATGGGCGAACTGTCATTGTAGCGACTTCGAGCAGATTTCGAGCAGTTTTAATTCGTGATTTAAAAATCGAAGAACGATAGAAAATTTTTGAAAATCACGTTTTGCTAAGAAAATGCAGTTCTTTCAGATGGTATAAAAACTGATATAGCAAAACAACCCAATTGAAGGTGATGACCTTTTTTTGCTCTCGCCGGGTGTAGGTAGGTAAAGGCCAGGCACGGCCCATCTCGCAGTAATGACCTCTTTGCGAGACGACGTGGATGAAATCTGGCAAATATCTGGCTCATTTACAAATATTTGGCAGATACTGAGGTTTATCTGTTTGTCTGGCGCGCAAACAGAAATCTGGCAAAATCCAGATTTATCTGGCATACAGGCAACGTTGTTGCAAACAAACAACACGCTGGCGGATAACAAAAGTTTTCTTCCTGACCTGAACTTTTATTCAAGTTGAAAACCAATTTTTAGGTTTATCCAATCTGCTTTTCCACTGAAACAAAGTTTGTTAATACAGATAACACTAATAAACTAGGATAAATTAGTGAATTTTTTTCGAACCCAAATATCAGCTGATTTTTTGGTGGAAAACAAATCGATTTTATACGGTTACACGACCAAGCCTGTTTTAGTGAGATCTATAGCGTAGAAAGCTCAATGTTTGATTTTCATTGCCACGCCTCATGAAATTTATCGGTGCTACTTGTGTGAAAAAAAATCATGAGAAAGACATATGAAAAAGTGAAAATGGCGCCTACCAATATAGACGAGCTGAACGGATAATCTAGAATTATTACGACGTGAGTTGTGATTAAAGATAATACCAAGCCAAAATAACGAACTAACGTATTTCTTTTGCAGGAGCGAAACTCATGACCATTCAATTGATGTATATGCCATGAGGAACCAGCTCAATTGGATTACAATAGGAGGGGAATTGGGTGGTTTAGCTATATCAGTTTTTATATCATCTGAAAGATATGCATTTTCTAAGTAAAATGTGATTTAAAAAAATTTTCTATCGTTGTCCTTCGCTTTTTAAATCACGATTCAAAACCGCTCGAAATCGCTACAATGACAGTTCGCGCATATACCAACTGTCATTGTAGCGATTTAGAGCGAATTTTTATTCTTCATTTAAAAATCGAAGGATAATGATATAAAGTTTTAAAAAATCACGTTTTGCTCAGAAAATTACACTCTTTCAGATGATATATAAAAATCGAAAATCCGTGAATAGCTAAACAACCCAATTCTCGCGTAATTTTTCAAATCGACCAATCTAACATTTGTATCGAACTGAGAAAATCAACTTTGAAAGTTTTTACTCAACATTTTGAATCCTATTTGAAAACGAAACAGTATTTATTCAAACGGATACTTCTCAATAGTACTTCTAACTAATGTTTCGTATTACTGCTTTGAAGATTCTAATAATGTTTAAGAATAAATGAGTTTTCAGCAGAAATAAAAAATACAATGCTTTGCTTCAGCCAAACGTAAATACGCCCTTTTCATAAGTCAGAATGTCAACTAGCATTTGACACATGTCTGAGCGTAACGGTATGCTGAAAGCTCGTGCGTTATTTACGTCAAAATGCTGTGTAAGATTAGTTAGATTGAAAATCGTTCGTTAAATACGTCATTTTGTTTGCGTCGTTTAGTGTCTTTGAAGTTCACATGCGTCGAGTGAAACATAAACAAGGTCAAAATGGTGTAAGTGATGTTCGAGGAATGTTTTTTTTTCGCGTCGGTTTCGTCGATTTTATGAGAGCGTATCTGAGATGGCAGTTCGTTTCGCTATTTCGTCGGTTTGCTAGCAAAATGGTGTAAGTAAAAAAGTGTAACCAGGGTAGTTCAGTCGTTTTGTCAAAATAGTTTAAAAGTGTCGAAAAGCTAGTTTTCGCAGAGTTTGGCAAGTAAGCTCCTACTTTACATGTTGCATGATAACATAACATTAAAACCTCGTTTGTTTACATTTTGCGACTTACGCCGGTTTGAAAAATTACGCGAGAATTGTCAAAAAGCTGTGATTTCCGGAATCGTACGATGTCTACCTATAGCGGAAAGTCCTCCTTCAGGCTTAAAAGAGCGCTTTGATTCATAAATGCATAGTGTTTTAAATAAATCGATCTTGGCTTATTGCATAAGACAATCTAATGGAATTAATACTGGTTTCTTGTGGCAAAAAATCATAAGGTACAGTCGTTCGATAACTGCAACATGTTTACATTGCAGTTATCGAATGCCGTTCGATAACTGCAACACTTGACACATAACCACATAACCAATATGTAGGCGAATATGTAGGCGAAGATAAAGTTCATCACTACAATAGACCATTTATGAAACGCTTCTGAACTCAATTCATGAATGAAATTTTGACAGAAAGCTCGGAACCGCTTACATAACGCAAGTAAAAGCAACATCATTGTCAGCAGGATCGTTAACGCTAGGTCACAAAATATTGTTTGTGATTTACTATGCACTGCCTCGCTGAGTAGTGAAAGATTGCTAAACATTGCACAAGGGATGTTTTTTTAAACTTATAATAAGGCTAATACAAATTTCGAATTCTTTTTATGTCCAAGGTTATCAAAGTTAGCAAAGGGGGTGGCAAAAAATAAATAACACCGAGACGAAAAAAAACAGGTATATATTTGATCAAAGTTTGTGTGCAAGTTATGACGTTTGCAACTTGCACTCAAATAAATGTTGAAAAATAACACTTTATTATTATTATAATTTATTTCGCTTGCCTTTTGACGACACTCTCGCTGTCATTGGACTTGTTTGTTGCTAAATAAAGCATTTATGCTGTCGGAAAACCAATAAAATGAACAAAACGGTTTGAGCTTTTTTTTCTTCCCCTTCCAATATTCAAGATTTTTGAAGGGGGGTGACATAAAATGAAAATAGAATTTGTAACGGCCTAATTACGGAAAGTGAACCAAATAACATGGTGATTTTGCTTCATTGATTAATAGTGGAGATCTATAATCTCCCATCTAGAATGAAGAGATAACAAGTAATCGAAATCGAAAAAAGAAATCAAGAGAAATGAAAGAGTCCTTTTGAAATGTTTCTAGATTTAACAATCTGTCACTTCAATGTCAAATATGACTTTGACATTCAGATTTGACGGATTGCGGTCCGATAACTGCAAAGTTGTTGCAGTTATCGGTCTTGCAGGTAAAAAGCGTTGCAGTTATAAGTCTTGCAGTTATCGAACGCGACGATGAATTTTACTAGTCCAGTTACCTTATTACTTATAGATACGAATATTGTCTTATGTCGTTTCGCCAAGTGAGAATGCGAAACTAAAAGAATCTGTCAAGTTTTGAGGGATTGTAATAAAATTTCATCATATTCAGGGGTTATTAACGGCTTTCCGTTATTGAGTTTTATCAATGAGTTATGTAATATATCAACAGTCTCCTAAAGTGTAGACTTCTGGCATTTTGACAGTTCTTTTTGCGTCGAACTGTCAAAACTCATAGCTGCCAACATATAACAACTTCCTTCTTTTTCGGTCTTTTCGACGTACAACGTGCTGACAAATAGAAAGGTAAGTTGTTTTGTTCCGCAAAATTGTTGTAATTTTCATTGATAAAGTTAATTAATTGTGCCTAAACGTTTTCAGATGCCTGCTAAGGCAAAGACTGTTCCGGCAGAGAAGGCGCCAGCCACCAAGAAGGAGAAGGCGCCGGCCACCAAGAAGGTGAAGGCGCCGGCTGCCAAGAAGGAGAAGGCGCCGTCCGCCAAGAAGGAGAAGGCGCCGTCCGCAAAGAAGGAGAAGGTGGTTAAAACAAAGAAACTGCCTGCGGTCCCTGAGTCGAAGCTAAAGGCAACTAGAGCTAAGGTGATTGGTCGCCCGGGAACTTTGCGGCGGCGTCGGCAGCTGCACGCTGTTAAGCTGCTTCGTCGGCGTCAAAACCTGCTGAGGGCGGCCAAGTACACTAAAAAGTATCTGAAGATGGAACGTGAGGTCGTGGAGAAAGCGAAGGAGGCCAAGAAAGCCGGCAATATTTATATTCCGGCTGAACCGAAGGTTGCCTTCGTTGTGCGAATCCGCGGGTGAGTGATAAAATGTTTGGTGTTAGGAAGGCCAGGAAATCAACATATACAGTAAATTGTATAATTTTGGTCGTTTTGATGTTTGTATTAGCGTCGCGTAGAACATGTTTGTGATTAGCTAGGCAAAAATTGTGATGTGGCTCATTTGTGCTATAATTTATTGGATACGCAACTAAACATGTTTCCTTTGCATTTTAGTATAAACAAAGTTGCTCCGAAGGTACGAAAGGTGCTCCAGCTGTTCCGTCTGCGTCAGATCAATAACGCTACATTCATTAAGCTGAACAAAGCGACGAAGAACATGTTGCGTATTGCTGAGCCGTACATTACCTACGGGTATCCCTCGCTGAAGTCGATTCGTTGTTTGATCTATAAACGTGGATTTGTTAAGGTAAGTAACACTTGCAGTATTTTAAGTTGAGCTAATCGAAACTAAACTTGGTTGAAAGTAATCGAATTTAGCTTTAGAAACTTGATATAATGAATTTGCGATAGGTTTTTTTAGAAATTATTTTTGCTTCAAAAATAATTGTATTTTATTCGCGGTAAATAATTTAAGCTGTATAGCTGAACACAAAATATAGCGTATTGTTAGGCAGACTACGAAGATAATAATTAGTGTTTAAAGCAATTAAGGAGTTGAAACTACTATTACAACAGTTTTTATTGGCCAAGATTCAAGCATACAGATTGTATATCGCTCATCGGAAATGAGTTGAAAGTTTTATGGTACAGCAGTCAAATTTTACAGTATATGAAGTCGTTCAAAACGTTTTTTGGTACCGTAAACATTAGGATGGCAGCGATCATGTCAAATTTCTAAAACCGAATATGTACATTTTGTTTATTGACCTAAAAAAAATCTGTGCAAAATTTCAGCCTAATCCGACATGATTTAGGGGTACCTCATTGGTATGTCTTGATGTTTTGACCCTCGAAAAAGGAAATCCCTAATAAAATATCTAGTTCGCCTAAAATTTGCCTAATGAATCTTAGAATGATTTACCAAACAACATGTAAATTATTTTAATGCTTATCATTATCTTAAACATAGTTTTTTATTAGGAATGTTAATTTTCGAGGGACAAAACACCAAACTCTCAAGCGCTATGAGGCATTCCTAAATCATGTCTGATTAGGCTAAAATTTTGCACAGGTTATTATTTGGGCAAATAAACAAAATGTACATGGTCGCTTCTTTGAATTCGGTGATGACATTTTTCCCATACGTCCCATTGCCACCTTAGCATGTTATCACGTGCGATTATTATGCAATGTTTTTTTATTAACAATTTCTGCGAATTAAATGTTATATTACGTGGGAAAACATTTAGTTTATTGGGCCAATGAGTTTGTGGGTTAGTGAATTGGTTAGGTTTGGAATACATGGGTCTACTACGAAAGGCTGAAACACGAAAGGCTGAATCACGAAAAGCTGAAAATCAAGGCTGAAATTCACAAAGTTCATTTCTAAAAGAACACTCGCGGCCTACGGCCGACTCGATTGTTCGAGATGTATGCTGTCCTTACTCGCTATCCCTCGTTCGGACTAAACTACGGGATCACCCCTACGAGTCAGTAGACCTAGGAAAACGAACGAACCTATACAGAGGTGATTTCTTGGGGGGGGGGGGCTGCCCCCCCGCAGTGGCCGGCGCTTCCGACGGCGGGTCACCGGCGCACACTCGCGGCCTTCGGTCGTCTCGCCCTGAATCATCTAGGAAACGTGTATAGATTCAAATGTTGCCGAAAATTAATTTTCCATTGCACAAACCAATTAATACTCAAACATTGAACTCTGTCACCTTATAAAGGTTTGTTATCCATGTGTCCGAATTTTTCAACGATTATAATTCAAGTTACAAAAGTTTCAGCCTTTCATGTTTCAGCCTTTCGTTCATTCAGCCTTTTGTGGTTTCAGCCTTTCGTTATGAAACATACTTTTCAGCCTTTCGAGTTTCAGCCTTTCGGGTTTCAGCCTTTTGAGTTTCAGCCTTTCGTTACTAACCCGGAATACATGTATAATCGCTACTAGCATACTGCTTTAAAACAATTGAATTTGATTGAACAATATTCTCCAAGTTTTGGAAAGGACCCTACAGTTTTTTAATGTTTTATAAATATAGAATAGTCTATGGTTGAGCACTTTATTAGCTGCGTTAGTTGCTCTACTATTGTGTCCCATTCCTAACAGGCTACGACTCACCTCAGACAATTTTAGAGAAAATTATCTTTCCAAACCAACTGGGGAAAACACCATGCCGGAGACATCGGAGATTGCGGGTTCGTGTCCTCTCTAGATGAGGATTTTTTTTCCAAAGTTACTATCTATTCTCGTCCATTTTTTACATCCATTACATACATTGCCCGCTTGACTAAACCGACAGTATTGTTTTTAAAAACACATATAAGAAAAACAACCTTTTTTTTTCTTGTTGGGGACATTATACCACTGCGACCAGCTTAGATCTATTGTGGTGTAAAGAAAACAACCTTATACGGATTTTCTTTTTCTCAATTTACTTTCCAGCACCGACACAGCCGCATTCCCATCACTGACAACTTTGTGATTGAGCGCAAATTGCGTGCCGGTTACAAGCTGCAGTGCGTCGAGGACATGGTGTACCAGATCTACACGGCCGGGTCACTGTTCCGCAAGGTTAACAACTTCCTGTGGCCGTTCAAACTAAACACCCCAACTGGAGGCTGGCGCAAGAAAAACAACCACTACGTTGAGGGTGGCGACTTTGGTAACCGCGAGGATAAGATCAATGAACTTATCAAACGTATGATTTAAGCGTTCAAGATTGATTGCGAGCGAGTTATGGATAAAATATACATAAAAATTAACGACATATGTTTTTGATTGTCACAATTCCGAAACATGTTCTGAAATTCCGCATCTTAGATTAGGATTCTTATATTACCGTACAGGTGTGAACTCGTCCGGAATCAAACGAAATTGTTTTAGGTAAAGTTATTCAGAGTAGCTAGGTTACTCAGATCCTAACGGCATTTTTCAATCTCTCAGACGTCAAAGAATGAGTCGTGTTATGTCGATCGTACATTTCATTTAATCTATGTTTACTCACAAATAAGTCGAACATAAGGCGTATTTTCATAAGAAACTGAAATTTTTCAAACTTAATTTTGAAATATTTCAGAAACGGATGCATGGGATGCATTCAAAAAGTTGAGGCCCAAACACAATTGATACGTTGCGGCGTTTGCGGTATTTTGATAGTCTACATTTTTTGTCAAATTATCGTCATAGCAACGCAAACATCCATTTTGCTTGGCCCTTTAGTCGCCAAGAGCTTTATGGTTTAAAATAAGTAAAATCGTTTTGCATGATTGGAATGTTATTATTCTCAAAAATATTGAAATTGAAAAAATTGTTTGAAACTAAACATTAAAAAAAAACCGTCTTACATTTCTCCTTTCAGAAAGGAATAATGCAAAGAAATAATTTTAGGAGAAAATTTATTCCTTTTCAGATTCAATGTGTAATTGGTTATTTTCTGATTTTCTTAAATTAAATTCAAAGTAACTTGGAACGGATGCATTTACGAAGTTATTTATCATAATCAAATGGCTGAATTTCGCTAGGCAGCAAGTAGGTAACGAGTGCGAGTCGTGAAAAGGCACATGAACCGCTTCCGGAACGTTGACGTTTGATGCCCGAAGATTTTATTGAGAGACTTGACTGTGAATTCAAACTTCACGTCCTTGGGTAACTTCGACAGGACGTAATTGAGATAGCGGCCGTGCGAATGGGTGTCCAGCTTTCGGAGAAGCAGACGTACCTTCGCCGCATCATTCAGCTGGCCTGCATCGTTCTCGAACAGGTCCTGGTAGCGGTTAAACCAGGGTCCGAACGTAACTCCGTTTTCTTAATCGAAGAAAATCAGCGAATTTTCCACTCTGATGTCAAGGACAACTTTTAACTGGTTGCCTTGATGTAACAATCACTAAACACTAGCATTTACAGTGCCTCCAATTATGGGCCACTTTTACGCAAATACGTCGAGTCTCACGAAACTGAACAATTTTCATTAGCAGTTGTTTTTTTTTTGTAGCTCACTTGTAACCTCATTTATACGATTAAAATGATTTAAAGTTGAAAATGTCACTAAAAACTATAATTCTGCTCGGTGCAATAAGTGAAGTGACCCATAATTGTAGTAATGTTACATTTTGCGGTGCACAATTGTGGGTCAGTCCATATTTTGGCTATTTTTATTACTTTTACATGATAATGCATCAAGGCTGAATAAAATAACTTATTATCAAGCTTTTACAACAATAAGACAGCTTGCGTTATGTATTTCGACAATTTTATAGACTAAATGATTTTGAATGCCAAAAGTGACCCATAATTGTGTCTTTTGCTATGTAAGTGATATTTTTCTTCCCAACCGATTTATACTCATCAACTGCAGTGAAACTAACTGTTGATCGAAAGTACACATCAGAACACAGAGATAGATAGTAAAACATTCGTAGTTGATAACTTTTCCGATTTTATATCCATTTTTGAACATTCAGACAACACGTTGACTGACCCATAATTGTAGAGGGACTGTATTTCTGTTTTCAAAAATACCTTTTTGCCTTTCTCCTAGAAAGGTATAGCAATCACTGGAAAAACCAAAGGTATAAAAGTGCTCCAAAGTGTCGAATCTCGTATATCAATCGACTTAGTTTGACGAGCTGAGCATTTTCTTTGCAATCGGATTTTTAGTTTCGAGGTTATGTTCAAAAATGTAAAAATCACGAAACATCATTATCTCAGAAACTACTCAATCGATTTTAACAAAATTAGTTCTAAATGAACGAGCTACTTAAAAAACCCTTAACTTTTGAGTTTCATGAAGATTGAACGTGCGGTTCAGAAGTTATTTAAAGAAACGTGTTCTGGAGAGTGTTTAATCTCACTCATGTTTCTCAGAGATGGCTGAACCGATTTTCATAAAATCAGTGTCAAATGGAAGGTCTAGTTGCCCCATAAGACCCTATTGATTTGTTTTTCAATCGGACTATTACTTTCCCTCTTTTGTTTAAAAATGTGAAATCCAGCTATGAAAAGGAACATATTCCGAAGACTACTCAAACTCACTCACTTTTCTCAGAGTTGGCTGAACCGATTTCCATGAAATCAGTGTCAAGTGAAAGGTCTAGCTGCCTCATAACACCCTATTGAATTTCAATGTAATCGGACTGTAACTTCGTCTGTAAAGTACCAGAATGTGAAAATCACGAAACTTCATTATCTCAGAAAGTACACAACCGATTTGATCAATATTGGTATCAAATGAACGGGCTAGTTAAAGGTTAATTGATAAATTTTATATTGATTAAACACGTGGTTCAAAAATTGTGAAAAGAAACATGTTCCGGTGACTTTTAAAATTCACTCGTTTTCCCGAAAATGGCTGGACTAAATTCAACAATATGAGTGTCAAATGAAAAGTTTGGCTTTCCTATAGGTTCCCATTTTATTTGACTATAATCGTATTTTTGTTCCAACCGTTATGTATTAAATTATAAAAACAACGGAAGTCTATTATCTCAAAGATCACACGACTTATTTGAACATATCTAGTGTCATTTGAACAGGTTGTCTCTCAAACTCACAAGTAAGAAATTTCATAGCAAGTTATGAAAAGAACCGAAATTCAAAGACTATTTGAAACTGTAACTGCTTTGATCAAAACATACGGCCTCAACAAAATTTAAATTTGGTATCGTGCTATTCGTACGTTCCCGGTACTGCTCGTGGTTGAAGTGTACGAAATTCAAAGGCATTTCTTTTATTTCGCTATTTCTTCAGTACGAATATTTTACTCCTAATTAATAATTTTTTAAACTTTTTACCTTTCTCCTAGAAAGGTATAGCAATCACTTGCAAAACCGAAGATATGAAAGTACTCCAAAGGGCCGAATGGCATATATCACTCGACTTAGTTCGACGAGCTGAGCATTTTCTGTATGTGTGTGTGTATGTGCAGATTTTTATTTTCACTCACTTTTCTCAGAGATGGCTGGACCGATTTTAATGAAATTATATGCAAATGAAAGTTCTAGTTGCCATTGTAATTGGATTTTTATTTTAGAGGTTTTGTTTAAAAATGTAAAAATCACGAAACATCAATATCTCAGAAACCACACAACCGATTTCAATAAAATTGGTATCAAATGAACGGGCTATTTTAAAAACCCTTAACTTTTGAGTTTTATATAGATTGAACATGTGGTTCAAAAGTTATGAAGAGAAACGTCTTTTGAAGACTGTTTAATTTCACTAATGTTTCTCAGAGATGGCTGGACCGATTTCCACAAAATCAGTGTCATATGAAAGGTCTAGTTGCCCCATAAGACCCTATTGATTCTTTTGCAATCGGACTATTACTTTGCCTGTTATGTTTAAAAATGTGAAATCTAGCTATGAAAAGAAACATATTCCGAAGAATACATAAACTCACTCACTTTTCTCAGAGATGGCTGAACCGATTTTCACAAAATAAGTGTCAAATGAAAGGTCTAGCTGACTCATAACACCCTATTGAATTTTACTGTAATCGAACTGTAACTTCGTCTGTAATGTACCGAATTGTGAAAATCACGAAACTTCATTTTCTCAGAAGGTACACAACCGATTTGATCAATTGTATTATAAGATGAACAGGCTAGTTGAGGGTTAACTGATGAATTATGATTTAACACGTGGTTTCAAAGTTTGGCTGCCCTATACGTTCCCATTTCATTTGATTATAATCGAACTAAGCAACCGTTATGTATCAAATTGTAATAATAAAACAACGAAATTCTATTATCTCAAAGATTACAAGACTAATTTGAACATTACTAGTGTCATACGAACGAGTCATCTCTCAAACTTACAAAAAACAAACTTCATAACAATTTGATGTGGTTCAAAAGTTATGGAAAGAAAAGAAATTCAAAGGCTATTTAAAACTATACCTGCCTTGATTAATATATGTGGCCACAATATAATTTAAATGTGCTATCGTACCATTTGAATGTTCCCGGTATCGCTCATTACTTTTATTTCGCTATTTATTGAGCATTTACATTACGTCAAATTTCATAACAACACAACATCATTATTTTAGAACCCAAAAAGTGAATATACATTTATTGGATTGAAGCGTTCATGTAAATCTATTTTTACAAATAATAAGTTTGAATGAGAAAGGCTGAGTCTGACCGATAGGTGGATTAATTTAGGTTTTTTTACTTCTAAAATTTAGAAGAACTTGCACAACCCCCCTTATTCGAAAGTGTTGTTTACAGTAACTCTCAAATTTCACGCTTGCAAACTGTCGGGCATTGTCTAAAGTAATAGTTACTGGAAAACCCAAACGTGTAAATATTTTATGCAAACGTGCTATTGTCTCTTCCGCTGTGATTTGTTTCATTATTTCTATTTCCTTATACCAACTGAAATAGCCAATTATCACCATGAGATTCTCGCCTGTAGGCAAAGGGCCCATAAAATCTATGGCGACATCCACCCAAGGTTTTGTCGGAAGTGCTTTTCGTTGCATGGGCTCAGGTTTCCTAGGGAGTGCTACTAGTCTGCAACCTTCGCAAGTTGCTACAAATTTCGCAACCTCGCGATCCATTCCAGACCACCAAACACGGTCCCTCAATCTCTGCTTCATGACGGATTCACCCGGGTGGCCTTCATGAGCCAACGTAAGCATTCTGCATCGTAGTATTTTTGGAACGACCAGTTTTGTTCCACGCACCAATATACAGTTGAAGCCCTCTATACGCAACTTATATAGCGACAAATCTCTCTATAGCGACATACTCAATGGTCCCTTCTGCTTCATATTCAGAAAAATAATCGTTTTATTGCGACATTTCTCTATAACGACGGTTCCTTGCGATGTCGCTATACAGCGATTCGACTGTATCTCCTACAAAACCTAGTTCGTTCCGGAACATTTCATAAGGTTTCACTTCTGTTCGGCTCCAGTTTCCGTTTCTCATACCTTCGCGTATTGCTCTCAGCTCATAGTCATTTCCAGAAGCTTTTTCCAGCTCACAGGTGTCGATTGCCACAGATTCCATTATGGCGAGTACTAAAAATTTACTATCACCATCGAAATCATTATCATCATTACAGAGGAAAGCCTTGAGAAAGAATAGGCTATATTACCAGATCTCTTTCTATAGCGGATTTTGTATGTATAAGCCTGAAACCGCAATACCCATCGTTCTACTCGTGCACACGGTCGCGAACAAGGCCCAAATATAATTTCCAGTGGTTTGTGATCGGTTTCGAGCTCAAATCGCCGTCCCAGTAAATAGGTTGAGAACCGTTCGACTGCCCAAACAATAGCTAGCGCCTCCTTCTCTGTTTGGCAGTATCGCTGTTCTGTTTGACTAAGGCTTTTACTGGCATAAGCAATTATGCGGAGGTTTGAATCATTCTGTGGTGTGTTGAACTGCAATAATACAGCTCCCAATCCTACAGGTGACGCATCTGTTACCACTCGAGTCCTTAGAGAATTATCAAAATACTGCAAGGTTTTAATATTTGAAATCATCCCTTTCAAATCAATGAATGCTTGTTCCTGTTCTGACGTTCAATTGAAAATGGTTCCAATGAGAGTCCGGCGTCTTAAGCCTGTAGTACACTCTTTGTCTAATGGTCAAATATTTGACCTTCTGACATAATGGTCAAATTTATTTGACATCATGGTTGTTGTTTGCCCCATGTTAAAATTTGAGAGTGACAAATAATTATCTTTGACCAAATTTTTATCTGTCAAAAAGTGACAAATATTTGACGCTCGGTCAAAGAGTGTACTACAGGCTTTAGTGGTGCAGTGATGGTTGCTAGTTCGAGTATAAACTTTCCTACATAGGTTACGAGACCCAGAAAGCTTTTCAGTTCTTCCACTGTCTTAGGAGTTCGAAACGATTTCAACGCTGCTAATTTGTCATGTGTAGGCCGTATACCTTGCGCGGAAAGGTGATGTCCTACAAAAACAACTTCCTTTACTCTGTACACACATTTTTCGTGATTGAGTAAATCAGGATATCATCGATGTAGTTTACTATATTTTCACAATCCGATAGAATCTGTTCCAAGGTCATTTGGAACATTTCGGGCGCACATGATATGCCAAACATTAGTCGGTTATAATGGAAAACGCCCTTATGAGTTATAAAAGTAGTTATGTATCGACACGATTCCTGAAGCTCCAGTTGGTAGAATGCATCCTTAATGTCTAATCGACTGAACACTCTCGCTTGTTTTAGTTGTGGAAGAGTCATCGAAAGTGGGCATCAAGTAGGCTTCTCGTTTGATTTGCGCGTCTCATATCCACGCATAATCTTAACTCCCCATTATCTTTTACGATTGTTACCCACGGTGAAACCCACAAGCTATACTCTTCCACTGGCTCAATTATATCTGCAATCAATAAGGAGTTCAATTTTTCTTCTATCTTTGCAAGTAACGCCAACGGTGGACGACGAGCGTGCTGTCTAATCGGCGTAACACTATCATCAATGGGGATATTAAGCTGTATTCCCTTTATTTTCGGGAAGGGTCGTTTTTGATTTGATTTTAATCGGCATATCTCTTCCGTCAGGTTCTTCGGTAAGCCCAATGTCAGCACGCCCAATTCCTTTGCTGTCACTCGTCCCAACAATGGCTGTGTGCCGTCTTCTAATACGTAAAATGTTGCTTCTTTCTGTACCTGCTTATCTGTATCACTAACCTCGATTGTTGATTCGAATACTTTGTTTACTTTTAGTATATTCGAAGTTTTTCCATAACCCTTAAAGTTTTGATCACAGGTAAAACGGATGTTGCACACATTGGCGCCCAGGCTTTTTAGTTTCTTCCGTGTTTCAATGTCGATTATATTTTTTCCACATCCTGAATCAATCAACATTTCAACGAGTACTCCACCAATAGACACCCACCACAATTCATCTCCATCCCCAATGCTCAAAACAAAACAAAATGATTTACCTTCTTCTTTCTCATTCTCCAATAAACGTATATGCTGGTACTTCATCCGTTTCTTTGATGAGCCATCCGATTCCGGCAGTCTGCGTTTGAATGTTGTATTGCAACATTTGACAAAATGCCCGGTTCTATGACAAACATCGCACGATTTGTATCTGGCTGGGCATCTGGGTTCTGTTCCACTATGTCCTCCGCATCCGCAGCGAGAACATAATATTCCCGAATCTCTCCAAGTGTTACGAATCTTGCTTATCTCCGATGATCTAGAATGCTCTCCACGATCTGTGTGTGTTATTTGTCCTGCCTGGTATTTAATGGATTGATGGCTGCTTACAATTCGAGTGACATCATCTAGAGAAAGATTTTCCTTTTCCAGCAGTTTTTCACGAAGGTCCGAGGGTGCTAATTGAATGACTTTGTCGATTATACTGATTTCGTAACTCTCTTGCTTAGTGTTTCAAAAATTGCATTTGCTAGCTGTCTCCATCGACCGCAGTAAGAACTTGTCAAATCTTTCACTAAGATCGGATGGCTTCAATGACCAAAACAAATGTCTCTTATAAGCTTCGTGTTGTTTTGGTGCAAAATATTCGTTCAACTTATCTATCGCCACTTTAAAAGGATCGACACCAATTGCTTCCTCCACATCCGCTCCGGGGATACTGCTAAAAACATCTTGGACATCCGGACCAGCGCGTGCCAAAAATATGTTTTTAGTCGTGTTTTATTTGTGACGTTATTTGCTAGTGCTAAATATTCAAATTGGCGTTTATAACGTAGCCATTCATCGCGAACTTTATCTGGTGACATAAGCTTGAATTTGAATGGTAAAATATCCCATTTGTCCGTTTTTTTCACCCTTTGAAGTTTGAGTTATTCTGAAAAATACATTATCCGTTGGTATTCACTTATTACACTTTCCATTACTTTTTTTTACCTGATTTTTTTGTTAATCCAACACTCTTTCTGGTCTCCTCGACCTGTGCGTCAACTTATGATCGCTTCCGGGTACAGTCTTCTAGATCTAAAGATGGGACAGTAGCTATAAATACAACAAAGTGTTAGAAACAACGAAAAATTAATCCCACAATTAATCGCACAAGAGTTGTTATCTATTCAAACTACCGTAAACTGCCTCCTCCAATTGGTTTAGTGCTGTTCAGAGGGCAGCGATCCGCAAGAAAGACCTCGTAATTATCACCTAAAATTTGGCTCGACAGTGTACGGTCGTTTAGCCATGTTTTAGTGAAAATGATAACGTCGTAGCATTCATCCGAGAAAGCGAGCAAATATTCGTCGATGGAAGTGTTCATGCCGCCTACTTTTGGTAGCAGATGTGGAGGTCCGAGGATCGAAGTTTGCTAGAACAAGGCATTTCATCAGCGCGAGCAGACTGGGGAGGGGTTGAAAACCCTTTACCTACACACCGAATATAGGAACGACTTTACTGGCCGGAAACGTCCTCGGCTGTTGGGAAACATTTTAAAAATTACAACTCATCTTGGTCCACGTTAACCACTGCCGAACTGCTCTCGTCCTTTCTGTCGTCCTTGCGGTGCCATTACTGCTGTGCTCCTTCAGTGTAGAAAACTCCTCCGTTACTACTGCTCCGCGGTCCATGCCTTGCCTTCACGCTCTGAAAGATTTTGGCCTTCATGGCATCTGCCTGTCCTGGGGCTTCCAAGCTCATCACCATCGGTATATAGTTCTTTTGAAATCCCAGAATCCCATTTTTGTATCCATTTCCAGGCAGTAATTTGTCTTTTCGAAGCACATGCAGATCGTGGACAGCGCTCTTAAGCCAGTGTTCACAACTTCTCTTCACTTCGAAATAACAGCGATCCAAGAACCTTCCCAATTCAACGTCATCTTCATAGTCTGTCTACGAGTCTACGAAATATAATTCTCATGGCCTTTCCAGCTTCTCCATCATCATAGACACACTGTTTCCACCGAATCTGAGCCTCCAGCTCTTGATCCAGATCATCGGCTCTTCTGGATCGTGGATTATTTGATCGCCAGCACTTTTCAACTGACTTGGAACCTGACAATCACCAAGTGTACAGTTGTCAAAGCAAAGCGTTTGATGCTGCATTTCGATTCGAAACTCGACCTTCTAATTATATTTATACACAGACTTCGCAGCCGACTGTTTAGTGTACAGGACAATTGCGGGGCTAGCGCTACTGACACTAACAGTCTCTCCCGAGCCGAGACTCGAACTTACGACGACTGGCTTGTTAGGCCAGCATCGTACCTCGAGACCATCTGGGAGAGTACAGTTGTCACACAAGGAAAATAAATAGGTAGGTAGGTAGGGGCTGTGATACTGATTCGTCAAAACCACAACTACATTGTTATCTACAATTCTTGTTACGAAAAAGGCTTAAAACAATTCCCTTTAAAGGTAAAATAAAACGGTACAGCAGAAATACGATAGTTTTCACACTCGTTCCTTTTTTTTGCTCATCAAACATCACAACTTCAGGCGCGTATTACTTCATCGGGGCAATTTACCAGAAATGATATAACTGTATTAAATTTAACAGTATGCATAATAGTTTAATTTGTGTTCATCAATTCTAAAACCAATGTTTGTTATTTTTCATACAACATTAAATGCTTGTACAGATTATTTTTGTCAAAATATTACGCTCACGCAAACATTCACACAAATATGAGCCACATATTTTTTACTCTTCACACAGTAGATAGTATTATGTTTCAAATTGTAAAAAACAAGTTGTACAGGTGAATGTATAAATTACTTACTTTAATGCGTGGGTGAATACATCTACATTCTAGTCGTTCATAGTAATAAGTTACATTTCTACTGTCATAAAAAGTGATTTGTTCCTGTTGAAGGGTAGAATAATCAATAATGTTAAACGATAACATCAGATCCTTCATTATCTGTGTTTCCGATATTGAAGCAGATCATTTCGGCTTCACATTCCAATACATTTTAGTTGTTGTTCACGTTCGGAAACAAATAGGACAGATCAAATTAGCTTAGTTATCTAAATGGTTGCCACACAAAGACTACGTTCGCGCTGACCCGAAGGATGCGGGAAGCTATTTACCTTTCGGATGCTTAGAAAATGATTTACAAATATGTGCTTATACATAACTGGGCTTACGCAAAATCGGAATCGGAATCATCGTAGTTGGGTTCACTTTCATCTGATTCAACGGGAGCCTTCTTTTTAGGTTTCTGAAAAGTAGTCGAGATTTGGAATTGTTTTCTGTAACTTGTAAAAGCATTCACTTAAACTCACCTTTTTGGGCTTATCTTCGTCGCTGCTACCTGTGCTGTCTTTTTTACGACCACGTTTAGTAGCTGGCGCTTTAGCAGTGTCACTCTTGGGACCCAATTTTCGCTTGGCGGCAGGCTTTTTGGCTTTCACCGGGGAATCTTCGCTGTCCAAATCAACTACCTCTTGGTCCGCCTCGAAGAAACTTTCATCTTCTAATGTACCAGTAGTGGCCGGACCGTCATCACCGTGTCGTTTTTCTGGATTGTTATCGAACATTTCGTCGTCCGACTTATCAAAGTTGTCATCCTCGTCTTCATCATTGAACGAGTAGTTTATTTTCTGGCAAATAAAAAAGGGTATAAGGTTGAGAATATATCAAGGAAAACATCGATCGTTACTTTATTACCTTTGAAGCTGCTCGCCTTTCAGTTTTTTCACGAGTTGGAACGTTCACCGATGCTCCAAAGTCGTCACTGACGTCAGAAAGATCTATATCTTCTTCATCAGAATCTGCGACCTTCTTCTTCTGTTGAACAAAATAAAAATATTTAGGGTTTGGTTGAAATCGTTAATTATAACATTCACTTACTCTTCCTCTACCGGCTCCCTTTCCAGCGAAGTTTAGTTTCGCTTGTTTCAATCCATCTTTTTCTTTCTTTTCTTTTTTAACCTTTGGTTCTTTGGGTGCTTTTGGTTCTCTCTTTACTTTTGGTTTTTTGCCCTCAACTAGCGCATCAAACTCATCTTCAACTCCACCCTCGCCCGGTTCTTTTTTCTCTTTTTTCACTCTTGTCGCTCCGGTACTAAGAGCAGCGGCTTTTTCGTATTTCTTGATAAGGTCATCCGTAAGTTTGAACTTGATTTCCTCGCCAATTTCACTAGGTTTCGTGTCATCGATTGCCGATTTCTTTCCGAAAGACTTAACTCCGCCGCGACCACCTGCTTTAGCCGTTCCGCCACTCTTCAATTTCTTCTCCGTGTTGATAGCATCTAACCTTTCCTTTTCTTCCACCTCGTCCAGCTTCTTTGAAAGTGCGTCCAAATCATCCAGCCATAAAATCTCCTTAGTTTTGTTTTTCAGCGCAGCTAACTCGGACAGTTTGTGGTCTCGCTGCTTCAGTAGTTCGTTCTTTCTTTCGTCGGTCAACATCCACATAGACATTCCAAGTAGATAGTCGAACTTCTTCACATCTGTTAGCTTCTGGAAGGCTTTTTCCGGATCAACGAGCTTCTTAGGCTTTCCGGGTTTCACGACCTCTTCTTCTTCTTGTTCAGGCTCCTCTACTTCTTCTTCCTCCTCTTTTGCGACATTGCGCTTCCATTCTTTGACGGGATCTGGTCTATAACCGCGCTTGATCAGTTCATCTATCATCACCTTACGTTTCTTATTTTCGACAACTAATGTTCGGTCACATTTCTCCACAATGAAACGAGCCTGGTCCGTTAATCGGTCAGCTTCGGCTTGCAACATTCCTTCCAGATACGCCTTACGCTTACCGTAGTATTCAAGTCGAAGTTTATAATATTCGTTGAAAATATCGTTGGCATGTTCATACCGTTTCAAGTAGTTTTTATCATCAAATGCGTGCATACTGGATGTTGCAATGGAAGAGGTCAGTTTGAAAACTCTATGGAACCCACCTTCCTCCGCGTACAGCTTGTCGTATTCTCCTGGCAAGAAAGAAATCACAAACCGAACTGTTGTATCCGTGTTGTATTCCTTGTAGTCAGTGATAACTGCCTTCTGCTTGTCTGAACCGTGCAGTAGAGGTTCCAGTATATTTTCTTTGTACGTCTGGGTCCAGGTACCGATGGGCAATTCAGATATTTCAATCTTTTGATTGTCTAGCAGAGCCACGTTACCAACAGTAAGATACCGCTGATGACCGACAGCCTCGATGGTTCCACGGAAGTTTTTGTACCATGGGTGTACAATTTTTGGCTCATCTCCGTTGAGCACACGACGCACATTGGCGATCAAGTCGCGCGGATTGTGGTTAGGAATTTTGGTTGACCAACCAGTACCAATACCTGCGAGATAATAGATAAATGTTAATATACTATCTTATTATTAAAATATAGACAGCCATTTTCCTCTCACCTTCACTTCCATTGACTAACACCATAGGAATAATCGGTAGATACCAGGTAGGTTCAATTTTCTGATTATCTTCGTACTGCGCCTCAAGCAATGGATCGTCCAGCGGATGGAAAATAAGTCGTGTTAATGGAGACATCATTGTGAAAATGTAACGTGGACTAGCACTGTCCTTGCCACCACACAGACGAGTACCAAATTGACCGCCTGGGTATAGGAGATTGATATTGTTGCTGCCGACGAAGTTTTGTGCCAAATTTACAATCGTTCCACACAGCGACTGTTCACCATGATGGTAAGCGGATTGTTCTGCAACAGATCCAGCTAACTGCGCAACCTTGACCTCACGTTTGTCGTTACGTTTGAAGCAGGTGAACATAACTTTACGCTGACCGGGCTTCAATCCATCCACCATGCACGGAATTGATCGAACGTTATCCGAATTGGAGAATAGTACCAACTCCAGGTTGATGAACTCCTTGTAACTGATAGCTCGTGTAGTTTTAGTGTACAGATAGCGTTCTGGGAGACCAACTTGCTTACGGTGACGATTCTCCTCCATATGGCCTGTAAGCCATTCCTTACGCTGGTCAATGCACTTTTTAGCGAATGCCATTGTAATTGCATCGTCATCTGTGCTGTTATCATACTTGAACAGAATCCGATGGCGTTCCATATTTTGAAAATATTCTTTCGCCTCCTTAGAAGTTGACGTACCCAAACCCTTATAGTATTTGATATTATAAGTATGAGCATTGGCCGTTTCAGATTTCCATTCTTCAAATTCCGGTAACGAGAAGAATGACAATTCTTCCCCATTTTTCTTCGTGGCTTTTACAATCGGCGTAATGAACTCCTCAAGGAAGGGTAGTCTCAACAACTCCGGCCAATTAGTATGGATAAAATTGATTAAAAGACCCTTAATGTGGGACCCGTCCTGATCTTGATCGGTCATAATCATAACCTTGCCGTAACGCAGGGTCTTCAAATCGTCAATCGTAAGATACTTTTTCTTGTACTGCAAGCCAATAATCTTGATGAGATTGTTAATTTCAGCATTCTCTAAAATTTGTTTATGGGTCGCTTCACGTACGTTCAGCAGTTTACCACGAAGCGGAAATACCCCATAGGTGTCACGACCGACTACTCCCAAACCCGAAACCGCCAATGTTTTGGCTGAATCTCCCTCAGTGAGGATAAGTGTACAATTAAGTGAATTTTTCGTACCAGCGTCGTTAGCATCTTCGAGCTTAGGAACACCCTTAATTTTGGATTTCTTCGAACCAGAAGTTTTGCTCAATTCCGTTTGTGCCTTGAACTTTGCCCATTGCAGGACGGATTCAACGATTCCACTCTTTGCAATTGAATTGATAAACTTTTCCGGCAGAACGCACTTGGATCCGAAACTCTTACTTTGCAAGGTCATGTTTTCCTTTGTTTGCGAATCAAACGTCGGGTTGACAATCAAACAATTAATGAAAACCCACATATGGTTCTTTACTTGGAAAGGTTTGATGCTAACACCTCCCTTATTCTTTTTCTTCAGCACCTCAATCAGCTGCTTGACAATCATATCAGTGACATAATCCACGTGGCGACCACCCTTAGTTGTAGCGATCGAATTCACGAACGAAACCTGCTGGAAACCTCTATCGGATAGAGTAACTGCAACTTCCCAACGTTCATTCACATTTTCGTAGCAAACCTTCACTGATCCACCGATATCATCCTGTTGATCCTTGAGGTACAAATCGATATAGTCCTTGAAGGACTTCACCGGAAGTTTCTTTCCGTTTAAGAAAACACTGACACCACGCGTTGATGCTGCCACATCAAATGCACGACGTGAGAGCAACCCAACAATATCATCATCTAGTTTCTCCATTTTGAACTTCTTCAAATCCGGACTAAACGTAATCTTGGTGTAATCATCTCCAGTATAATCGTCCTTTATCTTTGGCTCGGTAGCCTTGCTCATGTTGTCTCCCCAGGTTTGCTTAAAGCATTTTTTGTACTGCCGGGTGGCAGTTTCTACCGTGAACTTAGTACTGAAGATGTTACACAATTTAGCTCCGTAGCCGTTTCTACCACCGGTAACTTTTTCCTCTTCATCGTTGTAATTAGAGGAAGTCAGAAGATGTCCAAATATCATGGTCGGTACATACATCTTTTCCTCCTTGTGCATCACCACTGGAATACCCTGACCATTGTTCCAGATCGAGATTGTGTTGGTCTCTTGGTTGATTTCAATCTTGATCGCACTCATTTTCGCATCCCGTTGCTTGTTGTCTGCCGCATTAACCAGGATTTCGTCAAAAATCTTGTACAGACCCGGGACGAAAGTGATTTCTCGTTGGACCATCTTATTCGCCTCTGTATCATACACCCACATTGTTTCCTTCAACTGCTCCACTGAACCAATGTAAGTGTCCGGACGTAGCAGAATATGCTCCAGTTGCGATTTCTTCTGGTAGATCTTCTCGATGGATTTTCCTCCAATTTTGGGGCTCTGAGTGACGGGGGCTTTCCCGGCGCCATTCTGTTGAGCAGCAAAAGCTGCCTGTAAATAAATGTGAAAATTTAGTAAGTAAACAATCTAATGCAATTGAAAGCATCTTTGTATTAGTTTTTCAATAATTATGCTGATGAAAAAAAGTAAAAACAAGTGAAGTCGTCTTATAACAGCAATTAAAAAATCGTTTTTGTATCTTCGGTATTATTGAAAACGGAACACAGTAGCGTTGGTACACTTGCAAGAAAATTTGAACAAAAGTTTGAATTTGAAACACAACATGGTGCATAACTGGAGATTACATGAAAAAACTGAGAGGTGGTGTTTAAGAACCGACTGGTTTGAACTTTATTTTATTTAAATAGGATCAAAATATATGCATACATACATTAAACAAAGTAAATTTTTACAAAAATTGTCACAAGCGTTTCTAACAAGCTTTACCTTTAGAGAATAATTTAATCAAAGTCCATGGAAGCAAACATAAGGTATTGAACTGACATATAGATATTATATTGTGACGCCATGCACAAGCTCGAACCTGATTGACTCAATGTGCTAAACTTTTCATAACCTACTACCGACAGGCAGCGTTTTTTATTAGCATCATGCACATTACATAATGTACAGATTTCAATATTAAAAAACATAAAAAAAACGGTATAAAATTTGCAGATAAAAATGGCAGCACTGCCGTCGTACAGAACAAAGCAAGCACAACATAAGCCCACGCTCCAAGAAGCTTCGATCAGCAACATCGAGCAACAAGGTAAGCAAAAGGGCAAGAAACTACCCGGTCAGTCAATAAACGATCTCGGGGTGGGAACTGGGCGAAGAAAGCAGATGGAACAAAAATGGCGGCATTTGAAAATTCCGCCGCAGCAAGAACGTTTCGGCAGCAAAATTGCATTCGATGCAGCATACAGCATAGAATTAAAGATCTAATTTAATTACAGACAATGTGCAGCTAATAGTACGAACCAAAAAAATTTTACTATGCCTGACTCTTAAAAGTTTTATGTTTAATAAGAGTGATGATAGTATTTTGTCTGTTCTGGTTTTAGATTCAAAGCCTAACAGGTAGGTTATCGGTTAGGTGAAAGGGAATGCAATAGCGGGGCAACACAAAGGTAAGATGCAATATACTCTTCCCTCTCCTAACATCAGCCGGCACGTTGCCTCGTCTCTTAGATTTATAGGAAAGCTTTTATTTTCAACCCTTTCAATTTAATCTTGCGAAAAAAAACTGTACTTACCCTTATATCACTCATACTGTTTTTCAAGAGTCTCTGGCAAGATCGGAAAAGAACTCGGTAAATTCTATTTCAGAGCTATCCTGGAAAACCCTTCTTGCAATTACACTTGGTTTTGCAGCTTGCAGATTAATTGCCAGCACTAAAATTCTTCCACCGATTGGTTAGGAAAGTTTTGCACTAATGAAAACTAGTAAAATGAACTTTTTCGGGCACCGACTTCCACAAGAAAAACCTTTTTATTTCCGCTACACAGAAGAGACGACAGCGACAATCACTGAACAGTCCAGCAATAAGCAAAAATTAAAAGAGAGAGCGTCCGATTTCCACTCAAAATACCGCCATTAAAAGATACGAGAGCAAAACTCGCGCACTGTCTGCCGTTGTCCGTCTCCAAGCGAAATGATTGGTATAGCGGCGATCTACCGTCAAGCGAGCGGCTAACGGAATCGCGGACGGCTCTAAACATTTAAAATATTCTTGAGTGCCCATGCAGCAGTTGTTCTTCTACAAAGCTGCCAGCTTCAACAAAAAATCGATAGAATGCCTTTTCCTATCCCTCGCTTCGCTGTACATTTGACAGAGTATAACCACAGAGAATAGACGTCCATCTTCTTTTGAAAAGATGTGTAAAAACTTGCAACCGTCATTTACCACTAAGTGGTAATGCTCCCACTATGTGGCGCTTTTGTCACTTACAAACCTAGCACTGATATCGATAAAATATCGATACAGCAATATTTATGCAGTGCAACTGGGGCACCACAAGACAGATGTCGTGAGTGTATTAACGTATTTTGATTCAAATTTTTACACACGATTTTCAAATTTCTTTATATGAACATGAATGTCTGTTCTCTGTGGTATAACATCAAGGATACAAAAACGTCAAAACTGAAACGAAAACGTCAAACCTGATACGAGAACGTCAATGTCGGTCGGATTGTTTTACTGTTTCGGTTGGGGCTCTGCCCTTTTGATTCTTAGGTAGACGCGGTCGACACAATGGATTTGGTTTTTATCCAAAAAAATGATGTGATCAAAGTAAAAAAAAACTCTTCACGAGTTATATATGAGCCTTCCATTCGAAAATAAAAGGAACAGCGAGATTTTCGTTCATACAGCAAACAAGCAATAAGACAAAAAAGAGCAAAAACATTGGATTTGACGTTTCTATGTTGTACTCGATGTTATAACTCATAGCACATTCCCTCGCAAAAAATAGTAATAGGCCATTTTGCGAACTGCCAAGTGTCACGGATTCTTCTGATATAAATTTTTTGGTACTTCCGTACTGCCTGTCGAAATTTCATTCAGTGAATTGATTATCTTACGTAAGAAAAACATTGTTAATGCAGCTGTTCAAATAACCATGTTCATGAAAGTGTGGACGGTAAAATCCATAACAAGAAAATTACGGAAGGACGATTAACTTGAATTAAGGACAGAAGAGGAAACGAAGTATTGTGCTTGCTTCAGGAAGATAAAACTTAATCTGTGACTTAAATAATAATCTATGTATGCTGTCAGTAAGATCTTACTAGGGGGGAGGGTGGGTATCGAAAAATCTTACGATGTCTTACAAGGGAGGGAGGGTGGTTTGAAAAACAGGAAAAATATGCTTACGTAATTATTGAACGGCTCCTATACCCGTCAAAAAGTTTTTTGTTTTCCTCAAACAGTAATTCATCGCATCTCGTTGTTCCGACTTTTTACCTTTTTGCCACTTTGTCGATAACGTTCAGCAGCTTCTTTCGATTCCTGGTTAGGATAAAAAGTATAATTAGGTGTTTTAGGGGTATGTATACTATTTTTTCTTTTGATAAGATATGTAAAAAAAATCATATTTCACTGACTTCTTTTCAATTTAAACAGCCGAACTATTAAAAAAAAATCCATTTCGAATTTTAACAACTGTAAGTGATTTTAAGACAAACCCTGCCGTCAAGAAATCATGACACAGGGGTGCCAGGTCATTTTTCAAATAACTTCATACTCCATAAAAAATGTTTCCACACATAAGAAATCTGTATACACGGTCCCTCATTGAAAGTTAGCAAAAATCCCAGTGAAAACCTCAAATCGAGTGCGGGTAATCAACCGACTATTAGGCTTCCACTACTTCACACGAGCTCTAATGTCTTCGAAATTGAGGTATGTCTTCACATTTGGCATCCCTGTCATAACACGTGAACCAGGGTTATATTTCCACAGACCAGCAGTATTAATGTCACTTTGTGCTCGGTCAGGGTTATATTTTCGAGCAGCAGATGTGTCACTTTGTGGACTACTTGCCAGTTAGTGAAAATTTAAAAAAAATCTAATTTTTCAATTTACAAATCAAAGAAAAACCATAGAGATTTAAGAAAAAATACCTAGTGCCTACTAAAAGGTCGGTCATCGATGAGTATAAGAAAAAACAGGTATTTTTTCAAATTAGAACACCCTATTGGAACCGGGTTTAAAACATTCAATAAGAGTTTACACTGAGGTCTTTTTCTACGCGGATTGTTTTCATACGTTTTTTCAAACGCGATTGATTTACTATAACGCGGATTAGTTTTACGCGATTTAAAAGATTATTCGCAAGCGGTACCAAATAAGTTTATTATCAGTAAATCTAATCTAATCTTTTAAATGCGGTACAATCAACCGCGTAAAAAACGACCCCAGTGTAACTGATTATTTGTCCAGCTGTTAAGAATGTACCATTGTCAGCAAAACAGTGTTTGGTTTTCAGGAGAGTTTTTCCCTGGATAATTTCCTACAAATATCATGTATTGATATATTTTTAAAAACCAACTTGACATCTCTAGAGAATAAGTATTGAAAATGTGGATTTTCCCATATAAAATCATATGGAAACTTTAAAAATCGGGTGCAAATCGATTTGCCGATCGATCTGAAAAGTTACACAGTTGTTATGGGACCCATAAGGAACACGAAAAGTGCATGGGAGCTAACATTTATTTTTGTCCCACCCTAGTGTGCACGTTTGATTAAATCAACACAAGCGGCATTACTGATGGTTTTTGTCTTTGATAATAAAAAAGCACGTTTTTTTCGCACGCGCCTTTTTTCGTTGTAATTGCATCAATTTTACATTAAATATCATTGTCCAGAACAATACATTTTAACATTGTTTTTGTCACTTTTACCATGAAAAAGAGGTTACATATCACATTTTGAAGTCACTGACTCGGTCACTGATAATAAGCCGTATGAATAAAAGCGTTTGTTTTACTCATCCCGTGCAAATCTTACGGGAGGTGCAGAGTAACCTATTTTATTCATACGGCCTAATGTTTTACATGGTAAATTCAACAACAAGGAACGTTGTTAAAACATGGTAATGACGAGAACCGTTTGCAGGCTTACAATAAAAATACCATGTTTTTTATGTTTAGAATAAAAATTCAGATTTCCAACATATTCTTGGGTTGCTTAGTTTCAGTGTAGCATTCAAGTTATGCTGCATGGGCATATGCACTGTTGCCGCACTACATTTCGCCACAGCGCGCTGTTCAACGGGCGGCTGTTGGTCTGATGCTTTGACAGCTGATTAGCAGTTTGATGTTTACTGTGCTGTTTTCGCAAGTTTTCATTTTTTCGCCTTCCTTTGTCACTTCTCCTTCTCCTGTTTTACTGAACCAAAACACTCAACATATTTTAGCGTACTGTTCGGATTGCTCCGCGGGCAGCAGGCAACGACATATACGTGACATTCGAGAAAAAAAAAACATTTTTCCATAAATCTTCAGCATAAGAATCTTTCGACTACCAACGCGACTGCTGGTCGTCGCTGGTGCTGCGTTAGCCATCATTATTATTTGAAACCGAAGGCAATCGAGAAGTTTTTCCGATTTGCTGTCATAACAAAGAGAAAAGCAATTCGGAAAGGCCACTACCAGCAGTCAAGCAGCACAAGCAGTGGGGGTTTTATTTTCATTTTTCGCACCCCGAAAAGTGGACTAAAAGTGAATTTTCTGATATAGGGTTTGATTTGTTTTTGACGAACGGAATCTCAGTTACGGTTCCGTGAAGCACGCTTAGGGTAGTTTTTGCATTTCGTGGTGATATTTGCGTTTTCGACATTGCATTTATTTGTGTTGTTTTGTGCAGCTAGAAAAAAAAATGGAACGAAGCATTGGGTAAGTGGTTTTTCTTCAATGTATTCAAACCGATGCCCCCATTTCCGCATATGTGTAGCTTTGCTGTTCGTTGGAGTAAGGGGGAAGGTTCCATTTTACTTTAGAGCTGTTTGTTTATAAATGATACATTTGATTTGTTTTGGGTTTACATTTGTTTACGTGCAGACGGCAAGGACCGATGATGTCCCCGGGAATGTCGAGGCGACCCGGTGGAATGCTTCCTCGGGATAGTTATCAAACACATTCGTATCATCAGCAACAGCAGCAGCAGCAGCAAACTAGCCCACATCAACATCACCAACAGCAGCAGCAGCAGCAGCCATCACAACAGCTAGTGCAGCAATCACCAAGTCAATTCCAGCATTCTCAGCACGACGAGCTGATACGATACATCAACGAGGCATGGAATAGCGTGAGTATTCTTATAAATGTCTCGAGGAATCTGTACCAACTTTCGCTTTCGTTCAAACTACACTTTGGTACTTTGTCCGATGTGATTTACCTGCTGTTATCGATGTCAACTTACCTGCTACAAGAGTGGGAAACACAGCAAACATGCCTATTTCGTGTCTGTCGTGACCATGAACAGCTATTTCGATTCAAGCGTTAGATAACAGTTTCGATCTTGTAATTAGTTGCAGCAACAGTCAAGAGGGTTATTAAACAGTATGCATAATTTACCTCTACACTTCACATCATTTGATTTGAAGGCAATTTAGGAAATTATATGTTCACAACTTATTGAAAATTCATCAGACAATCTATTTGTCCTACTGAATAACTTAAAACTAACACAAAGTTAATAAACGATCACAGAATTCTATCTACGAACACGAAGTCTGTTCCACTAACATGAAAGTCGAACAAACCTGAACCCGTATTTAAGTTGGCCTGCATGAAGCGTATTGGGTCGAACTGACCATATTGTACATGACGTTGGATCAGGCTAAGCAGGGACCTGGGCTGTGAAATCGTTCGGGGGCATATATGTCTAGGTGTTCGAGAATTTCCGAGGCATCGATCTTATCTAGAAGCACTTTACCTATGAATAAAGCTTGAGCCTCACAACGTCTTTGTCCCACTAACTCTGCATTTCTAACAGCCAACAGCGTTCAGTGTAGACTGATTATCTGTTGGCTATCTTGAACATGATTCCGAGTTGTCGATAAGCTCCAGAGTTGATTTCGTTGTAGTGCAGTTTAAAAGAGAGTAGTATTAGAACAGAGAGAAGGTTTCTGGTTCACTATTGGCTGAAAACATCCATGGGGGCATCCTTGTCGACAACTGACATCCAACAAGTGCGGGGTCTACCTTGCCTAAACGTACTTTGCGAAATCTAGCACTTTCACCTGACATGCTAGACTACATCCACCGATTTGTTTGCTTGGTACACTTAATGATTCATGCGTCTGCGTCGAACACGTCGTCTTCGAAAATTTCGTACAGACTGTTGCCCATGCAGCCTAATTCTATTAACAAAAACATCTTAACTAATTCAGAAATCGAAATAGTCATAAACAGCGTTGAAAGCACGAGTGAATGCGTTAAATGGACTGTTGATCCTTGGTTTGTTCTGTTTGCTGGGAGCCATAGCACATCATGGTATCGAAGAATACGACATGGGACGTTGATGTTGATGCTTTGGAGTAAAGCTGGACAATCAATACGGCCAGTGAGAATGTCAAAAACACACGTTCTTTGTAACAAAGAACGATTGTCGGACGAAGCTTTCAACCCAATCAACAAGCTGCGTGATAGGTACGGTGGCTATTTCATTGGGTTGGCCCATGTGAGCTGACGAACTGCGAATCGTATGAAATGCTTCTGTACTCGTTCTAACGTCAGACCATGCCGTGTCCAGAACGGTGCCGTACTAATACTACGTACTAACGCACAGTACAGTGATTTAAGAGCATACACATCTGCTGAATGCTGCTTGGCGACGGATGAATCCCTGTACGGAGGACGCCTTGAATGCTAAACGAATCTTAGCTTGCTATCTATTGTAAGACCTCAAGAGTGATCGAATCAATCTTATGATTAAATTCCACCGCAGTTTGGTGACGCATGAAGGAGGTAATTTTGCTATCTTCATGATCACGTTAATCCCAGTCTCGTTACACCACAACAGGAGTTTGTCGATGTTAGCTTGCAGGGATGTACAATCCAGAACGGATAAAATTACACTAAAGCCGCTTTTTACACGGGGGATACGTGCCGCGTAAAAAAAAATCGCGTAAATTCCGGAATCCGCGTAAAAAAAACCGGCGTTAATTCTGCATTCCGAGTGAAGGGAAACTGAAATCCGCGCAAAAAAAAATACCGCGTAAATTCCGGAATCCGCGTAAAAAAACCGCGTAAATTCCGGAATCCACGTAAAAAAAGCCGCCTAAAAACTCGCGTAAAAAGCGACCTTAGTGTACTCAGAAGATTTTAAGGTCGTCTGCGAAAAATAGCGTTCCTGATGTTACCGCGGTCGTTTATACACAGGATAAAGATGAGAGGCCAGAGGATGCTCCCTTGGTGTACACCAGATGTGACAACGAATGTTACAAAGACTTCATAATGTACTTGGACAAAAACTTTTCTTCCAGTAAGGTACGATTTCGGCCATTCAACTATTCAGCATGGAAAGTCGAAATGTAGCATTCATTCGGTTGTTAGAGTGTGTGAAACCATATCAATAGCTTTCGAAAAATCTACATAAATCGAATCTACTTGGCATAATCCATCCAGTTCGTATAATCCATTAGATTGGTCGTAGTTGAACGAGGTGCTAGAAAACCATGCTGAAACTTTCTGAATCTTGGGTGAGCGGCACTGTCCAGGAAACGGTGGCCGACTGTTTCAAAGATTTCGCCTAGACAGCAAAGTAACGATATTCCACTATAGTTTTTAACGATATATGCTTCCTGATTTGTGGATTGGCATCATCTTGGCAGTTTTCCACAAGCGAGGGAACCATTAAAGATTATCGCTAACGGTGTAGCTAGTCCTTTAACGCCAGGCCCTTTTGTAGCATCTAGATTGTTCAGTGCTTAAAAAACGTCCCTGTTATAAAAGCAAAATTCAGGAAAATGCACTTCGCACGATGGTGTAAGCCGAAATGTTTCCGGATTGGAAGCGGGATGGTTCGGAAAAGTCTTTTGAAAACAGTCGGCCAAGAGGTTTAGCAGCTTCCTTGACTGTGCTTGCATAACATCCGCTCGGTGGAATGCGTTTCGACAGTTTCTGGCTCCTAATTGAAGCCCAAAATCATGACGGCTTCAACTTCAGATCTGATTGCAGCCTAGTATCGTACGTTGCATAGGTCGTCGTCAGAAGATTCGAATACACTGATCACCCGATTATATCTCACCCTGATGATTTTTGGCGTGATAAAATAGGGAAAGTGATAAAATCGGGAAATAGAATCCAGCTGAAGTTTCAAGTTATCGACCAATCAGTTTGCTTTCTTCAATAAGTAAACTGTTTGAGAGAGTTATTCTTAACAGAATGATGTGACACATCAACGAAAATTCAATTTTTGCAAATGAACAGTTTGGATTTCGCCATGGGCATTCCACAACTCATCAATTGCTCAGAGTTACTAATATGATACGAGCTAACAAATCTGAAGGTTATTCCACTGGAGCTGCTCTTTTAGATAAGAAAAAGCATTCGACAGTGTTTGGCATGAAGGTTTGATTGCGAAATTGCAAACTTTTAATTTTCCAATTTTCCTCATCAAAATTTTAAAAAATTATCTTACTGATCGAACTCTGCAGGTTGTCTATCAGAATTCAAAATCTGATAGATTTCCTGTCAGAGCAGGTGTACCTCAAGGTTCAGTCTTGGGTCCAGTCCTGTACAACATATTCACTTCAGATCTTCCTGATTTGCCTCCAGGATGCACAAAGTCATTGTTCTGCGATGACACAAGCATTTCCGTAAAAGGAAAAAGTCTTCGTGTCATATGCAGTCGATTGCAGAAAAGTTTAGATATTTTTTCTTCCTACTTGCAAAAGTGGAAAATCTCTCCCAATGCTTCTAAAACTCAAATGATAATTTTTCCGCATAAGCCTAGGGCTTCTTTCCTCAAGCCAAACAATAATCACGTTGTCAAGATGAATGGGGTTATTTTAAGTTGGTCCGACAAGGTTAAGTACTTGGGACTAATTTATGATAAAAAACTTATTTTCAAAGAGCACATTGAGAGTATACAAGCCAAGTGCATCAAATATACGAGATGTTTATATCCTCTCATTAACAGGAATTCTAAACTTTGTTTAAAGAACAAACTTTTGATTTACAAACAAATTTTTAGACCAGCAATGCTTTATGCTGTACCGATCTGGTCAAGTTGCTGTTCAACAAGGAAGAAAACGCTCCAAAGGATTCAGAATAAAATTCTGAAAATGATTTTGAAGCGTCCTCCTTGGTTTGGTACACTCGAATTACATAGACTTACTGGTGTTGAACCATTAGAAGCTATGTCAAATAAAATTATTAACAATTTTCGACAAAAATCGTTGCAATCCTCAATTGCTACGATAAGCTCTCTTTATAGCCAATAAGTTAGCAATTAAGTTAGTTGTAAGTTTACTTCCCCTTTTCTGACAAGTAGGTTTAAATCCCTACGAATGATAAGTCCTAATTGCGAAAGCAAACAAATCCTAACAATTAAAATTACAAATTTCTAACAGTGTTGAGAAGTCACCATTTGTGATTGGACACACATACTCATTATTTACTAATATTTATCATAAATACTTAAGCTACTAACAAATCCCCCCTTAAAAAAAAAAAAAAAAAATCGGGAAATTTTTAAAATTTTATTTTTTTTTTATTAAAGATGTTAAATCAATAACTTAATACGTAAAATCAGCGATTTTAGTTTTTTTTTGGAAAATTTATCTGTACAAACATATGAAAAAAGCTGCAGTTGTTTTTTCATAAATCGATATATCTGAATAATGACAAAAGATAAAGAAAAGTTGTCAAGGGATGAATTTGAGCAAACTGTCTGAGCTTTTATAAAAAATATTCAAAAATTCAATTTGAGATCCTGTACTGAAAAAAAAAATCAAAAACAAAAAGTGACTATAAAAAATCGATCATCACTATTTTTTTAGATAGATAATTCAGTTGCCTAAAACTCTTCTGAACAAACCTAAAAAAATAAAAAAACCTGAAAAAAATGATGTAAAGTTGCAAATAAATTACAATTAAGTTTTTTATTCGTTCATGTTTTTGTTTGAATTGGTAAAATGAATTACTTGCTTTTTTGTAGCGCAGTACTATAAGCAAAATACTAGATGTTCTCACAACATTAAACTTTGCCGAAGACAGCATGCTGATATCTTTCACATATTGCAACCAGAAAAATCTTAAAATGTGAATAACGATTTTTAATGCCTTCTCATAGAAAACTTTATGCTGCTTGCAATATGTAAGAGATAGAACATGATGTCTTCTGTAAAGTTTTCTGTTTTGAGATCACCTAATACTTTGTCTAAGACACCAAGCGTCTATCTTTATCTAATGAAAAAGTAAATATTCTATCTCACTTTTAGGAAGATTGATCACCCAGCTTTCTACACCAAAAGATGCGTTTTCAAATATTTTGAAACTTCTCCGAACATATTATACGGTTATAATAAACATTTGTATCACTATCGCACGATAACAGCAAAATGTAACATTGTGCATCGGTTGAATTTTAAATGTAAACTGCCTCCAGAATGATACACAGAATTATGAAAAATATCTTAAATATTGAAGCGCATTAGAAAATCAGTTCACCCTGACATTTTTTTAATGAAATGTTTTATGATGATACAATCGGGTGAAAAATGTGATAAAATCGGGGGCGGATAAAATCGGGTACAGATATAATCGGGTGATTACTGTATTCACACTCCATGTACCGAAGGAAATACGGACCTGGCCCTGCAGAATCGGTTACGGGCTTTCCGGAGCTTGTTGCGCAGGTGACGTAACCCCCACCAAGGTTTGCGTGCAAAAGAGGATGTGTCTTTTTTGTGACACGGGACGAGTCTTCAGAAGGTATCATAGGGGCAGACACAGTTTCATCTACAGAGGTCAGTCGTTGTGGATTGTTGAAATTTCATTGCTTAACAAGTTAGTGTCACGTCTCATGAAGTCGAATTCCGTGGCGTACTCTGATCCTTTGTTGAGATCCGGTCCAGTAAATTGCGTGTCGGGTTTTTAAATAAAAGGTTTGTGATGCTCTTCTAGTTCTAGGCGTGAAAGTGGTGCGCTCAAATTTTCTCCGTAATCGGGAAAGTTGACGTACGCTTGGTCGAGTAGTTAACCACTTGCATTCCTTAGGCTACTCCAAACAAGATCAGCAGCGAACATTGATTCAGTCAGTGAAATTTCTCGCTCTGATGATGCGTTCGTGGGTAGATAACCATTTATAGTCGCCTTTAACGACCCTACAAGCATTAATGATATAGTATCCTGCCTACACTGTCATCCCGACCCTGTATTCGGAGGTTCGGAAGGAGTCTTCCAGCCTGCTATCCCAGGCAAGTATCCGTGCATTTCCAACTTTCCCCGTCCTGATATTTTTCACCCATGCGATCGCATCCTATGGGCTGCAATCTAGTTGAATTAAACCCGAAACCCCGAAGGCTGTGATAAACGCTGCTGCTATGGCAATGGACCAACAATATATCCCCACTGAGTTCTTCCGAATCTACTAACGAAACGTCCGTGGATTAAAGTCCAAAATTTCTGAAGTTTTCCTAAGTCCATTAGAGCTCTCGTATGAAGCGTACATTTTTATTGAAACATGGCTCGATAATTGCATTGCCTCTGGTCAATTATTTAGCAACGATTACAATTTCGTGTCGATCGTGGTCCACATAATAGTTCTCGGCAACGTGGTGGAGGAGTTCTCATAGCCGTATCAAGTGACATCAATGCTGCCTCTATCAATCTATCCAGCGGACATACAATCGAAAATTTATGGCTGAAAAACAACTATTAAGGAGAAGGTTATTTTCCTCGGTGTGGCCTATATCCCACCGAACTATAGCAAAGACTGTGACTATATTCGACTGCATCTGGCTGCCGTTGATGAAATCACGAGCCGATCTGATCATGGTGATATAATCCTCTTTGACGACTTTACCCATCCTCGCGACGAATGGAACACAGCTCCAGGTGGTTTCTTATTCATTGATCCACTTTTATCGCATTTTACACCAGCTTGTCGCACATTACTAGATGGTTTGTCGTTTTGCCGTTTACGTCAACGTAATGCAGTTCGCAACTCCAGGAACCGAATTCTTGATTTACACTTCCGATTCCGTCACTACTATCAGTACAGCTGTAAAAGCTCTCGAACCAGTTGTTAGACTAGATTCCGATCATCCGGCTCTCTTGTTAATCTTCGAGTGTCCCCCTGCTGCTGCTCAAGACGACGACGTCGTCACGCCCGAGTTGGATTTCCGTAAAACTGATTTCGATGCCCTGAATAGATTACTTACCCAAACGGATTGGTCCGATATATACACAAGCGTGAATGTTGATTATGCTGTTAGTGCTTTTACTGCCATATTGCATAGCTCTTTTTCTGACGTAGTTCCTCCGTTTAAACCTACCAGTAAAACACCTTGGTCTAATGCGCGATTAAGGAGTTTGAAACGAAACCGTTCGAAAATGCTAAAGATATATTGTCTACAAAAAAAAAACAATTCTCAAAAAACCAATTTGATGAGGCAAGTCGAGCATATCGCTGCTACAATCGGCTGCTACATAGGCGACATCTGAATCAGGCAGAAAACAACTTACGCATGAACCCGAAACAATTCTGGTCGTATGTGAACTCGAAGCGGACAGCTGCACCAAGTGGAGCCTAATGAACTACCTTGTAATTAGTATAGCGAAATGCTGTGTTATCTCATATCGGCGTTTGAAAAATCCTATTCTGTTCAGTTATTCCATCGACGAAATCGTTCTGAATCATGTCGTCCAAATTAGGGATCTAGGTGTTCTGTTAGATCACCAGCTGGCCTGCATTTTGAAGGCTATTATACTCATCTATTGTAGAGAAGGCCAACCGCCAGTTGAGCTTTATTTCGAAAGTTGCAGCTGATTTCACCGATCCATTGTGCCTACGCGCTTTGTACTGTTCTCTAGTCAGATCTATTCTTGAATTCGTTTCGAGTGTATGGTCGCCATATGAAGAGATGTGGATCTCCAGGATTGAATCTGTTCAGTAAAAGTTTGTCCGATGTGCGTTACGTAATCTTCCCTGGACGTCGTGCCTTCCTATAGAGACCGTTGTGTATTTGATTCGAATCGAAACATTAACCGACCATCGAAATGCTAACCAAGCAGTTTTTGGAGCCAAAATTTTGCAATTCGAGATTAACAGTCCCGCATTACTTGTTCAACTTCAAATATACGCATCTCAACGCATTCTAAGGTCTAGACAATGGTTACGACAACACTGTATGTATATGGCGATGATTAGTTTGAGCCACCCTTTTGGCATCACGACATGTTTCAAGGGATAACATCTCAACAAATGTAAAAACGATATAGCATGTCATCGCTTCTTTTCATACATCTTTATCTTACTGCTGACAGTGGGCACAAATTAATTTGAGCCCAGGACATGAGTTCATTGTCATTCACTGTTACTCGGTATAGGGATGCCAAAGGCTCGGTTTGAGCAGACGATTCCAAGACGTGTACCACTTGTTCGATTTTAATGTTTCAACGAAAACCTTCCGTCAGCGCATTCGCAGCAGCTTGTGATAGTTATTGAATTTTACATTAGATCATTAATACCATGTGTAGTCATATGATTTTTATACAATAAACAATACTATATCGTCGTCAAAGTGCCAACAAAGCTCGGGGAGGTTATAGTGACCTAAAGGTTGGACGATATAATCGTTTGTCGTGTTATCGCATTCATTCTGGATAGCATCAGTGTGTGCAATATAGTTGTCCGGACTAGACAAAGATCTAAGATATATTCCTATAACATACAAAGAACGGTGTGCTAATTCAATGCGAACGATAGACTGCTCAAGTTGTTGATCGCAATTGTTCACCGAAACTGCATTACATTGATGGACTGCTTTGACGGCGATAAATACACCACCGCCTCTCAAAAGTTCGCTCGTGAAGCCACTTCGATCGCAACGAAAGATGTGGCAGTCTGATGACAGTTCGCTATTAACGATGTCCGGTCGGAGCCAAGTTTCAGTCAGTACAAAAACGTCGTAATCGCAGCCTAATAGTGCCAATCGTAACTCGTTCGTTTTGGTACGCAATCCTCTGACGTTTTGGTAATATGCTGATATATCGATGAGTGACGCGACTGTTTCGGGTGGGTAGGGCTCTTCTACACGTCTTTCACAGGTGCATCCCAGGTAGGGGGGCGATATATCGATGAGTGACGCGACTGTTTCGGGTGGGTAGGGCTCTTCTACACGTCTTTCACAGGTGCATCCCAGGTAGCGGTGGATGTTGATTGGTTTGCTGACCGGTGTTTGAAGCCTCAGAAGATCGTTGCTCACTGGAATAACGCATGACGCTAGAGTGTTTTGCTTGGTTCACAAATTCTCTGAATATTAGCCCATCCAGCCAAGTTGACGCCGTCATCGCACGTTGTTGCCACGATGGGTCTAGACCAATTTCGTATTACGAAAGACATATTCGAAACATTTTCGTATGGATATTATACAAATCAGTTCCAGCGGTAAGGATGTATGTAAACAGTGAGCTACAATCTTCTACGCTAAAACTTGGAAGGCTTCGGAACGGGTACAATTAATTCAATACACAGATCACTGAGGTCAACTGTGCTTGTGCCACGATCCGTTACCAAAGGTGACGAATCGTATTGCTCTACACGGAAGCGTTTTGCACCAGGCTTAGGCCATGCACGAAGGGAGGGGTTGGGTTGTGTAGACGAACGCGCGCGTCGTCGCTCTCTCGCAATCGATAGAATTATAGACGCGGTGCTGCATACGGTGAAATCGCGGAAAGGAATGCGACAAACACACTAACAAAAATCTCCTCCATACCCGTGGTGCTTGTGGAGTGTGCAGAAGTATATCCGGTTCTCTAGTAGCAACAAGTATCGAACTAATTTTTTTTTCCTTTCTTCCTTTGATCTACGTTCTGGACTGGCAGGCGTCGGTACTGATCAGCATGCAGGGATCATTGGAGATGCACATTGAAAAGCTAAATCTCAAGCAATAATTGATAAACTCGATGTGCAATTCCGGTCGATCATGGTCAGTAACGAAGTGGCAACCGGTGGTGATAAATCAAGCTCAAGCTCAGGCTTAGGCCATGCACGAAGGGAATTTGTGATTGGTACGTTCTGCCCCCAGCCGTTGCTACTTGATTCGACGAGACTATCGACTTTTTGCTCAAACTATCGACTGCATCGGCTAGCAGCTAAGTCGTTCTAAGCTACTTCGCAAATCGATCCTGATCGACCATTTCCTATTTCGTTGAAATTTTTCACAGTTTTTCCTTTTTGATAATAAGGTCATTTTAGGATACCCGCTGTTCATGTTGACTCACGACAGCTGTTTCAAAATGGCCTACCAAAAAAGTTACTGATAGATAAAATTATGTATATCAGAAAACCGGCTTGTTTAATTGAAATGGTGTCTTCAGCAAAATTGTAGGTTTTAAAATTGCGGCTCTAGAAAAAATATATACACGAAGAAAAAATTGTTTTCTGTGCCAAATTTTCCAAATTGTCACAAAATATATACAGCAAGGTCGTTTTTACGCGGTTTTCTTTACGCGGGTTGCTTTCCTCAATTACTCGAAAACGGTACAAGATATCGACCTCATTTCAATCACGTTTTCCGTTATAGGCCACGAGTGATCATATATTAGTTTTCAAAAAAATTCACAATTTTGGTCTCTAGATTGGCCACTATCATATTCAAACGAGGTTTAAACGTTTTAGGACGGTTTTCTTTGTTATATTTGCAACTCAAAAAAGTCGTTTTTTACGTGGGCCCATACAAATTTGGAACGCGTAAAAAACGACCTTAGTGTACCTCAAAAAGTACCTTTACATTGCATTCTCTATTTACGCGATTTATGCCTCCGCGCAAAAAAAGAATTGCGCGCAATTTAGAATAAATCGTGTAAAAAAGACCACGTCGTTTTGATAGAATTATACATCTCGTGTAAAAAAAAACGTTTATAATACAATCACGTAAAAAACAATCGCGTAAAAAAAGAATTTAGTGTATTAAAAATCTTTTTTTTCTACATATTGCAGATGACAATACGTAATACTATTTGTCAAAATTTGGTGATAGTAAAATGAAAAACAGAGAAAAAATAATGAATTTTTGAATATTTTGACATTTTCACTCTGACCTTTTTTTAAGTGTTATTTTCTAGCTACACATTACAATGTTGAAAATTTATCAAGCAAGTCGTTTTTCTGATACCTACAGAAATGTTCATCCATCAGTCACGATTTTGGATAGGCCCATTTAAAACAGTAGTCGCGAACCTACGTGAACAGCAGATATCATAAAATGACCTCACTATCAAAAAGGAACAACTGTGAAAAGTTTCAGCGAAGTCGGAAATGGCATGCTGAAAAACATTGTTTTACCTATTTTCCATGGAATGCCTCAGCTGCAGCTGGCCCGACCAATCAGCTGATGTCACCATAGAGGCAGGTGTGGTGAGGGGATTAAAGTACACTAAGGTCGCTTTTTACGCGGTTTTTTTTCGCGGGTTTTTTACGCGGATTCCGGAATTTACGCGTTTTTTTACGCGGATTCCGAAATTTACGCGGTTTTTTACGCGGATTCCGGAATTTACGCGTTTTTTTTTACGCGGCACGTATCCCCCGCGTAAAAAGCGACTTTAGTGTATCTTCCATTTGATACTGCGACCGTTCAGCTTAGACCGTCAATCAGAACAAATGAACGAAACTTTTCCTTGAGCGAATATGTCTCGGTTGGCATGGTGATTGAATCCGCAGCATTGCTGACTGCTGCGGAAGACGGCTTCCCAAAAACCACATCTTATCGGTTTGATATCGCTGGCATTCTTTGAACTGCTTCTTTGCCATCGTTATCGGTTGGATCGGACGAACAATGAACAAGTGGCGATGATTCTAACTTTGTTTGTTTGAAATTTGATCGAGAAAATATTTTTTATTAAAAACGCACGATATGACAACCTTAACACTAATTTTAAAACGACAAAAGAATTTCAAAATATGCAGCGATATAAAAATTGCGACCGAACACGATGAGATTTCATCCATTTTTTCATCCATATCTACGGATATCAGCGAATTTTCGAAAATATTTGCAGAAATCTACAGATTTTTTCAGTTTACTAACCCGGTGAAAAATATTTAATAAAACTAAAGAAAATTTCCCTGTGGTTCGATCCCATTTAAAAAATATGGTTGTTAGAGACAATAAAATTATGTATGTACTTCCGTCAAAACAGGTGCACTCCAAAAGCTCAAACCGAAAAAAATTAAAGATTGTAGCTATTCAACCATTGCTGTAAATTTTGGTGTCCCTAGCCACGAACTTTTTTTTCAGAGACTTGAATGAGTTTTCTCGTAAACATAACGTTGAACGACGAACCCGGCGAGCAATTACTATGCGAAATCTCACGTAAGTTGACGCGTTTTGGTAATGGCTAAAAGCAAAGCAAAGCCTTGGTGATGGGTGATGGGGAGCTGCGTAGCCGCAAGGTTACAGAGTCCGCTTTGTCAAGCGGATGGTCGTGGGTTCGTATCTCAGTAGAATCAGGCCATTCGATGTTAAAAAGGACTTTAAGTATGAGTTTATTCTCAGGCTCCCCACCACTTACCCTTCCTTTACGCTGAATTATATAATACCTTTGCGTGACTTCCTCTTAACAAAAAAATAAGTCCCTCTTATCAATAAAACTGGCCAGAAGGACGCATGACGAAACTTCTCCAGGGAAATATAATTGGCGATATTTGGCAGGAGGGAGGAGGTTCGGTATAGAAGAACAGTAAGCGTGTAAAACGGGGGGAAGTACATTACACACAAGCACTGATCAAAAATAATAATAAGCATGCCACTTCTCAATAGCGGTATTGCTAAAAATAGAAGTGCGGGATACAGCAGACACCGGGGCATATCTCACAATAGATCAACGATTCTGGTCGCAGTGAGGAAGTCCATACAGGAAAAAAGAGCCTTGGTGCTACATTCCGATTCGGAACTCGACCTTCTGTTTGTTTATACACAGACTTCGCAGCCCACCGTTCAGTGTGTACAGGACAATTGCGGGGCTAGCGCTACGATCCTACTGACACTAACAGTTTCTCCCGAGCCGAGACTCGAACTCACGACGACTGGCTTGTTAGGCCAGCGTCGTACCTCGAGACCGTCTGGGAGTAATGGCTAGGGGCACCAAAATTCATAGGAATGGTTAGGAAATAGCTATGATCTTTCCTTTTCTGGAGCTTTTGGAGTGTACTTTTTTCATTTTGTCGTCCAGGGCTATGTACACAAATTTTTACTTTTGATCGAAAATTTACCAAAAGAATGAATCCGTAGAAATCCGTAGAGCCTACGGATTTACACGAAATAGTTCTGACATCTCATCACAGGATAGGAGTTGTTTTTAGGCTTCGAACTCGTAGTCATGCTTTCCGCCTGTTAAATGGTGGATTTCGCGCCAACTCGGCTGAGGTTTTTTCGAAAATTTATCTAGACCAATATCTAAAAAGATGTTTGAACTATTTGACTGTTGATTGTTTTCTAGCATTATTATATTTTGTATTTTTTTGTATTTTCTTTTCCTTTTATCCACAGATTATGCAAGACAAAAGTCAAACCCCGCCAGTATTCTACAAGGGTGTACCTGAGCCACGGTTGGCCAGTTTCACCCCGTTCGATCTGGAAGCATGGTGGGGCCGACGGTTGGTACACAAGATCAACATCTCCACCCACGGTCATCAGTGAACTGGGAACGCACTAGTGCATGTCAATAAACCGGAAGCAAAAAAGTCGAACTACGTCTGTCTCAACCCGCAGCAGGGGGTGAATTAAACATAATATAGATATATCAGACCGAACAGATACACGGAAATGAGAGCGTTCGTCGCCGCATTCAAGCAACATATTCAAACCCACACAAAGTTTCATTTTTATTCGCCAAAAACAGCTTTCCTTATTGTGGTATTATTCTTGCGGGATAAGGGGATTTAACTTGGCTATATTATGTTAACAATCGGAAATCAGTTATCTCTAAATCGAGAAATAGCTGGTAGAAGAAATAGCAAAAATCTTTGTTTGCGAGATATGCCCCATACCAGGATATGTCATTTTATTGCAAATTATATGGAAAACAAACAAAGTAATTGTGAATACTGCAAAACAATAAAAAAGATTGTTTTTTATTTGTTTGTTTTTTTTTTTTTTATTTTCAACTCCCGCGCATCTTTGTAACATAAAACTACGGATGAATTGAAAATATAATAAATAGCATGGGTCAAACAGTCTAACAGCTCAGCTGTTTTTGACAATGGAATTGAAAGAAGGAATGGTTTTTGTCTGTAGTTTATCGCCGAAATCGCTATGCACAGTAATAAAACAGACAACTAAAAATTGTATTCATTTTGAGGAGGTGTCGAACATGAAGTCTAAGGAAAGATTGAACTTTAACAGACAACTTTTGAGAACTTTAACAGACAACTTTCTGTTCAAATATAAGAAGACATAGTCCTATGACATAAAACAAATCGAGAGTCACTTTACTCGACTGATCTATTTTGGTATAATCACAGGCAGTTTTTCCAAACAAACACTAAATTCGAAATACCCTATGGTTTGATCAACTATGTAATACGCAAACAATAACTGTCCTAAACCTAAGGTACCTTTGTGTTTGCTTTTGCTACTATACCTCTCTCTCTTGGTATCGCAACATGGTAGAATTGTTCAGAAATCAGAGCGTACCGCGGTTTTCAGTTTTCTTCGAGATACATGTTATATTAATGTTTGTATGAAAACTCGGCAGTGATCGGGAAAATTAGCTCGATTTTTCCGGTTTCTATTAGCTACATGCTTTTTGCATGTGTTTCTATGCAAACTTGTAGCTAAACCTGTTGCGGCATAAGATTTAAATTGATATAAGCACAATATTCAAAGACATTGCCCAATTTTTTATACCAGCATGTTACTATTGAAAAAGGATAACTACCAAGCTTGGCTGAACAGGAAACATTGCAATCTCTTTTAACGAGATGAATTGATCCTTTTGCAGCTAGGGAGTAGAAGGAAGTTTTGTATTGAAGTACAGGAACAGCTACAAATCAGTCACTATCGGATAGAATAATACACATATAATAGTTATAGTTATATAGTTAGTTATCAAATTTGGTGGCTTTTTATATCGTGGTTTAGACTGAATAAAGGTTTTAACTCAGGTCGATGGACCAACTCGTGAAGAGCCAGTTCTTTTGAGAGCGATCAACAGACTTTGTTCTTTTAAAGAACAAACTCTTCTGATCAGCTCACGAGTGGATTGCCTGCATTCAGACGACCAGTGAGCCAGTTTTTTCGCTCTTTTCGTTCCACTTTCCATCCGTGTGCGTACTCGGCGTTAGCCAGCCCCTGTGCCTGTGGGTGAGCTGTGGCAAGTTAATTTTTGCGTGCTCTCGCGGCTGGTGGATGGGTTATGCTTAGTGAAGCAGGCTACGGCAGGTAACTCACTCACTTTGAAGAACCAGCTCTTCAGATCAGTTCGTGAGCGGATTGGCGACCTCTTGTCTCCGTGTCCCATCTTCCATTCAGCATTCGGCACAAAAAAGGGCAATGTAGATAACGCAACTCTGAAATCCCAGTAAAAAAAGTATTCAGTTGGATATGAAACCGAACCGTAATGGTCCCGAATTAGCCTTTTGTGCTAAAAAAGATCAGTTTTTTCGTTAGAGTGTCGTTTAAAAGAGAATCGCCTCTCGATTGAAATTTTTTCCCTAAATACTTACTTTTAAGGCGACAGACCGATTATCGATCCAGTGCCGAATCCAGAATCGTCGCCATGTCCCTCGGTCTTGGGCTGCTATCCTCCAATCGCCCCTAACACCTATTTCGCGTGCATCCTCATCGACAGAACACATCCAACGAGTGCGGGGTCTACCCCGGAGTCGACGACCTCTATCGGGATTCCTGCTGAATATAGCCTTCGCTTGCCTCTCATCCGGCATTCTCGCTACATGCCCAGCCCACTGAAGCCTGCCGTGTTTTATCCGCTTGATTATATCCGCCGATTTGTATGCCTGGTACACTTCATGGCTCATGCGTCTGCGCCAAACACCATTTTCTAGTTTGCCGCCAAGGATTGAACGCAAAATCCTACGCTCAAAAACACCAAGAGCTCGCCGATCAGCCTCTTTCAGCGTCCATGATTCATGACCGTAGAGAGCCACCGGAAGTATCAGTGTTTAATAAAGTGCAAGTTTAGTACGGATTTGCAGACTGCGGGACCTTAGCTGGTTACGTAGTCCGTAAAAGGCCCTGTTTGCGGCTGCTATCCGCCTCTTTATCTCACGGCTAACCTCGTTGTCACATGTCACTAATGTTCCCAGGTAAATAAATTCGTCGACTACTTCAAATGTTTCCCCATCTAGCACCACCGCAGCACCAACCTCCGACGGACTACCACGCACTCTGCCAGTCACCATGTATTTCGTTTTGGCAGCGTTTATGACAAGCCCTCATCTCGCAGCTTCCCTCCTGAGAGGTCCGAAGGCCTCTTCCACAGCTCTACGGTTGATAGCAATGATGTCGATATCGTCCGCAAAACCGAGAAGCATGTGCGACTTCGTAATGATGGTGCCGCTTCTCTGCACACCAGTCCGTATAGCACCTTCCAATGCGATGTTGAACAATAAGTTCGACAGCCCGTCACCCTGCTTCAAACCATCTTACGTCACGAACGAGTCCGATATCTCACCGGCTATCCTGACGCTTGATGTAGAACCTTCAAGGGTGGCACGTATCAGCTTAATCAGCTTTGTTGGGAAGCCATGTTCAATCATAATCTGCCATAACTCATTTCTCTTGACTGAATCGTACGCTGCCCTAAAGTCTATGAACAGATGGTGCGTCTGCAAGTTGTATTCTCGAAATTTATCGAGGATCTGTCGCAAGGTAAACATTTGGTCCGTCGTGGAGCGTCCCCCTCGAAAACCGCATTGGTACTCGCCAACAAAGGTCTCCTGCAACGGCCTCAGTCTGTGGAACAGGATGCGGGAGTGAATTTTGTACACGGTATTGAGAAGAGTTATGCCCCGAAAATTGCTACAGTCCAGGCGATGGCCTTTTTTGTAGATCGGGCATATGAAACCCTCCAACCAGTCCGAGGGCAATTCTTCATCAGACCACACTCTCAGCATGATCTGATGGATGGCATGATACAGCTGTTCGCTCCCGACTTTGAAGAGTTCGGCGGGAATGCCGTCCTTCCCGGCTGCCTTGCAGTTTCTCAGCTCTTTCACTGCTTTCTTCACCTCGTCCATGGATGGTGGATCCACAGCTTGACCATCATTCTCAATAGCCATCCTGCTCCTTTCGACTCCACTGTTTCCCTCACCGTTCAACAGCACACTGAAGTGTTCCTTCCAACGCCTGGCCACCTCTGTTTTATCGGTTATCAGGTTCCCCTCCCTATCGTTGCACATGACAGGGGCTGACACGTTTCGATTCCTGATTCCGTTGACCTTCTAGTAGAAGCTTCTCGCATCGTGCCTGGAGAAGCAACCTTCCGCCTCCGCAAGAATACGCTCCCAATGCTGTCGTTTCTTCCGGCGATGGAGTTTATTTTTCAGCGGCTCTTGCATCTCGATATCTACCCATGCTCTGACGAGTCACAGCCGTGGCCAACATGTGACCCCTGGCGCGGTTCTTCTCCTCCGTCACTCGCTGGCACTCAGCGTCAAACCATTCATTGGGCGCAGCTGCCGCAGTTGTACCCAACACTTCTCGCGCTGTAGTGCTGATCGAACTGTGGATGTGCCTCCACTGTTCATTCAGGTTCCCTTCAACTCTTTCCTCAATCCGTTCATCAACTTTCTGCGAGTACTCTGCAGCCACTCCTTCAGTTGATAGCCGCTGGATGTTCAACTGCATCCTCCTCGTTGCCTTGGATTTCAGCACGTTGGACAGCCGGGCGCGGATTTTGGCTACTACGAGATAGTGATCCTAGTCAACGTTCGGTCCTCTGAACGACCTCACGTCTGTAACGTCTGAAAAGTGCCGTCCATCAATCAGAACGTGGTCAATTTGAGAGCAAAGCTCTCCATTCGGGTGCATCCAGGTGTGCTTACGGATGTTCCGGCGTGCAAAATAAGTGCTACAGATAGCCATCCCCCTAGCTGCAGCGAAATTAACAAGCCTCAGGCCATTGTCGTTCGTAGTAGAGTGGAAGCTTTCCCTACCAGTTACGGGGCGGAAGAAGTCTTCCTGCCCGACCTGTGCATTTGCATCTCCGATGACAATCTTTATATCGTGTCCTGGGCACTCATTGTATGTCTTTTCCAGGAGCTCATAGAACTCCTCCTTTTCGTCATCGGGTTTCTCGTTGGTCGGTGCGTACACATTTGTTAGGCTGTAGTTAAAGAATTTGCCCTTAATTCTCAACACGGTCACTGATCGGCCTCCATCTAATAACACGCTTCATCTGTTTTCCAATTAGCACGAAACCGACTCCTCTTTCTGCTTTTACGCCGCCGCTATAGTAGATGTGGTACTGAAATGAAGTGTCCGCAATAGGATCTACTGCTCGGAATTCGCGTTCTCCCGATTTCGGCCACCGCACCTCTTGGATAGCTGCAACCTCCATATTCACTTTCCGCAGCTCTCTAGCCAGGATACTTGCGCGTGCCGGTTCGAGTAGAGTCCTTACATTCCAAGTACCGAGTTTCCAATAATCGTTGTCCTTTTTCGTTCGCCTAGGTCCATGTCGATTATTCCGTTCCGTATTTAAGATTCAGACGACCGCAGTGAACCAGTTCTTTCGCTCTTTTCGTTCCACTTTCCATCCGTGTGCGTACTCGGCGTTAGCCAGCCCCTGTGCCTGTGGGTGAGCTGTGGCAAGTTAATTTTTGCGTGCTCTCGCGGCTGCTGGATGGGTTATGTTTAGTGAAGCAGACTACGGCAGGTAACTCACTCACTTTGAAGAACCAGCTCTTTAGATCAGTTTGTGAGCGGATTGGCGGATCATCATTCGGCACAAAAAAGAGCAACGTAGATTAACGCAACTCCTAAATCCCAGTGAAAAAAGTATTCAGTTGGATATGAAACCGAACCGTAGTGGTCCCGAATTAACCTTTTGTGCTAAAAAAAATAGTTTTTTCGCTAGAGTGTCGTTTAAAAGTGAATCGCCTCTCGGTTAAAAATTTTTCCTCGAATATTCTCTGACATTCCTTGATTTTCCAGGTTTTCGACACCCTGCACGCAAAAGTTGGATGGTGCGAAACCAGTACAAAATTGTGCGTTTTTAGCGCAATTGTTGATGTAATTCGGAACCAGTACAATGATTGCGTGTTGGGATAACGCAATTAATGCTCTAGCGTTTCTCCAATGTATTTGGCAGCTCCAAACTACTACACCTGAACAGTTTCAACTGGTTTCAAGCAGTATTGCAAAGCGAGCGAGAAGCAAAACCATTCTCCTCCTTTCTGCTTGAGGACGAGACATATGCTACGCTTTTCAAGTCTTTTGCACACACGCTTTCAAGATACTTTTTCTTCTTCATGCATTCCTCTGAATAGCAACAAGCACGCACCGACAGTATGAGTGAGACTAACAACACTGGTATCAAGTATGTACAGCACGGGTGTCTCGCTCATTTCGTGAAGCAACGAGATATCGCCTTGCGCGTCGCAATCCGAACCGAAGGGAGAAGCGAAAAAGCAACCTGCAAATTGTATGTGACGTGTCTAGTCATGTCGCACATACATGTAAATTCTACGAGCGAGAGAGAAATTTCTCTCGTCGCTTGAGAAAAAAGCGCGTGCACAGATTGACAAATAATAATCAATGAGTAGCAGTCACTAATACACTTGACGTGAGAAATAAAGTGTCGGTATATGATACATATTCTGATTTCAATATATTCGCAGTACAACTGTTGCGTTATGCGTTTCACACGTTTATTGTGCGATTTCTTTGCAACATTTGTGCGAACCGGGAAGACATAACGATTGTACAAGACTTCAACTTTTGCGTGTGCCAAGGGCACGATGATCCTCCACGATTCGTGGACCACGAGAATGGTCCATGTTTCTTGGCCGTAGAAGACTAGCGGTTTGATAAGTGTTTTGTGGATAATCAAGAATGTTTGCATGATCTTCTTTTACACGGATTATTCTTACACGCCTTTTATGCGCGGTTTCTCGAAATAACACGTTTTTTTGCACGAAAAGCGTCCCTTGTGCAAAAAAAAAAATCGGGTGTAAGCGCGATTCCCGGTTATTATGCGTCTTTTTATCTCTGCTAGTATCATTGTTGGCGATCACTAGTTAGCCCGAATACACAAACTCATCTACCACCTCGATTTAGTTATTGTGGCGCCAGCACTAAATTAAAGTTCGGAAGTCGGACTTCCGACTTCCGAACTTTCTTCCGACTTCACAAACACATAGAGCAACTGCGTGTTCACACAACATGAACTGCGGGAATGATTGCAATGTATTTGTTTCTGTAAGCCGGACTGACAGCGCAGTGGCGGCTGAGATGGTTGCAGTGTTGCGAGAACAACAAAAATAAGCATCGGAAGTGAGCCTGACTGCCAGTTTATCAGCGACGTTTTGATGATTTTTATTTAAATGCACAATACTGTCAATTAGAATGATGCAAGGCTACCGATGTCTTCTCTCGATAGGGATACCATCCGTCCTGATTTAGCAGGACATGTCCTGATTTTGAGATCAATTTGGAGCGTCCTGATTTAATTTCCATATTTTAGCATTTGTCCTGATTTTTCTGAATGATGCCGGATATTCAAAAAGAAAGCAAACTGTTCATTACTTTTATCTTGACTCCGGGAAGAAACGAACTTATTTCGAACGATTTTTTTCTTTGGTTGAATCTTAATGAGAGAAATTGTCTAGTCGTTGAAATCGTTAAACGTTTTTTGACAATTAAGTTTATTTCAAACAGTTTACTAATTACATTTTTCAAGGTATCTAGTAACGCCTAATAAATCAAAGTTGCGAAATTGAATCGTTCGAGAAATACGTTAAATATGAGGTTTTTGGTAGGGGTGGGCGAAACGGCTCTTTTGCAAGAGCGGCTCTGAACCGCTCAAAGAACCGTGGCTCTTTTTCGTGAGCCGTTCGTTCTTTCGCTCTTTTCTAAGAACCGGTTCATATGAACGGCTCGTGAGCCGTTCGCCCATCCCTAGTTTTTGGCGTATTTTGAAGTGCAAATCTCAAATTACGTGTTTTATTTATTGATACCTCAAAAAATAACAATAGCTTAGAACAATTTTTGCTGGAAAAAATTGTCCTGATTTTTAACTCCGACGAAATGGTAACCCTATCTCTCGAGCCTCTACTACTCATGTATTTTATCTTTGAAGTTTTCATGATTGGCCTCTGCTCTAAGTCAACGTCCCAAAGCTGCGTGTCATAACATTAATGTCGTCGGCGAAGCCAAGTAACTGACCGTACTTCCTAATGATCGTACTAATCGCAAACATAAAAGCCCATTTCCTGCCGCAACCCTGTTCGTGATTCGAAAGGACTCGAGAGCGTCTCCGAAACTCGCATTGCACGCATCACTCCATCCATCATCGCTCTAACCAATCGCGTAATTTTGGTCGGAAACCCGTGTTAGTGGATAATTTGCTATAGCTGATCTCGTTTGATACGTCGCTTAGAAGCCGTTGATTAGGTGGTGCGTGGTTACGTTGTACTCGCGGCATTTCTAGAGTACTTGCCGCAGTGCAAAGATCTGGTCCGTGGTGACGCGGGCCCCCATTAATCCCACCGGTTCGCTCCACGAATTCCTGATCCTCCCAGATCCTGACAATCCCCCAGTGTAGCGCTCTAGCCAGTGCTTCACCACCGTGTTTCAGAAGCTCGCTTGGTGATTGGTCACTGCCACGAATTTGTTGTTTTTCAACCTGCCGATTTTCTCCTGAATCTCTTGGAGGCTTGGCACCGCTAACCTAACATCGTCGTTGAGATACTCGTCGTAGTATTGTTTCCACCTTTCGATCAGCTCACAGTCGCTCGTCAAGGGATTTTCTTCCAGGTCGCGACACATATCGGCTTGTGGTACGTAGCCTCTGCGTGAGCTGTTCTGTTTCTCGTAGAACTTACGGTTATCGTTAACGCAGTATAGGCTTCACGATCTCGTTTCCCCTGTTGGCGCTTTTTGCTTCAAAGAACTGAGTTATGCCTGGTCCACGCATGTTTGTGCGAACGTTGATAATATCGGAGAAAAGTCCCGGAGAAAACATGGTCGATTTGATTTTCTGTACGTTGGTCGGGTGATTTACAGGTTGCTACCATACCACGTGAGGTGGCAAAGCTTTGACTCGCACCATCTTGGTGAACAGACGCTCGGATTGACAAAGCATTCCGTGTACCGTCGAAATATGGTTTACGCGCCAAAGATGACGCGTAAACGTTCTGAAGACACGTTTTAAATCCTTTCTGGAGCAATTGCATGATTTGCAAGTATTTTATAAAATTATGATCAAATTCGAATGTTCAAATATGTCCTTGTTCTGTAACTGTATTCCGCATGTCTTAGAACTAACGAAGCCTGACAGAGCGCAGTTTACGCTGCATTGAAACGGTGTTAATTTCTGATTATTTGATGCTATGAAAGATTCAATACTTACGTAATTTGTCACTGAATTAAAACTAGAGTTATCAACAGAAGCTTTTGAACGAATTCTTAGATTTCACTGATTCGTATCGCCCAGCATGAAACGTGATATGGTACTTCGATTGATTGGATACCAACGTAATAACTGGCTAAAAAAACTCAAAGAGACTGAACGAACAAGGTTTGTCACGCTGTTAGCAGTTCGATTGTTGTAACTCACAACCAGAATTGAAAAGCCTACTTTCAAATGTGTGAATCTATAGAAAGAACTCCAGTTGTTTCCAGATTACAAAAGGCTCTTGCCAAAGATCATACCGTTGAGCTTGGCAATCTAAAGCGTCATGACGGAATCTATACTAGTGGTCCTCGTGATACCTTAAATCTAATGATGGAAACGCATTTTCTCGGTTCTATTGAAAAGATGGATTCAGCCATCTCTGATTTAGTTAAAATTTGTTCTACGCAGACTATCTCTGGGTCTACTAGAACGGAAAGTACTGTATCAGGTGTGGCGGATGAAATTTTTACGAGAACCAGGGTGGAAAGTGCTATGAGATCCTTTGAGCCTTTCAAGTCTGCAAGTGTAGATGGAATATTTCCAGCATTGCTTCTAAAAGGTGAAGCAATACTGATTCCTTCTCTCATTGAGATTTTCAAGGCCAGTTAAGGTTAAATCATATTCCATCAAAATGGAGGGTAATAAGAGTAATCTTCATACCTAAAACTGGGAAGCGTGATAAGACGCATCCTAAATCATTCAGACCCATTAGTCTTTCTTCGGTTTGTTGAATACAATGGAAAAAATGCTGAATGAATTCATTCATACATCTTACATGCAAACAAAACCGCTTTCAAAGTTCCAGTTTGCCTATCAAACTGGAAAATCCACTATTACAGCGCTTCATACGCTGGTTATGAAAATTGAAGTCACTTTCAGCTAAAGAAATTGCTCTGTGCTCTTTCTTGGACATTGAAGGTGCTTTTGATAACGCGTCCTATTCTTCAATGTCTAGTGTAATGAGGAAAAAAGGATTTCACACAAGTATTGTTGACTGGATTCATACCATGCTTGCAAAAAGAGAAATCACTTCTGAGTTGGGAGGTTCGTCTATTACGATAAGGGCAACAAAAGGATGTCCGCAAGGAGGAGTTCTTTCGCCACTTATGTGGTCTTTGGTGGTGGACGATCTTCTCAAAAGCTTAGAAGCAAAAGGTTTCGAAGTTGTGGGCTTTGCAGATGACATAGTCATCTTGGTAAGAGGAAAGTTTGACAACATAGTTTCGGAAAGAATGCAGGAGGCTCTGAAGTATACCCAGTCTTGGTGTATAAAGGAGGGTCTCAGCATTAATCCGTCAAAAGCTGTAATCGTACCTTTCACTAGAAAGAGGAAATTCAATCTAAAAACTCTCCAGCTTGGAGGAGTAGAAATTCCATTCAGTGAACAGGTTAAATACTTAGAAGTATTCTGTGGTGATTTTTTCTTCTACATCCTGAACGCGTCCTTGCGCTGCAAACTTCGTCGAAAGAATGGTTTTCCCGACTCCGCTTTCACACGATCATTCCGATTTCCTCCAGTAAATTTCATGGTGTATTGGCCCTGACGACTCTGTTGATATTGGTTTGGTTTTTACTTGCGAAAGTGAAGGAGGGAAATATTTTTGCTTTTGTTTTCACACATAAATTGACAATTGCATATGAGAATTCGCGTAGGTGCGGACAGCCTTAAAAATCTCTTTTACTTGTGTCAGGGCCAATATATGTTGCATGAATTTAGCTGCACTCTAATAATTTCTTGAGTGATTATAAAATATATCTAAATCGATTTATCTTTTTGGATGTTCATTGCCCTTGTTTGTGTATTTAATTGGTTATCTCGACTCATATCCCACATTATCCGCCTTGTCTACTGTCAATAAAATAATGTGCAGATAAATTAATCATTAGCTTTTATAGATTTTCTCCGTTACTTCATTGACGCATGTCGGTCTTTGCAACTACTATTCCGATGAACATTTCCGCAGAGTAATGGTGTAAGAATAAAATACGGAGTACAAACCAGTACAGATATTTCAAATTCGTTATATAGATCATAGACACTTTTAATGTGAAAAGTTTATGCATTAATTTGACGTCATTGTGTCTTGTTGTTGTTTATTCAGCAGGTCTATATATATTAGTCAGCCTATAGGATAGAGAGAAGACGTAGAACTCACCGTTATGGTAACTGTCACACCAAAACGGCGGGTTCCCCCGCCAAAATAAGCTTTGCGATGTTATTTTGCGTGACTTTTTCAATATTATATGTTTAGGGACCCAAACACATCTCACGTAACAGGAATTAAACCGTATGGCAGTAAAGCGTATATCAAACATGTTTAAATTTAATATGTGTTAGAGTCACATTCCGATTCGGAACTTGACCTTCTGTTTACTATACACAGACTTCGCAGCTAACCGTTGAGTGTACAGGACAATTGCGGGGCTAGCGCTACGATCCTACTAACACTAACAGTCTGTCCCGAGTCAAGACTCGAACCTACGATGAATGGCTTGTTAGGCCAGCATCGTACCTCGAGAGCTGGGGTTCGAAAAACATTAACAATTCTTTTTTTTTAAATTGTACTTGCACACAAGTTGTTACGTAAACTAGCAAGTCCCTTTTTTCATCGCAACTTGATTGCAATACTTTGCGTCAAAACTTTCGAAACTTTAAAGGCCTTCCAGCCGTTTTGGTGTGAGCTTAATGGAAGTGAGTGTCATGGCGTCTCTCTTTTCTATAGGCTTTCTACTCCTAACGGAGCAAAGCAAATAAGATAGAGATGCCAGCTAGCTGAATAAAACACTCTTTGTCAGTCATAACCAGAGTTGTCAGGTATTTTGTTTGACAAATTTATATTATAGACACTATATATATTGATGATCTGAGAACAAACTCATGCGTAAAAGTCTCTCTAACACGAGCGGTCAACGGGGAAATTATTCCGGGACCCCTTAGCCCAAGGCCAGACATGCACAACAACCACTCGAAAGCATAACAGGCGGGAAACAAAGTGAAGACCTTTTGTTTTTGCTCGTTATCTTCCAGTGTATCTTGAAGTTATATCTAGGGATACCATCCGTCCTGATTTAGCAGGACATGTCCTGATTTTGAAGTCCTATTTTGACGTCCTGATTTATTTTTTATAATTTAGTATTTGTCCTGATTTTCTTGAGATTATTAACTTTGTTGTGTGGCAAGAATTTTTCAGAATTGTTCAATAAGTGTTTTCGATTCCGATTCGAAATTTTTCATTGGTTGAATCTCACAAGAGTAAAGACGAATTTCTCACGCGTTGAACGTTAACATTAGGCATCTGGCATTTGTTAAGTTTAAGTTGAAACAGTTAACGTGTGTTGAATTTCTAAAGTATCTACTAATGCGTAATAATTCAAAGTGGTTTGATGAAAGTCGATCGTCAGAGATACACTTTGATTTTTTTACTAGGTGTTTTTCTAAATGGATTTTCGAATTAACGGCTTTTTCAAGCGGATTCTTAAATCGAAGGATTTTTTTATTAACACCTTCTTCCCGGAGGTACGTATCCCCGCGTAATAAAAACTGAGTAAATCAAATATTACGTGTTATATTTGCTCATACTTCGAAGAATAGAATGACTTCAAATTTGTGCCCAGAAAAGGTGTCCTGATTTCTTACTTCGACCAGATGGTATCCCTAGTTATATCACAATTATCTGCCTGAAATATTTGTCCCTAGACTTCAACACCCAAATGCAATCGCTAGTTGCGTTCCGCAAATCCGCTCTTTCGTCGATACTTTTTTTTTACTTACCGCCCTTCAGCCTGTTTGTTTCGCCCTTCCGAAGTTTTTTTTTATTGCCTACTGCTCTTACGTTGTTATTTTTTTTTGCTTACCGCCCTTCCGTCGGTTTTTTTTTGCCTAACGCCCTTTCGTCGTTTTTTTTGCCTGCCGCCCTTCCGTCGGCTTTTTTTTTTGCTTGCCGCCCTTCTGCCGGTTTTTGCCGTCCTTCCAATGTTTTCTTTTTTTTTGCTTACCGCCCTTCCGTCGTTTTTTTATTGCCTACCGCCCTTCTGTCGGTTTTTTTACTGCCTACCGCCCTTCCGTCGGTTTTTTTTTGCCTACCGCCCTTCCGTCGGTTTTTTTATTGCCTACCGCCCTTCCGTCGGTTTTTTTTATTGTGTACTGCCCTTCCGTCGGGTTTTTTTGCTAACCGCCCTTCCGTCGGTTCGAAATCGATTGAGCAAGGGAAAAAATATCGATTTAAAACATCGATGAATCGACCTGCAAAATCGATTTTACGAAAAAGGGATTGATCTCGCCCATTGCTACGTCGCAGTCAGAAGGGTGCCAATCCGCTCATCCGTGGGAAGCAAACTTGAAATCAGAAAATAGCCGAATATTGCTTCCATTCGGGTTATTCGCGTTGAAAGAGATTTTGAAGGCTGTTCGCACCTACGTGAACTCTCATATGCAATTGTCAAAATGTGCGTGATGACAAAAGCAAAAATATTTCCTTCCTTCTTTTTCGCATGCAAAAACCAAACAAATATCAGCAACACCGTCAACGCGAATTGGACTCAAAACAGTCACAATTTCATTATTTCCCTCCCCGCACTATCAAAATGGCGACCTCCTTTTTCGGAAATTAAATCACTAAGAAATTTTGTGTCTACAGGAACCACCAAGGATCTTCGAATTATTCAATCACTGATTTTTTTTCACTATTCACCGAATTTCACAGTTTAAGTGTTTTTCTCACCTTCTGGGAGCAACTGCGCCATTGTGGTGATTTTTTCTTCTACATCCTGAACGCGTCCTTGCGCTGCAAACTTCGTCGAAAGAATGGTTTTCCCGACTCCGCTTTCACACGATCATTCCGATTACCTCCAGTAAGTTTCAAGGTGTATTGGCCCTGACGACTCTGTTGATATTGGTTTGGTTTTTACTTGCGAAAGTGAAGGAGGGAAATATTTTTGCTTTTGTTTTCACACATAAATTGACAATTGCAGATCTGAATTCGCGTAGGTGCGGACAGCCTTAAAAATCTCTTTACTTGTGTCAGGGCCAATATATGTTGCATGAATTTAGCTGCACTCTAATAATTTCTTGAGTGATTATAAAATATATCTAAATCGATTTATCTTTTTGGATGTTCATTGCCCTTGTTTGTGTATTTAATTGGTTATCTCGACTAATATCCCACATTATCCTTAATGCCAAGCTTAACTGGAATGCACATCTTGACTATGCAATCAACAAGGCGGTCAGTGCATTATGGTTGTGTTCCAAAACCGTTGGAAGAAAGTGGGGCTTGAGACCAAAAATGGTGATGTGGATATTCACATCGATTATACGTCCAAAACTGACCTACGCTTCGTCAGTATGGTGGCCGAAAACCAAAGAATCCACCGCCAGAACAAAGCTAGATAAAGTTCAACGACTTGCGTGCATTGCTATAACAGAAGCAATGAGCAGCACCCCATCAAAAGCTCTTGATGCAATTCTCCATCTGTTGCCGTTGTACGAATACGTGCAACTAGAAGCAGAAAAGAGTGCATTGAGGCTCAAACGAACAAAAACTATCTTGTCAGGTGATCTTGTGGGTCACCTGACTATACTGGACTTTTTCAAAAGAGGGCCAGTGATGAGTATGAATGGAGACCGGATGGCACCTCAGGATAATCATGATATTCCCTACAAGGTATGCGAAACGTCGCGTACAAACTGGGAAGTCGGAGTTCCTGATGTCCGTCCCGGTTCAACGCTATTTTTCACAGATGGCTCAAAAATAGGTACAAAAACTGGTGCAGGAATCTTCGGCCTTGGAATTATCATTTCAGTGGCAATGGGACACTGGCCAACAGTGTTTCAAGCAGAGATTTTTGCAATCCTTGAATGTGCGTATGTTTGTCTGACTAGGAAATACAAACATGCAAATATTTGTATTTTCTCTGACAGTCAAGCAGCGCTGAAAGCACTTGATGCTTATAAATGTACATCCAAGATTGTCTGGGAATGTATTCTCACATTTCGACAGCTGTGTCAAACAAACTCAGTAAATTTGTATTGGGCTCCAGAACATTGTGGTATTGGTGGGAATGAAAGGGCAGACGAACTTGCAAAACAAGGATCTAACTCACAGTTTATCGGCCCAGAATCTTTCTGCGGTATATCAAACTGTGCAGTGAAAATGGAGCTTAAACGATGGGAGAAACAAAAAGTGATAATCAATTGGTTGGATGTCAAAAAGTGTTCCCAATCTAAAAGATTTATAACACCAAACGAAAACCATTCAAAAAAGCTCCTAGAGCTCAACAAAAGAGCTCTTTGTACATATGTCGGCCTAGTAACGGGGCACTGTCCGAGTAGATATCATTTAAAGAACATTGGCCGGGTTCAGGATGATATCTGTCGCTTTTGTAATACGGAACGCGAGACATCGGAACATCTGCTTTGCAGTTGTGGTGCATTATTTAAACGCAGATCAAGGCTTCTTGGCAGTGGCGTCTTACAGCCCAAAGAGATTTGGTCTTTGAATCCTGGAAAGGTGATAGTTTCATAAACCATATTTTACCTGACTGGGAGCGTGTCGGTGCAGGTACCTGATCACTCACAACAATAGTGGTCATTGTATTTTGCAAAGGGACACGTATAACAATTGAATGGGATATATTACAAAAGTTCACATCAATGGAAAACTTAATCCTAATTCCCTAACAAAAAAAATAATAAATAAAAGCCCATTACTTGCTGTGTATCATAATAATATTTCTCACGATGCCTTCAACGGTTTATAAGAAAAGTATGCCTACAATTGGATGATAATGTTGTTGTAGTAAGCTATCACATCTTCTGTTTTGCAAGTAACGCCCGAGAGCATCAAATCTGTGTAAATTAATGAAAAAATATCAATAGGAAAATGTTGGGTCTAATATGCTTCGCTTTTCACAATTGTGGGTATTGGTCATTTCACATAGAGAAGTATCATGTACGATGTTTTGAATCGAAAGTTCCTTTAGACGCAGTAACAATTTTAAACAATTTAACGAAATCTGTGAGCAATTTTAGCCGAAAAGGAACGTTTGTTTTTTTTGTATTATTATTTGTAACATTCAAAAGTTCTAGGTTGAATGAATCTATAACTCGGTTGTTCATTTAACACGAAGTGTCCTTACTATTGCATGAGTTATACCATTAGTTTTTCTACTTTACATTAAGATCAAGGGACTCCGCCTTCAACCAAGTGCATTATTTTAATTAAAACTTTTATCAGGTATCATTCTAAGAATTTAGTAATCCAACGCCCACTCATTATCGGCGAGGAAAGCATCTACGACCTCCTTCATGGAGTAATTGGAAATCAGTTGATCCTGCGTCAGTTTCACTCTGGTGACGGGATCAAAGTGGCCGACGCGCTGTAAATGCTCCTCGATGTCCTTACGCTCGTAGGTCATACCGGACGGAGTAATAACAGGATCAACCAACAGCTCGAAGCTGATCTTTCCGCACAGATAGTCGGGCACTTCTCGCTTCTGCAAAATTATTATTTCTTGGTATAAGTCAACTCGTTTGAACGTGTAAACCATTATGTTGTCTTACCCTTCGTCTTTCGTCGATCTTTGCAAAAATGTTGTTCAGTTCGGTGGTGTGATTTTCCTAGATTTACAACGAATAAAGGATTATCAAGTTTAGTCCAATGTACAAAGCAAAATGTAAGCCTTACAGATTCACGTTCGATTTCCATAGTTTTTTCACGAGCCGCATCCTCGTTAAGTGTATCGTCTAGTTTGAGTTTGGCTATTCTGTTCTCCATATCCTCACTTATTAATCTGCAAATCAAAACAGCCATATTTTAGTGGTTTATACTGAAAAACTTTATGATTAATCAGTCAAGCATTCGCAGGACTACTGGCTGAAACATATGTGCAATTCGACATTTTTCACCTGTTTAAATAGCTTTGTAGTTCTATTTCTTGACAGATACGCTTTTCCTCTTGTATATTCCAACGTTTTTTTCTCGCCAACCGCAGTTGCGAGGCGATATCGTCTCCGAAGTTCAGCTTCTGTTCCTTGGCTAGGTCGTGTGCCCGCATCAAGTGTTTGATGGCCTCGTCGTACGATTCGAGCTCCATCAGACTAAGACCAAGGAAAAAGTGACCCTTGACCAAGTTGGGATCCATGTCCAACGCGTGCCGACAGTCCATACAGGAAGACTCCCATCGTTTCATTTTGATATGGCAGAGGGCACGATTTGTGAAGTAAAATGCATTGGTCGGATTTTTAATCTAGGATAGAGAGAGTATAACATTACTGTTGATCCCAAATTTTGAGAGCATTTGTGAATTCTGGGATACCAGAGATTTTATCACTTAGATTTTATTGCCGAGAACACAACAGCTGAGAAATTCAGCAAAATGTTCCACAAGTTTACGGCAGAAATTTCAAGAACTTTGGCAAACAAAATGTTAATAGCTGCTGGTTTACGGTAGATCGATATATTCGCTGAATGTTCGTCGAAATATATTGCTGATATTTGTAAAAAAATTCGCCGAACTCGATCAGCTGTTGGAAAGTTTGCCGAGACAAGTTAAGTGTGTAGATCATATACATCAAGTACTGAACTTGGTTTGCCCAAGAAGCTTTAGATCACCTTCAGCTTACTAAGAAATCTGGCTAATTTACATCGTTGGCCTTCGTTTCAATGTCACTACAACTCGGGCAATTTCATTCATAAAAAGTAGAGTACACCATTATGCCACGGAATATTTGTAAACAACAAAACGAATAATCGCGAAAGACGTAAAAATAGTCCAGCTCTTGCTCAACGAAGTTGGGTTTCCCGACATGGCATGAGGGTAAGCTTATCGTCGGTAGTATGTTGCTACGCGCCATATTATACGTTTAGACATTAGAAGGTAACAGTGTTCCAAGCGTACGCTGCCTTTTTAACCAAATACATAGAACAATGCAGCATGCGTTCGGCGTTTCGAACCGTAAGCCCTCGCTGAGGTAATAACCTGTAATAATGGTATCAAAAGGAAACGAAGGAACTGGAATAAATCATTTACCTTTCGGCGCACCGAATGCACTTGTCCCTCTCTTGTGGGTGTCTTTACGTGTATTTAGGTATTCCAGATTCTTTTCCAGTATATTCTGCTCATATGCACTTTGTACCAATATCGTATTTGGATACATAGTAAAATATTTCGGGTAATAAGAAAGTTTGGTGGGTGGCATAAATATTTTGCCTATCCTAATTTTAAAAATTGCTGTTGCTTGAAAAAAACATGTTTTATTCATTTTCAACTTATCATGATGTTAAGTGGGCTGCTTCATATTATTACGAAATTCAAGTGGCATAATGAAGCTCAAATTAACCAATAGGCACAGACCAAAACGGGAAATTTATTTTTTTAAAAGAAAAATGTCATGATCAGTGACTAAAAATGAATCAGATTGCATGTTCGTTAAAAAAAAACTAGTATGTATTTTAAACGATGCGTGTAAGTTCATACGCACTAATATGATTTTGATCTCCTTTTTCATGTTACAAAATTTGTGCATGTTAGAATATTACATCATTAGTATTGATTGTCTCTGACAAACAGCATTGTATAATAGTGCTTCAGTAGATTTTGATAAAAAAAATTCGTCGATATCTACCTATAACCTTGCAGATGATTACTAATGAATGTTTACGTGAAACTACAAAACTTAAGTTGAATTGCGATAATCAATTTACATGCGATAAAGGTAAGTTGCAGACATTGAGCAAGCGAAGAATTTGTAAACATTTGTGACCTGGAAAACTGGAAGTTTATATTTGTTGAAACAATTCAGTGTTGATAAATACTCTTTTTGCGTAGTAGGACTTTCTGTTTTTAGGCTGTGAGCTATATTTTTATTGATATAATAGCAACCTTGAACTGATAAAATACGTTTGCATTGCTTTGCTAGTATTTTTTTTTGTTTCACGGTGACAATAACACCAAAATTATACACTTATCTTTTTCTCAGCGAAATTGCATATGCATACAATGGAATGAAACAATCTCCACACACCTTTTATCAATTTTGTATACATAACACGAGCGACGAGACACACATCCACAAAATTTATATAAATAGTATAAGAAATACTGATACTGAAAGTGAATATTCGTTTTTTGGAGATCTCTACTTACAATTGCTTTTGTGTACAGATTGATGGCATCGTCATACTTTCTGGCTGAAAACATCCGATTACCCTGGTCTTTCAGTTCAACATCGGTCAGGTTGGCCGTCGAATACATATGTTTACTCATTATGTATTATACAAATGTTTTGATGTGAGCTATCCCGAAAAAAGCAAAATTTTCGAAGCGCAGTTACACTCCTGATTAATCGCACTTCCCCCTCACTTTCGACTCCTTCTGACTTTTCATTCGTCGAGGATCATTTACCAAATTACAACGTTGATGAAACTCTTCAGATGACTATTCAAAAAGTTGTTCACCCAATAATCACTAATTAAATTCCTCTTGTGATCGTAAGCACAGATTTCTATTTTTCCTGTAGCAGTTACTCAACTATTTGGAAAACGAAAGGAAAATTACGCCCCACCAATGAAAAAGTACCTACTTTCTTCGCAGTACGACTGTCAGATTTTAACTAAGTGCTTTTTCTTGCAACAACGGACGATTGAAAGCAAAAAATGACAAAACAAAACAAAATATCCAATCAAAATTGTGGCAGTTGCAGAAATTACTGTCAATTGTCAATTGACGAACGTAAGTTCAATGTGAGTAGAAAAGGTGAAGAGTAGCCAAGGTTTTATAGTGGAACTAACAGCGAATTTCTTTATTCCACTGTGTGCGGGCAAAACTGCCGAGGAATAATAAAACGTCATCGCCATTTAAGACGCAAGTAAGAAAGAGATTCCAGATAATTGCTTACGAACTTAGCACGTGCGGTGGTGGGTTAAATCTGACATATTTTACAATGCGCTTCGGGCAGCACGGCAGGTCAAAACTGGGTCAAAATCGAGCGAATAAATAAGGGTTTTGACAGCAGTTAGTGAGCTTCCAGGTCAAAACGAGGTGAACTAGTGGAATAAAGAAATCCGCTATAAAATGGAGTCCCGCATAATCCATAACCGTACACGGTAAGAAAGGGAAACCCATTAATGGGTACTTTTTCAACCATTCCGCCAAAAAGTGAGCCAACCCATTTAGTGGATAAACTCGATTTACCCATTAACGGGTATACCGATTAAACGTCAAAAACTGGGTACAATTTCACTCATTTCGAGAAATGAATTTTCTCAAGGAAATGGGTGAATTTTACCCATTATTAAATAAACGGAAATTTTGTGATTATTACTCAAAAATATGAAAAGAAGTGAGAGTGAACTCAATTATTTTTAATTATTTGCAAAAATGACTCTTATTTACGAATATAGGAGTATTTTATTTGCTATCATCAATTGTCAGAATCGCTATTTTCTGTAACGAAGCCAATACCATACGGATAGTGAACATTCTAGACCTAATATAAGAAAATCTCACATTGTAAAATTCAATACTTGATATAACATACTGTTTACCTTGCAACTTCTTAAACGACGCAGTATCGAATCTCTTTTGAAGTCCTTCCATGGCGATTGTTGACAAATAATGATGAACAAAACAGATCATAGAAGTAACGCGTGCGAACAAATCGACAGAGCAAACAAAAACGATGCTTGAAGTATTTTTTCACCCATTAATGGGTAAACAACTGACCCATTTTTTTTTCTAAGAACATGTCTTCCTAATGCGTACATTTTACCCATTTCACATTTTTAAATTTACCCATTTTTTGACAGCCTCATCTGACAGAAAAAAAGGTTGTGGGTCGCTTTTTTTTAAATTTATGTTTCACGCATGTTACACATTAGTGGAAAACGTAACCGCTAAAGTCCTGTTTAAGCTCTATTTAGAGTTCCAAGTACCATGAAAATCTTATACAAAATGTCAATTTTAATTTTTGCACGTGCGTAAAAAACGAATATTGTCGAAATTGTTGAAACTGTATTAACGTCGCAGCACTAAATCGAAATCGCGACTTCCCTTGCGCGTGACTTTTCGCTGCGACTTCAAACATCCTTACGTGGGGAGTAGTGCGCTGTTTCCAGCTTTTTACGCACCATAATGGCGGTCGCTATAATGCGTGTTTGTAATATGCGAACCTCTCTGCTTACGTCAGATTTGCGATTACTGAAAAACTGGCAACACAAATGTGTTTTAACGTGTTTTGGCATTCGACGTGAGTAAGCTTTAAAATCTAAGTGTAAAATGATTGATTTTGGTATGCATGACATGGCAAACCGAAGTGTAAGACACTTGATTTTGTGCTGTGAACTGAAACGCAAGTGTATTCCACGTAGATATAAAATGTTTCATCAATTAACACAGAAGTAAGTGGAATCCACTTGGCAGTAACGTGTCGATTTTTTACAGTGTACGGTACATTTTTGAGTAATGCCCTTTTGAAGGTCGTAAAGTGCAAAAAAGTAATTATTGTTAACCACGTATTTCAACCGCCATTTTATGAAATAACTTCCAAAAAAAATGTATTTGAAAATCCCACAGTGCACAGTGGTCTTAACTCGAAAAAACGTGATCGTTCTAGATTTGACTGTGAAAAATTGATTTTATGTACTCAATGTCTTCAGCAAAATTGTTTCATAGAACAAGGCCTTACATTTGACGTTTTTAATTTTTCGATCAATCCACCTAACAGTTAGATAAAATAAAATATGTTTTCTAATTTTCAATATACCAGATAGCTTCCTTCAGCAAAGTTGTGGAAAATTTTAAAAGATAAACAATTGCTGAATACTGCGATGTCCTATCTGTATGTTGGACACGACAAAATAGAGTTTTTTGCAGAACACCTCTCTTTAAAAACAGTTTTTTGTCTATAATTTTGTCTGTAATGGTCAAAACAATGCAAAATGTTCCTTGGAATGTGTAGAAACTATTTTGGAAGTTATTTCATAAAATGGTGGTTGAAATACGTGCTTTACAAAAAGTATTTCGTCGTTTTTATATCACTTTCTCGTACTTTACGACCTTCAAAAGGGTATTACTCAAAAATGTACCGTACGATGATTTAGAAATTTTGACTAGAGATTCTGGACATCAAAACGAATCGAATGGGGTACTCAGATTTTTTGGTGCATTTTTTTTTATTATAACGGTCTGTGGGAGCACCGTGGATACGCTTTCCTTGAAATTACTGCGAAAACAGCTTTGAGGTCTGCGTCTTTTAAGAACGTATATCCACAGAGAACAGACAATGCAAATCCGGAAGCGCTACTCTACCCTTACGGCCCTCTTATGAACGGGTTGTGAAGTCAGTTGAATGGAACCTCGCTTCAATCATTTTCGCAATTTTCGGAGTTGATAGTCCCCGGTCGAGCTTCGTCTTCTGCACGATAGCTCTGTCAATTCGGCCAGTTGGAGGATGAAGGTTTGAAGGATGTCCCGATCGCTTAGCTGGCAATTGAAGGGGCTTTTTGTACATCTGTACAATCCTAGCGACCGTGCCTTTGTGAAGCTTGTGAAGTGAAGTTACGATACTTTGGCCAGTTTTGTGATGTTCTGTATAATCAAATTTCGGATACTGATCGAAATTTGTTCTTTTTTGGGCACTTTACAACAAATAACTTTCAGTTTTAAACACGAATGTGAAATTTCGAGCACGAATGTTTCAAAAGCACTTAATGACAGCTAGACACAATGTTTACATTTGAGTAAGTTGTAAAACACCCTCAAGCTCTGTGAAACACACCTAAATCGTGATATCCGTTTGGGGTTGGTAACCTTTTTTGCAGTAACAATAAGCACTTCTTCTGCTATCGTATAAAGCGCGTTACATGATAGTTAACATGCAAACACCCAAGCAACGCTGCGAATTTACAATGCAATTCTTCGTCAATGACATTATTTCAAATCGAAAAGGACTTAGCTTCATCACTCGGTATGAAACCAGGCCTCTTCTGTGGGGTATAGGTGTGGCCATTCCCCTGGCCGCGACGAAATTCACTAGCTCTCGAAGATGCAAACGCGCAGGTTAGGAGGGAGGAACTCGTCCGTTCGGTCATTGGAAGACATAACCTTCACTCGTCAACTAACAAAAACGGCCTGAGGCTGATGAATTTTGCCGCGGCCAAAAGAATAGCTATATGTAGCTTCTAATCTCCACGTTAGAATATTTGCAAACACACCCGAAAGCATCCAAATGGAGAAGCCAGCTCCCAGATCGATCAATTGACGGTTGGCACTTTTCGTATGATACTAGTGTTAGGTTTTTTCGGGGACCAAACATTGACTCTGACCATTATTTCGTCGTTTGTAAGATCTGCGCATGGTTGTCAAACGTGCTGAAATCTCGCACAGAGAGGACGATGCGTTTTAGCATACAGCGGTTGAAATCTGATGGTGTGGCAGAAGAATACGCCAGAGAGTTGGATCAACGGATCACAGAACAGCAGGAGGAACGAGTGGAAGACTTAAATGGGCTCTGGAGTAGTATTTACTGTGCCATTGATACTACTGCGAGAGAGGTGGTAAGTACGACCCGTGGAAGACAGCGTAACAGCTGCTTTGATACTGAGTGCTAGAGAGTGACGGACGAGAAAAACCTTGCTAGGAGCCGCATGACCACTGCAGCTACACTTCAAAACATAAAGAGATACAGGGAGGCAGTCTGCCGAAAATAGAGTCCACCGTTGGAAGAAACTCGAGCACGAGAAGCAGGCGCTAGCCAACGCAAAAGACAACTTTGCTAGGAACGACGGGCGGAGCTTCTATCGAACAGTCAACAAAGTCAGAAGCAGAAATTTCCCTGTGCTGATCATGTGTAATGACACCGACGGCAACCTGCTTACGGATAAACCAACGATTGCAGCCAGGTGAAAGGAACACTAATTAGTGAGCTGAAAAATGGCAAGGTCGCTAGGAAGGATGGAATCCCAACCGAACTTCAAAAACCGAGAAGCTAGCGGCTGTACTACGCGATCCACCAGATTTTACTGAGGATCTGGCTAGATGAACAAATGCCGAACGACTAGTGGGAAGGCCTCATATGCCCAATCTACAAAAAGGGCCATCGACTGGATTATTGCAACTTTTGAGACAAAGGTGCAGTAAGAAGAGCAAGCGTGCAAAGAAACGGTACGATCAGAGTTGCCAATGTTCCAGTTCAAACTGGATTCTTACAGGCAAGGTTGAGATAAAAACAAACAAATAGGTCTTATCAGATCATGAAAAAAAAAACATTAGTTTGTTTTTTGTTACGTAGCAGTTCAAAAATTAATTAGTTTTAATGAGATTGCTAGAAATAATTGAAATTTAAGCTTCACTAATGTTACGTAACAAAATGTTGCAGCAGTCCTTATGTTAAAAGATAAAGTAAATGAAAAAATCTTTAGTTTCCTAAATTTGAGACAGATTGATTGCGTGATTTGAAATTTTCAGACCATAATTTTAACAAATTGTGAGCTCAAAACAAAACATTTTAAATTAAAATGAGTAATTTTTTTACAAAGTGATATCTCTTTAGTTGCTCTATTTAAAACTGATGCTGGATTCCATCACAGAAACACAACCTCTCTCTCATAATTTTTTTGTTTGCTTTTTGACGTATAATACGTCTTACAGCAACATTTACAGAGGTCCAACTTCAATACAGGGATTCAATTTCGAAAACCGAAAACATCGGGAACGTCACGAAAATTGTCCAATTTCAAACGTTTTAAACTCAGTCAGTTTCCAACCGATTTCCGTCATTTTTGCAGCAATCGATTGAAAAATCATCTAAGCATCCGCCCAAATGCAGAAAGTTGTAATCTGATTGTTCGAACTAATTGTTGAATTGTTGAAAATTGTTGAACCTTGTCGAAACGTAAATGTCGACCTTTGTTTGGTCGCTTGCTGCCTTTCCCTAAAAAGGACGACAGAATGGAGTACCTAGTTAGCCGGGAATACACTCGTTGGGCTATATAAGAGACTGCTTCTCCTCAAGCAAGCTCAGTTTACTAGCAGCGGGCAGCAGCGGCGTGGAGCAGCAGCGAGCAACAGCGGTGGCGGTAGTGGTTAGCTGCAGTTCCTATTTTTCCAGTTCGGCTCCCCTTCGATCTGAGTTGGACCCCACCAGCGGTAATCCAATTCAGATATCGTTGGGTGAATACAGCCAGAAACTGAATAAGACTCGCACTGCCAGGTGGTTTGAGAAGCCACCATCTAGCGTGTATGTATATGGGGTGTGGTGCACACACATATGTAACGTGTGTGAATATCTATAGCGTGTGTAGCTAGCGTGCGTGGCTAACTATATAGCGCGTGCATGTCTATAGCGTGTGTGGCTTGCTATATAGCGTGCGTGACTTGCGTGTGCATGTCTATAGCATGTTTGTGCATGTCTCTAGCTTATGTGGCTTGTTATATAGCATGTGTGGCTAGCTATATAGCGTGTGTGGCTAGCTATATAGCGTGTGTGTGCATATCTACAGCGTGCGTGGCTAGCAGTATAGCGATTGAAAAATTTTCATATGTAGTTGCGAATAAATCACCTCATGTTGATTTCCAATATTACAGTAAATCATTCAGAACTAAATTAAAAATTTGCCATGTATTGACAAACATTATTAACCTCTTTTGACTTCAGCTAAGCCCCAAAGTTTACTGAGTGTATTTTAACATTTATTTGAAGAATGTTTTAGCCAGTGAGCCTGAATCACATCAGTTGTAAAATTATCTACGCTACTGCAAACTGACGAAAATTGTTCGTATTAAACCTAGTTAACCGGGAATGCACTATTGGCCCTCGTCTATAACCTCTTCGTAGCCACTGCCTAAATTATGCTATCTCAGTGCAACTCTATACAAAAGACAGCCTCAAAACAATTTAATTTCATTCTTGTTTTTGATACGGCAGCAAGTGAAACTGCATAGCTGCACATAGCTTCTGCTGTTGTTCATTGTCGTTTGCAGGGCCAGAGAGATCATTAAATTGATTAACCCCATTGAGTGTATTCCCAAACCTATTGCAAGAAATACATTGACTTAAGACCGGCTGTCGTATTCTACGTTAACTCTGCGGTCGTGTCTTATAGAACAACCTCTTCAACTTTTCTCAAATTTATTTCGTATTTTTTTTTTCCAATTTTTTTCAGAATTCTTCCAGTTTAATTAAAAGTTTTATTGGCAACTCTGGATACGATCATCAAGCCGACATGATCAACGAGTGCTCGAAATATTTGACCGTAAAAATCTGCGATCGATACTTGGCGGTAAATTGGAAGATAGAGAGAGACGCAGACGCATAGAGTTGTACCAGGTATTGAAATATGCAGATATAGTGAAGGTTAAGGGGTTATATCTACCAAAATTTTTTTTTTCTTGTCATTTTTTGTTATTGGCTTAAATCATGCTAAAACTATCCTAGAATCAAAATCTACATCGCTCAAGTACTGATCTAAACTCAAAATTCGTTCAAATCTATTTTTACCCAACAACTTTCATGCTCCAAAAAATAATTTTTCGTTTATTTTGGCGATGCTCGTTTTTTTTTTCAATTTCGAGGCTTTGTAAACTAGTAGAAGTTACCTATGATCGATATCGTGTTTCAAATTTGTAGTATAGAGATCGCTGCATCAAGTTTCGACCGTTATAGCGTCTCTACAGCACGTGTTTACTCACAATTTCCATTTGTTTAGTAGATCAGCCGTTCTCGTTATGTATGTTCTTTGTTTGAGTTTTTTGTTACTTTTTAACTGTGAGTTATACTCAAAAGTACTTAAATATGAGTGACAAGTTTGAGTTTTGCGTGGGATCGGACGCCAACTGCGTCAAAGTCACTGAGCGTCGCATGTCTGATATCACGAAAGAGCGTAGGCGCAGCCTTAGATCAGATAAAATAAAAGGAAGAAGTGGAACTTTGTGGCTCAGGGGTAGCTGACTGAAGGTTAAAAAATTATTAGAGGCTTTACTGTTGCGATTCCTAAGATTTATAGCAATTTGAAACTCTAAACGCGTTTTTCTCAAAACCATGTTTTCAAAATCGGCGAGCAGTAGAACTGAAAAAGTTTACATCCGATTGACTTGAAATTTTAACTGTAGCTTCTTCATTAGATTATCTAGTGAAGTACACACGATTTAAGCGATTGATTAACAGCAACTAAAGTTATAAACAATCGAAGTCGATTTTTTTTGTCGAAACAGAATTTTTTTTTCAAACCGTTGCCATTTTGCAAAGAAATATTCTAAAAATATAATCATGTGTACTTCACTAGCGACACTTATGTAGATAATGAAAAATTTTTTGTTTTGGTTATAGGTGGAGTTGGGCACGACTTCTACTGCTCGCCGCGGAGCAACTTAAAAAATAAGTGGTTCACGGCAATCACTGCACAGCCGCCATTTTGTAACAAAAATAGCAATAAAAATATTTCTTCTATTTTGCAAGAGTTGCTCAATCCAATGATATATTACTTATATACCTTACATCTTGAATGTCCTGTAAAAAATTCATGAAAAAGCCTTGTTTTTTTGAGCATTTGGTAGATATAACCGCTTAAGACTGGCTTCTATGGGCTGGACATGTAGCCAGAGTGCCTGACGAGAGAGCCGCCATAACTATATTCAGCAGAGAACCAGAACTACTTCCTTGGGCCTTAGACCGGTGAACGGTCCGTCGGCCAACAATGTACAGTAAGTACCATTCCAAGGAACAAGGGACGGTTCTATGTAAAAAAAATCACTCTCGAATAGCATTTTATTAATAATTTTTTATCATTTGTCGTTTATTTCGCCTTTTGTTACTTCCTTCCATTTGTTGCCTTCAGTACATCTTCTTGCGTGGTTTCACTCGTCTAAATATTTTCCTCTGTATATAACAGAGTCGGTTTAGCATTTAGAAATGCGCTCTACTCATATCCCATGCCAACTTGTTCTATTAGTTAAGTTGGTATTGTTTCGTTTCATGTTTTATATTTCTAGATTACAGTTGATGTCCATTTAGCACGTTTCATTTGCCATTTATATAAACGGTTACGTTAAGCTACTAGTACCATCGATATTATTTATTTTTGGTTTACACAGTTTTGCTTGCTTGCGTTTGCTTTAACAACATTCAATGGTATTGGGTTTACTGGCTGCTCAGCATGTTTATATTGGTTATATTTTGCAGTAAACATCGCTTTTTGTAGCGGTCTTCCCGGTCTACGCGGTCAACATTCACACATTAATGGAAAAGCATATCGAACATGCAGGACGTTATTCGGTAACACTTTTTCCTCGCTCGCTTTCTCGCTTATTTGTTTTTTTGAATGCGAATAAATATTTGTTTATTTATCGTCGCTTCGGTGTAGTACGGCATGTAGTTTATTTCTTCCTTGATATATCGTTCCAATCTTCTCTCTTTGTAATTTGTGCATCGATTGATAGAAAAGATATTAACATATTGCAACCAAAATATACTCTGTGTTCCACATTCAACCTAATCCATCTGGAAGTAATGGGTTATGTACAATAATTTTGTTTAAAATCTCTTGGTAATATAGTTTGTATATCACTGAAGTTTCTCAAATGCTTGAGTTTGATAAATGATATTTTGTGTTATATTTTTCTCTGCTTGGCTTGATAAATATATATATATATATATATAACGTTCTATGTGGCGTCATTTCGACATCTTATTATCTCGTTCCGCAGTGTTCAATTATAGTTTCAATATATAGATGCTTCTCTATTGATTTATAAAGATTCCATCAAAATATGGACAAACGCAAACACAAAACAGCTTCACATAATTTGTAAGGTATCTAGTAACTGATTATATACTTTTTTGTAACATTTTGCTTTGATAACAGGTTTATAATGCTATGGGACCAAATTGGGTTGTTCTACGATTATACAAGTAATCTAATAGCGGCAATCAAACAGTAGATACAAAAAATATTTTGCTTGTTTTTAGATAGAATAGTGAGCAAATAACCAAACGACAAAGCTACACAATTTTTTGATCCCAAACTTAGCCATAGTAACACATATGGGTCGGTTTAGACTATATTTTACTTAACTTAAACGCTACTGAGCCGAACACATTAGTGTTTCATGTTATATTTTGTTATTTCTTGTGGTCTCGACATACATGCGTCGTTATTCGAAACAGTTCTGATGATGAGAGATGTTCGAAGGTTTGATTTATACTATACTACTTTTTTGACCGTTTCGAGAAAACCTATAATTGCAGAACGAACAGAACATAGAATTTTTTTTCAAACACCCAAATGCTTCTGTTATAAGAAATTATAGTGTAGAATTTATCAGCTTTTGGTAAAACCATATTATATTGATAATAACTAGCTTGTTTTACTCCTGATATTCAAAATCGTAGAACAATTTGCAGAACTAAACGTTGATCCAAATTGCGCTCACTGAACATCTTCGATCGCGAAGCACGATTGCGTCTTGTCTGAGTGTTAATCATTTCTTAGTAGATCAATTTGACAAAGTTTCTCGTTTTGTATAAATATAATACCAATGTTGTTGTGTTACAAAACATGACGTCAGAGATTCATTTCCGGTTTTAACATCAATTCCCATTCGATTGTGCTGCGTTAGAGGCTGAGACACTTAATTATCTCACATACTCTATCGTATTGTTGGTTGTTGCTAGGGAAAAAAATTCTATTTTGTGTAAGTGTATAGTATACCTACTGTCCTAATTTCGCTGGACTTAACACTAGTTCCGGTTCGGTCTTGGTAGTGGTCACGGCTGATGAATGTAGCAATGATGAAGTCGTGGTGATGGTATTGGTACCATGTGTTAGTGGTTCGTATGGGCCGGGACTAACTGCTGGGGAGGATCCTGGAAACCCCGTCATAGGAGGAGGTGAAAGAAGATAGCTGCTACTGCTTGTGCTGCTATTATTGTGCGTCAGTCCTGCTGCTGTAGGTGATGGTGTGAGTGGGGAAATGTGAGACATTAACGCTGCCGCACTTGGTAGATACGAGGTCGACGGCAGCGGTGATAGTGATCCTGGTATCGGCTGGTTGCTTATGCTGGGAGCAATGTTCGCTCCGAAGGCGGACTTAGACGAGGTTGATTGTGTAGCTGATTGCGCTGTTAGCAGTGAAGATGTTGCATGCAGCGTTGTAGTTATCGGCACCGTGAGTATTGATTGTGGTTGTGCATTGTTAGTTGGTAAACAAACCGGCGTGGGACCAACGACCATTAGTGAAGTTTCCATCAATAAACCACCACTACCACCTGCCGCTGCACCACTGCTTCCGGGAGACAGTGAAGACATCGGTGATTCTGTAGTTACGCCATCTTTCGGCTTCTGCTGGTTGACTGAAGTTCGTTGACGTCGAAGCTTGCTGTCTTTCCGTTGGTGGTGCGAATCAGCCGAACGTGATTGTTCTTCTTCCCCAGTAAGATCTATCACCTGAGTGTCGGAAACATTCCCTGCAATATCGTGCGGACGATGTTTGTGACTGCGGGCGTCATCGTCGTTGTCCTCGCCGTCTGATAAACTAACGATGTCTATCACACTAAGCGTGTCAGCCTTGAGGGAAGAGATTTTCTTTAGCTCTAAAGGTGGTTCTGAAATGAGACAAAACATTAACTTTCTATTCGATGGTACCCGAAGGCTGGCCATGCTAACCTTCTGTTTTATCCGGCTCCTTAATAATAGGAACGATACGGTTTGATGAAACTTTCTGCTCGTTTTGAAGAAACAATGAGGTGGTTGCTATTTGCCGAAGTGCTTCCACACCCTCGTACGTTTTAGTTTTCACAATCGACTTAGGATAGATTTGCGGCTGTTTCGTCTACGAGAGAGATATTCAATACAATTAGTGTGGTTCTAGTTATAATGTTTTGGGCTCAACACCTCTCTTAAAAAGAAACTGTAGGGCACCGAACCACCGGATGTTTGACGAAAAAATTTTACTCATTAAAAATTAGGTGTAAGGATTGTATCGGAAGAAGTAGTAAATGTTGAATACCTACGTCATTGCACACAAAAAGGTGCAAATCGTGTTTTCACAGAGTATCTTCTTCACATGTTAAAAGTATAAACACACGTCAAGTTGAAAACGAAAGCATAACGTTACTTCTTTATTCTGGCCATATTTAGCGTCGGCTTCTGATGCCCGATCTACTTTGCAATGGCTCTCCGATAAAAATGTCATACACATAGGTAGATAAAAATGTCATACACATAGGTAGACAAATCGCTAATCCTTCAGAAGTTGATTGGCGCTCATGAAGAAAACGTGAAAACGTAAAAACGTTTTTGAATAAACTGTTCCTTGTTCGTCATTTGTCTGATTTTGTCTTTGTCTGTGTAAGCCAAAGGCCAAAGTTAAGGTTGAGGTTTCACGCAATTCGGAGCAACGCATCCCATCCCGCAGCGCCACTTGAATGCAGTTGAAGTTTCATCTGTGCTGACTCTCATTAAGTGGAATCAAACCGACAGATAGGCTAAGTCAATTCTTGTTGGATTCACAACGGATGAAATCCTTGAATTTGTTCAGTAAAGGAAAACGGTTGCTGAAATGTGGAAGGTTCTAGAAGAAATCTTATGAAAAAATCCGTTTCAAGTCAAACATCACTAAGAAATCAGTTGGCACGTTTACGGGAGAAGGGTGAATCCTCCTTGTAAGCTCATTTCGTTGGATTTAATAATCTTGTCCGCCAATTCAAGACCGCAGGAGCGAAAATGGAAGAAGGTGACTCGGTAGCTCCACTATTCTTAACATTACGCGACAGCTTATAAAACAGTCCCAAGCCGTGGTGTTGCCTTTGCTGTACGTAAGAATCGCGTCCATTCCACTCGGTCGATGGTTGCAGTTTGCCAGCTCTGCAGTCTGCGTAGGGTCCGCAGGTCGTCTTCCACCTGATCGATCCACCTTGCCCGCTGTGCGTCCGTCTCGTCCCTGACGGGTTGGTTTCAAGAACCATCTTTACCGGGCTATCGTCCGACATCCATACAACACGCCCAGCCCACCGCAACCTGACAATCTTAGCGGTGTGGACGATAGATGGCTCCCCAAGCACCTCCTGCAGTTCGTGGTTCATTCACCTTCTCCACACTCCGTTCTCCATCTGCAGTTCACCGAAGAAGGTACGCAACACCTTCCGCTGGAAAACCGCAAGGGCGCACTGGTCCTTCACAAGCGTAGTCAATGTCTCATGCCCGTAGAGGACTATCGGTCTGATCAGCGTCTTGTGAATGGCTAACTAGGTGCGGCGGTGAAATTCTACTCGATGGGAGCGTCTTCCGGAGACCAAAGTATGCACGATTTCCTGCCATAATGCGTCGTTGAATTTCTCTGCCCAGATACACGAACTCTTTGACCACCTCGATTTCATCACCACCAACTTGAATTGGAGGTAGAAGGTTAGCTCTGTCTTCTCGTGAACCCCTTCCTTTCATGTACATACTTCGTCTTCGATGCATTGATGACCAGTCCAATCCGTTTGGCTTCGGCCTTTAGTCCGATGTACGTATCCGCCATCTTCACAAAGGTCCGAGTCACAATGTCGATATCGTCGGCGAAACCAAACAGTTGAACCGACTTTTGGAATATCGTGCCACTCGTGTTAACCCCCGCTCTTCTAATGACATCTTCCAGGGCAATGTTGAACAGTAGGCACGAGAGACCATCGCTTTGCCTTAAACCTCTTCGGGTTTCAAAGGGACTCGAGAGTGCCCCCGATACTCGAGATACACACATCACTCGATCCATCATCGTTTTGGCCAACCGCGTTAGTTTGTCCGGAAATCCGTAGTCGTGCGTAATTTGCCATAGCTGGTCTCGATCGATTGTGTCGCTGATTTAGAATCGATAAACAAATGATCTGTGGGCACGTTGTATTTGCGGCATTTCTGCATGATTTGTCGAACCGTGAATATCTGATCCGTGGTGGCGCGGGCACCCATGAATCCCGCCGGTAGTGCCCCACGAACTGCTTCGCAAATGGTGATAGTCCACGCCTGAGTATTTGGGAGAGTACCTTGTAGGCGTTCTGCAGAGTGATTCCCCGATAATTGCAGCACAGCAGCTTGTCGCACTTTTTGTAGAAGGGACACACAATACCCTCCATCCACTCCTCCGGTACTCGTTCTTCCTCCCAAACCTTGACAGTGACCCAGTGCACGGCTCTAGCCAGTGTTTCTCTACTGTATTTCAGTAGCTCGCTGGGAAGTTGGTCCACTCCAGCAGCTCCTCTACATCCAGGAGATTGGGGGCTGGAATCCTGTTGTCTTCTGCTCGTGCATCAAGATCAGTTGCCATATTGTCCTCGCGCTCTACTGCTACTGCATCGCCGTTTAGATGCTCGTCGAAGTGCTGCTTCCACCTTTCGATCACCTCACACTCGTCTACGCGACAGCTATAGTCCCCTGATGGTAACCCTCCAGAATCTGGAGGAGATGTACGGTCAAGCAACGGCTGTCCAAAAAAAAAAAAGGGTGGATCGCCAAAATGACTTGACTGGTGCGGGGTTCGTCGGAGGTAAGAAGAAACAGCAGAAGAAGTTTACCGGCAAGTGCCATCGCTAGGGCAAGGTCGGGCACAAGCAGAAAAACTGTCGAAAGGAAATGCTATAGCGGTACTCTATGAGAAGGCAGACGCGTTTATGGTAGATGGTGGACAGTCAAATTCCAATTTCTAGGACTATGAAGCAATAGCTATAACTCAGTGGCAGATAAAAGTCGCACCATGGACCAAGGCCCCGAAAATTGGTCAAATGAGCAATTTAGCTACTACAAGAATTGAAGAACCCCACAGTAAAACGTAGAAGCTGAAAGCTTCAATCGGACGCGGGTTCAAAAGCTTAGATCAATTCTGCCTAGTTCAAAAGCATCGAATTGTTATGGTCGGAAGGCAACGTACATCCTGAATGGTTACCCTACAGTGGCTTTGACTGGAAACGTTACCCTTTGTAGTGAAGGAGATAAACGTAAAATCAGACCTTCGCTAGATACGAATTTTGGGATGTAGTGCTATGACATGGATCGGGAACCAGCAGAGAAACGAAATTAGACCCCAAGAGCTGGGAATTAGTAATGATTGGCTACACTCTGAATGGATACCAGCTTTAGGAAAAAATGGTGAGCAAAATCGTTATTGTGAGAGGCGTCTAGTTAAATGAAAAATAGTTCGCTTGCACTAAGGAAGACACAGCGGACCGAACGTTCACTCCGCTTAGGACTGAAAACAAATTCGATCCAGCGAAATCGAAGGTTGTGAATCGCATCTTTTTCACTTGGACATACTTTTTTCACGCAAGCTCTTTACACGCATGCTAGCGCAAACTCGACTTTTCAGCGCGTGCATAATCTGTCAGCTCAGGCCTATTTTCACTTCTTTCGAAGTGAAGTGTTTTCACAACACATTTCGCTAGCGAAAATTTACGCTTTTTGCCTTTCTCCTAGAAAGGTATAGCAATCACTTGCAAAACCGAAGATATAAAAGTGCTCCAAAGGGCCGAATGGCATATATCACTCGACTCCGAATTGATCAACATTATTATCAGACAAGCGGACTAGTTAAGCGTTAACTGATGAATTATGATTGAACACGTGGTTTCAAAGTTTGGCTGCCCTATACGTTCCCATTTCATTTGATTCATTCCGCGTCGAACACTCGACAGAAACGGACGTGCAAAGTGGTCGTTCTATTACAATGCGGTCCGTGTGTACGAATAGCCAAACAAAAGAGTGTATTATTCGCGCTAAAGGCCAACTAGATTGTGAGTTGTGTCGATACGTTCTGTACCCGGCTCACAACTTTGGCTGTATTGGTGCAAAATACCAGCTGCAGTTTTGATCTGTGCACCGTGAATAGATCTTCTTAATCCAAGCCCATCAGTTGACAGTCGAGTCCGTGTCGCTGTGCTGAGTGATCTCACACCCGGCTCACTGCTGGTGGCTGTATTGGTGCTGCTGTACTGGTGCTGCTGGCTGCTTTGGGTGCAGCTTCGAACGATCGAACAACCACTGCTGGAAGGAAGAAGTAAAGAGGTACGTGTTCTTGTCGGCGCTAGTGCGCTAGTGCGCTACATTTAGCGCAATGGATATAGATCCCTCGCCTCCCGTGCCACCATCCCCAAACCCCCCTGACCCTGACCCTTCTGTTACCCCCTCCCCTGTTCATTCTCCAGTCCCCCCTCGCCCCAGGCTTTACCCGGACGGATCTCAACAGGGCAGCTATACTGTTTATTTTCGTCCAAAGGCAGGAGTGAATTCAAAGCGTTTAAACATACTGCAAATTGCTAAAGACCTGACGAAGGGGTACAAGGCCGTGACCGAAATTTCCAAGGTCCGACCTAACAAGCTCCGTGTCGTGGTCAGTGATCTGGCACAGGCCAATGCTATCGCTTGCTCTGAGCTCTTCACACGCGAGTATCGCGTCTACATACCCGCACGAGACGTGGAGATCGACGGTGTCATAACCGATTCGAGTCTGTCTGTCGAGTGTATCCTAAAAAGCGCAACCGGTTGCTTCAAAAATACCGAAACACAGGCGAAGATTTTGGATTGTAAGCAATTGCGGTCCATGTCTCTCGTCGGCGGTAAAAAAGTTTACACTCCGTCAGACTCGTTTCGCGTTACGTTTGCCGGATCTGCACTCCCTAGCCACGTCTCGATCGACCGGGTTCGTCTGCCTGTGCGATTGTATGTACCCCGTGTTATGAATTGCACCAATTGCAAGCAGTTAGGCCACACAGCCGCCTACTGCTGCAATAAGGCACGATGTAGCAAGTGTGGGGAGACTCATGCGGAAGATTCTTGCTGTTAATGCTGAAAAATGTATTCACTGTGGGGAAAACCAGCATGAGCTCTCCACATGCCCGGTGTACATGCAGCGCAGAGATAAAATCAAGCGGTCACTTAAGGAGCGTTCAAAGCGTTCTTACGCTGAGATGCTGAAGAAGACCGTGACCACTTCTACCATAACATCGAACCCCTTTGATCTGTTGCCCTCTGATGAAACCGATTCTGACGATTCATCAGCGGGAACATCTTATGCCAATCCTGGGGAGTCTAGGAAGAGGAAAAATGTTTCTTCTCCTAAACTTCCCCGTAAAGGTCTTAAGATTTCCCAAAGTGTAATGAAAAGTACGAATAAACCAAACAGTGCTGCGGAAAAACCGTAGCAAACTCCTCCTGGGCTTGCAAATTTAAAGTCCCAGAAGGTGTTCCCAGCACTGCCAGGAACATCTAAAACCCCAGTTGTTCCTTTTGCACATCCAGTTGATGAAACAAACTCTGGATTAGTGAAATTTTCTGACATTGTGGACTGGATTTTTGAAAATTTCAATGTACCCGATCCAATTAAAAATTTTCTTACAGCATTCCTCCCAACAGTTAGATCATTTTTGAAGCAGTTGACTGCCCAATGGCCCCTCCTTGCAGCGATTGTATCCTTCGATGCCTAATTCAACTGCGTATATGAAGGATTCTATCTCTGTCTTACAGTGGAAATGTAGAAGTATTTTACCAAAAATTGATTCGTTTAAAGTTTTGATAAATAAAAACAAATGCGATGCATTTTCCCTTTGTGAAACTTGGCTTACTTCAAATATTGATCTCAACTTCCATGATTTTAATATTATTCGCCTTGATCGAGACACCCCATATGGAGGAGTACTTTTAGGGATTAAAAAGTGCTATTCTTTCTATCGTATTAACCTCCCCTCGATTCCAGGCATCGAAGTTGTCGCATGTCAAATGACAATACAAGGTAAAGAGCTTTGTATTGCCTCAATATATATTCCTCCCAGAGCACAGGTTGGGCAACGGCTGCTCTTTGATTTAATAGAACTTCTTCCCTCGCCACGTTTGATTTTGGGAGACTTCAACTCTCATGGCGTGGCTTGGGGTTCCCCATACAATGATAACCGCTCCTCTTTAATCTATAACCTTTGCGATGACTTCGACATGACTATTTTAAACAACGGTGAAATGACACGTATCCCGAAACCTCCAGCGCGCCCAAGCGCTTTGGATCTATCCTTATGTTCGACGTCGCTACGGTTGGATTGCACATGGAAGGTAATCCTTGATCCTCACGGTAGCGACCATTTGCCTATTCTTATTTCAATTAATAACGGGTCAACTCGCATGCGACCAATTGACATTCCGTATGACCTCACACGGAATGTCGATTGGAAGTTATACGAGGAAATGATTTCAAAAGCGGTCGAGTCGATTCAACATCATCCACCACTTGAAGAATACAACCTCCTCGCGGGCTTGATTCTCGACGCCGCGTTGCAAGCCCAAACGAAGAAATATCCCGGCGTAACGATCAAAGAACGGCTTCCCACTCCGTGGTGGGACCAAGAGTGCTCCGATGTCTACACGCAAAGATCCGACGCGTATCTGACCTTCCGGGATACAGACGATGCCGACGACTTTAAACGTTATTCGGAGCTTGATACCAAGTTTAAAAGCTTGACTAAGGCAAAGAAACGCGGATATTGGCGTCGGTTCGTAAACGAGACGTCGAGGGAGACATCAATGAGCACTCTTTGGAACACAGCCCGAAGAATGCGGAATCGCGTAACGGTCAACGAAAGCGAGGAGTCTTCAAGTAGGTGGATATTTGATTTTGCCAGGAAAGTATATCCGGACTCTGTTCCTGAGCAAATTATTGTTCGCGATGCGTCTCCGGGCCACGACGCGATTGAATCACCTTTTACGATGGCAGAATTTTCAGTTGCCCTCCTGTCCTGTAACAATAACGCGCCTGGGTTAGAGAATCAAATTCAACTTGTTGAAGAATCTACCCGGCAATGCCAAGAGGCGCTTGTTGAACTTGTTCAATAAGTTCCTGGAGCAAAATATTGTACCGCAGGATTGGAGGCAAGTGAAGGTGATCGCCATCCAAAAACCAGGGAAACCAGCTTCTGATCACAACTCTTATAGGCCGATTGCAATGCTATCCTGTATCCGGAAATTGATGGAAAAAATGATACTCCGTCGTTTAGACCATTGGGTCGAATCAAATGGTCTACTATCAGATACTCAATTTGGCTTCCGCCGTGCCAAAGGGACGAATGATTGTCTTGCGTTGCTTTCAACAGATATTCAGCTGGCGTATGCTCGCAAAGAACAAATGGCGTCTGCGTTCTTGGACATTAAGGGGGCTTTTGATTCCGTTTCTATTGACATTCTTTCGGGTAAACTTCACCGACAAGGATTTTCTCCAATTTGGAACAATTTTTTGCACAATTTGTTGTCCGAAAAGCACATGCATTTTACGCACGGCGATTTGGCAACTTTTCGCATTAGCTACATGGGTCTTCCCCAGGGCTCATGTTTAAGCCCCCTTCTTTACAACTTTTATGTAAATGACATCGACGAATGTCTGGCAAACTCATGCACGATAAGACAACTTGCAGACGACAGTGTAATCTCTGTTACAGGAGCCAAAGCTGCCGATTTGCAAGGACCATTGCAAGATACCTTGGACAATTTGTCTGCTTGGGCTTTACAGCTAGGTATCGAATTCTCTCCGGAGAAGACTGAGATAGTAGTTTTTTCTAGGAAGCATGAACCTGCTCAGCTTCAAACACAATTAATGGGTAAAACGATTTCTCAGGTTTTGGTACACAAATATCTTGGTGTCTGGTTCGACTCTAAAGGCACCTGGGGTTGTCACGTGAGGTATCTGATGAAAAAATGTCAACAAAGAGTGAATTTTCTTCGTACAATAACCGGACAATGGTGGGGAGCCCACCCAGGAGACCTTATAAGGCTTTACCAAACAACGATATTGTCTGTTATTTAATACGGGTGTTTCTGCTTCCGCTCCGTAGCAAACACACATTTGATCAAACTGGAGCGAATACAATATCGTTGTTTGCGTATCGCCTTAGGTTGCATGCAGTCGACCCATACGATGAGTTTGGAGGTCTTAGCTGGAGTACTACCATTGAAAAACCGCTTCTGGAGCCTGTCTTCTCGTATTCTTATCAAATGTGAGGTCTTGAACCGTCCCGTGATTGAAAATTTTGAAAGGTTAATCGAACTTAATTCTCAAACCCGTTTTATGACATTGTATTTCAATCACATGTCCCAAAACATTAACCCTTCTTCGAATATTCCAAATCGTGTCGACTTATCAAATACTTCTGATTCTACTGTGTTTTTCGATACATCCATGATAGAAGAAACTCGTGGAATCCCGGATCATTTACGCGTGCAGCAGATCCCCAAAATTTTTTCCAATAAATATCGAAACATCAACTGCGACAATATGTACTACACTGACGGATCACTTCTTGATGGGTCCACTGGCTTCGGTATCTTCAATAACAATTTAACCGTCTCCCATAAGCTCGATAATCCTGCTTCTGTTTACGTCGCAGAATTAGCTGCAATTCAGTACACCCTAGGGATTATCGAAAAAATGCCCACGGACCATTATTTCATCTTTACGGACAGTCTCAGTTCCATTGAGGCTCTCCGATCGATGAAAGATGTTAAGCACTCTCCGTATTTCCTGGGGAAAATACGGGAACATCTGAGTGCTTTATCCGAAAAATCTACTCAGATTACCTTAGCGTGGGTCCCTTCTCACTGCTCGATACCGGGCAATGAGAAAGCGGACTCTTTGGCTAAGGTGGGCGCAACAAACGGTGATATTTATGAAAGACCAATTGCCTTTAATGAATTTTTCGCATTTGTACGTCAGAATACGATCATCAGTTGGCAAAATTCTTGGACCAAGGGGGAACTGGGAAGGTGGTTACATTCCATAATCCCCAAGGTATCGACGAACCCGTGGTTCAAGGGGTTGGATGTAGGTCGGGATTTCATTTGCGTGATGTCCCGGCTTATGTCCAATCACTATAGATTTGACGCGCATCTCCGTCGTGTTGGGCTCGGGGAGAGTGGTATCTGTGCCTGTGGTGAAGGTTATCACGACATAGAGCACGTTGTTTGGTCATGCCCTGTACACCGTGACGCCAGGTCTAGATTAGTAGCTTCCCTGCAGGCCGAAGGTAGGCAGCCGGCTGTTCCTGTTCGTGATGTCTTGGCGAGCCGTGACCTATCCTACATGTCCCTTATATACGTTTTCCTGAAATCCATCCACGCCCCAGTTTAGTCCTATCCCCTTCCGCCTACATCCAACCAAACGACAAGAACACGTTAAGACCCCGGATCCGGAAACAGCAACTAGACCCGCACGATACTCTCAGGCCCCGAGGGAGACAACCCAATATGCCAGTCCGTAATATCTTGGCCCAGCAGCGGAACATATTCAATATGCTGCTTACCCATGGCGATGGAAAACCATCAAACAACAAATCAGTGCTTTTCATGCAAAACATTCTAGCTTAAGTTAGATTTAGTTTCAGCTCGTAGTCGGCAGCGAGGATAAAATTTGCTTTTAGTTATTAAGATACTTTAGAAAGTAAGCTACCAGATATAATTGGCGCCGTTAAACATTGAATTGTATGTGTGCCGTGTCAAATAAACTATAGATGGGGAAAAAAAAATTTTCATTTGATTATAATCGAACTTAAGTAATCGTTATTAAATTGTTAATAAAACAACGAAAGTCTATTATCTCAAAGATTACATGACTTATTTGAACATAACTAGTGTCATACGAACGAGTCATCTCTCAAACTTACAAATAACAAATTTCATAACAATTTGTTATGTGGCTCAATAGTTATGGAAAGAAAAGAAATTCAGAGACTATTTAAAACGATACCTGCTTTGATCGATATTTGTGACCTCAATTTAATTTAAAGTGGTCCCCGTGGTTCTGTGGTTAGCGATGTCGGTCGGCGAGCTTTCCCACACGGTTGTGAAATCGGGTTCGATTCCCGATCATGTCGAGGATCTTTTCGAGCTGAAAATTTCCTCGACTCAGCACTGGGGCACGGTGTATCGTTGTTCTTATCCTACACATGCATAAGGTGCCGAAAACAATATCGATAACGAATTCTCTCAACTAATCTAGTTGATCGAGACCGCATTAGCCCCCAGGCTAGCGTGCGATATTGTTTTTATATAATTTAAATGTGGTATCGTACTATTTGAACGTTCCAAATTTGTTGATTCCTTGCGATGTGTTTAAAGTCTGCAAATGCACGGAGAATCGGCCATAGAGTATGATCAAAGTCAAATAACAAATCGTTTGAAATGATTGGTTTTATCGAAATGACAACATTCTCGACTTTTGGCTTCTGTACATCGCCTTAATTCTGAATATATTCATATTGGGTGGTATTCGGTCGTTTTCAGCAGATTTTCTGGCATCAATCTGACACCGGAAATACTCATGTTGGGAGGTATTTAGTTATTTTGGTTGTTTTCCAGAAATTAAAAGTGGTCGTCTTTAAATTCAAAATGGTGTCCAGGTTCAATGTTTGGTTTCTATGCAACATCTCGATATCCATATTGAGTATTATTTTTTTTTATTTTCAAAATGGTGCCTGATTGGTTATTTTAAGATGTTTTTCACAAACCGGAAGTCACCGTCTTGGATTTCACAATGGTATTTAAGATAATTTCTGGCATCTGAGCGTCATTCTGATTGAAGAAACACCCATACTGAGTGTTATTCGATCATTTTCGGCTGATTCCCAGGAACCGGAAGTCGCCAACCTAGAATCCAAAATGGGGTCTGTGATCGAATTCAGCTGCTGTGTATCATTCTAGTTCCGGAGATACTCATGTTTGGCGGAAATCGGCCATTTTTGGCTGTTTTCCAGAAATCAGAAGTTGCCATCTTAGAATTCAAAATGGTGTCTGAAGTCAATTTTTAGCTTCTTGCAACATTCTGGCTCCGGAGATACTCATATTGGGTGGTATTTGGTCATTTTCAGCTGTTTTTCAGAAACCGGAAGTCGCCATCTTAGAATTCAAAATGGTATCCGTGGTCGATTTGAGCTCCTGTGTATTATTCTAGATCCGGATATTATTATATTGGGTGGAAATCGGCCATTTTCGGCTGTTTTCCAGAAACCGTATGTTGCCATCTTACAATCCAAAATGTTACCTGAGGTCAATTATAGAACATATTTGTTGCCACTGAAAACTTTCAATCACCAAATATGGTTCCATTTAGTTTATTAGTTCGCGAGATGTGCAGAAATTTGTGCAGAAATATGTGCTTCCAGAAGAGGGACATATTTGTTACCTCTCGAAACATTCTCATACCAAATTTGGTTGTATTTTCTTGATTGTTTCTTGAGCTGTGCGAAAATTGTATTTCATTTGTATGGTACCTCTACCTCATAGAAAAGGGAGGAGTGTCACACCATTATGCACATATTTGTTACCTCTAAAAATATTCACCTGCCAAATTTGGTTCCATTCAGTTGGTTAGTTCTCAGGATGTGCAGAAATCTGTGTTTCATTTGTATGGCATCCTTTCCTTTCAAAAGAAGGAGGGGTGTCAAAACATTGTGAACATATTTTTTACCACTAAAAACATTTACCTGCCAAAATTGGTTCCATTTAGTTGATTAGTTTTCGAGATGGGCAGAAATTTGTGTTTCATTTGTATGGGACCCCTCCCTTCCAGAAGAGGGAGGGGTCTCAAACTATCATAGGAACCTTTATCCAAAACCAAGAACCCCTACATACAAAGTTTCACGCCGATCGGTTCGGTAGTTCTCGAGCCTATATGGATCAGACAGACAGACAGACCGGACTGAGTTTTTATATGTATAGATTACAACATCAATTTTTAGAACCCCTAAAGTGAATATACATTTATTGGATTGAAGCGTTTATGTAAATCTATTTTTTCAAATAATAAGTTAGAATGAGAAAGGCTGGGTCTGACCTAAATTAGTTTTACTTGTCGAATTGTTCACTTCGTTCGGAACTGTAAACTATGCTTGTATTGGTGAACATTACACGGTGAGAATCAGATTGAAAATAAGCAAAACAAATTGCAGTCAAAATTCATGAATAGATAGCAAACTAATTTCTTTTTTCGCTGGTTTGAAAGTTAACTAATCTTTGTACGCGGATCGCGTAATTCTTCAGACAAAACGGGTTAGTTAAAGACTGGGCAAGGAGTACCAGCAGTACAACCCGTATTAGATGCCATAAAATAGACCTCAGTGGGGTCCAGAGCATGCTACCCGGCAATTTTTCTCTTTATCTTTACGTGAAACCGACTGGGATACGAGAAACCAAGCGAAGATCAGATGTGAACTTGGTCGTATGCTGACCGGGAAGGGAGGAAGTTGTTTTCTTTAAAGGTCCGTTTGTTCAAGCGTCTGTTTCCCATGCCAGGGGTGGCAGTTGGTGACTGATCCGTAGCGGAAGTATGAATTATGAAATGTAGTCAATTTTATGAAATGTAGTGTTCCGCCAGCTATACCCAAGACGGCAGTCTCGTCACGAGACTAGGCATTGTCGTTCTAGTGAAGTAGCATGCTAAAACAAATATACTACGAATAATCCAAAGATTAATGGGAATCGGAACAATCGGTTGTAGACCCAGGCAAACAAAAAAGGACAAACATTTCTCGAGGAACATTTCAAAAGGTCCTATCTGACATTTGTAAACAGAACCTATTTTTTGTTTATTCGCATGAAAGAGTTTCTTGTCTATAAGTTCCTTTGAGAAAAAAATAGATTTTTGATATCCATAAAAATTCTAGAGCTTACAAGAAAACGTCCAATTTGAATAATAATACAATATCGCACAGCTCTCTGATAGGACGTTTGTCTACTAGTAGCCAATCTGTTATACGAACAAAAACTTTGACAGTTGCAGATTGGACCTCGAGCTTGAAAAATTTGTGTAACATTCTTTACCGGTTAAGGAAAGTGAAAAAAAGTAAAAATGAAGTCGCAATCGAGGTCCCCAGAAGACGCCGAAAACGTAGCGGTACGGACGACTAGCGTGCACCTGCTAAATCATAATTAAAATGCTTAGCCTAGATATTACATTATTACCTCCAATATGATTCACAGATCTCGAACATCTCCTCGTCATCGTTGTTGGTTCCCCTCACGAAGTCTCATATAGTCGTTCACGTCGCGATTATTTGTTCATGAAGAATTTTCCAGATGGAAACAGACGTTTCATGGACTCATTCGAATAGAAGCAAAATTTACAAAACGTTCGCTGTCATAGGGGTTTATTGAATCATTCCTATGCCAGCCAAGGAACACTGCTTCTATGAAGAATATTACTGTTAATTCTGACTATTCAGAAAATTTTCAACGTGACACCATATATGTTGGTTGTAACTATGGCACCTTCCTTCTCCGAGGCTGCTACCCTAACTCCACGGACAGAGCGCTCCCCCTTCCCCCCCCCATGTGTCCAGCAGACGAGTTTCAAGTGCTAGATTTTGCGATTCAGGATTCCCACGAGAATGACGAGAATGTCGACAGCTGTATATTGCCAGCAAATTCAGGCCTTTTGGTAAACGACGACCTGACAAAAGACGACCTTATGTTTTCAAACACACATTTTTGCCCTATGTTATATAGTCACTTCGATGGAAATCTGGATCCCGAAGAAAATGATGCGCATAGTAAATAATTTTGATAATAGGAAAATGAAATAAAAAATTATAATCATTGTAACAAAACAAATAAATCATTCAATTACTTAACTGTGTTATATATTTACGTATTTTCAATGTTCTTGTATGACCTAAAATATGACATTTTTCTTTTTAATCGAGTTAAACATTGTCATTTCCCTCGATCCCCCGCTTCGTCTCAAGCGACCGTTTCACAAACCACTACACCCCGGCTGCCTCACTGAAAAAACATGTGATTAATTGATTACTATTAATTTTAATTTACAAAAGAGAATTAAATAAAAAAGCTGGTTTAAAAAACCAAACTTTCATATGAAATGATAGACAATATTTTTATGGAAATGAATCTCGAATTCGGATATCAAACGTTAATCATAATGATATACTGTTCCATATGAAGCCTTTGAAGCCATTTAAATCAAAGGTCCAATGTGTCATCAATAGTTACTAAGAGACCAATCAGATAGGTCCTATGTGATAACGAAAACAACATAGGTCCTATGTAACAAAACCATCAATAAAAACTGGAAAAAAGAATTAAAACGATTAAGCAAGCACTGGAAGTTCTGATGGTGTTCTTTTATTACATTTGAGATAATAAAACGGATGGAATCTTATTTTGGTTTTAATTGGCAATTGAAAAGAATTCACAAAACTTCAAGTTCATTTTTCTCTGATAAGCAACGATGTCAGATAGGACCTTTTGAAATGTTTCTCTAGATTTAAGCTTTGGACATTTATATCCGTCCCGCGTGGGCGTATGGACCAGAGAGCTGTGGAAGGCAAATGTGGAGATAGTAGGCATACAAAAACAAATTGGAAACTTTGCCGCGGGCACTTCTTTCAAGAACTAAAGGGTGATTTTTTGCTATTTGGTTTTTCGTTTATTCAGATTTGACAATTCACGCGGGAATTCTGACAGCTGTCAAAGTCTAATGTACTCAGTTTGGTTTGCCATTTCACCATGAACAGACTTAGGGCATCTTCAGCGGTGGTCTATTTTTGAAACAACTTTATACTAAATTTAAATATCTTGTTGTTTTAAATCGCTGACTTCTGTCACACTGTCAACAATTCAATACCACATGCTATCAGTTTATGAGACTTGTTATAATAAAAAGCACTCAATATTTAACAAACGGAAATTCGATAAGTTTTACGCACATTTGACGATTACTTTGGCAAGACACTTTATGTCAGTTTCAGTTTCATTTTTCAGGATGGATTGGTATGATCGGAAAATTTCTGCTGCAAGTAGGGCTTCGGAGGATAGTGGAAAATATTTGATCGCGTAGATGTTTATTTTATGTTTTTGTGTCATTAATCTTTCAGAATCTTGCAGTTCCTTAAACTTGGGTTCGGTGTTGAGGACATTGAAACAAGCCTGCATATAGAACGTTTTCAGTTCAGTGTCTTCGTGGAACATTTTTCTGGCATCTTGACTGCCCATAAATGCATAACAGTCCCATGTGAATTTACATCACTTTTGAGATAACCCCCAGAAACTTCTTTACAGTACGTGCGCTCTCAAAAAATCACAAAAAAAGCTATGTTTGTTGCTAAAATGATGAAAAAAATATAAATTTTGGTCAGTCCCACGTTATAAATAAATGCAAAACAGGCTCAGAGCTAAAAACAATTAATAGACAATTATAGTAACTTTCATTAAAAGACCAATTGAAGTGTACTAATTGGAACAACCACAACCTTATTGCATATGAAAGTATTCTGCCACATATATTTACCTCGGACGAATGCATGTTTTAATATTTTGTTCTTTGATTAAATCAATAGGAAGAATAAAATGCAGTGGTTTTCCTGCGTCTACTGCGTTTTACTCAGTTGTACGTTTTTGGCAGTGTGACTCTTATGCGTTTATGGGCAGTTGAGGTCTCCTCTAGTCCCACTACAATTTAGGCGATTAACAAATAGCCAACATATTTGGCTTCCTGGTGGCTGATGGTTGCAAACCAAGTAGCTGAACCCACGGTTATGGTCTTCCAGAATTCTCCCTTTTGCTGTTCGGTTTTCTTCAAGCCAAGAACGACAAACCTGTTCATTTTCTTCTTCAGAAAAATTACAAAAATGAATTGTGAATAATCATCTTTGTTTTATTTATCCCCCAACTCTGGCAAAACGCTTATATGTAAATAGCTAAAAATGAGGTATTCAATTAAAATATACATTTTACCCACCTATTGGTAGCGTACAAAGGGTTTTAGAATGATCTATTTCTTGTTCCAAAAAGTGACAAAAAAAGATCAAAACGTATACCAGTTTCAAATTTTTTCAATTCAGATCTGGGATAAAATAAAATTTACATCACCGGTGCAGCAGTGAATTTGAGTTTGTTCCAAAAAAAAATAGAACAAAACAACGATTTGGACCACCGCTGAAGATGCCCTTACGCCTGAACAACGCTTACAAATAATCGAATTTTATTACCAAAATTCGTCCTCTGTGAAAAATGTTTTTCGCGCATTACGAAAAAAAATGTGTTCAGTGACGAAGCTCATTTCTGGTTAAATGGGTATGTTAATAAGCAAAATTGCCGCATTTGGATCGAAGAGCAACCAGAGGCAATACAAGAATCGCCAATGCACCCAGAAAAATGCACGGTTTAATGCGGTTTACACGCTGGAGGCAGCATTGGGCCGTACTTCTTCAAAGATGATCAAAATCGCAACGTTACGGTCAATGGCGCTCGCTATCGCGTGATGATATCTGATTTTTTTTTTGCCGGAAATGGTAGAGCTGGGTCTTGTTGACATCTGGTTTCAGCAAGACGTAGCAACGTGCCACACATCGCGCGAATCAATGGACAAATTGCGGAATGAGTTCGGTGAGCAATTCATCTCACGAAATGGACCGGTGAATTGGCCGCCTAGATCATGCGATTTAACACCGCTAGATTTTGTTTTGTGGGGCTACGTTAAGTCTCTCGTCTATGCGGATAAGCCAACAACAATTTCAGCCTTGGAAGATAACATTACACGCGTTATTCGCGAGATACCAGCCGAAATGCTTGAAAAAGTGACCAAAAATTGGACTTTTCGTATGGACCATTTAAAACGTAGCCGTGGCCAACATTTGAATGAAATTATCTTTGAAAAGTAAATGGCATAAATCAATTTATCGGCTCAAATAAAGATTTCATACAGTTTTGTAATTTTTATGCGTTTTTTTTAAAGAGAAACCAAATTAGAAAAAAATCACCCTTTACATCTACGCCGGAGCGGTGACAGAGCGGAGCGGGGTATCGGTTTCGTGCCACTAGGAAACCAAATGGAGCGTGTCATTAGGTGGAGGCCCATTAATGGTCTTCTATGCGTACCAAGGCATAAAGATCATTATCGAAAATATTAACACACAAGTCGGATTATTTCACGCCGCTGTTGATAGAGAAAGCTTTAAACTCTACAAACCAATGGCCTTGAATGAACTTCGTCACGGCTTGAACATTTGGAAGCCCATTTGAAGACACCCCAATGGAGAAACTGTCCCAAAATCGACCACATGCTGATCGACAGCCGGCATTTTTCAGACGTCATCGATATGCGATCTTCTAGGGCGTCAAATGTCGACTCAGAGCATTATCGCGTGGAAGGCTAGATTTGCACCCGGCTGTCCAACATATTCAAATTGGCGAGTAAGATATCTTTGAACATCTAAAGGCTATTAACGGAAGGAGTTGCTGTAGAGTACACTCAGAAAGTTGATGGACAGAACGATGAGCCTATTGAAGTAAAACTGAACGAGCAGTGGAGGTTCATCCACGACGCGGTCAGTGCAACGGCGCCAGAGGTGATAGACATGGCAGTGGGAACCATGCGTAGTGAGTAGTTTGATGATAAGTGCCAGAAGTGACGGAAGAACAGAACCGGGCGTCCTCGCAGAGGAATCAAGAAACCGGTCCATGTCAGTTCCTACCATAAGTAATGACAGGAAGGAGAACTTGATTACCGATAAATCGTAAGTGACCAAGTGTTGGAAATAACATTCAGAAGTAGTGTTGAACGACGGTGAAGAAGGTAGGAGAGTCGTCAAACAGGAACAGGAAAGAAATTGGAAATGATGGACAAGCTGTCGATCCATCAACCTTGGACGAAGAGAATAAAGCTTACAGAGAGTTGATGAACCACCAAACTGCTGCGAAGGATGGCTTACCGGCCAACCTCTTCGAAGTCACAACCGAGTGGCTGTATAGTGAAATTAAACAGTTTATCTTAAGGGTATGGTCTCAGGAGCAACTACTTACGGACTGGTTGGAAGGACTCTACGCTCTATCTATGAGAAGGGACATAGACTTGACTCGAGGCATAAATCTACTCAATTCCACATATAAAATTCTCTCCCACTTTCTGTTTCATAGACTGAGTCCGCTTCAGAAAGCCTTTGTACTTGAATACTAGTGCGTTTCTTGAGCGGGACGATCTACAACGAACCTGATGCTTACCTCGAGACAGATCCTCGACAATTTTTAACACAACTTGCAGATACATAATCTGTTTAAAAACTTCAATAATGCGTACGATTCATTGAAACGCAACGAGTTGTGCTTGAGCAAAGCAAAGCAAAGCCTTGGTGCTACATGCTGATTCGGAACTTGACCTTCTGTTTATTTATACACAGACTTTGCAGTCGACTATTTAGTGTACAGGACAAATGCGGAGCGCTACGATCCTACTGACACTAATAGTCTCTCCCGAGCCGAGACTCGAACCTACGACGACTGGCTTGTTAGGCCAGCATCGTACCTCGATACCATCTGGGGGATGCTTGAGCATGGTTTCCCAACAAAACTGATTAGGATGATACGTGCGATTCTGGACGGTTTCATTTCAAGCGTCAGGACAGGTGGTGATACTTTGGACCCGTTAGTTGCGTTGGATGGTCTGAAGTAAAGTGATAGGCTTTTGAACTTGCTGTTCAACATAACCTTGCAAGGTGCTATGAGGTGGGCAGATGTACAGAGGAATCATCATCATCACATGCTTTTAGGCTTTGAAGACTACATCGATATCATCGGTGTTAATCGGAAATCGTAGCGCTCTATGGACATGAATCGTGGACGTGGAAGTAAACCGACCGGTGAGGGCTTAGAGTCTTCGAGCGTAGAATCTTGCGATCAATACAAACACGCTGATATTGGCTGAAACATGGTAGGTTACAGTTGGCCACGTATCACGGATAAGCGACCGGCAAAGATAATATTCAGTAGTGACCCGGATTGAGGCCAAAAACTTCGAGGCAGCATGCGTTAGAAGTGTGCTATCCACGAGGATGCTCGAGTAGCGGAGCAGCCCAAGACCGAGTTTTATGACGGTGTATTCTGGATTCGGCATAAAATCTATATGATCTGTTACCATAAAAAACTGAAATAACGTAAGGTTTGCAGATTTGCAGCACGGATCATTATTCTGACATTAATTACGTTGGAACGAGAGAACTAAAGAGTTGAACTAGGTTTGAAACAAGCTTACGAGTTAAACATGAATCTGGGTGGGAATTCCGGTAAAAGCTTTATAGTTTCGAAGCCCAGACAATATAATGGCAAAAATTAGGGTTTACAATATGACCCAGAGATCCAGAGAGATTCGAGAGAGTGCCCAAAACTCCAGAATCAATATTTCCGTTGTGGCACAAAGTGGATCAAAAGCGTATGTATTTTTGACTCGAGCAATTTAAACATTACAAATTACCGGTATGTGAGGTCCGCGTGCTATCGATACCCGCTTGCTGTCGCCACGTAACAGGGAAGTCCGATGGTCGGCGTCAATTTTAGCGTTTTTCTTATTCCGCGCTTTACGATTAGATGATAAACAGTGCGACGGGCATATACAAAACAGAATACGCAATATACAACAAAATAAGCCGAGACCTGAAATAAAACAAAATCCAATGAATATTTATCCCGAGCTATGTGTTCTAATTTCGTGCTCGGTTTGCCGTACCGATTAACGATGGTCCGATAAGTCTTAGTTCAACCGTTTTGAATCCTTTCTCGCCGGTACCGACGAACGCTATAACTAATCCAATTGCTATCGTACCTAAACCTACGTAAAGGAAGGCATTGGCGAATGAACTGGGGCCTCGCAGCACACCGAGTAAGTCTTCATCGTCCGAGGAGCCACCCAACGATGAGTCTTGTATCTGTAACAGAGGGCAAAATTAATATCGCATTCGACATAGTTATTCAGATATGTGGCTCGTGAACGTTGTGGTTCTCTGGAAATCCGTACCCGATTGCGTTTGACCCATCGTCGATGGCAGGAGGCGGGTGTTTCTTGCACGCTGCACCGTCTTCCGCGTTCCAGCCATGCGGCACGACCTTGGGCACACTGTTGAATGAATCAGTACAGGTGGGAGGGAAATAGGACAAGACAAAAAAAGCTATTAAATTATCATACTTCACATAAACAGATCCAACATCTATCTTGCCAATTATTTTAAACAGTTGGTTTTTTGCCAAGGACAACATTGAGATTTTTTTATCACACGTACGAGTACGATACAACATCGGGGACGGTACATAATTTGGTCATATTTAATGGCTGGCTGACATAGAGGTTACGTAAATTTTGTTTTTTTTGAAGCTGCCTAAATCCTACATTATCAACGCTATGTTCTCCGACGTTCGTTTTTTTCATAATCACCAATCAATTCACTTGTTACAACTTAAACATATACTAGCAAAAGTCTATAAAGTGTTTGAGATAGTTAGATATAGTAGTAAAGAGAATAAGCTTACCCATAGCAGAAGAGTTTTGTGCAAGAACACCGTGATTTATTTGCCAACAGCATTGGTTTATAGAGTGAGATTCAGCTTTGCATTTGTTAAGGAAATAGGATGCACGTACTTAAACCAGGAACACTAAGATAATATATGCTAGAATATAACAACTACTTGAAGCGATATGTACATACTGGTTAAGTTTGTTTTCGATATTCGCATTGTGTTTGAGTAAGTTAGTTTCTGTGGTAATTCACTGTTGTATCTATCGACGTCTGTGCGTGTTGTTGTTATTTTTGGGTTTTACTAGTTCAGTTACACAATTGTTACTATAACCGATCTTCGATTCCGATTGTTTCCGAGGAACTCCAATTGAAGCAAGTTGATTACATTACGATTTAGGTTTAAAATAAAAACATCAGGAGTGACTCTTGAATATGGAATGCAGGATGATATTGGTGCTGTTATTTCATGCAAATGATTAAGGTTGCAATATTTCAACTAGGTTTCTCATAGAGGTCAAACGTGTAAATGAACATATGTACTGAATCGACGAACGATAAGGGTAGGTTCAAATAATTATCATAGAAAAACATTTTGGAAACATCACTTCAAATTTATTTTTTATATTCAATCGCAAATTATTTATCACCCAAAAAATTCCGAAAATTTTTAGTAAATATTGTGTTATAAAATGCAAACTAACTTGAGTAACATCTCCTTAGATTTTATTTTATGTTATTATTAATGCTGGTAAGTAACAGATAATATCCCAAACATAGTTCTGTTTGGTCAAAGTTCAATATGTCTTCGAATTTGTTTTCGGTAGTATTTTAAATACACTAGGCACTCGCACCTCCCATTGGATTGGAGTTTGATTTTGAGAGCTAATTGAAAATGATAAATAAACTTTACATAGAACAAACAGCAAGAGAATAAGTCAACTTTATTTTAAAATCGCACTCCACGCACAGCTCTGTTAGATCTTTTTACATTCGTAATATTTTTTTATATTTTTTACATTCGTAAACGCTTCGTAAACGGCGTAAACGGCTTCGGTGCTTAAAGCTACTGTTTTATTGCACTTCTAATGGTCTGAAATGTTTTGACAGTAGAAATGTTTCCTCTATCAGTACAGAAAAGTTTGTCACAATTATTTTGTTTCAAAGAAGCCAATTGAGAAATATTAGGCATGAAGTAGAGTGAAAAGATGACTCGAAATGCGAAAGAGATGAAAAGATTGTGAAACAAAATGGCCGTTCAAGTTTATCAACAGAGTGAGTGGCATTCGAAGAAACCGATAGATCGAAACCGGTATAGATTTCCTAACCTCTAGATATAATTCCGGTCCCAAAAATACTCATATTGGATGGTATTTGGCCTTCTTTTCGACTCTATTTGTTCAGAAATTGCGTTCAAAACAAGGCTTAACCTTTATTCCAACAATAGAATAGATAGCATAATAAAATCACGATTTACTGCATTTTGGATGGCTCCAAGTATGATGGAAACCCGTTGAAAACTGACTTAATAATTGGCATTTAAAATTGTGCAATTTTCGAGACACTCTCGATGTTTTCGGAATTTCAATGGCATAAAAACTCTTAAAGAAATAGAACGAGATACTTTTCTTTTTGAAAATGACACTAGTCAAAAAAAAAAAAATTATCCTAGAACTCAAACTGGAAAAAATATAGCTTTTTGACCGTTTCTGTGAGTTTTGGTGCTTATAGCCGCCATAATCGTCTCAGGCCAAAAAATCCGGTGCGTTTGATCTCCAAGAGGAGCGGCTGGGTATGAAATGCTGTATCACGCCAGCTACACCTAGGATGCAGGTATCGCGACCCTGGTAAGCATACTGAAGCTTCTCGCAACCATGAACAACGAAATTGAAATACGGAACGGATCAATCGCCAAAGCCTAGGCTTCTAACACGGAAACAGAAAACGGTAAACGATTGAAAATTGGGTACTTGAAACGTCCGACCTCTCAATGAACCATGAGCTGGCTTGCTTGCTCTAGTTTTCGAGCGGCAGGGAGTCGAAATCGCAGGGTTTCAGATTCGCCCCCGCAGACCAAGTAACGGACGGAGAAAAGTAATTCCATTCAGTAGACCCTATTGCATACATTTTTTTTAATTACTATGTCATATGTACCGGTTGACAAATGGCTGAACACGGCCAAATGGCAACCGGCGCGGGCTGGCTCACTTGCTCGAGAACTACAGCGGCAGGGAGTCGAAATCGCAGCGATTCAGAAGGTTCGGTGGCCAAATTCTGGAGAAAGGGAATTCCCTATTGCACGCACTTTTTTCAAGTACCACATCTACTACAGTGGCGGCAAAGCAGCGGAACGGGGCGTCGGTTTCGTAGTGATGGGAAATCAGAAAACAAGAGTTACCGATGGAGGCCCGTAGATGATCGTATATGCGTGTTGAGGATTAGGGGCAAATTTTTACTACCTGTTTAATCAACACCTACGCACCGACAAACGACAAATCCGATGGAGTCAGAGATGAGTTCTATGACAAGCTTGAGCGAATCTATGAGAGTGCCCAAAACACGACGTAAAAGTCGTCATCGGAGACGCAAACGCACAGGTTGGGAGGGAGGAATTCTTCCGTCCGGTCATTGGATGGCATAGCCTCCACTCGTCAACCAATGGAAACGGCCTGAGGCTGATAAACTTTGCCGCGGCCAGAGGAATGGCCATACCCAAGTAACAATCCAAAGACGATTTAGTTTTATTTATATTTTATAGTAGTTTTAACAAAACATTACTAAATCCATCAAGTTTTATCAAAAATTTATTTAAGTACTTGTGGTTTTTATTTATGAAGAGTTTCCAAGAGTAATTGACGAACACTTGAAGAGTCTTCCATAAAACTTCATGAGAATTTTACGATAATTTTATGGTACTTATCTTTAGGATGAATCTATCTTGAAAATGTGCCTATAAAATTTCCTTAAAACCCATTTTGTCTCATGAATGCGACAACATTCGTGAAAGAAAAGGATCTAAAATAAACAAACATATTTCAGCTCATTCAAGCAACTAACTCATACTAAATCAAGTCAACCTAAATCATACTAAATCAGGTATTTTAAGGGTATATTACTTTTGGTGTTAAAAACAGCAAAAACTCAATACTCACTAACGGACATGAAATATAAGATGGTGAAATTCCAATACAGGTCGTACTCGATTATCCGGAACACCAAAAAATTTTTCACTCCGGATAATCGAGTCCGACTTGTACATGAGAATGACAGAGAAATGGTATTCATTACCCTGCTTCATACAATATGTTGCATTTCTTCATTTTGCTCATGCTCTAAGGCCCTAATTATAAAATACACCGGATGTTTATTCTAAACCATTTATTGTTTCTTGTTTTAAAATCGTTACAAGTAAGACTTTTCCAACAGCAATGATCACAAAAATGGTGCTTGACTATAAACAAACAGTTGTCAAACGGAAGAGGGGGTTATCTCAGATAAAATTTGTTCGTCTTGAAAAGTCCAAGCAAGTTTTATTCAAGCGCAAGTATTCTTCTCCGTGAATGCAACAAGTAAATGCCAACTTGTCGAGATACTAAAAAATCTTATTAGTCTTGCACAAGAAGTTTTTGTTAGAAGTCGTCTTATGAGGGATTGAAATAAAACCAACGACAAATATGGCGAATAGACTGTGATTAACTACGTCAAAATAATAGCCATTTGTAATTAAACGGTGATAAAAGGCCGAGATTCTCAATGCTACTAATAATTCTGGCAGTTCAGTAGTGAATGTTGACCATGCTGAATGCAAAGTTTAGTTGAATGTTTCATAGTCCAGCAAACCCGAACTTAACGAAAATTCAGATATATTTTTAATTTTCTAAATAAATTACTTATTTGCCAGTTATATCATGGCGCGTTGAAAATAACAAACTTTTTTGACATATAACGTATAAACTTAACGTGGCAATTAAAAATTAACAAATATGAACTTGAAAATACATGTAGATTTATCTACCTGTTTTATTCAACGACTGCGATGACATTCATTTTGGAGAAAAAGTAGATCGATGGGGTTTGTTTCATAAATTAATCTATGTAAATAAAAAATAAATTCTGCTCATAGCAAAATAAGCTAGAGAGAAGAGTTGCGAACCTGATTTATAAAACTCTCGTAATTCGTTACAGTTTTTTCATGGTTGTGAGCAACTCCTGAATGTCATCATGAGTACATATCGATAAAAATATAGAGTTTTAAGCGAACTTTAGGAACTATTCTTGAGTACCTTCTCTAGCATGGGCCTCCTTGATCCTATGAGGATTTTACGGCTGATTTGTAGCAGTTTGTGAGAATAATAAGATTTATGCCCAGTTTTAAAGAACAAGCAATCAAAACTTCTTCAAGTAAATCGTAAAACTGATATTGTTACTTGGGTATGTATCCAAATATATATATCCAAATATATCCAAATGGAGGAGCCTGCTCCCAGATCGATCATGTACTGATTGACGGTCGGCACTTTTCGTACGTTACTGATGTTAGGTCTTTTCGGGGACCAAACATTGACTCTGACCATTATCTCGTCGTTTGTAAAATCCGCGCACGGTTGTCTCGCATAGAGAGGACGACGCGTATCAACATTCAGCGGTTGAAAGCTGACGGCGTGGCAGCAGAATACGCCAGAGAGCTGGATCAACGGATCGCAGAACAGCAGGAGGAAGGAGTGGAAGACATAAATGGGCTGTGGAGCAGTATCCACGGCGCCATCGAAACGACTGCGAGAGAGGTGGTAGGTACGACGCGTGGAAGACAGCGTATTGGCTGGTTCGATGCCGAGTACCAGAGAGCGACAGATGAGAAGAACCGTGCCAGGATGCTCACTGCGGCTACGCGTCAGAACCAGCGTTGCCACCAAGTTTTGAATAAAATCTGGCAAAACGAAAATAAAAAGTCTGGCAAAAATCTGTCACTCATTTTTGGATAAAATTCCTGGCAGAATTGAAAGTGATGACCTTTTTTTTTGCTCTCGCTGGGTGTAGGTAGGTAAAGGCCAGGCACGGCCCATCTCGCAGTAATGATCTTTTTGCGAGACGACGCGGATGAAATCTGGCAAATATCAGGCTCATTTACAAATATCTGGCGGATTCTGAGGGTTTATCTGTTTGTCTGGCACGCAAACAGAAATCTGGCAAAATCCAGATTTATCTGGCGTACTGGCAACGTTGGTCAGAACAGAGAGAAGTGCAGAGGGGCGAGAGCTGCCGAAAATAGAGCCCACCGTCGGAAGGAGCGCGAGTACGAGGAGCAGGTGCTCGCCAGCGCAGAGGACAGCTATGCTTGTTGCAATTACCGGGGCATTACGTGGCTCAACTCCCCATATAAAAGTGCTCTTCAGATTGAGACCGTTAACGGAATCCTTCGTCGGCGAATACAAGGCTTGTTTTTCGACAGGGCCCTCCCATGACGGATCGAATTTTCACCCTGCGACATATCTTCAATAAGTTCCGGGAGTATAACCTGCATACTCATAATCTGTTTGAAAATTTTAAGGTGGCATATGATTCAGTGAAAAGAAACGAGCTTCGGCAGTTTATTCTAGAACACGGTTTCCCGACGAAACTAATCAAGTTGAATCGAATGACGCTGGAGGGATCGAAATCGTGCGTGCTGTAGAAACATTAATCGTATTCGTAACGTTAGGTAGTTAGAAGGATACTTGTGACATGTGACAAAGATATGAGCCGAGAAGTGAATAACGAACAGGGTCTTCCACGGACTATGTAATCAACTAAGGTCCCATAGTTTGTAAACTCGCACGAAACTAGCGCTGTATAGGGCGCAGATTCTCCCGGTGGCCCTTAGCTGACATGAAGCATGGATGCTGAAGAAAACTAATCAACGAGTTCTCGTAGTTTTTGATCGTAAAGGTCTGCGATCGATACTTGGTGATAAATTGGAAGACATAGTGTGGCGCAAACGCACTAATCACGAGTTGTACCAAATGACAAAGTCATTTTCAATTGACAATTATCAGGTTATTGTGACGCCCTGACTCGTCGCTTTTAACTCAAAAGCATTTATATCATTTTTGAGCACTTTGTGAGTCACATGAAAACTACTCGAAATCTCTTGCTTTGATTTTGACAGCATGAACATGAAAACAATTATTTTCAATTGAAAGCGGAGATCCTCAGCGTCACTTTCACATGACGATTCTCAATAGAACATGACAATCAGCTGCCTCGATATTTGTGTGATCGAATTGATAGAGGAAGTGATTTTCATAGGTACAACACTAGAAACGCGGAGGACGCTAGAACACCACACTTTTTATTTAATAGATCACAGAACTCTCTGTTGTACAAAGGAATTAACTTTTTCAATTCGATGCCCAGACAAGTGAAACGTGCAGCAACAATGGCGGAGTTTAAAAGGCTCTGTATTTCACACATAAAATCTGTTTTGTAGACAGATTTCAACGAACTTTTTGTAAATTATGGAGAAGATTGTAATATTTAGGTTTTTTTTTTAATTTATCCGGTACACTAAGTTATTATGTTCATTGATGATGATGGATTTTTGTTTGAATATAGCTAATAATATTAAATAGTAGAGTTAAAAAAAAATGAGTTGTCTACACATGTTTGAGCCACGCGCGCGTAGACTGACATAGACAATCTGGATACTGAGTACATCAGGGTTAAACCCCTGAAATTGAAACAAAAGGCATATCGGGTTGATAAGTTGCTTTTTGGTTTGTAATAGCATATATATCTTTACCAAGATTTTTAATATTTATCTGTTTCCACGATTTATAACAAAGGGTTGAGAGAAAAAACTGAAAAGGCTTGGGTTTGTCTGTGGACTGTAAAGCTCGTTATCGAGAACTATAGTATCATAGGATCTCTCTCGTAGTTCTGGATCGTTATCCAGAACCAATTCTGATTAGTTAAAGCTCCTAAATGTTAGGTTCGATTCCTAACCAAATCCAGATAATTTTCGGGTTTGAAATGTTTTGGATGAGCCTTGGATCAATGATGTTATTGGAAAATCGCTTTTTTTATTTTCAAATTATTGGTATTCTTTTGAAGGGTTACTATGTCTGTATCAATAACCAGTCCGCTATTTGTTTGCCTACTGGTTACATTGTATGTCTCTAAATAATATCTTTCATAGATAAATCGACCAGCTCAAACCGATGTAGAGGTATGAGGTGGGACCATCATCATCAACAATAAGCGCCGACGGAGACAGGGTGCTTCCCTACAGCACTTCACGCATAAATAGCAAAGAGGGAGAAAAGAAAGCGTAACGATATGAAACAGAGGAGGCCAGTTTCACAACTCGAAGTGGTTACGGGGCGCTAGTGATCAACAGCAAAAAAATATCTACGAAATTTTGATTGGAATTTGTGTAACGTATTTATTGGATGCCATTACCATTCAAACTACGTCTAGTGGTGTGAGAAAACTACTATCAAACGACGCGACGCGGTGCTTATTTCAATCGACACAGTGAAAGAAAGAAAAGAGTCTCTCTTTAAGTCACACTTTATCAATTGAATCAGTGAATTGATACGATGAACAAAAGAGGGGAAAAACCCGTGATCAAATCACAACGAAAATGTACATCATGATTCGATGACAGTAGCCGAAAAGAATCAGCTGAAAATGAAACTGTTCGAAATCTTCAGTTTCATTGTTATGTTTCGAAAATGTGGAGCCCTGGTATAAAGTATACAAACATGCCGATATAGTCAATGTAATACAGCGGAACAGGCTTCAATGGATTGGACAAGTAGCTAGAGAAGAGAGCCGCTGAAACTATCCTCCGTAGAGAATCAGGTCGTCGACTCCGTGGTAGGCCACGCACGCGGTGGATGTGCGCGGTAGAAGAAGATGCACGATCTGCTGGTGTACGAGGTGACTGGAGAACGGCAACCCATGATAGGAGAAGTTGGACATCTCTTATTCGTTCGATCTTAGACCAGTCCGTCGGCCAAGAAATAAAAATATAAGTGATATATAGCTAGACCGGAAGTGCGTATTTTCTTCGGAGACCTAAATGAAGTTTCTTCGTAAGCCCACGTAGAAGCGACGAGTCTGGCGAACAACTGCTCAGCAGCTTTTGACGCACTTCTATCCATGCTAGGGGCACTAAAAATTCACAGGAATGGTTGAACAACTAGGTGTAATCTTTTATATTTGACCATATTTTTCCTTGCGTTTCGTAGTACTGGGAGTTTTTTGTTAGTTTTTCTAAAAGGGGAATTCCTTCTATAGTTAAAACTTCATTTATTAGTTCAGCCTCTACGGTATTAGGCAAACAGTTTCACTCTGAAAGAATAGCACGTTTAACTACAGCTTTGCAAAATACTACATTACTGTGACACACATTACTGCGGCTTGGGGAGGGTAATAAAAATTGCAGTTTACGAGAGTTATTGGAATTTACCAGTATTTTTCAGATTATTTTCGAATGATGTGGACTGTCTTTTACTTGTCACTCATAGAATAAGAAAAAAGCACGTAGTTAAAAGGTGCGATTTGAGAAAGAGAAGGCGGCGCATGGTTGTTTTCCCTAAATACAGTGCTCGTAGTTAGCAAAAGATCTTTATTTATTTACGTAGTATTAAAAACACTGGTACTGGTTTTAAATTGAAGTTTTAAATTTATCACTATCAGCTTTTGTTGAGTCATGTAGAAAGTCTACAACAACTTGTAGATGATTCAGTTCTAATATATTAAAAATATCATTAATCATTAATTTTGATCACTACATATTTATGCCCTATTATTCCCCTTAATTATGAAGTGCTTTTTATAGGAGGTTCCATAGAAAATTTCAGGAAAGTTCTGTCATATTTTTTCAATAATATCAAGCAATCAATCACATTGATTTTAATTTTTAAGTCCTTGAGCAACTTGTGGCTTGGTTCAACCGAGCATTGCTTATTAATATCATACAGTTTTTTCACATTTAATTTTTTTTTATTTCCTTCATGTTAAGCAGCAGTCTTTCACAGAATGTATAAATAATTTCCCCCTAGTTTTCACGCAATTTTGCTGCTTTGATTTAAACATCTTCTGTGCTTAATCAATAACTGTTGAACTTGAATAAGCGAAAATGAATGGTTTGTCTATACGCAGAATAGAAAGACATTTTAAATATACATACAAAATTTGAACATACCGGCAATGCTAGCAGTGCTGCTCTAGTTTGCATGAGAAGCAGTTCAGTGAATTGCAATAGGTAGGAGGACCCAACTAAACGCGAACGTTGCCTTTAAGCAGTGCTGCTCTAGTTTGCATGAGAAGCAGTTCAGTGAATTGCAATAGGTAGGAGGACCCAACTAAACGCGAACGTTGCCTTTAACCACATTTCCCAACAACGTTTAATGTCACATCATCGTCTTTTTCGCCTCGACGTTATCGCCTTCGTCATCGTTGTGGCTGTCGTTGTTGAATATGATTACTATCATCGCGAAGCACAACATGACAGAGGAATTCAGCATCACACTTGGTGGTTTACACTCTGGAGGTTTCGGCCCATATCAGTTCACAGTCCGGAAACACGCATTAAAATTCGGCCTGGAATGGGCAAAGAAGTGGCGCGTCGCGTTGTCGTTCGGTATCTTCTGCTTGGTTTCGAGTGGCAAAGCAGCGAATGCTCCGGCAGACGATCCTTGCAGCCGATTCGCCCAACCAACCATGGGGTAACAGCCAGATTCAACAACCGCGACGTTGTGGTTTTGGTCGTTGGGGTGTATTATTGTGCTTGGTTAGAACGACCAAAGTTTTGAATGTTAGCAGATGAAAACTATTATATAAAAATGCTGCGTCTCAGAGTGAACTGACTCATACAGAGTAGCGTTTGTAACTATCAAAAAATATACATCTACTAAAAGTAGTAAACACCATTTTCGGGCACCCTAACACATGTGTACATCGTTTTTCTGCGTGTTGTCCTTTCTGGTACTGAATTTTATAATTTTTAGGGAACTTCTGAGCGTACATGCTGAGTATGGCACTAAACAGTAAACGGAGATAAGTTAAGGAAAATGTGATGTTTATTACGCTTCTGCCTTTCGCCGCTCTGGTCTTACCCACACTTTCGTCGCTAAGAGCTGGTTTGGGAACTGGAGAAGAACGCTATACTATCTGTTAGAACCTAACGTGAGATCCACTGTTGCTAGCGCATGGTGGCATATGCTCGTATGCGGCTGATTTGCCCCGTTTAAAGCCTCATCCGGCTGTTATCTAAATGTAGTTTTAATTGACATTCATGTAAAGGATGGCCGAGAAATGTATATGTAATCTATATGCAAAAATTATCTTTCCACTGATTTTGATACTGAAATCACATACACTTCTAAGAGTTGAATATTACAGCTCATGGAAGCGACCCTGATTTCACTGTCATTAATTTTATTTTTCAGTGTTATTTTAGGATGTAAAATAATCTGTATTATGTCTAACGTAGAAAAAATGACCTAAAATATTTACATGTAGATCGTAAGGTTTGTTGTGTAGCAAAATATCGAAATTAACGGCTAATTTAGAGCTTAGGCAACAGGTTCGCCTCGTCCGCTATTTCTTGAATTGCTTCAATGCCAAGCTACAGGCAACTCTCCAGCGGGAAATATTTGGCACTAAAAAGTTTATTTATAGTAACCTTTTTGCTCGGATACTGTATACTGCAAAATGGTATCAAAAAGCGGCGGGCTATTTGCTGTCGAGCATGGCCTATCGTCGGCAAAACCTCGAAACTTCACGCTACCCGTGATGGTGTTAGATGATTCCGGCTGTTGTCGGATGGCGACGCTTTCTGCCGTGCTCGGAAGCACGCTTTGTGATTTTAGTCGACCCCACTCTATAGACGAATTTAAAACAAAGTTAGAATGGCGCATGAAAAATAAGTACCACAATTTATACTTTAGCTCGGCTTTGGTAATCTGTGTGCTACGCCCAGTTTTAGTGGTACCGTCAGTGGCGGTGAGATTGTGCTAGTGGGGGTGAGATTGAACCATACAACCCGTGACTTGACAGCCATCTCTACTGGGTCAGAGGACTAGTCTTTCTTGATTAAGTATTCGAGGAAACTTATACTTGGCCTTGTGATTGCCATGGGATGGCTGACAAACAATGGGTTTGTATGGCACAATCTCACCCCGGCTTAGGGTAAGTATACGGATTCTTTTTAGTGAATTCTCAGCATGAAGGCCCGAGGCGATATGGTTGACGGTTTATTACGTATTTGAACGTTACGAGTATATATCGATAAGCAACCTAAATTATTCTAGTAAAATTCGTGCGTTGCACGTTTTATAGAATGTATGATTCTAAAATTAACTGCAATCGATTCAGTGATTTGTGAGTGTCTTTTGTGTCTCGGTCCCTTGAATGTGAAAGTAACACTGATCACTGATCATTCATGATAATTTAGGAAATATACGCTGAGGAAAAATCAAAAATAATATTAAAAGTTGCAAATTCATTAAAACATTAGTACCATGGAACGGGGTGAAATTGATCATTTTTTATAATAAATTCCAATTAACTAGTACATTTTTCCCGAAATAGTATAGCTTTAACACAAGTACTGATATGTGCTCTAGAAAACCTCTATGGCTATTAGTGAAATTTCTATCGTCTACTTCATGTAATAAAATCGAGAATTCTATAAGGTACTATGAGATAAATCGGGGTGAAATTGATCACCCTTGAAATCCATACATTCTATTGGAAATGTGCTTTTTTCGATATGTTCATGATAAATGATGATTTCTGAACTGAAAAATATCAATCACAGCTAGTTTGGGAACGAAAATAACGATATTTCAGGTTAAAACTTGTTCATTTTGGTTCACGAGCTGCTATTTGCTAAATTTGCTCTCATTTGACCGTTGTTAGATCGGTTTCAATTCGGTTTGTTGCAAAAGCTCGCGAAAAAATCTTTTTTTTGAAGACCGGCTATTCTCCAGTTTGGTTGCTTAGGATTCGGTAGATTTCGAAACTTTGTACGTGGGGAGACTAGATCTGGCTAATGGGCCCACATTTTAAAAAATCTATTACATTTAAAATAAAAGAAACTTTCGAAACCTGAAGCCAATTTTCATAAAAAAGTTGATTTTTTACAAACCATCTAAACCAATGCACTACATTCATTTTCACGCAAATACAAATAAAGAGAAAATTAGATTTTTGGTGAAATCAATTTTAATTTGTTAAAGTTAATAATATAAGAGTTTTTTTTACAAAAAGTACTAGCTTGCTTATTTTCGTTTTCAGAATGTAATTTATATCTGAAGTTCAAATAACCCGTTTTAAAATGGCAAATTAAGTAATTTTTTTAGATTCCAATTCATTCTACTACAATAATGCTGAGGTCTTGATATATACGACTATAGTCAACTTATCTTTCAGGCTTATCTTATTTTCAAGGAAGAAGAATCCTATTTCCTCCTCTGTGCAACTTTGAAGTTATGGGATAGACGTCATACACTGAGAAAACACGCCGTCGAATGAAGGCATGGTCTTGCAGTCGAATGAGAGCCCGGCTCACATCACGAACATTGCGAGCAAGGCTGTGAATGGGCACGATAATCGGCAGACTTTTTATCACCACTTCCGAAAGCTTTAAAAAGTTTGTGGTTCGGTAGAATGTACGTCAGGCGGAGATATAAAACAGTTATTTCGTCACCAACGTCACCAGATGGATGGAATGGGCTTGATTAGCTATGATCCAACGTTCAGTGTTTGGAGTGAAGCCATTTAGGCACATCAACAGGTGCTGTAGGCGAACTCTAAATCAACGGATATCGTATCTTCTTGGTCCAAGTGAGATTATGTACCCGATGCAGGAATGAAATCTTAACAGTTGGTGAAGGTTATCTATTATTTGATAAGTCGTAACAGAAAACCATGTTATGTGATTTAGTGTGCTACTGTTTAGTTTTGCTATTCAGTAGACCAGCTAAAACGATAAAGTACGAGTAAGAATAATTTTATTCTGCACTCCAAAAGCTCAAACCGGAAAAAAATTAAAGCTTATAGCTATTCAATCATTCCTGTGAATTTTGGTGTCCATTGCCGTTTTTTCGGAGACTTTAGCCATTACCGTTTTTTCGGTTTTCTCGTAAACATAACGTTAAAGCGATGAACCTGGCGAGCAATTTCTATACGACACTCTCACGTCACGCGTTTTGGTAATGGCAAGGGGCACCAAAATTCATGGGAATGTTTGAATTGCTATAATCTTTAATTTTTTCCTGTTTGAGCTTTTGGAATACACTTTTTTCATTTTGTCGACCAGTGATCATTCGCATTTGTTAGGAGCTTATTAAAACTAGCTGCGTAACAATTCTATAGCTACTTGGTTTTCTAACGGTTTTATCACAGCAATGAATATTACCAACGGTATTATTTCGGTTAAACTCGTTGCCAAAAACAGCAAGTCGTAATGAACACTGATAGCTGTCAATAAAACTCTAATGAAACTTACAATTAAACCGGCAAGAGTCAATGAGAGTTTGCTTTATTATTGGTTTTATTGTTACTATCTATTACCCCATAAAACCACTCCAGCTTGCTGTCATATGACATTGAAACCAGTTTTATTGCGGTCATTCAAAATCTAAAAAACTACTAGTTGGCTATGAAAAATATCTCATAAAATTGTAATAAGTGCCCAGTTTTAACCTGTCAAACTTGTAAACAAATATATGCAGACAATGATATACATACAGGTGAGACAAAAGCGGCAACACGGCAAACTTAGTATTAGTACTTAGTACTGTTCGGTAGTTTTTTTTTAAATTTTATCGCCAGTTTTGTCTTGTTTCGGTTAAAAAAAATTTCCTATGTCGTTGAATTATGCGTCCTTAAAAATAAGGTAGGGGCAAGAAACTATTGATATATTTCGAAATATATTCAATATTCAATTAAACTAAGTGTGTATTTTTCATGAACCTCTCTATTTATATCAAAGCTCGTTGATTCCTCATTATCGTCGGCGTGATGACAGATTTTTCATAAAAATAAAGTTGTCTAGGCCTCAGGGATTTACCATGTTTTTCTCTAATAATACAGGCATCCAACCTTTGCCGCACCTTACTACATATATATCATTGAACTAGGCTTATTGCGGCTACGATTGATACCAACTAATCACCAACCGCGCCGTATTGATATTTTTGAAACTTTTTATGATCTTGAAACGAAAATCAAATCGTCGTCTGACTAATAAATAAATTGAACATCCAAAGTTGATTTTGATCTATCTCTGTATTAAAGAACACGGCTAGATTTTTTTTCTGAAAAACTGAGCTGAAACAATTCAATTCATTTTTGCTAACAATGAAATCATTTTTGTAGCCCGTACTATTTTAAGGGCGCATAAATTTTAAGCGTCTATGTTCTCAAAATGCACGACAAAATTTCATGCGCATATGCTTGAGAGCTACAAAACCTACCAAAAACCCCTCTTTATTCCTTATCTTTCTACAATATCACCATCAAATAAAATCGATTGCACGATGATAACCAACACAGGTGAAACATTTCTTCCGAGACGAGAGATTCCCTTATTAAAAAAAGTGGCGTGATGTTCTGGTGTATGTGCAGGAACGGCACAACAAATCAACTTATTACGGTTGCTGTCAAGCAATGAAAAGTTAAATCGGACTTATTGTGGCAAGTTGCGGAGCGCAATAATGCAACCAAACTTATTGCGCTCTCAAAGAGGTAATGCCAGCTGCTTATAGTATGCGGTGCTTTTTCCATGTGGTTTTAACGCAGTTTTATTGCCATTCTTATAATTGCTTCAATAAGCTTGGCAAGAGTGGGCCACCTGGCTGTAAGGCAAACTTATAGCGGTTATCAGGAGGTTCTGATAGTATTTCTAGTTTTAACAGCAGTTTTGCGAAATTGGTCATAAAAACCGGCTGAAAGTTACTTGGGTTTGGTGCTTTAAAATCATGTATGCATGTCAAAACATTCATCGAAGTTTCTATTATACACGGTTTAACAGAGTTACTGTCATATAAAGGCGCAATTTGAAGTCCCACAAAAAATGCACAGTTACGAGTATAACTTGCGTTGTACAAATCACCAGGCGTTTACATCTAATCGAATATGTCCTCTTAATAAGGAGCAACCCATTAAACTAATAACTAGATACATTTTACATAACGTTCCTCCACCGGATTTAACAGTCAAATTAAACTGCAAATGTTTGAAATAAATATAAGGTTCCTTTCAGTTATTTTACGTCGCAAATTACGTGGTGATAAACGAAACTCAAGCACGGTTTGAGTTCACTTGTGCTTGTGCACTGAGAACTATATAATGAACGCGAATGTAGTGTCAAACTAAAAACTTCACAGGGAACACGAAGTTACAACTGTAGGTACTTAAAAATATATTATCTATTTCTCGTTCATTCGGCTTGTAAACCATTATTCATTATTATCAGTTCACTGAAAAGTTAAGTAATCATGTACAACATTAGATCAGGCTTTCATTGCGCAATTTCTCTGATTACAGGCTTATTATATATAAGATATACTTATGACGAACATTTGATAGTTTTGTTTCTATATGGGTAGATCCTTTATTCAATCAGTCAAAAGTTTGTTACTGTTATTTATAAAAAATGAGTATCACTATTTGACAACCGAACATCATGTTCGATGATTTCGAAAAATATATGTTAGGTGACGCGAAAAGCATACCGACTAAAAGGGATCACCGAGCTGTCATTATGTACAAGCTGAACTCCTCACAATGAGGTAATAATAAATTCCTTTGATGTCATCACCGCAACTCGGACGCAATTGCAAGATTAGGTCTAAATAATCGATTGTATTGACAGAACTTCAAACGTCAATTGGCAATGATTTGTTCAAGCATTTAATTCCTTGTCGTGTCTTTGAAGTGGCATGGATGCACAAGAGGCCCTGGGCGTTCATAATAAATCATCTTGGGAACGTGTTTCCGATCACGATATAGATAAAAAAGCACCTCGTAGTCGGTCTCATAAAATCGAAGTGTGTTCTATGTCATCAATGCCGATATAGAATAGAACGGATAACAGTGGTTTTACGATGTTTATATAGATTTATCGATTTCAATAAAGATGGGATCTATGATTGTTTTATTTCAGTGCGCTTATTGTATAGTAGTGTTATTTATTTGAGTTCGGATGCTATAGAATATTTTGCAAGTAAATCTTGGAGATCGCATTGTAAGAAATTTTCTTCAAATAAAAAGTTGATTCGTACTGGCTGTAGAAATAGGAATACTTTAGCCATACTTTCGGTATAAAATAACGATAATTTTCACGGGTGAAGTCGTTGCTAGTGTACTCATTGTATAAAAAATCTATCTTTGAACAAAATGCAGACTAGTTACGATTTTATTAAAAGAAATGTAAACAAACGTTTTTTGTCAATAAAAAGTTGAACAATTCTCAAAATAAAAAATTGTTTTGACATAAAATTATTTAATCAAAATTTTGTAATATCTTTATGAAAGATATAAGTAGAAACAATATTGTGCTAAATTACTGATTATTGAGTAATTCCATGTGACGTCAAGTGAATTTGTTATTTAAAAAAAAAATATCTACGATTTTGATTTTATTGTGCCGTGATTCAGGTTTAATAGAAATATCATTTTATGATATTAGTTCGTCATTTAGGATCACAATTACTTTCCCGCAAGTTATTCAAAGTGATATAAGACATATCATATATTAAAAAAAGGTGTATTTTATTGCCATGGTGTTTTCGGCGAAGTTGACGACAGTAAAATTAGTTCTGGAGCAATATCTAAACTTTTTATATATTGCTGGTTATTTGTATAGAAAATCTAACAACTTCCCATTTCATGTTAAGTTGGAAACATGAAAAAAAGGTTACATTTTTACATTTCGCTTAAAAATAATTTTGATTGCAGATCTTTCAGCAGTCGAGCTTTCTAATGATAAATGCCAAATTTACACATGTATTTATTTGACAAACTAAGTATTTTTTATCGGTGGAAATTTTTTGGATCCGACAGTATTTTTAGAGTCAAGTCTAATTTTCTAAAATTAACAATGATTTTAAAAAGCTATAACGCTATATATTTTATTGTTTACGCAACAGTTATTTGACACGGCACAAGTATAACGCCACTTCTATTATGCATATAGTTATACCTGATTTGGACCGACTAGTCGCAAAAACTATTATGACATCAAACTATTTATTAATTTAGTAGAGAGTTTCCATTCAGTATGACCAAAAGTACGTAAGACTTTAATTTGTTTGATTCGATGCAAACTTTGTGCGAGGTCCTATAACAACTGTGGATATATTCAGATTGGTTGGACCCTTATTTTTGCGACCGGCTTTTTTTTTGTTTTTATAGGAATTCATATTAGAAAATCAAACTTGCTCTAGTTGATTCTTGAGAATGTATTGATACATGATATTTGTATGAAATATTCCTGGAACAATTCTTCTGAGAACCGTTAGGCGTAACGATGCTGGCAGAAAAAAAAAACTGATTGAACATTTGACGAAAACTCAACACAAAATTTTTCTAGTAACACGGCTGCAGCACGAAATTCACCCACGCACTGTGGGGCAGAACCCAGAAAAGTCGCGACAAAACTCAAAAAACGAAATTCAGTCTTCATGCCTCATTTTATTTTTTACTTCTAGCAGACATGTTATCGACTGGAAATCATGATAATTTACTCTGAAAAATAATTTAGAAAAAGTGCTATAATATTGTGAAAATAAGGATTTACAAGGCTTGTAAAATGGAAGAAAAAAATTTCACAGATGTTTTCCAGTAGGGCATGCAAATACTTAGAAATTTATTAGCTAACTCATATGATCCTCATAAAATAGAGTATAAACTAATAGGTAATGTGATATTAATACAGTTTTGTTGAAAATAGGTTCGTAGGGGGCATAATATGTGAAACAAGTTTTTTTGTAATTTTTCCTCATTTTCGGCAATATGAAAAACATAAAGTTCTACGTCGTTCTGCTACGACACTATTATTTTCATAAAATACAAGGTATTGGCTAGTACTAAACCAAAAATCTGCTGCTACTAGTTGCGACTTACCGAGTAATTCGAGTTTTCGCAACGATTGTTTTCATGTCAATTCATGTAATAAATCGTTAATCAGCAGTGTCCGTATCGATGTTTTTCCTACAATAGGCTTTGCTGAATGCCGGTGTATGCAACACGACCATGATTGTGGTCGAGGGTCTTTCAAAACTGACGTCCAGTAGTATGAAGACCCCTCAAAAATAATTATTTGTACTAGGAAAAAGTTTGTTATTGGTTGAACAGTGTTTTAAACAAAAGTAAGCGTTTAGTATCCATGCCAAATGGAACAAAACATAACAAGAGGAGCTCTTAGATGACCAACTAATCTTTAATTGAACAATGTTCCGATTTGAAATATTTTGTCACAACAATAAAATTATATTTTATATTCTTTCCCAAATATGATGACACATCATAGGTTGGCAAAAAACTATACAATGGCAACTACAAACTTCCAATAATTCATTTCATGATGACTCGAAACTACGAATATATCTGAAATTGAAACATATGTACCGTAAAACGGGATATCATTGATCAGCGGGGTAACATTGATCAGTTTTACTCTTCTCATGAATAGTTGAAATAAAACTGCTCCGTGATTACTTTTGCTAAAATTGAGTATAACATCTTAGTCTTGTGTCATTCGAGGTCTGAACAATATTGTATTGGTTGAAATTTTTTATTGTTTTGATGACCAAACTTTAAAATTAATTTTATATTTCTTACTCTCAGTAAGTGCCAGAAAAAGCACTTTATACAAGTCGAACATTGAACATTTCGTATTCATTGAAATGTTTTCCGAATTCGTAATTAAATTTTCTCAATCGATCAGAAAAAAAATTTAGCCAAATTTATTACATTCAATGTTAATTAGTTTATATTTGTTAAGAAAGTCCAGTTTCATGGTCTAGCCAAGACAACATCCTGCCCTACGCCAGGAGCATAGAACGCCGCCCCTAGAGCATAGAACGTAAGAGGCTAGAGCTGGCCTATTGATACTTCCGTTGTTGAAAAGGCCTTGCATATAAGATCAACATACGTTTTCTGAACACAAAAATTTTACAACGATTGTTGACTTACAAAATACTTCTAGCAACTTTCGCGACCAACGTTTACGTTTTTCATCATCGAAAGGTAAAATTACATATGGCATAAAAATGCCTCGCAGTACATACCGCGGCTAAATGCAAGGACAGGACTGTCCTCCGCAGTAAAAGCAGTCAAGGAGAACGGAAAGCGTCTCTAAACATGTTATCAAAGCATTATCTAACATTTTTAGTTCAAAAAGGTTTCAAAACTATTCAAAATTGAGACTGATCAAAGTTACCCCAAATAAGGAAAATTGAAACAACGATCTAAAATAAATGTTTTTAATGTTTAGGATTTTCAAAGGTCTTTGATAACTAACTTCTCAAGTTCTAAGTATGCCAGTACTGGTTTTAAAAATATGAAACCTGTAATTTCAGTTGTAAAATATATAAATACTCACGAAAAAGTGATAAAAATGATCAATGTTACCCCGTTTTACGGTACTCCAGTCCCAGCTATAATTCATTACTGAAATTTTTGGTTTATGAATAATGAAAATAATTTTATCTCGTTAACGGTCAGTCCTGCAGTTGTAATATGTTCGACAACTTTATGTCAATTGATGATATAAACAACTTTCTAGAAGAAAAAAAAAATGGCTAGCACCATTTATTCAGAAGATAGATGACAGCGCCATCTGTAGAAAAAAATTAAAGCTGCCTGAATACATTTTTTAAAAAGATGTTTTTATGGTGAACAACATTGCCGAAGACATGAACACTGTGGAAACAACTGTTAAGGAGTTATGAGGTTTTGTCGCGTCGACGGACCAATTTGCCCCACTGTGCCACGTGATGAGAAACAATTTCGCGGAGAATTAAGTTTGTAGTTTTTTGTTAATAATCTCTAATAGAAGAGATTACATAAAATAATAATTTCGTACTCTAAAAAGGGTGTTACGGTCAAAAATTGGTTAACTTCAATTTGCCGTATTATTTTTATCGTGTATCAAAAAAAAAAAAAAAAAATCTGAACACCTCTCATTTTACATGTGCTCTTCAGTTGTAAAAATTGCCTCGGAGCAAGATCCGAACTATTTGCAAGCCAAGTTGGCAAAAGGGTTGAATGTGGCCAAATCAATCGTCACCAACGTAATAATAGTGTTTGGAGAACGTTTGTTGACTGCCGGGAAGACAGGGTCGGGGGGAATTTTAAATCCGATGGCTGTAAAAACGACGAAAAAAGTGGCCAGCAGTTTTAAGCGGAATACCAACCTTTTCGTTCGAAATATCGCAAGCAAGCTGGGACTGCTGGGAGTGTGAAACTCATGTGCAGGAGTGCCTGAAAAAAATGTCTGTTGCCTTTCCTCAAGTAACAGAGTTGTTCCGTTCTGTTTTGGCCGGATTTAGCATCTTGCCATTACGGAAAAAACATGAACCTTCCCAACACACCAGAGCTCCGCCCTATAGAGAGATACTAGACTATCGTCAAGCTGAACCTTAAAGGGTGTCCACGATGAAATTGCCACACCATGAAATTGCTCTAACTTTTCAACCGTTGGGTAGAATTTAATGAAAAATTGGGTGGATTTAGTTCATAGTGCATTTTTTACATCCTGCAAGTTTTAAAGTCCTGTGATCAAAACTCGCGGAAATGGAGTCGAAACAACAGCTCGTGCGTGATAAAATCTTGCGCATTCATCACGAGAACAAGGATCTCTCGCATCGTTCCATCGCTAAAACGTTGGGAATCGCGAATTCCACGGTGTCGCGAGTGATTAAGCGGTTCGAGGAACGATTGACCACCGATCGGAAGCCCACAAGTGAAGAAAAAGTATTCCGGACAACACCAAAAATCACAACCGCGTAGTTTAGGCCTTCAACCGAAACCCGAACGCCTCCGTTCGGGATGTGGCTAAGAAGCTGCACCCAAGCCGAAGTTTTGTCCAGAAGGCCAAAACTAAGGCTGGGCTTCGAACGTTCAAGGTACAAAAGGCCCCTAATCGCGGCGAGAAGCAGAACAAGTCCGCCAAAACCCGTGCCAGGAAGTTGTACCTCAACATGCTGACGAAAGTTGAATGCTGCATCATGGACGACGGAACATATGTGAAGGCCGACTTCAAACAGATCCCCGGCTACCTGTTTTTCACGGCCAAGGATAAGTTCAGCGTTCCGGAGCATGTCCGCACTCAGAGGATGTCCAAATTTGCGAAGAAATTCCTGGTTTGGCAAGCCATCTGCACGTGCGGGAAGCGGAGTGCACTTTTCGTGACCCAGGACACGATGAACGGACAGGTGTACATGAAAGAGTGCCTCCAGAAGCGGCTGCTTCCTCTCCTTAAGGCCCACGACGTCCCAACAATCTTCTGGCCGGATTTGTCCTCATGCCACTACTCCAAGGACGTGCTGAAGTGGTATGCGGACAATAAGGTCAATTTCGTGCCGAAAATGTTCAATCCTCCCAACACTCCGGAGCTCCGCCCCATCGAAAAGTACTGGGCGATTATGAAGCAGCACTTTCTTAAACAACCTAAGGTAGTGAAGATAGTCGAGGAACTGAAGAAAGTATGGGTTTACATGCAAAAAACGGTTGATTCACAGGTTGTGCACAATCTTATGGCCGGGGTTAAGGCCAAGGTGCGGGCATTTGCGTATGGACTGTAAATAAAATACGAGTAAAATGGTAAAATGAAGTTTAATAGTTATTTTTCAATTCTTGAAAATTTGATGGCAATCGGATGAAAACTCGAATTTTGCGAATCAATTTTGTGTGTGGCAATTTAATCGTGGACGCCCTCTAAGAAGACACGAAAAACAGTTGTCGAAAAATCCAAGCAACTAGTGAACCACCTTGCAAAGAACGACATTAGACGAAGCAAATAATTGTCTAATTTACTGAATAAGACAGCAAATATTTTTGACAAATAATTAAAGCAAACAATTTGATATTACCGTTCAGGCAAATATTTGTATTTCGTAAAAAATATTCGATGCTGACTCATAATTCTAGGTCATAAGATTTCTGTAAACCAAACCATTGTGGTAGTCAAATCTGGGTTATGAGGAGTTAAAAAACTAGGACTGCGTTGAATAAACGTACATATTTGTTGCTCTAGTATGAAGTCTGCATCGTTGTTGTCTATTACTGTTTCTGCCAGTTGCCAAATGCTTGTATTCAATTTGAAGAATTAAATTTCAAGTATTTGACGTTTCATATTTTTCCTTTTCCCATTCTTTTTCCTTTTCTTTTGCTCTCTTTTCGGAAGAACAATGATGTCTATTGTAAGAATATATTGGAGGGCATAACGTATTCACTTATACAGGCACCTTTTGCGTGTACACTGAAATTGGGAATATCTCAAAAACGGATAAATTTAACGCAAAACGGACAAAATTTACCCCCCAAGGATAACAAAATCACGTGTTTACCTATAAAGGTATATGTTCAGTTTGAAAGTTTCTTTCGTTTCAAATTTGACCTTTAGGCCTTCTGCGCCACCTCTGGACCTTAATGAAATTCAACCAATTTTTTATATGTTGCTTATAGTGTTGGTTAGCGAACTGTTAGCGTCGTTTTGGCCCTCGAAACGCTAACCACTGATTCGCTAATTTTGCAGAGAAGCGTATAAAAACAATGAGCTTGAGCATTGACGACCGTACATATCGTAGTTGCCCCTCCGTGATTGACCTGAGCTAGTGAAGTTGCACAGAAAACCACATAGATAGTTTTTGGGATGTTATACCATCTCCAATGTACAACAATTCAGTAACTCTCACTTTTAAAAGATCAATAACGGCGCCGGCCACGTTCTTACAGTCGTTGGGAAAAAATAGGAAGAGGATTGTTAGTGCGACAAATGTTGTTATGAGACCGAGTTCACTTCTGCATCTCTACGGATGTCACAGGAAGGGTATTTGTGATTGTATGATGGGGTAGGAAAGGTCAGGATTCGCCGTGGTAGGCAAAACGATCAGATATTTTCAAATCCCACGTGCGAAGAATATTTTTTTAAACCAAATAATGAATCGTCAGACACAAAAGCTAATCGCGAATCAACGAGCTGATTCGGAGACACCGATTTTATGTCCTGTGAGAGTAAGCTACGCGATACGAATCTTCAGATCATTAGTCACAGCAAACCGAACTTAAACGATTAATCACTGTACTTGAAACAAAACCTACCTTTCTTTTTTTGTTATTTTAGAATCAATTAAGTTGATATATTTAATATAAAAAACAATACTGTGAACATTCAATATATATCGAGATAACGTTGTTTGAAGCGGCCACTATACTAAACTATACTATACTATCACTAAACAAAATTCGAAAAATCTGTTTTCATTGGCACCCTAATACATAGATTACGGCTGGGTATTTGTATTCGAGCTCGACGTGAAGACCGCTATTGATTAGCGAAACTGTGTATCTTCCACTTTATTTCTTCAAATGTTCAAATGTCTTGAGGGTGCGACCATGTGCGATCGAAAAACTAAGGACAGAAGAGAGTTTTTAAAAGTTCTACTCTGAAGCAACATTAAAGAAATTACAGCGTTAGAAATCCAGCTTCGAGAGTCACCTCATTTAAAACTAATGTCAACCAACGATACTAAGATATTCTATTCACGAAAAAATACTGATAAAATGGAGCGATTCAACCGTCAGCCTAAATTCTAAATTTTACGTAGGCATTGTTTGACCAGTGTTTACCATCAGACCGGGTAGAGTGTGGAATGCCCAGTGCGTAGTCCGGTCAGACTACAGTTTTTATAGTCCGATTTTATTTCGGACCGAAACGGAACAGAGTTGTTCGGGCCAGGTAACGGACTGGGTTATGCTTCCGAGATGTGAATAATTCCGGCCAAAATATATTGAACTGAACATGAACATGAATCACAAGAAGCAATTAAGATTTGAAAAAACTAGTATTGTGTGTCGTTTTTTCCCACGATATGCTCAATCTAAGAAATCAAGAAGTGAGAAATAGAAACTTCTGGAAAAATCGGTCCAATTTCACAGCCGAACTTGTTTTTCATTGTTCTAATGTAATCAAACATAAAAAACTGTGATTGGTTCTTTCTTAAAAATGACACTTTAAAAAACTGACATTTTCACTCCCAGACGCTGGACCGGACATCCGAAAGGGAAGTATGCGGATCATCAGTTTCAACTTTGACGCGAATCAGGCTGGCTCACCAAAAGATTGAATAACTTATCCTCTTTGACTGATATCGTTAACATTGAAAAAATACTGAAGACTATTCAACAATGCTTATTGCTTATATTTCAGAGTTTTCTTTCGGATTTTTTCACCTAATATCAATCACATACATGAGAAAATTGCGTGGTGGGGCAATGTAAACGCGTGGGGGGGCTAAGCCCCCCCCCAGTAGCTACGGGCCTGCATTAACAGCCAAGAAAAAACAATGAATATCGAAACAAAGTAATCGGACAAATTTAAAGTTCAAAATTTTAAAACATTTAAACAATTCAAAAATATCGCGAAACAAACAAACAAGTTGTGCGGTACGCGTCTTTTCTCAGGTAAGAAATATGAATATCAACAATGAGAAAATATATAAAAACGCTGCACTTTGCGCCGTATAGCCTCAGCACACAATCACCCCAAGAAATCGTGGAATAAAACGTGGAATAAAAAGGCATAAAATTCATGTCAAAAAATTAAACACACCCTGGGAACTTACACGCTTAATATTTAGTGTGGCCTCCTTTCGCCAGAATCACGGCTTGGCATCGATCTGGCATAGACTCCACAAGTTTTTGGGAGGTATTTGGTTCGATTGTGTCCCATTCCTCAGAGATGACGCGCTTCAGTACATTCAAATTCGTCGGGTTCTGTTCTCGAACTATTTTCTTGAGAATAGCTCAAAGATGTTCAATGGGATTTAGATCTGGGGATTGAGCAGCCCAATCAAGAACCTTGATTTTCTTCTTAACAAACCATTGCGACACTATTTTTGCGGTATGTTTGGGATCTCCGTCCTGTTGGAAGATGAAGTTTCGTGACATTTTTAACTTTCTGGCGCTGGCTTGAAGGTTACGTTCAAGAATTGCCAAGTAAACTTCCTTCGTCATAATTTTGTCTATGTACTCCAACGTTCCACAGCCATTCCAAGACATTGAACCCCATACCATAGCCCGTCCTACAATAAAACTCAAAAGTAAAACTTCTTTTGTTTCATAATTTGCATGTAGAAAAGTATACCTCCTCCGTGTTTAATGGTAGGTCGCAAACACTTTGAATTCAATCGTTCTCGTGGCTTCCTCCAGGACCGAATGATCCCATCAGATCCAAATAAGACGATTTTTGTCTCATCGGACCAGAGCACACGTTTCCAGTCATCAACTGTCCAAGTTGCATGTTCCTTGGCTCATTTAAGCCTGAGTTTTATATTCTTTTTTGACAGCCATGGCTTTTTAACAGCGACATGCCCAGCAAAACCCATCTCTTTTATCCTGTTTCGTACAGTTTGAGGGTGTACCGTAACATCATGGTAGTTTTGTAGTTCAGTTGCTTATTTTGTTGCGGAAAGCCGTCTATTTTCTTCAACCTTCCGCCTAATAAATCTATCGATTCGAGCTGTTGTTCTCCGTTTCCGCCCTTGGCCCTTCTGGCGGGCAACTATACCGGAACGCTCAAATTTCTGAACAAAGGTAGCAACTGTATTCTTGCTTAAATCGACCATAGCAGCAATTTTTTTGTATCCATATCCCAACTTATGGTGAAAAATTATAAGTTGTTTGATGGCCAGAGGTATTTCACGTTTTTTGCCCATTTTGATTCACAACATTAGAAAAACGCAGGTGTACTTCAACAACAACAGCAAGCAACACTTTCACTTTAAGGTTTTCAGCCTATATATTTACAAAACAAAACTATTGCGAGTACAGAGTGACATTTGACTTGGGGTGTGCATATTTTTTTGAGATAACATGTTGGAATGATCGAGTTTCTTGACTGCTACACTGAAAAATAAAGCGTTTCAAAAAACTCCTGTGACAGATTATTTATCTTTTGCCTTGATTACATTCGACAGTTTTAAAAAAAATAGTCGTATTATGCAGCAAACTAGGTTTCTTTGTATAAATGTGCTGATACAATAGGGGGTGTCTTTAATTTTTTTACATACCCATTGAACATCTTTGGGCTATTCTCAAGAATAAAGTTCGAGAACAGAACCCGACGAATTTGAATGCACTGAAGCGCGTCATCTCTGAGGAATGGGACAAAATCGAACCAAATACCTTCCAAAAACTTGTGGAGTCTATGCCAGATCGATGCCAAGCCGTGATTCTGGCGAAAGGAGGCCACACTAAATATTAAGCGTGTAAGTTCCCAGGGTGTGTTTAATTTTTTGACATGAATTTTATGCCTTTTTTCACTTAAATAACTATGTTAAGAGAAATGTTAACTATGAAATGTTGTTTTTGTTATTAAATGAAAGATAAACTCTAAATGAATAACTCCATTGAGAAAAGAAAGCCATTTGCATGCCCATTTGCAAGTTTTCAATTGGGTAAGACACAGTACAGGGGGGGTGTCTATAATTTTTTTATTTGAGCAAGTAACAATCTAGTGTGCTAGGTTCTAAGTTTTGGCTGTGCAAGCGGCGTTGCATTTCGAATCATTTGAAGGTACCATGATGTGTAGAACATCATGATTTGTAGTACTACCTATGTTTTATTACGACGCACACTGGGGCAGCCTCATACAAAAGCTGAGACAAAACCTAATTTTTTTTCCGGAATTAGGTTCAGAATCGATATTTTGCAGGAACTAGAATGCCTACAGACCAAGAATCAAGCATAGGTTGTAAAGAATTCGCATGCTTTACATCGTGAGGTAGGGGAAGTTGGGGTTTAACATTTGATAAAAACAAAAAAAATATTTCGATCATCTTTACCAACCTACAAAATGCAGGAGTTCCCAAATAATAATGATATTATGCATAAAATCTCTTCAATATGAGTTAAATTAAAGGAAAAAACTCAGATAGCTGAGTATACCCTACTATGCCACGATTGAGCACAACGTTTCACGCAGATAAAAAAACCCAATTTTTCACTAATTTCAAACATTTGAAAAAGTGATTTACCAGCGAGTACCCACTCTATATTCTTCTCAAATTTGAAGATGCCAGTCTCAGCTATTCAAAAAACCCAACTTGAGCTGCCACTTTTTGCCTATTCAAAAGTTATTCGATTTTTGGTACAGCATGTTTTTAAGTATAAATCATGCGTTTCGCGGCAGCTTTCTATGACGACATCACATTTTAACAAATTCGTGAAGCGCCCAGCCAAAAGTCCAGCAGAGTTGAAACCATGCAAGATGTATTAAACGGTATGTTGGTTATATCTGACCCCTTTTTCGTCCAGTTTAAGAACAAACATCGATTCAACTGATACCAGCAAAACAAAAAAAGCGGTCGTGAAACTCCTTTACGTTGAAAATGATATGGAAGACGATGAATTAATGTTTCTGTAATCTATCCAAATTCAATCATTTTGTTATATATCATTAATCATGATCAATACGTTTAGAATGTGTATGTGTATGTGTGTGAAATAAGTGACTTAAACTTTTTTATGCATGACTCAAACAATTAAATGACCCTAACAACTGATCTAAGAACACAGAATCGCTTAGACTTGAACTTGAGTAGCAAAAAGAATTTCACTTTCAAAATTGAGCGATCTAGATCAAACAGTAATCGAGGCATGTTGTACATGAATGTACTAGGAATATTGCCAAAAAATTCGCCTGAAAATGTCAAATGATGTGCAAAATGGTAAATCGTATATAGTTGATCAACTTCGCGTGATACTTGTGCCCTTTATTCCTTTCCGACCGAGTCCACACGATTGTGTAGGTAAAAATGACGGATAACAAAACTTTAATCAAAGTAATTCCTATATAAAAACACTTGCTTGCTTCGGTTTTTTATTTTTCGTAGCAGCTGCGATGTTTACGCTAGCTTTGTGAGCAATAAAACAATGAATAATACTTTCAAAAAGCGAAAGAGAAGGTTTAGTTAAAGTCACCTTTAATCTACGCATTCATATGGGCCCGGTCGGAAAGGGCTATAACATGAATCTAAAAAGTTATTGGGCTTATTTTTTTAAACATAGTGATTTAGATAAGTATAAACTGATCTAGACCAAACATTGAAGATAGATCACAATCATTCGAACAACTTTGCTGAAGACACCAATATTCTATGATTTGAATTTGAGCAGTTATGGGGTTTTGTTTTGTGAACAATAAAATTAGTTCTATCTCGTTAACAGTCAATCCTACAGTTTTGATGTTCTCGACAACTTTATATCAATTGATGATATGAACAACTTTTCTGAAGAAACGAAATGGCTAGCACCATTTATTCAGAAGATAGATGTCAGCGCCATCTGTAGGAAGAAAATTGAAGCTACTCGAATACATTTTTCATAAAGATATTTTTCTGCTGTACAACATTGCCGAAGACATAAACACTGTGGAAACAACCATTTAGAAGTTATGAGGTTTTGCCGCACCAACAGACCAATCTGCCCCACTGTGCGACGTTCTCAAGTGAGCCGCAGTATTTTGGGTAGTCAATGATTTTATTAGTGCACCTTTCTGTTGCAAGGCTGCATGCAAAACGTAAACGTTAATGTAATAATATTTGTACAAGGAAATATACTTAAATGCTGTATATAAACTGTATTATTCTGGTTCATCTGTTCTCCATAGTTGAGGCCGTTGGTTTGGCTCAAGTTTTTTTCTTCTATTTTTTCGGCGTGCAGTCAAACCGAACCTAGCGCTAAAACTCATTATTCCCAGTAAATATCATTCAAAGTTTGACCACCTCGTATGCTTTCTGTAAGCGGCTAAAGAGAATTTTAAATGATTTCAAATTATAATTTAAATTCAAGTTGTGTAACAGCAATACATTCAGCCAATTTGCACGACAAAAGGCAACTCCGTGTTCAATTTTTAGAAATTGAAAAGAATTCATACCTAATTTTTGATATTACATCCCTTTTACATAAGGTCGGCGTGGAGCCTACCCGAACTAAGAACCAAAAACATTATTTCAAGTAAAGCGTCCAAAGTTTAACCACTCCGTACCTATGTTTTCTGAAAACTGCTACTGAGAATTTATGTTATCATATCATTATGAACTGTTTAAATCATTTCGTTGTTTTTTGAAAGATAGATTATCAATTTTGATTTCCGCCAGGGTTAATACTAGAGATGCACCGAATAGCACTATTCGGCCTTCAGCCGAATACCGAATAACCTTTTTTTCATTATTCGGTGAGACGAATATTCGGCTGAACACAACGTTGATCGTATGATAACAAAATAACCAAATGATCATTGTTTGAAGTTTAAATTGTTTCTTTCGCTCTCCAATTGTTCATGTACGAAAACGATTGAAAATTGTCCGAACTATTGCACAAGAAATAATTAATTATGCGCCTATGGAATAAGGCACGCTAATCCGTGGCGCACCTAGTTTTGTTCTTATTTGAGTTGTCGTTTGAAAATAATGTTTTTGAGGATTATGGTTAACACAATTTAAAAGTTTGTGTTACAACTAAATTTTGAGTGTTTTGAAAAAAATAATAAATAAAATGCGAGAAATGAACGAGAACTGAGGATGTGACTTTGGCTCAGAAAAAATATACCTCATCCAGACAAGACATGAAAGAGATGTGTGGAGGTTGCGGTTCGTGTTCCGTTTAATGAGATATATTCGGCATATTCGGCCGAATAATAAACTTACTATTCGGCGAGCCGAATATTCGGCAAAATCCAATTTTTGCTGATATTCGGCCCGAATATTCGGCGACGGAATATTCGGTGCATCTCTAGTTAATACCTCAATTTAACCCTTTCCCGGCGGAGAAAAATTTTTACCACAAAAAAATGAACTCCAAACTCTTATTAGTCATCAACTATATGCACAATTGACACAAATTGGATTGCAATTCAAAGATCAATCTCTTCTCCAACCACACTGAATAGTTTCTTAGTGCAAATTTTCAAGTATAATTGTTAAACTCAAATCAAAGTTTGAATGTCAGGTAATGCCATATGGCATCACCCGATAGCGTTGCAGCCGAAGATTCACGAATAACTTGAAAGGAAAGCGTATTTTCGCGTATAAATACATTTATTCGAGCTTTATGATAAAATGACCACTAAAATACTTCTACATTGTCGGAATACGCTATACTCAAGACGAAAATGTCTTCTTTTCAGCATTTCAAACCGAAAATGCTACCGTATAAAGTTCGAGTTAAGATGATTTCTTAACGTTTTGCGCTCAATGGAAAATTTAACCTCAAGCGTGACGATCGCGCCTAAAGTTAAACTGAATAAAACAAGTCATCATAATTTGAAATGGAAATGGAAGCAGCTTTTTTACATAACCTTCTAGTTAGCAGAGAATTGACGCGAGGTGCTTGAGTGAAATCTATTCCAGTTTAAGCTGTGACTGTTGTACGCTTTACGATTATTACGGTCGGTTATTGTTATTGTTATTGGGTCTAAACGAGGCTAAATGTGTTCTTCCTACAGAGGGCCTGAACTCGTTTGAGCAATGGACTCGACCGTCATACCCAACCTTTGGGTCGCGTTGCTATTCGCTAACATTTGAATGACGCGATTTTGCAAGGAAAACGTTGTCTAACGGTCCCGGGTAGGACGAATAAACGACGCTGTGAAATTTAGCATATCGTCGCACTGGTATGACTCCTAGCGCCATATACTGACTGTGAGTCCATGTTTTGTCCGGTCTTATGGATAAGGGTAGAACATCAGCGACACTACGTGGACACAGCGGACTGAAATATGCGAGGAAGTTAAGCCGTGTTGTGCGGACGTTCGAAGTGAGCTGCAAATAATAGCGTGTAATGATGATGGCGGCTTGTCCTGCCCGATGTTATCATTGTGCTTTAGTATTACGAGCCGCGGGTTCGTTTTCCGAGTGTCAAACACTTGTGCACGGATTAGCTCTAGGGTCTGGGTTGAAGTGATTAGGAGGTAATTACAAAGTGTAAGAGAAAGTTTATTATTCATGACCCAGTGGAATTTTTCAAATTCGCTTCTCGATGAGCCGTCGTGGCGTTTAATTGCAACTTGAGTGGTGTACCGGTGACCGCTACGAAAAGTTAGAATTGTTATCGTTAGAGGGGACCGTAATAGGGAGGAGCATATCTGAATTCGAAATCAAATTGTTCTTTGGTAGCTTTGTGCTAGTGTACTAAATTTTTATTTCGGCTTCATAGAAGAAAGAAGTAATAGTAAAGTGTATAAAATGCTGGCACACATCAATGAAAATTTATTTTTTGCAGATGAAAACTTTGGACTCCGCCATGGGTTTTTCACATCCCACTAATTGATTAGACTTATATAATATAGCTAGTGACAATTTAAGGGACTAGAACACTCCCTCGAGAATTTTAGGAACAAGTACAATAAATCGAAACTGAGTACGTAAGAAACGTAGACAGAGTAAGTGTACTTATGAATCATTTACACAAAAATAATACACACAACTAGTAGGATTATTCGAAGCACACTCGAAGTATTCGTTTCCGATGGGAAGCGATAAACGTGGGCTGTCTCTTTATTTCGAATGTATGACGCCGAACCACTTGAAACGTTGTAGAAGTGCGCGCGAAGAAATAGGTTCTTTTATCAATCAGTTATAAAAGAGCATTTCAGTTCACAACAGTCATCCAGTAGTATTCGAAAAGCCCTCCATAGAAGTGCAGTAATATTGTTACGTGTACAGAGGATATTGCAAAGCTATGAGTGCAAAACAAATTTTAGTGAAAGCTTTCGCTATAATATTGGTAATGGAGTTCTTTATGGCGGCAAGCAGTACTGTCGACTGTCAATCTGTTGATTCTTCCGAATCTGTAGGAAGCGAAGCAGAAATTGAGCAAGTAAGTTGCACTCGAGAACAGATGTTCTCCAGCCCGGAATGTGTATGTTTACTGACAGCGCTATTTGTTGCAGGCTAACATAATCGACGCTCCCGTCGTTTGTCCCCCGGGACAGCTCCCGGACTCTAATGGGAAATGTCGACCCTACTGGGGCAGAGGAAAAGAGGAGTGAATAGTCTGTTTGATTGAAGTTGATGCTTTCTGGAGGCGTTACGTATAATCTTAATTTCTGTACATGCTTTCTGCTGGATTGATCACTAAATCCTGATCAACTAATGGTTTAAAACTGTATGCAGTTTATTATTTGGTTTCGTTCATTTTGTTTATATCTGCATCTGATCAAATGCAGAAATAAAGCTCCGGTATTTTTGAAAACATAAAATCAAATTTTCGACACAGTCAAATTATGTCATTTAGTTCTAAATGTTAACGTGACGTTCATTATGCAGCGTAAAATATGCGAATCGCTTTGGGTGGATTTCTTCCCGTTTGCAATTGTACGTGCCATAACTGTTCACAGTATAGAGTGACCGATGAAGTAGATAAACCCCGCTGTGAATTTCGATACAATTTGCCAATGACGTTGCAAATTTATTGTAATTGTACCTTCCACTGCTTGCGCATACACAGACATGCCTATCAATCGTTTCCCCCCAGCTACTGCACTTAATGGTTGGACATCGTTACAGTGTATAATTCGTTTCGATGGTGAAGCATCAGGGTGGAAAATCGAATTTTCACCATCGTCGTTCGATGACTTGCCGGGCGGGGAAACTCAATTTTTCACCGGCGGTCCAGTTGAAACGGCTGGCAATTTATCCACATTATGAATACACTGCCGAAGTCATCGCCAGTCAACGCGGGTGTGTCGACGAGAGGCTTGTAGACTGCATCCGAAATACGGAAAGGTCAAATTCTCTGCAGTGTTCGCATAAAGGTGTATTATTTCGTGTTGCACACCGGTATCAAGCTAATGCAGCATGAGTTGTGGAATGTATAATAAACCAGGAAAGGAAGGTCACATCCGCTTGAAGACTCAGTAACGAAAGGTACGACGAACGTGCTCGGGCGTTACATGGTTTATGGATTATATATCTATTTAAATATATATTTCTTCTTGAGACTCGTTTTGTTCTAGAATAACAATGTACGAATTCAATTAAGAACAATGTAGAGCCTTGTTATATGCATAAAATATGCAAGAAAGCTGTTAATTCTCTTAACGATACCAAACGACCATAAAACGTGTAACGTGCGAGTAAAGGGAAGTACTGTCTTGATAATAGTATCATGCTTGTATCCTGAAATCATACTCGTTTTTCAGAGGGAAAATACGATGATATTTCCTTTAATTATTGAAGTCACTAGGTAGGAACAAAATCTGGTGCAGTTTGGAAATAAGAGACAATATGACAATTTCAATAAGTTTAATTGAAGCAAGAAGGACTGTCATTACGACTTCTTGGAGATATGATATTATTCACGAAATATATGTACAAGAAAAGTTGGAAACTGGGTTGGATGTAGGTCGGGATTTCATTTGCGTGATGTCCCGGCTTATGTCCAATCACTATAGATTTGACGCGCATCTCCGTCGTGTTGGGCTCGGGGAAAGTGGTATCTGTGCCTGTGGTGAAGGTTATCACGACATAGAGCACGTTGTTTGGTCATGCCCTGTACACCGTGACGCCAGGTCTAAATTAATAGCTTCCCGCACGATACTCTCAGGTCCCGTGGAAGACAACCCAATATGCCAGTCCGTAATATCTTGGCCCAGCAGCGGAACATATTCAATATGCTGCTTACCTATGGCGATGGAAAACCATCAAACAACAAATCAGTGCTTTTAATGCAAAACATTCTAGCTTTAAGTTAGATTTAGTTTCAGCTCGTAGTCGGCAGCGAGGATGAAAAATTTGCTTTAAGTTATTAAGATACTTTAGAAAGTAAGCTACCAGATATAATTGGCGCCGTTAAACATTAAATTGTATTTGTGCCGTGTCAAATAAATTATAGATGAAGAAAAAAAAAGTTGGAAACTGTGGATTCAAAATGTGGTGGTGCTCAGTTCATGAATATATATCTCAGTAGCTGAGTGCCCAATTTTGCTCGGGATTCAATATCAGTACTGAGGTCTGATGGGTGTAGCGAAAATTGATACTCTGTTGCTATTGAAGGTATAATTTTAAACCGGATTGTAAGAAGATCAATTTGCAAATGGGTGCCCGATTACTGGGTACCATTTTATAACCATTCTCTTATGTCAAGAAATATCTGTGCCAAGTTTAGTAGTGATAGGTACAAATGTATAAATGAGTAGAGATAATACAAATGATCCGATCATACTCAAAATCGCTAAAGTTGTTCTTTTCAAAAATTTTCAAATCAGTTTTTTTGTTTGGCATTTTCTGTTATGGGGTTGCTAAAAAAATCCACTTTGTTGAAAATTATAAATCTTGAAAAATTGGCTACTTTTTAATTCACTTTGAATCGAACTCTTTTGAGCTTGAGATGGAGCTCTGACGTCGAACGATGTTGATTCTACTTAGAGTCGAGATTCGAACTCATGACCAACCGCATGCCAAAGCTGGTTCTGTAATCTTGAAGCTGCTAGCTCACCTAATTCAATTACACCTTTAAATTGAAACTCTGCCTGTGACGGTTTTGTTAAGTTTATTTTAACTTCTACGAATAAACTTAAATTATTAAGAACTGTATTAGAGGGTACAAGGCCCTTGTAAAGGAGGATGGTTGTAACAGCTCCTAACCATGACCAATTTAATGGTTAAATCCATCAGCTGAGGTGTAATGTGACCCGTGTCCAAAGATGTAAGGTGGAGGGAGGGGGGGCAACCTTACCCGGGCTTCAGCAACCTTGCTCTGCCATGGTGGGAGACTGCTAAGCCAAGGCCACTCACGCGAGGAGGCCGCTAACCAGTCGACCACACTGACCACTCAGGTAAGGTCGCAACCAAGCGACAACGGTCGACTCAGACAGTGTCACCAAAAACGAGCGCTAAAGGCCCAGGACTTGGAATGCCTGGAGCCCCCTACACCACAACAAACGTCAGGGGTAACTTATAGGGGGATGCTGGAGGCCACAAGCATGTAAATGACATCGATCGACTATTCAACCTTCAGTTGAAAACTGTTCGCGACGCCATTCTGGACTGCAATGCGGACCAGGAATCTCCTGCCATTAGGCCCAGGTTTAGGAGCTGTCATCTAAAAAACAGTATTCTATTTACAACTTGACTGTGCCGACAACGACACAGTTAGATGGCTGGAGCCTACGGCGTCTTTCTTTAAACCTTGGGAGGGAGCACACCTTCGAGTCTTGTACACGAAAGACCTGGTAAACGCCCTAAAATTCATAGGGAACATCCAGAACAGCGTGGAAGCCGTCTTCTTCAAAATCAGAACGACGGTTGCTCAACACGTGGTTAATATGCCATCGTAACGTTACTGGAAAGATTATCGAACTGATAGTGAAGCTGGACCAACAGTCTGCTGACCTCATAGCAGCACAGAGCATCCTGATTAACTACAAGTACGGCAAAGCACGCATGCGGCAGGTTTACAGAAAGTCGTCTAAAACAGGAGCGAAAGGCTCTGGTGCAAAGGCAGGGAAGGCATGTTCGGAGCCTCTTTCAGGGAGTATACCGCTACCAGCTACAAGATGCGCTCCCGCGATAGCGAAAAAGATTCCACCAAAAAATCGAAAAAGGAGTAGTCGCGACCCTCAGAGCCGCATTCCGCCGCCTAATCGTGAGAGTCACACTTCTGTCGCCTACTGTCTGCTGCAACGGGAGCCTATTGCTGAGGGTACGCAGACAGCCCAACCAAGCATCACCGCTGCTGGCAACCGGCCGCCAATCGGAACTCAACTAGATCTGACGAAGGACGCGTTGTCCACAACGTGAGCAGTATGCGCTGCGTTCAGGTGAATCTCCATTGCACAAAGGGCGCTTCTAGTGTTCTTCGCAGAAGGTTCACCAAGGATCAGCTATCCGTAGCGTTAATCCAGAAACCATGGGTCCACGACACCAGGATCCTAACAGTACGTTGATTTATAGCAACCAAAAGTCTAATCTTGAGAGTGCAATTCTGTTGAACAGAAATATTAAATTTGTTCCTAGATTCCAGAGTTCATCCAACGGGATTTGGTTGCAATTGCGGTGGAAGTACCAACGACTAACGGTACACAAGAAAAAGTCGTTGCCTCCGCATACTTCCTGGGGGACGTGGATGACATACCGCCATCCGAAGTAACAGCGCTTTTTTGGAACTCACTTTCTTATCTAACTCTATGTAGTGCCTCGATAACGGAGAAAGTCAAAAACTGGCATGTCTCTTATGAACCCAGTTTATCAGACCATAGACGCATCAGATTTGACCTCGAAGTTACCCCTCTGAGAAAAGAACACTTCAGGAATCCCAAGAAAACCAACTGGAACTCGAAAACATCCTGTGACAACAATATTCGAACTCCAGTTGAACTGGACATCGCCGCAAGTGATCTACAGTGCAGGCTCACGGAAGCTTTTACTCCATACAGTCCATTAATAAAACGGACAGTCTGTCTTGATGTGCCCTGATGGAACGAAGCCCTCAGAAATCTTCGTCAACAGGGCTGAAAACACGTCTAACTGGGTAGCGTACATTGCATCCCTCACAAAATATAACGTTGAGCTTCGCAAAGCCAAAAGGAGGTGCAGAGCTCGATTCTGTGAGGACATTTAGAATTAGATTGAGGTAACGCGACTGCAAAAAGCGACGATCATAGATCATATAAATGGTCTTGGATAATTAAAATAGGGAATGGTAGTTTGACTGTCAGCACCACAGAAACGCTGGAAGTTTTTTTTCCAATTTTTTGATATTTTGTGACATATTCCCCTTTTTCAATGTTGCTAAGTCAGGATAACGCGTCACTACTGGAAGTGGTCGTAATAATCTGACCAATAGCAATAGTCCAGTCCGGTCATACACTTCGTATGGAGCGCAGAACCGTACTGGGATTTGTTTTTCAGATTTAAAAGGGTTCCACTAACCCTCTATCGAAGAACCTATACCTTTTGCTGAAAATTGCCGGATATCGACATAATACATGTTTCAAGTCTTCTTTTTCCATGCCACATAAGTGACATGTATTATCTTGAAGTTTTTTTTTATAACTTTGAAATGATAACGGCTCGGACAATGCCCTGTTATCAAACCAGTATACGTACTTAGGGTCGTACATAATGCAAATATTTGAGTGCCTGTATTTCCACCGTCCAGACTCGACCTCTGGACCAAACGTTGGAGGGTTACAGAACCTCTGACCTCTGATTCGAAGTGGTCGCTCGTTGACTGTTCACGGAGACTTCTATCAACTGGGCACTAAGTTTTTTCGAGCCAAAGAAGTCACAAGCATCGGGTGGCAGTCTACCAATCTTTCTGTCGAAATCGGACGAAGTTCATGTACGAACTCATCGGTCTTTTCGGAGCCAGCCTTGCTCTGGGACATATTCCGGTCGGCTGGCGGAACGTTAAGGTGGTGTTTAGGGGAGCTCCGTAGCCGCAAGGTTACAGAGTACGCCTTGGTAAACGGGTGATCGTGGGTTCGAATCTTAGTAGAATCAGGCCATTTGGTTGTCAAAGGACTCTAGCATGGGTTTATTCTCAGGCTTCCCACTAAGTACCCTTCCTTCAATCTGAGTTCTACAGTACCTCTGTTGACTCTCATCCAACAAAAAAATAAGTCCCTGTTATAATAAAACTGGTGTGAGTAACGTATAAAAGTTCTCTCCAGGCAATTGGAATTAGGCGATATTGTTAGGATGGACAGAGGCTCGGTATAGTAGAGTAGTAAGCTTGAAACGGTAAAACTTACACACAAGCACGGATATGAATGATAAGCGTAATACTTACTTCAATAGTGATAGTGCCAATAATATGAAGGACGGAGCACAGAAAACACCTGGGCAATATCACAATAGATCTAATCTCTGGTCGCAGTGATGAGTCCACACAGGAAAAAATGATGTTTATACCAAAGCCGGGTAAATAAGGCAAAAAAAGACAAATTCTTCGGATCTTTAAGCCTGACTTCAACATTTCTCAAGTTAAAGGAAAAAATTGCGGGCAACTACATCCGCGGCGAATTTTGAAGAAGTTTTTTTTTGTAAGATTTGAACTGCGACCATTGTTTAAATTTTGGTGGTAATGAGTTAGTTAGTCACTGATAAGAAGACAGTGGTCTACGCTTTTCGATAACACGTGCTTTGCATTTGTTGATACGGCTCTACAAAAAAAGTATGGGTAATACTACAATGAGCTGGATCCAGGCAATGCTCTCAAGGAGGTGGGGAAAAAAAGGGCAACTGAATCCAAAGGGGTTCAGACCGATGCCCCCTCGTTCGCCACGATCTGCTCTACGGGGCAGACCAGTAAGCGAACGCGGCAGTCCCCGGGGGAAACGGCCCCCGAAAACGTGAAAAAGCGGTTGGTGGCGCTATCCACGCAGGACAGCACACCAACAGGCACAAGGGCCGAAGTGTCGCCCGGAGCGGCTACTGCGAGAAACCCCTGGGTTACCAAGGTAGGAAAAGGGCGCCAGGAAGGTAGAAAACGCCAAGATGAAGCGGCAAAGGAACGACCGCCAAGTGCCAAGAAGGCCAAGAGCAGGGGGACGCCCTCATCCTCAAAACCGACGGGTCCAAGTACTCGGAGGTATTGAAAAAGATGAGGGGCGAAACCCAGCTCAAGGAGTTGGGGGCGGATGTGCGGAGCATTCGCCGATCTCGCACCGGCGAGATGATCCTTGAGCTCCGAAAGGATGCGAAAAACAAGGGTGCTTCTTACAAGGCGGTAGCCGAGCAGGTCCTCGGCAAGGAGGTGCAGGTTCGGGCACTCACCTCGGAGGTGACTCTCCAGCTTAAAAACCTGGACGAAATCACCGAGGGATGCGACATTGCGCTAGCCCTCAAGGAGAAGTGCGGGGTGGAGGTGACCACTGAGTCAATCCGCCTCCGGAAGGGTCCAGCCAGGTGGCTACCTTCCGGTTAGCGTCGGCGGACGCGAACCTGGCACTTAAGGAAGGCAAGCTGAAAGACGGCTGGTCAGTATGCCCCCTGGGTATACTCCAGCCCCTGGACGTTTGCTTCCGGTGTTTTGAGGGAGGACATAAGTCCTGGACCTGCAAGGGGCCCGACAGGAGCCAACTATGCAGGTGTTGCGGTGGTGCAGGCCATAAAGCGAAGGTCTGTGGGGAGCCTAGAAGTGTATGGTGTGCTCCGGGAAACGGGACGCCAAACACTTTATGGGAGGCCCCAGGTGCCCAGCCGGCAAGCCGGCTACGAAACCACGGGCGTAAGGTTGAGGCAACTGAACCTGAACCACTGCTACGCAGCTCAGCAGCTGCTATACCAAGCAGCCACTGAGTCGCTGTCGGACATCGCCATTGTATCGGACCCTTACCGCATCCCTCCCGGAAACGGTAACTGGGTTGCGGATAGGTCCAGCATGGCGGCCATATGGACGACGGGCAGGTTCCCGGTTCTGGAGGTTGTTTCAACCTCAGAAGAAGGGTACGCAGTTGCCAAGGTGAACGGAGTGTTCTACTGCAGTTGCTATGCTCCGCCGCGTTGGTCTACCGAAAGGTTCGCACAGATGGTCGACCGGTTAGCCATGGAGCTAACAGGCCTAACACCGTTGGTGGTGGCAGGCGACTTCAACGCTTGGGCTGTCGGGGGAGTTGCTCCACGAACCAGGGAGGCCAGATCTTGTTGGAAGCTTTGGCGAAGCTCAACCTAGATCTGGCCAACATTGGGTCCAAAAGTACATACAGCAGAAATGGCGCGGAGTCGATCATCGACGTGATGTTCTCCAGCCCAGGACTGATCATGAACTGGAGGGTAGACGATGGCTACACCAATAGCGACCATCAGACCATCAGTCTGCTATAGTGTAGACAACAACGAGAGGCGGCAAGCGACGAGTAGGGCTAACACTCCGTTCGCCCGCGAGTGGAAGACATCGCATTTCGATGCCGAGGTATTCGAAGAGGCAATGAGACGAGAGCGCGAGAGGGGCAGTCGGCTTCGCCCGACGCCCTACCAACTAGTTGCTATGCTATCTCGGGCGTGCGACGCCACCATGCCTAGGACTCGCCAACCTAGGAATGGGAAGCCACCGGTCTATTGGTGGACTGACGAGATAGCGGACCTTCGCAGTGCGTGCCTCCGTGCGAGACGGAGGATGCAGCGTGCGCGAACAGATGAACAGAGGACAGAGCGCCGCGCAGCATTCAGTTCTGCCAGATCGACGCTGAAGAGTGCGATTAAGGCCAGCAAGAGGGCCTGTTTCGATAGGCTATGCGCGAGTGCCAATACGAATCCGTGGAGTGACGCCTACAGGATCGTAATGGCCAAGACCAACGTCACGCTTGACGTGAAGAATGCGTTCAATAGCGCCAGTTGGGACTCCATAGCGCTCGCGCTCAGGAGCATCCAAGTACCGGTGTCGCTGTACAAGATTCTGGAAAATTACTTCCAGAATCGACTACTGGTTTACAACACAGAGGAGGGTCAGAAGTGCGTTCCAATCACCGCAGGGGTTCCGCAAGGTTCCATCCTGGGTCCGGTGTTGTGGAACGTCATGTATGACGGGGTGTGGAAACTAAAGTTTCCTGTAGGGGTTGTGCCCGTCGGCTTTGCAGACGACATAACGCTAGAGGTTTACGGCGAGTCGATCGAAGAGGTCGAGTTGACGGCTGCGCATTGCATAAGGAAGGTCGAGGACTGGATGCGCTCCAGGAAACTGGAGCTCGCGCACCATAAGACGGAGGTCACGGTTGTGAACAGCCGTAAATCGGAGCAACAGGCGGTGGTCAGAGTCGGAGACTGCACCATCACCTCAAAGCGATCGTTGCTCTTGGGGGTTATGGTCGACGACAAGCTCACGTTCGGGAGCCACGTCGACTATGCCTGTAAGAGGGCCTCATCGGCTATTGCAGCACTATCTCGTATGATGTCCAATAGCTCAGCGGTCTATGGCAGCAAGCGAAGACTTTTTGCCAGCGTGGTTTCGTTCATACTTAGATATGGTGGGCCAGTATGGTCCAGAGCGCTAGGTACTAACAGTTACCGCGGTAAACTGGAAAGTACCTACAGGCTCATGTGCCTGAGAGTTGTGAGTGCGTATCGTACGGTGTCATACGATGCAATCATACGATGCTACTGTGTCTCGTCCGGCATGATGCCTATCAGCATCGCCATCAAGGAGGACAGAGAGTGTTTCGACCAACGTGACACAAGGGGCATACGAGGCCATTCTCGATGCTCCGTTGGCAGTTGCTTCAGGCAATATCTGCACAGGTTCGGGCACGCGGGGTCCCCCATGTGTCCCGAGTGCGTAGAAGAGGAGGAGACTGCAGAGCATGTCTTCTTCGTATGCCCCCGTTTCGTAAGAGCGAGGAGCAACATGATGGCTGTGAGCGGGCTTGGCACTAGGCCGGACAAACTTGTCCGGAGGATGTGCGACGAACCGGACATCTGGAACGCGGCCTGTGCGGCCGCCTCCCAGATTGTCCTGGAGCTACAACGTGTGTGGCGGGTCAACCACCAACACGCCAGTGGTAGCTAACTACCAGTCTCCAGGTAGTTAGCTAGGAGGTTATAAGAGTAAAGAGGGTGCATCACGCACAAAAGCCACTTCCCGACGTAATACTTAACCGTCGTTCCGGGAAGAACAGGGCTGGAGACTGGAGGGGTTTTAGTGGGTCGGGACAGGGATCAGTAGGTGTCTGGGGGAGTGTAACTACCCCAGCATCTCTCCCCTAGTCTCATCCCCACACCCTGAGTTCTCTTCTCAGGTGTCTGTTTGCAGATTTCCCCGCCACCTTTAAAAAAAAGGCAATGCTCTCAGGAGGAAAAGCACAGCTGCATTGGGAGATACGTTTGTCACAGAAGAGGTAAACAAAGAGCGTCCTCAGAATGGAATTCTCTCTCCTCTGCTATGGTCACTGGGTGGCAGACGTTCTCCTTAGCAAGCTGTCGCTGTTTGGTTATGAAGTCATAGGTTATGCTGATGATGTAGTCTTCATTGGTCGGGAAAAATATGATGCAAATTTATCTAGTCGTATGCAAGCGGCTCTTAACATCATTTCCTAGTGGTGCTTAGAAGAAGGTTCAATCCCACTAAAACAGTTATTATACTCTTTACCAAGCGAAGGACACATTTCATCACTCCTTCGCTACTAAAAAGTATAATATTGAGTTTCAGCAAAGAAACCAAAAGCCTTGGAACCAAAAACCTTACTGGTAAACGGCTGGATAATCCGTACCATCGGTGCGAAGCGCACCTACAGAAATAAAAAAGACCCCACACGTGGTCCTTAGGATCTTATACAGCCACTTCTATCCCGACTTCCACGCGGGGCCTGCTGGGATGCGAGCAACCTTGATAAGATCGTGTTACCAACCTCGGTAGAAACTTGGTCGTATTCTGACAGAGATGAAGGGCTCTTTTAAGCTTCCGAGCGTCTGTCCTCCATGTAAGGAGCGGCCCAAAAAGGCGCCTGTACTCCAGGTTAGGGGCGGCCGATTATCATTCTCGTGCTAACGTGGGATTTTAAACAGTGTTGCGTACGAGGGTCTTCCTGCAAGACAGAGGTTTGGTGGGCAGTCCTTACATGCCGCCACCGTAAAACACTCACAAGTAATGAACGAGGAACAAAGGAATTCGGACCGGAACAATCGGCACAAACCCACGCCACGTTAACAGACTAACGATCGGAAACTCGGGACGTGGAACTGTCAATCTCTCAATTTCCAAAGGAGCACACGAGTGCTCTCCGTAGTATTGAAATCCCGCAGGTTCGACCTCGTACGTTCCGGGAAACGGGTGAGCTCGAGTGTGCAGGTTGAGAATCAAGGGCCAGTGCTTCAACATCAGCATCATGAAAGTGAACAATCACCACCTCGGAAGTACCGAAGGCGACAAGGACAAAGTATGACCACTGCCTAAAACATGATATCAAGATCGTCATCGGAGATTTTAACGTTCAGATCAGCTAGGACGAGGAATACAAACCACTGACCAACGAAATGGGCCTTAGCCTTTGTAGCCTCCAAAAACATGGCCGTGCGTAGTACCTTCTTCTAGCACGACCTCATACACAAGTACACCTGGAGGTCACCAAATCATACAGAAAAAACAAATCGATCACGTCCTGATTGATTGTCGGCACTTCTCAAACATCATCGACGTCAGATCCTATAGGAGCGCTAACGTCGATTCAGACCACTACCTGGTGTTGGTAAGGATGCGCCTAATACTATCCGTTGCTAACAACATTCGGCACCGACGCTGCTACGGTTAGATCTCGCGCAATTGAATCAGCCTAACGTCGCCGAAAACTACGCGCACTCGCTCGAAGTTGCGCTGCCGGAAGAGGACCAGCTGGAGGCAGTGATGTTTTTCTGACAAAAAATCTTATTCATGGGTAATAACATAACAAGATCTGATCGCTCTGTGTAACAGAGACGAGTAACTTCATATACCGAGTTGTGCACATTGAGAGCCATATGTTGTGGTGTACGCTAACGACAAGCAATATATCGTAAAAAGGAAAGCAAATAGAGTGAACCAACACCGATACTTTGTTATTCGCATACTCACGACGATGTCAACGCATCTTAGGCTTCCTTTATATGTATTCAAAATCGCTAGAGGTCATTTTTTTCCATCGCTGGCTGGAGGAAGCTCTTCTCGAGGACTGTTGAAACGCCATCAACAGCGTAGTGGCGAACGTCATCAGGCATGTGGGACGAACCCAACGAAACGAGTGGTTCAACAACGACTGTAGGAGGGTGCTGGATGAGGAGAACGTTGCGTGGGCGGCTAATATGCACAGCGCCACTTGTCAGAATGTAGAAAGACACCGGGTGAACAAGATGCATCCAACCCAAATTTTCCGGGAGAAAAGGCGCTGGTTTGACGAGAATGCAGAGCTGGAAAAGCTGCATCTTTTTCGCGAAAGTTCTACCAGAAACTCAACGCATCCCGCAGAGGCTTTGTGCCGCGGGCTTAGACAGGGGAATGGTTTCTCCTGCTTACTATTCAACATTGGGTGTAATGAATCGAACGGACATCAACAAGTGGGGTACGATATACAACAAATCCAGTCAATTCGTTTGATTTGCTGATGATATGGACATTGTCGGCAGAACAACTGCGGCCGTGGCAGAACAGTACACCAGACTAAAACGGGAAGCAGCGAGGAAGTGGGGTTGCAGGTAAATACATACATCTAAAACCAAGTGTATGCTAGTCGGCGGAACCGAAACCGATTGACAACGCCTAGGCAGTAGCATTACGATCGATGGCAATGAGTTCGAGGTGGTCGACGAGTTTGTTTATGTTGGCTCACTGGTAACTGAGGACAATGATACCAGCTGTGGCGTATTGTCAGCGGAAATCGTGCCTACTATGGGCTCCACTAGCAATTGCGGTTGAACAGACTAAGCCCCCGTTGTTCTCTACAGGTATGAAACGTGGACAATGCTCAGGGAGAACCTGCAAATGTTCGGACGATCTTTGGCGATGAGCAGGAGAACGGAATAAGGAGGCGGAGAATGAACCATGAGCTCGCGCAACTCTACGGCGAATCCAGTATTCAAAAGATGACTAAAGTTGGACGGATACGCTGGGCAGGGCATGTTGCAAGAATGCCGGACAATTACCCTGCAAAGATGATGTTTGCCTCGAATCCGGTAGGAAGAAGACGACCAGGGGCGCAGCGGGTATGATAGGTAGACCAGGAGAAGCGAAATCTGGCGGGGAGTCCACGGTGTCCCAGGGATCGAAGAGCGGCATCCAATAACCGAGTGAATTGGAGGAACTTTGTGAATCAGGCCATGTCATTGTGACGGAATGCCAAATAAATAAATAAAGTAACCTTGGACTTCAGCGATCTGTGCTTACTTTACACTGTTCGGCACGACTTGGCGGCTAAAATCACAATTAGCCCTTCGGTCTAATATCACCATTGCTACGCAGCCCTCGTATGGTGATCTAAGGTAAATGGAACGACAGCTAATATCTACCCTAACCTTGCGGTTACCAAAAGACTACTCAGTTTAGTAGTAATAAACTACGCATTATCACGGGAGTCCTCACTGGGCTCTGTCCTATTTTTCATCATTTAAAGAACCTGAGAGTTCAGCGCATTTACTCTGTTTCTGCGGGGCTCTTGCTTAATGGAGGCTCAACTTCTTTGGAAGTTATGTCTCAACTCCATACCAGGTATGGAATACCAATCTCGAAACGGTCACAGGTTTCATCAACCATGTAGTATCGAATTGAAGCACAGGCTTGCAACCAACAAGCTCAACTCCATCAAAGAGTTTGAGCGTATTGTAGTCTGTGTACAGCAATCGGGGCTAACTACAAAAGGCAACCAAAGGGCACTTCTGCCCAATGCCCATCAGGCATACGAAAGAAAAAATACGCACGAAAAATTTTGACTTATCAATTTAAACCCCTTTTGACTTATTCATAGACTCCCTCTGCAAAACAGGGGTTACCCCTACCTTTTTCCAATATTTTTATAACCATCTACTTTGTACAAAAAATACTTATGCCAAATTTGGTGAAAATCGGCTCAGGTTTTCAAGAGTTATGCTGGAACATACACACAAATATATATTAACCCTCTAGTGCCCAATGCCGCCATTTGGCGGGCTTCAGTCGAAGTTCCGAAAAGCTTTAATAAATACTTAAAAAGTGTTTATAATGGTTTATAATGATTTTATCGAAGTCCGTTTAGAAATTAATTTGGGCACTAGAGGGTTAAAAAACTTCTCTGTTATATAAATAGATTTGGTGAAATATTTGTTTCAATTTTATCATAAATCTGCGAAGTCTTTGTATGACGAAAAGAAGGTCGAGTTTCGAATCAGAATGCAGCATCAAGCCTTTGCTTCGCTTAAATCGTGCTTAAAAAATTGTTTTTTGAATATTGGGAAAATGTTGGGTCGTATTAGCAATAGCGGTACGATGAATTTAATAATGTTATCAACTGAATATACAAATGAAATCTAACAGAAAATTTTATATTTTTCGTAGCATATCCTATTGTAGTGATAGCTCATTTTTCTTGGCTGTAACACATCTCAGAGAAAAAGCAACCCTTCTCAAAGAAAAACGGTTACCACAGATAATTCGATATGATATCATAACTAAATCAGCTCGCAAAACAGAAACACCACCAATAAGCTTTTTTGATAAGCAACAAAACAGCATGGAGTAATTCATTATTATACAAAACATATTTTATGTTTGATCAGGCAATCGAAAAAGCCGTGCGTTCCTGCACACATAAGCAGAAAGTTGGAAATGATGAAATTGTCCCAGTCTGACAGTGTGAACTAATTTCCTAGCATGTTATTCCCATCAGCACCGCAATCCTTGCTGTTCAGCAAAATTGAGTTGCGTAACCAATTGACGTTCATGGGAGGCTGCAAGCAAGCCGACCGCCACCGTGCACGCTTTGTGGTCAAAATTACATTCACCGCAGAGAATATTATTGGCTAGACTGGGACTATTTCTGTAACAGGCGTAGGGTAGAGCCACACCCGGTTTGATATCAGTTTTATGCTAGCCCAAGGCAAACAAATTGTGATTCGGCCAACAGAGAGCTGTAATTGAATGAGAAAATCGATTGCGGTGGGGTTTGAAGTTTTAATAATTGATAAAGTTTGTTTTGCACTCAATTTTGTGTGTAGCATTTTTGTGGATGTCCATGGATTGGAATGAGGCTTATGAATCAGTACATGAAATTAAACATCCGTATTTCGATTTGGATGGAACCACTCATAGCTTACTTTAGCTACATGTGATGAAGCAATTGAATATACGTTTTACAATGTGAATACTTCTATTTCTAGTTTACAAAATGTTCAATTGTCGATAGCATAAAGTTGCAGGTATTCTCTGGTAAACCTATATTATTATGGCTATAATACAACTACCAAAAACTGCACGAATTGGTCAAATTTTTTTGTTAAATCTAAATTGCAATATCACTCGTCGAATTAGTGGTAGGTGCGAGAAAGCAGCGCTATCCAAGCTAGTGCACGGATGGAAACCTCGGCAGCAGTGGCTTTTCCCGGCGGAAACATTTGCAATAATTACAACTTTCTCTGTAACGATTGCGTTTGGCATTCGGGCAAAACACAATACGCATATCAGGCGAGGCAATATCTCTCAATGCATGTAAACATCGCTAATCGTTGCACTCCGGAACCGGGCGGTTTCGGTGGGGACGATGCATACAATTCCGCGCGAAAACATGCTAGAACCCCAACGGGTTGGTTATGAAAGCGCAATATAACTGTATGAGAGTAATCTGGGGGCGTAGACGAGAATAACAATGCTAATGGCACAAACAAGTTGCTATAACTATATAGGGGTTCGGCACAAGTTAAAAGAGTAATTTAAAGCTGAATGCGGAATCTGAAAAATAGAGCGGACGTGCTCGTAAGACATAGTATCAGATTAGTGAACAAATTTTCAACGAAACGTTAGTATTTACAGATGATACGAGGATAACCTTTAAAGTTTAAACGAAACTTAGGCATTTATTTAATAATAAAACCCATGCATTAAAGGTGGAGAAATTTTTGGCTCCAGAATTTATATTTCTGGAAAAGGTTTATTATTTCTTCAAGCTGATAAAAACTTTTAGTTCTAGAGATGGTAAGAATCATTTTCTGTATATCTGCTGTGTATTCTTTCTAGTACTTTTTTTTATTTTTTTGTACTCTAAAACAACGCACACTACATGTTTAATTTTTGATTGCAAATTGACATAATTTTATACAAAGGCATTATCTTTTATGACACAACATTGTGCGAGTGGTCCCAAAATTTTGTAAATTTCATTTCGCGGATAGAATGAAGCGACCTTAGAACAGGAAGAAAACTAAAAAAAAAAATCGAGTACTAAACTTTTCGTAACGACCAAAGATGTATAATTGAAGTATGTTTGGAAATTTTCTTACGGGTAAAGTAATGAATTGTATGGTAAAAAAATGGCGACTTTTCAATGATGCGATAATCCCAGAAGCTTGTTGCCCAGAGCTCACTACATTCACAATCATTCATAATCCCTAAAGTACATAAGAGTAGAGCTTTCTTATTTCCTCTAGCATGAAGAGAGAGGCTTTATCTACAGGCTCTATTTTTGAATTTATTTCAACTTTGGAAAAATAAAATAACCTGACAGGATAAAATTTAGCAAATAGGGCGCGCAAAAAACAGTTCGAACTTTATGCCATTCATTTAAATAGACGCAATAATATAGGTTCGCATGGGCTGAAGATGTCATTTGTGAAAAGGGTTTATGTAAACAGGGTATTGATGATCACAAATATGTTTGGGGTAGAACGACTTGTTTGATCGGTGTGATGTCTTCGGCAGCGTTAAGTAATTTTGTATTGCCGAAAAAAAAAACACTGAATAAAACTTTTTTCAACAAAAGAAATAAAATTAATTATCTTAACCCTGAAACGCGTATAAGTATAAGGATAATCATGCGCCAAAATGACTCCCAACTTTTGAATAATTAAAATGCAAATTTTTTTCATAAACTATCGATAAACGGTCATTACAGTGTTAACACATCTATAAATAACAAACGACAGCATTTAGATTTCAAAATTTCTTTATTGATGGAGAAAACAATGGGAAATCTTGCTGCAAGCGAGGAGTCAAATCGACGCAGACCAGCTTTCCAGGGTTAAAGAACTCATTTATTAAAATTTTATTCATTTTTATAAAAGTTGCAAAAGATCAGCTGATCATAGAGAAACAAGTAGCTAAAACGACAATAATAACGCGACGCGAGACAAGACACAGCACTTATTGTTCTTACAAAAACATAAAAATTACCTTACCGTCGACCGGTTTTGGGCGCAGTGTAACCCATCAGCTGGACCGAGTCGAGCATCGTCCAGCTGATATGCAGCACCGTGACCGAAATCGGTCGACGTTAGGGTAATTTTTATGTTCATCAGTTATTAGTGTCGTCGAAGTTCTTACGTTGCACAAACAAATTATTCGTAGTGTAGTAACTAAAAAATTAGAATTTTCAAAACAAAAGAAAAAAATTAAAGCCAGAACGGTTCTTTTTTTTGTTATAGCATGTTCGGCAAAGATGTAGAGAGAAAATTTCGCCTTCCAAAAAAATATACACCAAGAGTTTTAAAAAAATCTGATGTGACGAAAAAGGGAAAGTGAAAATAACGAATTTTTTTTATTGTTATTTTTCCGTTAATGAAGATGTTAAACCAACAACTTAACTCATAAAATTAGTGATTTAAATTACTACAAGCAGTCCAAACATATAACAATGCAGTCCTGTCTGTGTGAACATTTGTATGTAGGGGTTTTTGAGGCTAGGAAAGGCGATTAGGATAGTTAGCAAATGGCACTAAATTTGACATGTGAAGGTTTTTGAGAGCAAGAAGCGTTTTTTGGTGGTTCGACATCCATTCATTCATAAAAATGCGAATATGTACCTTAAATTTGCGGTTTTCTAGATAATATCCAAAATTTTCAAATGGTTTGTAAGAATCAGACGATAGAAAAATGATCAAATTTACCAAAAACCTACTCCAGCGACGAATATGGATTTTAAATTACAGACGAAAAAGTGAACTATTAGGAAGGTAGAAAAGAGTTTGGTGAAAATCTCTGCCTAAAGTTTATGTATACTAAAATGGATGGCCCTAAATACATAAAAATGGAATCCTTTTTTACGTTTTTTTCTATTTTTCTAGCAATATTGAAGTTACCCTTTAGCCAAAAACTAGTCACTGGTGACAAAACAAAAATCAATAGGATAGTTGAAACAACACATTATTTATTTTATCCCTGAATATCGAAATATGTCAAATAGCTTTTTATGTTAATAGATGAAAAATAATAATGTTCGACAAAAACATGCATTTTGGAATGGCTAATAACTTTGTAGGACATTTCAAAATACGGAATAATCTGGGCAAAATATTAGGAAGAAAGCTGGGATTTTAAATGCCTTTCAAAAGAAAACTTTATGTGGTTCGTAATATGTAAGAGATAGAAACATGATGTCTTCGGCAAAGTTTTTTGCTTTGAGAACACATAAAACTTTGCTGAAGACACTACGCGTATATCTCAATCTAGTGAAAAAGTTTGGTTTCTATTCGTTTAACGCTAGGGCTCAAAATTTCGTCTTCTCGAAAAAAGTCGCCATGCAAAATTCCAGGTTAATCGGACTTCGGGAACACGTGCCTCAAAGCGGTGAATGTTTCAAATTTTTTACCGATGAAAAAATGCATTGTTCGTTAAATCGTCAACATCGAAAATTTTTTTTGATGCTAAATGCCTTGGAAATACGTGGAACATCGACATCTGGTGTTGTATGAATTTTTTTTTTAAATAATCGACCTTCTGGGACATAGAAATTTTTGAGCAGGGGCCAATGGAACATTTGGAAAAAAAATTGAACTTCGAATTTCGTTTATCGGTAGGGCTCAAAAGTTTCGTCTTCTCGAAAAATGTCCTCACACAAAATTTCAGCTCATTCTGTGCCGAACACGCATCAGTATCGGACGTGTTTGGTGATCGCTCCGATAGAATATAATACAAAAGACGTGTGAGCAAGTGCTGGCATTGTTTGCCTGGTCGAGTCTCTTAATCCGCGTTCAAGGTCGCCCGCCTTTGTGCAACTGTTTCGCATCGTAGCTGCCTACTGGTGTGTAAGCCGATTTGGCTGTTGAGTGATTTGTGCTCTGGCAGTGGCCGAGAATTTCAACACAAAGGAAAAGGAGAGAAAGGAAAAAGAAGAAGGTACGTGATTTTGTCTATAAAGCTAGCGCGCTAGCTTAGCGCAATGGGTGTAGATCCCTCAACCTCTGATCTCCCTTCTTCGAACCCTCCCGATCATGTCCTTCCCACTCAATCCCTCTCGGTTGCTGATGCAACCACCCCTCGCCCCAGGCTCTACCCGGACGGATCTCAGAGCAGCTATACTGTTTTCTTCCGGCCAAAGGCAGGAGCGAAATCAAAGCCGTTAAATATACTGCAGATTTCCAAAGACCTGACGAAAGGGTACAAGGCCGTGACCGAAATATCCAAGGTCAGACCTAACAAGCTCCGTGTCGTGGTCAGTAACCTGGAACAGGCCAACGCTATAGCTTGCTCTGAGCTCTTCACACGCGAGTATCGCGTTTATATACCCGCACGAGACGTGGAGATCGACGGTGTCATAACCGATTCGAGTCTGTCGGTCGAGTGTATTTTACAAAGTGGCTTCGGTTGCTTCAAAAATTTTTTGTGCGCCGATGTAAAAATAAAGATTTTGGACTGCAAGCAATTGCAGTCTGTATCTCTCGTCGGCGGCACAAAGGTGTACACTCCGTCAGACTCGTTTCGAGTTATGTTCGCCGGGTCTGCATTGCCTAGCCACGTCTCGATCCACCTGGTTCGTCTCCCTGTGCGGCTCTATGTACCCCGCGACATGAACTGCCTGAATTGTAAGCAGTTAGGCCACACCGCCGCCTACTGCTGCAATAAGGCACGTTGTAGCAAGTGTGGGGAGAATCATGCGGATGATTCCTGCAGTAAAAATGCTGAAAAATGCAACCACTGTGGGGAAAATCAGCATGAGCTCTCGACATGTGCGGTGTATATGCAGCGCAGGGATAAATTAAAACGGTCTCTTAAAGAGCGTTCAAAGCGTTCTTACGCTGATATGCTAAAGAAAATCGTTACCACCTCTCCCAAAACATCAAACCCCTTTGATCTGTTGTTCTCTGATGAAACCGATTCTCATGATTCACCAGCGGGAACTTCCTATGCCAATCCTGGGGAGTCTAGAAAGAGGAAAAATATTTCCTCTCCTAAGCTCCCCCGAAAAGGTCCTAAGATTTCCCAAAGTGGAATGAAGGATACAAACAAACCAAACAGTGCTGCGGAAAAACCGAAGCAAACTCCTCCTGGGCTTGCAAATTTAAAGTCCCAGAAGGAGTTCCCAGCACTGCCAGGAACATCTAAAAACCCCGTTGTTCCTTTTGCACATCCAGTTGATGAAACAAACTCTGGACTAGTGAAATTCTCTGACATTGTGGACTGGATTTTTGAAACTTTTAATGTATCCGATCCAATTAAAATTTTTCTTACTGCATTCCTCCCAACAGTTAGATCATTTTTGAAGCAGTTGACTGTCCAATGGCCTCTCATTGCAGCGTTTGTATCCTTCGATGCCTAATTCAACTGCGTATATGAAGGATTCTATCTCTGTTTTACAGTGGAATTGTAAAAGTATTTTAGCAAAAATTGATTCGTTTAAAGTTTTGATAAATAAAAACAAATGCGATGCATTTTCCCTTTGTGAAACTTGGCTTACTTCGAATACTGATCTCAACTTCCATGATTTTAATATTATTCGCCTTGATCGGGACACTCCATATGGAGGGGTATTTCTAGGGATTATGAAGTGCTATTCCTTTTATCGTATTACCCTCCCCTCGATTCCAGGCATTGAAGTTGTCGCATGTCAAATGACAATACAAGGTAAAGAGCTTTGTATTGCCTCAATATATATTCCCCCCAGTACACAGGTTGGGCAACGGCTGCTCTTTGATTTAATAGAACTTCTCCCCTCGCCACGTTTGATATTAGGAGATTTTAACTCTCACGGCGTGGCTTGGGGTTCCCCATACAATGATAACCGCTCCTCTTTGATCTATAACCTTTGCGATGACTTCGATATGACAATTTTAAACAACGGTGAAATGACACGTGTCCCGAAACCTCCAGCGCGCCCAAGCGCTTCGGATCTCTTTTTATGTTCGACGTCGCTACGGTTGGATTGCACATGGAAGGTAATCCTCGATCCTCGCGGTAGCGACCATTTGCCTATTCTAATTTCAATTACTAGCGGGTCAACTCGCATGCAACCAATTGACATTCCGTATGACCCCACACGGAATGTCGATTGGAAGTTATACGAGGGAATGATTTCAAAAGCGGTCGAGTCGATTCAACATCATCCACCACTTGAAGAATACAACCTCCTCGCGGGCTTGATTCTCGACGCCGCGTTGCAAGCCCGAACGGAGAAATATTCCGGCGTAACGATCAAGAACGGCCTCCCACTCCATGGTGGGACCAAGAGTGCTCCAATGTCTACACGCAGAGATTCGACGTGTTTTTGGCCTTCCAGAAGGGAGGTATACCTGGCGACTATTTACGGTATTCGGAGCTTGATACCAAGCATAAAAGCTTGGCTAAAGCAAAGAAACGTGGATATTAGCGTCGGTTCGTGAACGAGACGTCGAGAGAGACATCGATGAGCACTCTTTGGAACACAGCCCGAAGAATGCGGAATCGCGTAACGTTTAACGAAAGCGAGGAGTCTTCAAGTCGGTGGATATTTGGCGATGCGTCTCCGGGCCACGAAGCGATAGAATCACCTTTTACGATGGCAGAATTTTCAGTTGCCCTCCTTTCCTGTAACAATAACGCGCCTGGGTTAGATAGAATCAAATTCAACTTGTTGAAGAATCTACCCGGCAATGCCAAGAGGCGCTTGTTGAACTTGTTCAATAAGTTCCTGGAGCAAAACATTGTACCGCAGGATTGGAGGCAAGTGAAGGTGATCGCCATCCAAAAACCAGGGAAACCAGCTTCTGATCACAACTCTTATAGGCCGATTGCAATGCTATCGTGTATCCGGAAATTGATGGAAAAAATGATACTCCGTCGTTTAGACCACTGGGAATCAAATGGTCTACTATCAGATACTCAGTTTAGCTTCCGCCGTGCCAAAGGGACGAATGGTTGTCTTGCGTTTCAACAGATATTCAGCTGGCGTATGCTCGCAAAGAACAAATGGCGTCTGCGTTCTTGGACATTAAGGGGGCTTTTGATTCCGTTTTTGTTGACATTCTTTCGGGTAAACTTCACCGACAAGGATTTTCTCCAATTTTGAACAATTTTTTGCACAATTTGTTGTCCGAAAAGCACATGCATTTTACGCACGGCGATTTGGCAACTTTTCGCATTAGCTACATGGGTTTTTTTCCCAGGGCTCATGTTTAAGCCCCCTTCTTTACAACTTTTATGTAAATGTCATCGAGGAATGTCTGGCAAACTCATGCACGATAAGACAACTTGCAGACGACAGTATCATCTCTGTTACAGGAGCCAAAGCTGCCGATTTGCAAGGACCATTGCAAGATACCTTGGACAATTTGTCTGCTTGGGCTTTACAGCTAGGTATCGAATTCTCTCCGGAGAAGACTGAGATAGTAGTTTTTTCTAGGAAGCGGGAACCTGCTCAGCTTCAAACACAATTAATGGGTAAAACGATTTCTCAGGTTTTGGTACACAAATATCTTGGTGTCTGGTTCGACTCTCAAGGCACCTGGGGTGGTCACGTGAGGTATCTGATGAAAAAATGTCAACAAAGAGTGAATTTTCTTCGTACAATAACCAGACAATGGTGGGGAGGCCTTATAAGGCTTCACCAAACAACGATATTGTTTGTTATTGAGTACGGGTGTTTCTGCTTCCGCTCCGCAGCAAACACACATTTGATCAAACTGGAGCGAATACAATATCGTTGTTTGCGTATCGCCTTGGGTTGCATGCAATCGACCCATACGATGAGTTTGGAGGTCTTAGCTGGAGTACTACCATTGAAAAACCGCTTCTGGAGCCTGTCTTCTCGTATTCTTATCAAATGCGAGGTCTTGAACCGTCCCGTGATTGAAAATTTTGAAAGGTTAATCGAACCTAATTCTCAAACCCGTTTTATGACATTGTATAGACTGTTCTAAAAATTATAAATACATCTTCTTTCTTAAATAAAACAAAAAATACAGGATTTTTCTCTGGCTAATTTTCTTATAGAAAGGCCACTCACGGTGCCCCATTTGTGCACAATTCGCTTTCTTTGCTCGGGAGAAAGGCCACGCATTTTCAAAATTTCGCACTAAATGTTAGAAAAAATGACAGCATCTGTTTCTTTTGGATGTAAACAACAGGACTCAGCCAACGTTTGGTTGAATACTGCACGTTAGTTGAAATGACGGTCGTAAGTGTATTTATAATTATCGGAACGGTCCATACTTCAATCACATGTCCCAAAATATTAACCTTTCTTCGAATATTCCAAATCGTGTCAACTTATCAAATACTTCTGATTCTACTGTGTTTTTCGATACATCCATGAGAGAAGAAACTCGTGGAATCCCGGATCATTTACGCGTGCAGCAGATCCCCAAATTTTTTTCCAATAAATATCGAAACATCAACTGCGACAATATGTTCTACACTGACGGATCACTTCTTGATGGGTCCACTGGCTTCCGTATTTTCAATAACAATTTAACCGTCTCCCATAAGCTCGATAATCCTGCTTCTGTTTACGTCGCAGAATTAGCTGCAATTCAGTACACCCTAGGCATTATCGAAAAAATGCCCACGGACCATTATTTCATCTTTACGGACAGTCTCAGTTCCATTGAAGCTCTCCATCATCCTTAAGGTATCGACGAGCCCGTGGTTTCAGGGGGTTGGATGTAGGTCGGGATTTCATTTGCGTGATGTCCCGGCTTATGTCCAATCACTATAGATTTGACGCGCATCTCCGTCGTGTTGGGCTCGGGGAAAGTGGTATCTGTGCCTGTGGTGAAGGTTATCACGACATAGAGCACGTTGTTTGGTCATGTCCTGTACACCGTGACGCCAGGTCTAAATTATTAGCTTCCCTGCAGGCCGAAAGTAGGCAGCCGGCTGTTCCTGTTCGTGATGTCTTGGCGAGCCGTGACCTATCCTACATGTCCCTTATATACGTTTTCCTGAAATCCATCCACGCCCCAGTTTAGTCCTATTCCCTTCCGCCTACATCCAACCAAACGATAAGAACACGTTAAGACCCCGGATCCGGAAACAGCAACCAGACCCGCACGATACTCTCAGGTTCCGAGGGAGACAACCCAACATGTCAGTCCGTAATACGCAACATATTAAATTTGCTGCTTACCTATGGCAATGGAAAACCATCAAACAACAAATCAGTGCTTCTAATGCAAAACATTCTAGCTTAAGTTAGATTTAGTTTCAGCTCGTAGTCGGCAGCGAAGATAAAAAATTTGCTTTTAGTTATTAAGATACTTTAGAAAGTAAGCTACCAGATATAATTGGCGCCGTTAAGCATCAATTTGTATTTGTGCCATGTCAAATAAATTATAGATGAAGAAAAAAAAAATTCAGCTCAACCAGACATGGGGAAGTAGTGTCTCCCCTGCGACTACGTAGTTCTCCTTTGAGAGGATTGGATGATTAGTTGAGTTCTGGAAGTGTTAGAGGATACTTTTTTGCAATCGAATTTTTCCTTTTACTGACTATTTTCTTTTATGGAAACACCTGTATCATCACAGAACAATGACCTTGCGTATCCTGCAGGTAAAACAAAAAGTTCAAAAGTAAATAAAATATAGTTCTGGTAGATAATTTGTAAAATTCGATCGTAATATTAATTTCAGAATGAAATAATAACCTTTATAATCAAACCTTTAGGAAATGGGCAAATTATTACATTTTAATACGATTGTGCTTCCAAGCTGAGCTTTTCAATCGCCGTATTAATTTCCTCGATTTTCTTGTTAATGACTAACCGATTAGATCGTTTTATGTTGTGTTTGAAAGGTTTTTTTTTACAGTAGATTAAGTAATACGCAAACATAGTTACACCGTTTCGATGGTTTAGGTATTACGATGTTAAACATTTTTTCTAATCATTGGCTGCTATTATCTTCGGAGCGCTATGCTTTAATTCTTTGTATATAGTAATAGCGAATCGAAAATGGGCCATAATAGGGTATGTCTGAGTTAGGTGAAAACCCACTTTGGGACTAATTTCTACCAAAATAAGCAAAAAAGAACGCCATTTAATAATGAAAAACAAAGTGTGAGCTCTGTACTCATATATCTTTGCAGGTCTTCGAATATTTTACGCCCGAATACTCTCCCACAGCGGTACCAACCGCCAGCTTTTACAGCAGCTTATTGGTTTTTATTACCTCCAATTTAATGCAGAATTTAATTCCGCGGAGCTTATTCATGTGTGAAATTGCATTGCTGGAGGGTATTATGAAAAGTGGGCACGTAGTTTGAATCAACAATATGCCTCTGCTGGTGTGATGGAGAATGGTGCTAAATTTGGAAGCATTAAATTTTGCCGTAGGGGCTGAAAAGGAATTCTTCAGCCCAAAAATTGGATTCATGCGGGTAGGACATAAATTCGTAAACTGCTGTTGGACGTATGTTGGAGCGGTTGTATGCACATTAAAGTGGATTAGTCTTAATATAGCACCTGTATGCTTACTGAGGATTAGTTTCACTACTAACCTGTGTGTTTTCGTAGAAGAGCAATTCCCGCTGAAACCAGCCCACTGGTGACACGGGGTTTTTAAAAAGGATATTTATTCAAAATACATTCATTAATTTTTAATATAGTTTCCATTTAATTCGTGTTTGTATAATTTTACGAGCACCATACATTATGAAAAAACTTAGGACACTTAGGCTTATTAAATTCCATTTTGAAATTTTTTTTTTTTTATATGAGCAATGCCATCGAAGCAACAACCAATAAGTATTTCAAACTTTTTTTCATCCATCTCTCTTATGGCTATAGAAGGCTATTCTAAAATGAATTATAATTACGATTTTTAGTTCACATTGGAATTTTGCTGAATTTCGAGAGCGTAAGATTCGTTTTGTTTTGTAATTTTACCTAACGGTATACGAGGGCAGTATCATAATTTTCTATCATTACCCGAAAAATATATTTTTATTCTTTAATAGTTATCATGTTTCAGTTGGCTAGACTAAGTGCAGTAAGTGTAATCACAAACACAAATATTTTTCTTAAGCATTCAAAAAAAAAAAAAAAAAAAATTATTCACATCGCTCAGTTTAATGCAAAATTTTGATGGTGCTCACATTTAAATTGCGCGAAATAAAGCAATGTTTTATAAGGTCTAGCATATGATCCTTCGATGTTGATGAAATATATACCAATAGTAGAATCGTCTCACGTGTTCGCCCTAATGGCGGAGAAAGATTTCGAAAGGTGTTAAATCTGTTTTAAGTTAGTTTAATCAAAATTTGAGCAATTTGGAATTTGGTTAAGGCTCGAACATTTAGGTCTGATTGAAAATGTGCCCCATTTATTTTTTTTTTGTTGAACGCAAACAAACTTATCACGTAAACAACAACAATATCGCGCGCTAGCCTGTGGGGCTAATGCGGTCTCGATCAACTCGATTATTAGTTGAAAAAAAAAATGTTATCGATATTGTTTTTGACACATTTTGCAAGTGTAGGTTAAGTACAACGATACACCGTGCCCCAGTGCTGAGTCGAGAAAATTTCCAGCTCGAAAAGATCCTCGACCTGATCGGCAATCGAACCCGATGTCACAATCATGTGGGAGAGCTAGCCGATCGACATCGCTAACCACAGAGCCACGGGGACCACGTAAACATTCAATCTAATTATTTTTTTTTAAATTTTCTTATTCATAAGGCAACTACATGTATCATTTTTTTTACCTCAGTTATCAAAGCAAGTATCCTAGTTTGATTTTGATTCCGTGCATTTTTCAGAATGCTAAAGCGGAATAATTGTTGAATTCACCAACGAACGCAAATCTAAATATAGCGATCAACAGACTCAGAAGGAAAGGTAGGAAAAACCTAAAAGTTGGTTGACCTTCATTGACGTGTTTGGGTGATTTTCCACACCAACTGCCGGCTATTCGGTAGTTGCGAACAAAATTTCTTTTTCCGAACTTTAATAGCATCTCAGACGTGAAAAGTGGTTTTATTGTGCACTGAAAGGTTGGCGGCATCCGCAGAGGCTATCCGCTTTCGTGCAGGAAAATAATGAGCCTCTCTAACTGTTCACCCCATAGTAAAGCCACCACAACGGTGGTGTATTCGCACGGAGTTCATGATTTGAATGCGGGATAAGTTGTTGCCGTGCCTGATCGACCCACACTGCCTGGCTCGGGAGTGAGAAGGAAAGCATGAATCACGTATGTGCACATGAGTTCACATAAAAATCGCACCGCTGTCAAGATGTGAGAAGGTCACGCAACAAGCAAGTCAGTGGAGGGTGGTCGAAAATGAACCGTACGCTCGTATCGTCGGTCGAAATAATTAGGAAACGTATAAAACGAAAGAAGAAATCAGGAATAGTTAGTAATAAGTTCGTAATAATGCACGAAACGTAGCTAAATCATAGCAGCAAATAATAAAAAATATATCTCAACCCTTATGGTTTCATTTAAATTCTCCGTTGTACTGAAATTTAATGAAACTGCTTTTCATCGTTGAAAAACCTCTTGACGTTGTTAATTATAGTTTGATTAAAATTCTCGAATAGAAACAGCAGCGAAATGCAACTGGGCGTGCTGACCCGCAACGCGTCAGAAAGTTTTCCTAGTGGGGTTCGCGATGTGAATAAAATCAGTGGTAGTAAAAAGTTATGCAAATTTTGTCGCTAGAATTGCTTATAGTTCTCGTTCTGTTACCTTTGCTTGGTAGGTACTACCAATTACCATAACCCACATTTCGTGTAGCGGCAATTATTTCATCCGGATATAACCAATTGGTTGCATAGGGCAGATATTGATCTGCGACGGTTGTCGTTCGTGTAAATACTAAAGATTGTTTCCTCAATTTAGCCTGGCCTGGCCATATTCTTTCTCACGGTCAAGCCTTTTGACCTACTTATTTCTCCTGGCGAGGCGGATACGACAGCACAATGGGCTGAAGCAAGGTTTTGTGTCTCGTTAACATGATACCATAATTTAACATAGCATTGCATTTTCCTCCGCCACTTGACTCTGCAAGCTCTCTCTTCTGCCACTTCTTGACACACCACACCTCTCCTACTGCTTTTTTTTCGAGGCGTGAACTACCAGGGAATGTGGGAAAACATAGCACTTGGGAAAAATTGATTTTCCGAATAGGCACTCTTGCGGTGTTTCACTTTAATCCTGTCACGTTCACTGGCAACGGTGGTCGTTTCAGGCGAACCGGTATCCGTGGGTACTCTGCGTGCGACTGTGACTCAACGGACTATTCATCAGGTACCGTGTGACACGAATTTTCACTGCTTTGCGTTATAATCATGCAAACTGACGAAATAATCACGGCGTCTCGATCTTCAATCAACTGAAGTCAAAGTCAATGTCAAAGTTAATTTCCGTCACAGGTTGTAAAAAAAATATGTTTTACGAGAGTAGCGAATATTCGGTTTTTGGTAATGATGAGTTCGAGCATTAAATTCAAGATAATGTTAGACAAATTCTTTTTTGTTAGCTATAAAAACATTTCTTTGAAAATTATGTAAGCTAGCGAGAAAAGTTTTCAAGAGTAATTTGAGGTCAGCAAACATGAAAACCTAATTCATATTTGGTGTTTAGTCACCTTAATAATAATGTTTTTCTTTTGGTCCTTTCCACTTACCGTTTCAGGCCGGACGACTGACTTCAGTGCTAGATTTCTTGCCTCTAGTCTAGTTGTAGTTAAGGCACTGTTTTTTGACATGAGAAAGATGGAATAATATTTTGTTTTAACTTTTATCAAAATAAATAAAAAAGTGATTGATTTTCAACGTTCTTTGAATCAATATAAAAAAAACTTGTTTTGTGTATTTTTTTCCTAGGTATACGGTTCACGAGTTCGTGAACATGAAATGCCAGTGACATATCTTGAATGTACGCATCGATATATACCATTTTAGGGATAAACACGGGTTTGACTTACGAGATTATTATTCCAAATAAATATTGTTAGTTCTTTAAACTGATGAAACTAGTCAGCGTGATAAAAAAATTTCTGAGAAACGCATATTAGTACTTTCCTAATAACGAAACCCGATTTTCATAGAGATGTTCAAACACAGGTTCGAAAATAATTTCAAGTGTTGAACCATTTCTAGCTAATCAAACATTGAAGTATACAAAAATGAAAATAAGCACACAAAATACTGAATTAATTTTTAATTTTTTTATTTTAATTTTATAGGTATATCCAAGGTCCTTACTGAAGTGAATTAAAACAACCATAACGATTGAACGGTTGTATATGAACCAAGTAGAATCATTTTTGACATTTTTAATTTGATCGTTGGTTGGTAAATGGTTGGACACGTGTCAGGTTAGACTTTTTTGTAACTAACCACCAATGTCCAGTAACTCCTATCCCAATCTCCATGAGGTGCCGACGAGTAACTTAAAAGGATGTACAGAATCAAATTGCATCATTTTCTAATGGCTGTAACTTTTTACTCATTGTGTATTTTCTATGGAACATCTGGGTGAAACTTGTTCAAAGTGTATGTTGACACTGTGTAAGATACACTCAGCTGCTAGTGCAACCGTTACGAAGATGGAGTCAGAGGCACAGGAGTTGGCGTGAAGAAATTTTGCGCACATATTCAACAACATCCGCTACCGTCGCCCGGCACGGTATAATATGGAGCGACCTTAACTCCCCGAAGTCGCCACGCGCAAAGCCTTGAGGCAGCTTCATTAAGCAGACAGTATGTCAAGTAGAGAGAACGAAAACTAAGCGAACTGGAAATATGATACAGATTTGGAAAAATATACCGCATCCCGACGGGACTTGAACCCGCAATCTCCCTGTCTCCGGCATGGTGTTTTGACCAATTAAACTACGGTGGTACTGTTCCACAATCTATATCGTATCACATTTCGCTGCTGACTTATTCTATTGCTCATCCCTAACTACATACACTGCTGTGCAAGCGTTATTTATAGACTGAAAGGAATGTCTCATCACACACAGAAGAGTCAGCTGATGCTGATAACTCTTATAGACCTGTGTGATCGAGACCAAAGTCAGTCTGCGTCGTGTTTGCAAGTGCGACACAACTACAGAAGGTGCTCCGTACGGCTAAATTTTTCGAACTGAATTTCTATTTTTAACAACGGCTTTTTCCCGTTAATATGCAAGTTCATTAAGCAGACAGTATGTGAAGTAGAGAGAACGAAAACTAAGCGAACTGGAAATATGATACAGATTTGGAAAAATATACCGCAATCCCGTCGGAATGCGGTATATTTTTCCAAATGTGTATCATATTTCCAATTCGCTTAGTTTTCGTTCTCTCTACTTCACATACTGTCTGCTTAATGAATTTGCATATTAACGGAAAAAAGCCGTTGTTAAAATAGAAATTCAGTTCAAAAAACCTTGAGGCAGCGTAGCCGGATGAGGGAGAGCTTACCGAAGCCCCTCTGGAGGACTGCCGGGTCACTGTGAAAGCAGCTATTAACAACGCAGCGAAAGGTGCCAACAGGATACGTCAAGAGGAATCGTCGTAACGGCTGGTTCGACGAGGAGTGTCAAATGATTCTGCATGAGAAAAATGCGTCGCGGGTATTGATGCTGCAGCAACGGCCCCGTCGATACAAATAGAAACGAAGATATCAGACCCATCTTTTTTGGGACAAAAAGCGCCACCTGGAAGAGTTGGAGTGTGAGGAAATGGAACAGCTGTATCATTCTTAAGAAACACGTAGGTTCTACAAGAAACTAAACGCATCCCGCGCAGGTTCCGTGCCGCGAGCTGAAATGCGTCGGGATATAGATGGGGGAATCTTGACGGATAAACGTGAGGTGATGGACGGTTAGAAGAGCAACTTCGTCAGCCCACCGGATGAGGGAGGCATAGTGAAGTTAAGAATGCTATCAAGCAGGTTAAGAACAACATATCAGCTGGAAAGGATGGCATCGCAGCGGAACTTATCAAGCTGGGTCCGGGCAGGCTGACTTCCTGTCTGCATCAGCTGATAGGATCTGGAATATAGAACAGCTACCGGATGACTAGAAGAAGGGAGCAATATCCCAAACATACAAAAAGGGCGACAAGTTGGAATGGGAGAACTTCCGAGCGATCACGATTCTCAACGCAGCCTACAATGTGCCAGATCATCTTTTGCCCCTAGTAAGAAGGTTTGTGAGAAGTTCTTAAGCCGGTTTTGTGGATGGGCGATTGATAACACGTAAGGGACTTTAATGAGGCGACGGTCTTTCTTGCCTCCTGTTCAACTGTGTGGTGGAAGGTGTTATGAAACGATCTTTAATAAAGCTCATTTGTTTCTCTGATGACGTGAACCTTGTCGAAAGGACATTCCAGGTGGTTGCTGAACAATACACCAAGCTGAAGCGTGAAGCAAAAAAGGTTGGATTGAAGGTGAATACATTGAAGACCAAGTATCTGCTAGTGCGCTATCTGCGAGTGCGATAGGACTCGCATAGGCAGTACCGTAGTGATCGACAAAGATGTGTTGGAAACTGGAGACAAGCCGCCATAGACCGAGTACGTTGGCGTAACATTGTGATGCAGGTGAAATCATGAGGGATGTTTAACCAGGAAAATAGTAAGTAGGACAGGAAAAAAAAGGATCGTACGCGGCTGTGTCCCCATGTTGGGGCTGCCATGGAACAGCGTCTGATCCAGCAGCGGCTGAATTATGTAATGCGGTGCTTCACCAGCTGGTAAACGGCTGGATAATGCGTACCATCGGTGCCAAGTGCACCTACAGGAATAAAATAGCCCCCAAACGGGGTCCTTAGCCTCTTATCCAGCCACTCCTATCCCAACCTCCACGCGGTGCCAGCTGGGATACGAGCAACCAAGGGAAGATCGTGTAACCAACCGTGGTGGGAACTTGGTCGTATGCTGACAGGGAAGAAGGGCTTTATGAGTTTCCGAGCGTCTGTCCTCCGTGTTAGGAGCGGCCCACAATGGCGTCTGTACTCCAGGTTAGGGGCGGTCGATTACCGTCCTTGTGCCAACGTGGGACTCTAAAAAGTGTTGCGCACGATGGTTCTCCGGCAAGAGAGGGAATTGGTGTGCAGGCATTACAAGCCGCCAGCGTAAAACACTCACAAGTAATAAACAAGGTGCTTCATCAGTTATATTTGAGACAGCAGCCCCGTTATGAAACTAGGTATTGCAGCTCTAGTATGATAGTATACCGAATGTGAATTACTACGCTCAATTAAGAAAATTATACAAAACTGAATAGTCAATATGACCCTAGGCGATCGAAAAAAAAACATCGATTGTTGGATACTCGGTTCTTGGAATGTCAATACTCTACTCAATCAGGCATGTGCGGGTATCCTGGCCAGAGAGCTGCGGAAGGTGAATATGGAGGCTGCAGATATCCTGGAAGTACGTTGGCCGAAAGTGAGAGAACGTGAATTCCGCATTGCAAGAGTGTTTCCGAGGAGGTGGAGGGTTGCTTCTCTAGGCACAATGCTAGGTGCTCATTTGTGTTATATATGATACAGTCGCCGTTCGATAACTGCAACATGTTTACATTGCAGTTATCGAATGCTGTTCGATAACTGCAACACTTGACACATGCCAAAATTTACAGGGGGGTCCGTCATGGTAGTGACAATGGTAGTTTTCAATGATGTTGATATGTATTTTTTTTATGGAATAGTGGCAACAAATAGCAGAAAACTAAAATAGGCAAGCTTTTCGATTCATCAATTTGATATTCATATTTCCGCATCATAATTTATTGCGTTTTAGTAACTACTTTACATAACCAATATGTAGGCGAAGACTCGGATGAAAATAAAGTTCATCACTACAATTGACCATTTTACGAGACGTTTATGAAACTCAATGAAAATGAAATTTCGACAGAAAGTTCAGAACCGCTGACATAACGCAAGTAGAAGCAACATCAAAGTCAGCAGGATCCGTGACACCTGTCAGTTCGTAGAATGATCTATTCAACGCTAGGTCATAAAATATTGTTTGTGATCTACTATGCACTGCCTCGCTGAGTAGTGAAAGCTAGCCAAACAATTGCCAAAGGATAATTTTTTTTCTTATCATAATTACGGAAAGTGAACTGTGGTTCATGGTGATTTTGCTTTATTGATTATTAGTGAAGATCTATAATCTCACATCTAGAATGAAGAGACAACAAGTAAACGAAATTGAAAAAAAATATAGAGAAATTAAAGGGTCTTTTTGAAATTTTTCTAATGATTCAACAATTTTCATTCTCGAATGCATTTAGAATCCCCCCGCGAGATCTGTCGCTTCAATGTCAAATATGACTTTGACGTCAAATTTGACGGATTGCGGTCCGATAACTGCAAAGTTGTTGCAGTTATCGGTCTTGCAGTTAAAAAGCGTTGCAGATAAAAGTCTTGCAGTTATCGAACGGCGACTGTATATGAAGATTAACGGAATTAGGAACCGAAATGTGTCAGTCCTTGACAGGGAGGGAAACCGGAAGATTGTTGATGCACCATCCTTCGAAGAGATGAAGAAAACAGTGTAAGAGCTGAACAAATGTAGCTGGAAAAGACTGCATTCCCGCCGAACTCTTCAAAGTTGAGTACGAACAACTGTGTCATACTATCCGTCGGGTCATGCTGAGAGCGTGGCCTGAAAAAGAATTGTGCCAGAACTGGCTGGAAGGTATAAGTATGCCCGATCTACAAGAAAAGGCCTTCGGCGCGACGTTGTAATTATCGAGGGCCGAGGCATAACTTTTCTCATTACGTTTATAAAATACTCTTCCGCATCCTGTTCGACAAACTGCGACCTTTTCAGAACCTTTGATGACGAATACCAATGTGGTTTTCAAGGGGAATGTTCCATTATGAACCAAAACTCCACTTTCTGACAAATCCCCGATCGCAAACACATCATCTGTTTCATAGACTTCAGTGTAGCGTACGATTTAGTTAAGAAAAATCAGTTATTATGCTGGAATGTGGCTTCCCAACCAAAATGAATTACTGATAGCCGGTGAGATATTGGACGCTTTCGTGACGTTAGATGGTTTGAAGAAGGATGGCGGACTGTCACAGTTATTGTTCAACATAGCATTGGAAGGTTCTTCACGGCAGGCTGGTGTGAAAAGAAGTGGCACCATCATTACTAAGTCTCATAAACTCCTTAGTTTTGCGGACGATATCGGCATCATTGGTATAAACCCTAGAATGCTGGGGGAGTGAACATCGAAGGGTATACTTAGCATGAGTTCCGATAAAGGGCGTCGACTTCATGGTAGTCTCCGCACCAGTGCTGATAAAAGTCATTTTTCACAGCAAAATTCTTCGAAAATTACAGCCAATCATTTTCAATTTTCACTTCCAATGATTGCAGCACTCTTTCAGATACACTAGATTTTCGTCCTAGTAACGTGCTGTTATACTCAGATGAAATAGATCGCGCGCATCGTTCACGGTTACGGAATAAAATTTGACGACAAATCCAACCGAATGATCTTCACTTCAAAGCGAAAAAGAAAGGCAAACAGTCCACTTAACCAAAATGAACCTCACCGAAACACTTTTTCACTGACACTGACCGATGCCTTGACAATCTTCGTTAACTGATAAACTGATTTTGTTGTCTTGCTTCCATCGCATGAAATATAATGAGGTGTTTTGACAGTTTACTTCTATGCAAAAAGCGGGAAGGGAGAACTCTGAAAGGATTGTAAAAAAATAACGTTTATGGATGCTTTTTTTCCCTTTCACTCATAAGTGTCAACAAATATCGACCCTGCTCCGCACTCGTTGGATGTGAGCTGTCGACGAGGATGCAAGAGTATGTGTTAAACAGGATTGGAGAATAGGAACCCCAAAACCGAATGACATGGCGACGTATTCTGGATTCAGCACTGAAACGATAAGCCGTATGTTGTCACAGAGGTAACGTGAAGTAAGTTTTATTGAAACTAACCATGAAATGTATAATATGTCTGTTCAGGAAAAATCATAGTTATGGTACGGAAAAATGAGGTTTCCATTGGTCTCCTTTCTCTTGACATAATAAGTTTTTCTTATAGATGTAAGATTAGGCTAAGATTTAATGTCAAATTCATTGCTTTTCTTCTCAAGTAGGTTTACAATTACCCTACAAATATATTCATTTAACTGCGGAAGCAATTACAATCTTTTAATGAAACAAAAATTAAAATATATGTAATAGTGTTGTCACATTTTTGTCTCAAATAAATGTAATTTTAATTTTTTTTTAAATAAAATTGCAGGCGTCAGTAGATGGCTGAAGCGTAACGGTAAGCCGCAACGTCACGCAAAATAATAGATGTTTTATAATAGTTCACCGAAAAATATCAATTTATATGATACATAACAAGTAACGGTGATTATACCAACAGATACAAAACATCTCCTTCTATTAAAAAGAAAAAAAGTTTTTCTTATAATAAACCTGGCCAGAGGACCATTTGTTGAGGTCTCCCCAGGGAATTGTAATTCTGCCATATTGGAAGAAGGAAAAGAGTCTCAGTATAACGGGTGACAACCCAAATTTTAGATTTTTGGAGGTTATTTTACCGAACAGCAAACACGCTCAGAGAGAAATGAGAGTATGTATTTGTAAGCTTTCTGTCTCCTCTTTATGCCAGTATTTTTTGTTTTGTTTATGCATGATCAGTTCTGTTCAAAATAACGTCAAACAAGAAGCAATGCGCAAACGTATTGAACAGTTCTAACTGAATTAAAAAAAAGTTAAAAAGTTGACGGTAAACCATTTTGAAAGCGAAAATGTTCTGATTCCAAATGTGTATAGTATTTTGCAAACCTCGACAATAATTCGCAGTGGAAGACCAATCAAATTAATGAACAAATAGGATTTCGTATTTCTTTTCAAAATCATCGTTCAATCAGTGGTTTGGCTATCATTTAAGATACCAGTACATACCAGAACAAATGTTTGAAGAAAACTTTGGTTCCTTTGCTTTAAATAACATGAGGGTTGTGTACAAAGCCACGACCGCAAGGATGAAGTAAAATACTTTTACAAGAAAGATAACCCGGCTGCTTGCGTATCAGTCATTTTTCATTTGTTGTTCAATATCGAGTAAGATACCGAACACATCTTGGCGTTATCACTGACAGTGCGAATAAAGTATTCCTTGTGATAAAATGAACAGTGAAAAGCTGATTTAACACTCAAAACTAGACGGCATGAGTGTTGTCGAAATGAGTCAACTTTTCATTGAATGCATTTACTAGTACCCACTATCGCACAGAGACTGCATTTCACTAAAGTGCCTCACTGCATCAGCCGCTTTAGATGCTGAGATCCGCTGCAAGTGCTACGCTATCCGTAGCCATGCCAATGTTTTGGCCGCAAAACGCTGCTATTGGTATCCGCTGTCCCTGCATCAGCTGGCCCAGCTGCTATCGATGTTGAGATTCGCTGCAACTAGTGTGCTATCCATTGCTATGCCACAGCTGTGGCCGCTATCCGCCTGGTATCCACTGCAATGCTACTGCTGTTGCTAAGGGAGGACTGCTGTTGTCGCTGTCTAGAACTATTATGGGCGGCTTCGACTGACTGCTCTTATATAGGGATGGAAAAGCTATCGATAGTTATCGATAGTCATAAGCTCAGCAACCTTCGCTTGGGAAGTGTCGCATTTAATTACAGCTGCTACCGTCATTAAATTTTCTTATAATTTCAGATCTAAAGTATTATTCAATATCGGAAATAACAGGATTTGCAGTTCTGCAGAATACCGTGACCAGAGTTTTTGAGGAGTTTGAATTTTTCAAGTGATCCTGAACAATTCAAGTTTCACAGCTCTTCAGAATACCCTGTCCAAAGTTCTCCAGGGGTTTGATGATTACAAGAGATTAGGAACAACTCAAGTTCATCAAGCTATTTAGAAATCAAGAATTCTGTAACTTTATAACAGCTAAGTATTAGACTTAATTCATTTATTTATAATCTATTTCCATATTTTGTTGCCCTGCCATAGTGTGCATTACACACAATGGAAGTGGATGAGAAAAATTTGAACGATCCTGTTCCCGCCACTCCAAAACCTCCTGACCCTCTATCCTCTGTTGCCTCAATTCCCCCGCGCGTTAAATTTTATCCAGACGGATCGACTGGTTCATTCATTATTTATTTCCGACCTAAAATAGGGCCTAAATCAAAGCCCTTAAACATTATTCAGATATCCAAGGACTTAGAGTCTCATTTCAAGTCCATCACTGAAATTTCTAAGGTCAGACCCAACAAGTTGAGAGTTGTGGCTACGGACCTTATTCAAGCTAATAAAATTGCTACATCAGAATTTTTTACCAGGGAATATCATGTTTATGTTCCCGCACGAGATGTAGAAATTGACGGTGTTGTAACCGATTCCAGCTTATCCAGTGAATGTCTTTTAAAAGACGGACTTGGGTATTTCAAAAACTCTTCAATTCCATCGGTTAAAATTCTCGATTGTCAACAATTGAGATCCGTATCCTTTGTAGAAGGAAAGAAAATATATTCCCCTTCAGATTCATTCCGTGTCACTTTTGCCGGATCTGCTTTACCATCTCACATCTCCATTCACAATGTCCTCGTGCCTATTCGCCTATATATTCCACGAGTCATGAACTGCATCAATTGCAAACAGCTAGGCCATACTTCTGCCTACTGTTGCAATAAAAGCCGATGCGGCAAATGTGGGGGGAATCATCTTGATGAATCTTGCAATCAAGAGAATAATAATTGTTATTATTGTGGTGAAAATCAACATGAACTAACAAAATGTTCATTATACATTCATCATAAAAATAAAATGAAACGGTCTCTTAAAGACCACTCTAAACGTAATTATTCTTATCTCCTCAAAAAATCCGAAGCAAGTACTCTCATTTCTTCAAATATTTATGATTTATTGTCCTCTGATGAGACAGACTGTGACATTCCTCTTGCTGGTCCTTCTTTTTCTAATCCTGGTGGGTCTAGAAAAAGAAAAAATCTTTCTCCTCCGAAACTTCCCAACAAAGGTCCTAAAATAACACTTAATAAAAAAGTTAATATTCCCAAATCCAATCATGATGTTGAAAATTTGAATCAAACTCGTCCTAAAATTTTAAACCTAAATTCAACACAAGAATTCCCACCACTATCACCCAAAAACTGTAATAACTCATTCACACCTTCAGTTAATCAAACAAAATCAGGAATTCTGAAATTTTCTACTGTAATAAATTGGATCCTTGAATCATTAAACATACCGGACCCTCTAAAAAAAATTATTCTTTCTCTACTCCCTGTTTTCAAAACATTTTTAAAGCAGCTTACCTTTCAATGGCCCCTCATTTCAACATTAATATCCTTCGATGACTAACTTATCGTCCGAAACTAATGATTTTATACATGTTTTACAATGGAATTGCAGGAGTATCATACCAAAACTAGATTCGTTTAAAGCTATGATTAATAATTTGAAATGTGATGTGTTTTCTATTTGTGAAACATGGCTCACTTCAGATATCAATCTCAATTTTAATAATCACAATATCATACGATTAGACCGAGATGCTCCTTATGGAGGTGTACTTTTAGGGATAAAAAAATGTTATTCTTTTTATAAAATTAACTTACCTTCAATTCAAGGCATCGAGTATGTAGCTTGTCAAATTAAAATACATGACAAAGATCTCTGCATTGCTTCTGTATATATCCCTCCTAAAGCACTAATCAGACAACGAATGCTCTCTGACATTTTTGAACTTCTACCCTCACCGCGTTTAATATTGGGAGATTTTAACTCACATGGTGTAGCTTGGGGTTCATCTTACAACGATAATCGCTCCACCTTGATATATAATCTTTGTGACAATTTCAATATGACTGTTTTAAACAATGGAGACATGACACGTGTTCCGAAACCACCGACTCGTCCAAGCGCATTAGACTTAACATTATGTTCAACGTCATTGCGATTAGATTGCACCTGGAAGGTTGTTTGCGATCCTCATGGTAGTGATCATTTACCAATTTTAATTTCAATTAACAAAGGGCCAAAAATTACTCCATCAGTCGACATTCCGTATGACCTTACATTAAATATTAATTGGGAAATTTATAAAACAAAAATTACAGAAGCTCTAGAGGCAGTACAACACCTTCCGCTATTTGAAAAATATGATTTATTTGCGGGTTTAATTTTGAATTCCGCAATACTAGCCCAAAAGAAACAATATCTTGGCGTTTCAACTAAAAGACGACCTCCTACTCCTTGGTGGGACAAAGAGTGCTCAAAAATTTACATTAAAAAATCTAGGGTGTATAAGGTTTTTCGGAAAAAAGGAAAAATCGAAGACTTTGTACGATATACAAAGCTAGAATCCATGTTCAAAAACTTGATCAAAGCCAAAAAACGTAGTTATTGGCGACGTTTTGTTAATGAGCTTTCTAGAGAAACATCCATGAGTACTCTTTGGAACACTGCTAGGAGAATGAGAAATCGAGTTGTGGCTAATGAAAATGAAGAATATTCAAATCAATGGATATTAAATTTCGCAAAAAAAGTTTGTCCAGACACTGTTTCTGCTCAAAAAATTACTCGTGATGTTTTTTCTGAACAATCAGTAATGGAACTACCATTTTCAATTACCGAACTATCTACTGCCCTTCTAACTTGCAATAATAATGCCCCTGGTCTAGATAAAATTAAATTTCATTTACTGAAAAATTTACCTGACAATGCTAAAAAACTGTTGTTAGATTTATACAACATTTTTTTTGAATTAAACATCATTCCACATGACTGGAGACAAGTAAAGGTAATTGCTATCCAAAAACCTGGAAAACCTGCTTCTAATCATGATTCATATCGTCCGATTGCGATGCTTTCCTGTATTCGTAAATTATTTGAAAAAATGATTTTATATCGTTTACACCATTGGGTCGAAAGTAATAATTTATTATCACATACCCAGTTTGGCTTCCGTAGAACTAAAGGAACAAATGACTGTCTTGCATTACTTTCAACAGAAATCCAGCTTGCATTTGCTCAAAAAGAACAAATGGCTTCTATATTCCTAGACATTAAAGGAGCCTTTGTTTCTGTTTCTATAAATGTCCTTTCTGATAAACTTCATCAAAAAGGACTTCCTCCCAAATTCAATAATTTTTTATACAATCTATTATCAGAAAAACAAATGCACTTTTCTCATGGTAGTTTGTCAGCGTTTAGATTAAGTTACATGGGTCTTCCACAGGGTTCATGTTTAAGTCCACTACTTTACAATTTTTATGTTAATGATATTGATGCCTGTTTGGCAAATTCATGTACTATTAGACAATTTGCTGATGATAGTGTGATTTCTGCCACAGGTCCCAGGGCATCCGATTTACAAAGACCTTTACAAGATACCTTGAACAACTTAACCAATTGGGCGATACAATTAGGTATAGAATTTTCAGTTGAAAAAACTGAATTCGTGGTTTTTTCTAGAAAACATGAACCAGCTCAGCTCCAACTTATGTTAGTGGGAGAACCCATAGCTCAAGTTTTAGTTCACAAATATCTTGGTGTTTGGTTTGACTCAAAATGCACTTGGAAAAGTCATATTCGATATTTAATTCAAAAATGTCAACAAAGAGTTAACTTTTTGCGCACAATAACTGGTTCATGGTGGGGAGCGCACCCAGGGGACCTTATTAAACTATATCAAACTACAATTCTATCAGTACTGGAATACGGATGTTTTTGTTTTTGTTCTGCCGCAAAAACTCATATAATAAAACTGGAACGAATACAGTATCGCTGTTTGCGCATTGCTTTAGGTTGTATGCACTCAACTCATACAATGAGTTTAGAAGTATTAGCGGGCGTTCTCCCCTTGAAAGAACGTTTCTTAATTATCGCTTCTCGCATTCTTGTGAAAAGTGAAATTTTAAACCCAATGATAATAAATAACTTTGAAAGACTTGTGGAACTTCAATCTCAAACTCGTTTCATGACTGTATATTTCAATTACAAGTCTCAAAATTTTAACCCTGCATCACATTCTTCAAATAATATTTACTCATTAGATACTTTTGATTCTAACTTATTTTTTGATACATCCAAGTTGAATGAAATTCGTAGTATCCCAGATCAACTACGTATACAACAGATTCCAACTCTATTTCGTGAAAAATATCAAAATATAAACTGTAATAATTCATTTTATACTGATGGATCTTTTCTTAATGGATCTACCGGTTTCGGTGTTTATAACAATAATTTATCCGTCGCTTACAAACTCGAAAGCCCTGCTTCTGTTTATGTCGCAGAGCTGGCTGCTATTCAGTACACATTAAGTTTTGTTGAAAATTTGCCTAAAGACAATTACTTCATCTTTACGGACAGCCTCAGTGCTATTGAAGCTCTCCGATCGATAAAAAGTATAAAGAGTTCTTCGTATTTTTTAAATAGAATACGCGACCATTTGAGTACTTTATCCGAAATTGCATCACAAGTTACATTAGTATGGATCCCTTCTCACTCTTTAATTGAGGGCAATGAGATGGCAGATTCATTAGCTAAGTTCGGCACGGTACATGGTGACATATATGAGAGACCTATTCAATTTAATGAATTTTTTGGTTCTATACGTCGAGGGTCGCTCATGAACTGGCAAAATACTTGGGACAATGGGGAACTAGGAAGATGGTGTCATTCCATTATTCCTAAAGTTTCTTTAAGACCTTGGTTCCAGAAATTGGACGTAGGTCGTGATTTCATTTGTGTGATGTCTCAGCTTATGTCCAATCATTACTGGTTCAATGCTCACCTTCGTCGTATAGGACTCACAGAGGATCACCTTTGCACCTGTGGCGAGGGTTACCACGATATTGAACATGTTGTTAGGTCATGTCCGTTATATCGTGAAGCTAGATCGAATTTAGAAAATTCTCTTAAAGCTCGGAATAAGCAACCTAATGTCCCTGTTCGTGATGTCTTAGCAAATTTAGATTTCCCTTATATGCGTCTTCTATATTCCTTTCTTAAATTCATTGATGTTCCTATTTAGTACATTTTTGTTTTCTTTTCAGATTTTATGTGCTCAACGGGCTCAACTAGAATGTGAATGCTCCTGAATTCATTATTTTGGACTCTTAAAGCTGCAAGAATCATATTTTTGAAGATTTTCTAGTTTTAAGTGCTGTGATTTGTTGTTTATTTGTAATTGTATTGTTATATATGAAAAGATGAGAGGGTTTTTATGCCTGTTTGAGCAGAAATATTTATTGATTCTACTCAAGCAGGCTTTTCCCTACTCCAACAGAAATTCCGGCCCCGTTGTGCTCTCTGCGATTGGGCCTTTATTTTATTAATAATAATTAGAATAAAAAAAAAAAAAAAGTTATCGATAGTGGTAGGAAATCATTGATAACTATCGATAGCCATTTCAGTCGATATTTCCCATCGTTACTCTTATCCAGACAAACAGCACATTCAAATTGCAAGGTCAATGTTTCTTTCGACTGTGCTTGGGAAGCAATCATATTAACGACCAATCAAATCAATCGAATTTTGCGCTTCAACAAGGATTGACCGTTTTCAATAATATAGTAAGTTGCTTGTCATGATTTGGAGTTGACAATTTTTTAATTTTGATAATGCGATAAATTAATTTCTATGCTGATAATGAAAGCTTTTCGGATGTTGTGCTCATGACTGAAGGAAAAGATAATTCAGTACGTTCTGAGACACGGAGATGAAGCCAAATATATATCTGCTCCAATTTTCGCCAGATATCCAGAACGTTTTGCTCCATATTTCGCCAGGTTTCCAGAACGTTCGTTTCATTTGATGCATTAACTAGTGTGCCCGCTATCGCTCAGAGACAGCATTTCATTAAAATGTCCCACTGCATCAGCTAGCCCTGCTTATATTGATGTTGAGATCAACTGCAACCGCTGCGCTATCCCCGTTGCCACAGCAGTGGACGCTTCCGTTGCCATTGGTATCCGCTACCCTGCATCAGCATCAGATCAGTCGAATTTTGCGCATCAACATCAAGCCAAACATATATCTGTTCCAAATTTCTTGGAAGAGTAAATTGATATTAGAGAAAATATCAACTTTTCAATTAGGTTTTTATTTAATCCTGAAAAGGACAATTTGTTGTTTAATTCAATGTCTAATAAGATGCCGATCACATCTCTGCGTTATCACTGACAGTGCGAATTAAGTATTTCTTGGGGGAAAATAAACACTGAAAAGTTTGACACTCAAAACTAGATGTATTTTGAACGCCAGCTATCCAGAACTTCTTTTCATTGGATGCATTTACTAGTGTGCACGTCGTTCAGAGACAACATTTCAATAAAATGCCCCACTGCATCAGCTGGCCCTGCTGCTATCAATGGTGATATCTGTTGCCACAGCTGTGGTCGCTATTCGCTGCCATTGGTATCCGCTGCCCTGCATCAGCTGGTCCTGCTATCGATGCTGAGACGCGCTGCGCTATTCGTTGCAATACCACAGCTGTGACCGCTATCCGCTGCTATCGATGCTGATACTGCTGCTGTATCCACTGCACTGCTACTGCTGCTGCTAAGGGAGGACTGCTGTTTTCGCAGTCTAGAATTATAATGAGCGGCTTCCGGTGAAACAGGTTCTTATATAGGTCAAATTACACGTTTCAAATGGCAAGGTCTAAGATTCTGTCGACCGTGCTTGGGAAGCAATCATATAACGACCAATCAGAGGCCGAATTTTTCGTTTTGACAAGGCTTGACTATTTTCAAAAGTACAATAGTTGGAATAATAAAATTACAATTATCTGCATTTGTGAAGAATCTTAGAAGATTTTCCAATCTATTGCTGCAAGAACGAAGGGAATCCATCGAATACTAACCTATTTATTAGCATTTGAAATTGGACATATTTTTCACTTTTTCGGTTTTAGATTTTCATTCCACATCCCTATGTAGCCGAACTTCCTGAGAGAAGTATTCTACTTCAAAACGCCATTCTGGTGGAAGGTGTGTCTTTTGGCCAGATAGAGCATCATCATATTGCGCAAAAAAAAAAACATAAAAGTTGCTAAACAACCACTCGACTCCAAAAATACGAAACTCAATGAATCTGCCTCAATGTTGCCCAATCGAATCGATTTCTTTGGGACAAACTGGAGAGCAACAAATTGCGAACAGTTGATTGGAAGAATCAAGATATGGCATTCAAAAAATTGACGTGAAGGCCGTAAACAGCCCTTGCACCGGCACCATAAAAAGGTTTCGTCAGGAAGCTGATTACGGACGTTGTTTAAACGTTCATCATTTTTTCGTTAATAATGAAAAAATATTTTCAGGTAACCTTTAAGAGAAATAAATCAGTTTTTAACTAGGTACATCTATCTTTTTTGACAGGAGTAGAAAAAAATCCAAAATTTCAGTTGTAACCTGTTAGTAGAGCGAAAAGCTTGAAACGGAAAGGTAGAAATTTTTCACGCAAGCAGGGAAATTTTTAAGCATCCCAAGTAACAATTTATATTTAATAGACTCTCTCCATGTTTATTTTGTACTTGTAATACGCTTTGAAACCTGAAATGTTTCTTGGGATGTCAGTTCTAATGAAAAGTTTTCTTCCCTCGAAGAATTTTGCGTAAACTTCGTTAAGATTAGTTCAGTGCTGTAAATTGGATTTGAAGATTGCTGAAAAAATGCATAGGTATACGTTTTTTACGACTATTGTCATATAACGCGGTTTTTTTACGTCGTTTTCTCAAATAACGTGGTTTTTTTATTTGCATGATTTTTCATTCTCGCGTCTAACTGTTACAGTAAGTAACAGTAACGATAAAAGACTATAGCAGCGTGTTTTACACAGTTACATTCTGACACGTTTTTTGCACGATTTTTTACAACGTTTTCCAAATAACGCGAGTTTTTTATACGTTTGTCTGCACGGTACGTATCTATTGTGTAAAAAATACTTTACTGTATTACCTCCTCCGATGACCTTTGACGTATTATTTGATCGCTGTAGTTCGAAAACAGCGCTTAACCATAAGCCGAACGTTTCAAGTAAAGCGATGGTCCCGATTATCAATGCATGACGTTTGATATTTAAACTGCTCTCCCGCGATTACTGGACCTACTAATGAACCCATTCATGATCGTAACTGGTATTTATGCCTGACGTAAATTGATATATAGTAGCTGTGCTGAAATTGACCATTGAAAACGCGATTTTAATTAACACGCCGCCGCACTAATTATCCCGGCTTGGGTCACTTGCAGCGGAAATTGGATTGCTTTTGTTATTTGCATCAATTTGACATGCGTTACATATTAATGAAAGAGGCGTATTTGCACAAGTAGTTACAGGAAAAAAAACACACACAAATTAATCCACCTGGCGGTGTGTTATGACGAACATCCACTTTCGATCATTTTGGCTGCAAATATTGTACAATTCATGTTTTTTTCGCCAACTACCTATTATGTAAATTTCATTTTTCAAGCATTTGAAAGATAAAATTTTCATTTCTTTAAGATTAGGATTGTGAAAATCAGTCCAGATCTGTTTGAAAAAAAAAAAAATTAGGTGAGATTAGCGAATGTTACATGCACACATGAAAAAAATATTCTGCTTGGAGAATTCAGTCGGTATTTGACCTATTGGGCCTTAGAACTTGAGTTTTCCCAATGATTGCCATACCTTTCCAGAAGAACAGCAAAACCCAAAGCGAAAAGTAATGACAGCTGGAAATGTGACCCGTATGCACACAATACCTTTTTGATACAATTGTGATAGAGAACAGGAACAGTTATAGCAAAAATTGCCTTGTTATAAGTTTACGTCATCATTTTCGATAGGCTTACCAGCTGACTGCTGCTTCTATGATGGAGTTGAATAAATTGAGAGATACCGGAAGTGATCGGATTTTCATTTTCAAACATTTTGCGCCAATGTCATTAACTCTTTGACTTCATTCTCTCGTATGCTGTCTATGCAATTTTGTGGCAATGCATAACCTGCATTCTCGGATATCATGCATTAGATTTCCAATCAAGGACTTAGACCACCGATATTGGCAGCGCTTGATTCTCACGTGTAATACGCGGTTTGACTCAAATATTCGAAGCACAGCGTTTTAGGTTAGTAATAAATCATACGTGTGCGGTGTTGCAGTGTAAGAGGCACATTCGAGCACATACACGAACGAAATAAGAGACGTGCGGGGTAAAACTGTTTTCAGGTAAGAATTTTGCGCGGGTTGATGAAAGATGCTTGCCCCAAACTATATTGTGAAAGTTTTACCTTGAGTCACCTCTCGTACCAAACCGGTTGAACTGTCGAAAAGTCCACCATCGAAACAACCAACGAAGAGACGTGCTACGAAGGTCCCACGGGGACTGTTGTGTGGCTTTGTTGTGAAAGCGTTACTAAAAGCGAAACAAGGCATGTGCCAGGTGGAATGACTTTCTTGATGACCTACACTAAATTACTTATTGATTGGTACCAGTAGCATGTGACCAATTGAGCTGTTAATTTACCTGTCGAATGAACGACGACGATTCGACATCCGAACGTGATTATTATGACCACTTGCTACAGTGTGAGCATGTGAATAAATGAGGGAAATCAATTTGAAGCGGCAAACAGGAAGCGATTCAATTTGATGAGTTCCTGAGTATTTGGGCTATGATTTTTGCTGAACAACGTTGTTGAGTGGGGGTTTCGAATCGTCAAGAATGTGAAAAGCGCTTCGATGGCAATCATACAGCAATTTTTAGCAAGGTGTAGGTACTAACATATCGTTATCAGAACTTATTTTTTTTTGTTTATTAGACACAGACTTTGCAGCTAATTATTAGTATACAAATCCCAGCGCTATCGATACGATCTTACTGACACTATAAGTGTCCTTGAGCCCAGCTCTGGGGAGCAAGGTGGGGTTGCTACAATTCGAAATCAAAGTATATAGTTTCTTCTCGGCCAATTGTACCACCTTCATCTGCCTAAAACCTTACAAAACTTGCTATAATTTGCAATAATCAATAAGTTATTTTGATAGGAATTTTGTTATTTTAACTATTAACGAGACCAAGATTTGATACAAAAAGTTCGTAATAAAATATCAAGATTTGTTATAAGCCTGATATTTTTGACTGATCGGGTAATCTTCAAAAAATCGAATACGGTGATAAACAAGCAAAAGCTGGGTAACTTGGGCAGCATTGCTACTGAGAAAAGGTTTTGTAACATTAACTTGAAGTTCAAACTGAACATAGGTACCTATTTACCGTTCCAATGCACATGCAAGCATAAACTTGATTTCAAAGGTGATTTGCAAAACTCATAAGAAATCGCTCATTTTTTTACAATCATGGAATGAAATAAAGTGGTTCCAATGGCAAAATTTTGTTCCATGATTGTTCCTCAGGATGTTATTCTAAATTATCTCCGTATAGTGTTTTCCTTCTGTAAGAAATCGATCTAAGATTAATTTGGTATCAACAGATCTCAGCGATGTATATTGTGATTTGATCATTAACCCTCTAGTGCCAAAATTAATTTTCAGACGGACTTCGAAAAAATCGCTTTGAAACATTATAAACATTTTTTAAGTATTGATTGAAGCTTTTTAGAGGTTCAACTGAATACCGTATAAAGGCGACACTGGGCACTAGAGGGTTAATACAGATTAAGACTCTGGTTACACTGGTCGACGAAATGAAAAAAGTGCATTCCATAAGCTCAAACCGGGTAAAAATGTAAAATCATAACATATCAGAACGCGTCAACTTACGTGAGAATGTCGCATAGAAATTGCTCGCCGAGTTCGTCGCTTTAACGTTATGTTCACGAGGAAACTCATTTAAGTCTCTGAAAAAATGGTAACAGCTAGGACTAATAGGACACCAAAATTCACAGGAATGGTTGAATAGCTATAATCTTTTATTTTTTCCGGTTTGAACTTTTGGAGTGCACTTCTGTTAACCAGTGCTTCGTACAAGTTTTTACATATCACATGAATTAGTTTGAAACCTCATGAGCTTTGTATTAAATTATTATAAGGTTAATAGAAAAGGATATAAAACTCATATTGAAAACAGTTTTAATAATAAGTTATATTTTTAAAATAAATATTGATTTCCACTTTCCGTATTGAAATACGAAATTAGTTAGTAAAGTTAGTAAAATTTGATTCACCAATAATTGGTGTAAACATTCGATATCTGTATTAGTTTGAAAAATGTACGGAAGCGTCGATATCGACACTCTTGTGATCTTTTTATTAGAACTATTTATTAAGATTTACAGACAATTTAAAATTGAATGGTGTCGGACCATTTTAAGTTTCATAAACCGAAAGTTACCATCTAGGAGCTCAAAGTGGCGTCTAAAGTTGATTTTTGGCCTCTAGTTTTTCTCCCGGTTTCGAAATTGGATGTTAGATTTTAGAATGGCTTGAGCTCATCTCCGGCCTTTGGGCATCATTCCGGTTCTGAAAATGTTCATATTGGACTATTGTTGGTTCTATTCGCGAAACCAGAATTATCCATTTTGAATTTCAAAATGGCGTCTGGGGTAAGATTATAGCCTCTGGACTTTATCGTGGTTCTTAGAATACCCAGATTATAACATTCAAGGTAGAACTACTTTGGATATCACTTCCCTCAGTAGACCATCCTGACGAAAAACTGTTTATTCTCTGCCATATATGAACTACCTATTTCTGGCACTTTTTTACAGTCAGGGTAAATGAACCTACAGTGGACCCCTTTCTTATAATGGACCACTCGTTAGATTAATTCAATTTCTCCTTAACATTAATCAGGATTTGAGGTAAATTAACATATAGTGGACCCCCTTTCTATAGTGGACCACCCGCCAGATTAACTCAATTTATGCGAAAACTCGAGGGATTTTCAAAAAACATCCATCAGGAAACATCCTTTTCAGTCAATCTCAGAATCACGAGAAACATTTATAGGGTAAATTAACCTATAGAGGACCCCTTATCATATAGTGAACCAACCGCCAGACTAGCTCAACTTTTGCGGAAACTCGGGGGGTTTTCAGAAAACTTCCATCGGGATCCAGCCAATATGCATCGCAAACATTTATAAATTCCTATTTATGTTAAGAGAAGTTGAGTCATTTGACGGGTGGTCCGCTAGAGGCCAATAAAGGATCTTAACTCAATTTCTCTCAACATAAATCAGAGAAAGGAAAATTCTGATAGGTGAATTAGTCAATAGAAACTGTTGAAAATACGACGCATCACGTCATAAAATTGCCCCAATCATGTATAAGGGTGACAGTATGCACAGAGCTAAGCAAATTAAGTAACAATGTTATCTTTTTCATCGTGCGGAACTCAGTGCAACACCGTCGCGTGAACATAAACATATTCAAATAAAGTATATGTAAAACCAGCTAAGTTATTAAAAACGGTGTCATAAAGAGAAAATCCCTTACTCAGAATTTATAAATGTTTCTCGTGATTCCGATATCGGTTGGTTGGATAAGATGTTTCCCGATAGATGTTTTCTGAAAATCCCTCGAGTTTCGCATAAATTGATTTAATTTGGCGGGTGCTTCACTATAGAAAATGGGTTCACTATAGGTTAATTTACCCCAAATCCCGATTAATGTTAAGAAAAATTGAGTTAGTCTAACGAGTAGTCCATTATATGAAAGGGGTAATTTACCCTACATTGACTGTAAAAGTAAAATGCAATAAATAGGGTAAATTAACCTATAGTGGACATCTTTTCTATAGTGGATCACCCGCCAGATTAACTCAATTTATGCGAAAACTCGAGGGATTTTCCGAAAACTTCCATCGGGAAATATCTTTTCCAGCCAATTGATATCAGGATTACGAGAAAAATTTATAAATGCACTTTTTCCTGCTGTTGCAACGAACAGATTTTGGCTATATAGGTTAACCGCTCCTATATTCATCTCAGTACCTATATTCATTTCATCACGCCTTTTGATCAATTTATCCTCAAATTTTACCATATTTTCAATGTGAAATTTTCAGCCAATTGAGAAAATCGAAAAGCAAACAGATTTACTTTCAAAAATTTGTAGAAATTTGACGGTAAATTGGACAAATGAGAGAAATAAGATGAATATAGGTGCACCAAGATGTTGAGATGAATAATGGAGCGATTACCCTATATCTGGTTTAAACCCGCTTACAACGAATAGTGATATACAAAAAATTGTTTCTCGTTGCCTGGACACAACCGCTTCCGCGTTTATCGGTGCGATCGCAGTGTGTGCAATAGCAACAAATTCAGTTTTGGTGGTGTTCTGATTGCTGTGGCGCAGTGTCATCATAGCTCGCTCATCGAAACTGTGAATGGAGTGATAGGAGTCAGGATGTCAACGTCATTGATGCACACATCTCCTCTATTGGTGAGCTGTCTGGTAAAAGCACTGTGAATGACATTGTGTTTGTCTGTGGCGACTACAATCATCCGCGTATCATGTAGATGCCCGATTCTCTTCCAGCCTCCGATCAACTACCTGCTGCTAGTGCGACTCTAATAGATGGTACTGATTTTTTGAATCTAAAACAGCAAAACTTTCAACGAAATCATAACGATCGCACGCTGGATTTGGTTTTTTGTTCTTCTGGGCACCGACTTACTGTAAATAGTTGTATCACACCTCTGCTCCCTGTCGACCGCCACCATCCGCCCCCGACAAGCCAGCTACCTAACTTGTGTTCCAATTGCACAGATAGTATAACACATCATTGAATTATCGCAAAATTGATTTCGTCGCACTCGAAGCTTACTTGTTGGGTTTCGACTGGACTTTTATATATCTATGCACTGATGTCGACGATATGGCTGCACCTTTTTGCGACGTTATAATCCAGTGGTTAAACGTAAATGTACCGTTAGTGGAGCGACCGAATAACCCTGCGTGGTGCACATGTCGGTTGCGCGATCTGAAACGATTTCGGAATAATGCACAGCGAAAATATCGTCGTCTGAAAACGCTGATAACGAAACGCAATTTCAAAAGCGCCAGCGACGATACCATCGCCTTAATTTTTTTTTCCTGTGTGGACTCATCACTGCGACCAGAGCTTAGATCTATTGTGATATTGCCCAGGTGTTTTCTGTACTCCACACTTCATATTATTGGCAGTATCACTATTGAAGTAAGTGATACGCTTATCATTCATATCCGTGCTTGTGTGTAAGTTTTACCTTTCCGTTTCAAGCTTACTACTCTACTATACCGAGCCTCTGTCCTTCCTAACAATATAGCCTAATTACAATTCCCTGGAGAGAACTTTCATACGTTACTCAAACCAGTTTTATTATAACATGGACTTAATTTTGTTAGAAGGAGAGTCACTGTACTGTAGAATTCAGATTGAAGGAAAGGTACTTGGTGGGAAACCTGAGAATAAACCCATGCTAAAGTCCTTTGGCAACCAAATGGCCTGATTCTACTAAGATTCGAACCTACGACCACCCGCTTACCAAGGTGGACTGTGTAACCTTGTGGCTACGGAGCTCCCCGTCGCCTTAATAGTGAATCGTACAAATCGTACGTCCTACGTGTGCAGACAGACCTCCGTAGGAACCCCAGAAATTTTTGGAACTTCGTCAACTCCAAATGAAAATGCTCCTCGATACCTGTAAATTTTTGTCTTGATAATTCAGTTTCTGCTTCAGAATCTGACTCATGTGAGTTCTTCGCAAATTTTTCCGCCCCCGTGTTTGCTGAAAGAGTTGCCTCGAATTTAGATGCGGAAATTGCGGCGGCTGCCGTCCCAGCCGGTTCGGCTGATTTAACTACATTTGTAGTTACCACCGACTTGATACTAAGTGCAGCGAAGAAACTTAAACGTTTTTATTCACCGGGACCCGATGGCATCCCCGCCATAATTATCAGTCGATGTGCCACTGTGTTGGCAAATCCACTGCGCTGTATTTTTAACAAATCGTTTGAGCAACGAAAATTTCCTGAAGTGTGGAAACAGACTTTTATGTTTCCAGTACTAAAATCCGGCGACTGACTAAATGTCAGGAGCTATCGTGGCATCACTAGTCTTTCGGCGGGCTCTAAACTGTTTGAGATTCTAGTTAGCGATGTCATGCTTCATTGTACTAAAAATTACATATCCACCACGCAACATGGATTTATACCGAATCGCTCAGTGTGTACAAATCTATTGGAGTTCACTTCAACGTGTATCTCAAATATGGAACAAAGAGCTCAAATAGATGTCATTTACACCGATTTGAAGGCTGCCTTTGATCGCATTGACCATTGCATATTGTCGCATAAAATTACACGTCTAGGAGCATCACGTCAGTTCTTGATTGGCTGAGTTCGTACTTATGTGGCCGGATTCTACGTGTGAAAATTGGTTCTTGCGTTTCATCGCAGTTCACGAATATATCGAGGGTTCCACAAGGCAGCAACATGGGGCCTTTACTGTTTGCGCTTTTCTTTAATGATGCTATGCTACTGTTAAAGGTTGGTTGTAAGTTGGTATACGCGGATGATTTAAAGTTGTATTTGGTAGTCCGTACAATTGACGATTGCCGCCGTCTACAAGCTCTGCTGAATGTTTTCGTCGACTGGTGCCACAGGAACTGGCTAGTAATGAGCATTTGAAAATACGAGGTTATGACATTTCACCGAATTTCAAACCCGATCATGCAGTACTCGAATTGAAGGACTTGAGCTGAAAAGAGTCGACAATTAGGATTTTTTGTCAAAATTAGCCGTGACTTCAGAGATCCTCACTGTATAAAAGCGCTCTACTGTTCACTGGTACGACCATTACTCGAAAACTGCAGCATGATCTGGTTTCCCCACCACACATAGGGGGAACTGCTATCAAAAATTGATTCAAAAACTAGATGGTATAACTAGTATAACGGGGCATCGATCTGTCAATTTGAATTGTGACAAAAAACACTCACACGCTGCACTTGTTCCTGTTAGAGCATCTTAAGCGGTCTATTTTTGTAACAACTTTATACTAGATTTAACCAGCGAAACCTAAAAAGAACCAACTAATATAGACCAACTTTGCGTTCTTCGCACTGGTGTTGTATATTTGGTTGTTTTAAATCGCAGACACCATGTGAATGATTCAATACTCCATGTTATTAGTTTCCCATGAGACTTGTTATAAAAGCACTCAATATTCAATAAACGGAAATTCGATAATTTTTACGTACATTAAGCGATTACTTTGGTAAGCCACTTTGTATCCACAACACTTAATGGATTTGATGGTTTAAGTCAAACGTCAGTGACATTTTTCAGGGTGGATTAGTACTATCGAAAAATTTCTGCTGCAAGTAGGGCTCCGAAGGTAAGCGAAAAATATTTGATCGTGTAGATAATCGTCTTCCGTTTTCGTTTTATGAATCTCGTAGAATATTGCAGTTCTTTGAACTTGGGTTCGTTTTTGAGAATATTGTAACAAGCTTGCATTTTAACTTTTCAGTTCAGTGTCTTCGGGGAACACTTTTTTGGCCTCTTGAGACTGATCGTTTTGGTAGTCCCACTACAATTAAGGTGGTCAACGAAGGCTAGATAACCAACGTATTTGGCTACCTAGTGGCTGATGGTTGCAAACCAAATAGTTGAACCAAGACGTGAGCTGTTCATCGTCCTCTTAGGAAAAACCACAAAAATTTATTGTGAATTGATGTGAAAAATCTTTGTTTTGTTTATCCCATATCACTCGCAAAACGATTATATAGAAATAGCTAAAAATGTAATATTCAATTAATATATGACATTTTACCCAGCCGCAATTGGTGGTAGTGTGCAAAGGGTTGTAGAACGATTTATTTCAAATTTTAGATCAAAAAGTGACAAAAATAGATCAAAACGTATTTTTTCTATTTTCTAACCTAACATAACGCTCATCAGTGATCATTTATTTTTGTACGAGGTACTCGAAACGAGATGCGCAATGTCACCCCAGTTTAGATCTGGAACCTATAAAACTAAATTTGAATTTGAGTTTATTCCAAAAAAAAAAAAAAAAAATAGAACAAAACATCGATTTGCACCACCGTTGAAGATGCCCTTATGCTTGTCTTTTGGCGTTGATCGTTCAAGAGCAGTGTTGCTCACAATATTGTTTTGGAAAACTGGAATAATATTGTTTGGTTTTTACAGTTTTAATTTTAACAGAAAGAAATGTTTCCAAACATAAGTACATCACTAATGTGGTTCTCGATTTTGTGGGTACAACTGTTCTGTACATGCAGTGTGCGCGAATCACTCTAGTAATGCTGCTGTCAAATTTATCATCTGCTCAGTTTTTAACGAAAAAATGAGTTTTTTCACGGGACAGTGATCGGCGGTGGTTGTTTCTAACGGTAGAAGATGAATAATCACCTTTAAAAGCGATAAATCAGCCGAACGAAAATCAAAACAAACCATTGTTGACAATATTTGACTGGCAGTATTGGGAAAGTAAACAAAATGAGCTATACTGAAATTTAAAAAAAACGGTGCTTGTAAAAAATGTGTAATAGTACACGCAAAAAAGTAAAACGATATACCTAAGTACTTAGCATTTTGTGGAATTCATCAATATAACCCAATAAACCGGTGCACCCGGTGCAAAATCTTTGAGAGTTCCTAAGCTAATTTTACAGTAAGTCCACAGTGATGTACTGTTTTTGCCTTTTCATTAATACTCAAGTAACCATTATCATTAGGCATATGTAACCAATACTGAGGTGCATTATATATGTCTGGTGATCAGGCGGGATAATCTCTGATTTTGCAAGATTTGTTCCGGCTTAGACGTTAGTAAGTTATCTCTTTACCCAAAGAGCATACATTAATTCCGCTTAACCTTTTTCAAGTAGTTTATAATCCATATATAGTAAAGTCCATCTGCTACAAAAGACAGTCTTCATTATTGGTTTTGAACTATCGGTTGAGTATGAGTTATTCGGTGAATCTGGCGGCACTGCTTGCAAGTTGAATAATATTTCAGTAGTGCTTGAAGGCATCAATCATCTGAGGGGTGCAAAAATTGATTTTTTTTCAGCTATTCAATAAAATAATTTTGCTAAAAAATATTTCCATAAATTGATTGATTAATCAAAAAAATACTGCCGACAATAGAATACTGATTTTAGATTTTTGTACCGCCTGTGGTATGATGTTGAAATAAAATAAAGGGTTATGTTTTTGGAAACTCTAGTACCATCGAAAACTATATATGTTTGTAAATTAAGATTTTATTTGAAAACCAAAATTCTAACTCTCCAATAAATTAATTTTGATAAGTAAATTTAGTGAGCACAAATATTGTTAGGAGATTAAAATCTAAGATGAATTTATAGACTGTTTCGAAAATTATAAATACATCTTCTTTCTTAAATAAAAAAAAAATACAGGATTTTTCGGGTCATTGTATTCTGAAATATAGATAATAAGTGTTTTCTTTCCAGTTTCAATTCAAGTTGGGATTATTTTTCGTAGGATACGCGAGTTCTCTAACTTTTCTCTTAACACTACTCTAAGCATTTGCACAGTGTGTTCTCCGACCATTTTTACCACTTTGAGCCAATCTTTTTTAAATTTTTCAACATTGTCCGCTGGTTTGACATATTTCCTCAGCTTTGCCTTGGTCAAAGCCCAAAAAAATTCAATAGGGCGAATTTCAGGGCGGTTTGGAGGATTCATCTCCTTTGGGACACCTGTGACATTATTTGTTTTATACCACCCTAGTGCATCCTTAGAGTAATGGCAGGAAGCAAGATCGGGCCAAAAGATTGGAGGATTGTTATGCTGCTTAACCATGGGTAACAACCTTTTCTGCAAACACTCTTTCACGTAAATTTTACCATTCATTGTGTCATTCGTAATGAATGGACGAGATATTTCCCACATTCACAAATGGCCTGCCAAACCATTACCTTCTTGCCGAATTTTTCGGTGTAAATGGCTTTCACTGGTCAAGGGACATCCTTTCCCTTTGGTGACCGCAATTTTATGGTCCTGGCAGAGTCTTATAGTCCAGTTTTATGTAGGTTTCGTCATCCATGATAACACACCCCATTTTTTTGGTCAGAAGTTTGTCATAAAGCTTCCGAGCTCTCGGTTTCACAGATTCAGCTTGTTTTGGATTTCGTTTTGGCTGCTTCTGCTTCCGACGGGTCTGCAGACCCATTCTTCCCTTGGCACGCATAACGTTACTCGCAGAGGTTCCAAGCTCTCTCGCCACATCTCGTACTGATACTGATGGATGCCGCTTGTAGTATTCCTTAACCTTTTTGTCCATTGTGGGGTCAACAGACCCGGGTTTTTTACCACGTCTTGGGGCATCAGTAAATGTGCACTCTTCACAATACTTCCGCAATGCGGTTTGAACTGCTCCGACACTTATACCTTCTTCTCTGGCTAATTTTCTTATAAAAAGGCCACTCACGGTGCCCCATTTGTGCACAATTCGCTTTCTTTGCTCGGGAGAAAGGCCACGCATTTTCAAAATTTCGCACTAAATGTTAGAAAAAATGACAGCATCTGTTTCTTTTGGATGTAAACAACAGGACGCAGCCAACGTTTGGTTGAATACTGCATGTTATTTGAAATGATGGTTGTTCGTAAGTGTATTTATAATTATCGGAACGGTCTATAATGCATGAGTATAGTCACGCTTTCGGTGTTGTTTCTGCGGCTGACCCGTAAAATTCACTAAGTTCGAAAAGGTCTGCAACCGTGTTATGTGTGAATATCGCTGTATCATTCAAAACCTTTGAAACATACTGGGCTCAAAGTATTCTTTACTTTATTCAGTGTGATTTACTGTTTTCTACCACATGCTAACCCAGAAATGAGTGTTTCGACTGGTTTTTGTTTCATTTTTCAAAAAGATGCGAATGTTCCTTCCAATTAGTCATGGTTATCCCGAAAATGCAACTTCAAGTTGCATAAGTGCATAAGTGCCTACATACTATCATTTCGTATATAAGTACATACTATACCGCACTCGTAATAAAACTAAAAGATTTTGGTTTTTTATTCAACAGAAGCAGTCAGGTCTGGTGACTGTTCTGTATGAACAGTATGAACAAGTGTATGAACAGTATATACTAGCCTTATCATCAATTGCTCGACTTTGGGTTCTTCCTAAAATTTTCACTAAATGTTGTGAAAACTTAGAAAAGTAAAAGTGCTATTGCATCGTTGTATAGCCCCTCGGTAATATTAATGCTGGTATAAAAAAATTGACATTTCGATGCCCCAAAATTCAGCTGGACCCAATTTTTTTCATCCAGTTCCCCCTATGTGCCCACCAGCTATCCTGGTGTTTACGGATAGAACGTCTCCAAAAAAGATTCGTACGATTCGCACTACGGGATCTACCCTGGCGTGATCCGGATAACCTCCCACCGTATACTGATCGCTGTAAGCTACTTGGCCTTGACACACTTGAACGTCGCTGAAAAACACAGAAAGCTGCTTTCGTTGCGAAAATTCTGAATGGAGAAATCGATTCACCGTTGCTCCTGTACCAGCTCAACTGTGCTTCTCAACGTGCTCTACGATCTACTGGCCTGCTTCAAACCTCCTTTCACCGCACATCATTTGGATTCTACGAACCAGTCACCGCTGCAGTCAGAACCTTCCTGAGTGTTGAAGATTTTTTTGAGTTTGGCGAATCATCCCGCAAGTTTGTGTATAAGTTGAAGCAAGCAAACATTTTGTAGATTTGACCCTACTTCATGTTATTTATTAAGACTTTTGTCAGATAAATTGAAGTAAAATAAACAAATAAACAAATTTATGTTAAGAGAAATTAGGTTAATCTGACGAGTGGTCACTAATCGAAAGGGGTTCTCCATAGGTTAATTTACCGAGTTTTCACATGAATTAGGGTAAATAAATCTATAGTGAACCACTCGCCAGAATAACTAAATTTATGCGGAAACTCGAAGGATTTTCAGAAAACTTCCATCGGGAAGCATCTTATCTAGCCAATCTTCGCCACAAACATTTATAAATTCCGATTTATGTTAAGAGAAATCGCGCTAATCTGTGGTCCACTATAGGTTTCTGAAGTAAAGAGGTAATTTAGTTTAATTTACCCTAAGGTAATCTAATTGGTGGTACACTCAAACACGTGGGCAATTTAAGGTAATTTTACCTCGAATTGGAAATCACAAATGTTTCTCGTGATTTTGATGTACATTAGCTGTATGAAATATTCCCCGATGTGAGTTTTCTGGTAATCCGTCGAGTTTCCGCATAAATAAAGTTAATCTGACCGGTTGTCCACTAAAAGTCGTGGTTTATCTAAGGTAGTTTGACCGTAGTACAACATAGATAACTTAAGATTACTCGTAGAAAAAATCCAAGCGGAGTGTAGGGTAGAACTAGGGGAAATTAACCTATAGCGGACCCCTTTTTCATAGTGGACCTCTCGTCAGAATAAATCAAATTTTTCTCAACATGAATCGAAAATTAGGAAAGACTCGATTCTGGAAATCCCTCGATTTTGAGTCAAACCGAATCAGCCCAGAATTCCCCGTGAATATTGTACTGTTTTTCAACTCTAAACAGCTCCTGCGTTCACGCTCAAAACCAAATTAACTTGATATGATTTCCTCTGTCAAGCGAAATCTACTGGTTTCCCTAAAAGTATAGCCAAATAATGGAAATGTCATTGATTTTCATTTTAAGGTGAGAAATATTCGCTGTATTAGGGGTGGCATATGGCATCATTGGGCTGGATCCGGTTAATCTGACGAGTGGTCCACTACAGGTTAATTAAGCAAAGGGGTCCACTATACGTTAATCACTATAGTTTCTGATTTATGTTAAATGAAATTCAGTTATCCTGACGAGCGACTCGCAGAGTCGTCGGATGAAATGTTTTCCGATGGAAGTTTTCTGGAAATCACTCGAGTTCTCGCTCAAATTGAGTTGAGTTAAGATTATCACGGGTGGTTCGCTATAGGTCGGCTTACCCTACGTTGGAAGGACTATTTCCTTTAGTGGACCATGGTGATTCTGATGCAGATTTGCTGAATAAAATGTGTCCCGATGGATGTTCGCTGGAAATCGCTCGAGTTTTCACATCTGACCGGAGGTCCACTAAAAAACGTGGTCCATCTAAGGTGGTATTACCCTGTGAGTAATGCGATATTCGATTTTATATTTTAGTATACTAGATTTACTAGAGATATTTGGCATAATTTATTACAAACTATTTTTTATTATCATAAGCTCAGCAACCTTCGCTTGGGAAGTGTCGCAATTATTTACAGCTGCTACCGTCAATAATTTTCTTTATAATTGCAGATCTGAAGTATTGATTTAATATTGGAAATACCAGGATTTGCCGCTCTACAGGATACCGCCATCAGTATTCAAGAGACTTGAAGATTCCAAGAGATCCAGAGCTATTCAAGATTTGCTGCTCTACAGGATACAGGAATCAGAGTTTTCAAGGGGTTCGAAGGTTTCGAAAGATCAACGACAATTCAAGTACACCAAGAAATTTAAAGATCAAGATTTCTTTTATTATAACAGCTAAGTATAAAACTTAATTTACTATATTTGTATCCATTTGCATTTTTTGTTGCCCTACCATAGTGTGCTCTTTTACACACAATAGAAGTGGATGAAAAAAATTTGGCCGATCCTGTTTCTATTACACCTAAACCTCCTGACCCTTTTTCCACTGTTTCCTCAATTCCCTCACGCGTTAAACTGTATCCAGACGGATCGACTGGTTCATTTGTTGTTTATTTCCGACCAAAAATAGGGCCTAAATCAAAGCCCTTAAACATCATTCAGATATCTAAAGATTTAGAGTCTCATTTCAAGTCTATCATTGAAATTTCTAAGGTCAGACCTAACAAATTGAGAGTTGTGGTTAAAGACCTTACTCAAGCTAATAAAATTGCTACTTCGGATTTTTTCACCCGGGAATATCATGTTTATGTTCCCGCTCGAGATGTAGAAATTGACGGTGTTGTTACCGATTCCAGCTTATCCAGTGAATTTCTTTAAAAAGACGGTGTTGGATATTTCAAGAACACTTCCATTCCAACGGTTGAAATTCTCGATTGTCAACAATTGAGATCCGTATCCTTTGTAGAAGGGAAGAAAATATATTCCCCCTCAGATTCATTTCGTGTCACATTCGCTGGATCTGCTTTACCATCTCACATCTCGATTCACAATGTCCTTGTACCCGTTCGCCTGTATATTCCACGAGTCATGAACTGCACCAATTGCAAACAGTTAGGTCATACTTCTGCCTACTGTTGCAATAAAAGTCGATGCGGTAAATGTGGGGGTAACCATCTTGATGACTCTTGCAATCAAGAAAATAATAATTGTTATTACTGTGGTGAAACTAAACATGAACTCTCGAATTGTTCCTTATTCATTCAACATAAAATTAAAATGAAACGATCTCTTAAAGACCGCGCTAAACACAGTTATTCTGATCTCCTTAAGCAATCGGAAACAAATTCTCTTATTTCTTCTAATATTTATGATTTATTGTCCTCTGATGAGACGGACTGCGATGTTCCTCTTGCTGGTCCTTCTTTTTCAAACCCTGGTTGGTCTAGAAAAAGGAAAAATCTTTCTTCCCCAAAACTTCCCAACAAGGGCCCTAAAATATCACTTAATAGAAATGGTAATGTTCCCAAATCTAATCACGATACTGAAAAATCAAATCAAACTTCCTCTAGAATTTTAAATTTAAAGTCAACACAAGAGTTTCCACCACTATCACCCAAAAACTGTGATAGCTCATTCACACCTTCAAATAATCAAACAAAATCAGGAATTCTGAAATTTTCTCATGTAATAAACTGGATTCTTGAATCATTAAACATACCGGACCCTTTCAGCAAATTTAGTCATTGATTACTCCTTGTTTTCAAAACATTTTTAAAGCAGCTTACCTCTCAATGGCCCCTCATTTCTACTTTAATATCCTTCGATGACTAACTTATCGTCTGAGACTAATGATTTTATACATATTTTACAATGGAATTGCAGAAGTATCATACCAAAACTTGATTCATTCAAAGCTATGATTAATAATTTGAAATGTGATGTGTTTTCTATTTGTGAAACATGGCTCACTTCAGATATCAATCTCAATTTCAATAATTATAATATCGTACGATTAGATCGAGATATTCCCTATGGAGGTGTACTTTTAGGGATTTAAAAGTGTTATTCTTTTTATAAAATTAATTTACCTTCAATTCAAGGCATCGAATGTGTAGCTTGTCAAATTAACATACAAGACAAAGATCTCTGCATTGCTTCTGTATATATCCCTCCTAAAGCACTAATTAGACAACAAATGCTTTCTGATATTGTCGAACTTCTACCCTCACCCCGTTTAATATTGGGAGATTTTAACTCTCATGGTGTAGCTTGGAGTTCATCTTACAACGATAACCGCTCCACTTTGATTTATAATCTTTGTGACAATTTTAATATGACTGTTTTGAACAATGGAGATATGACACATGTTCCGAAACCACCGACTCGTCCAAGCGCATTGGATTTTTCATTATGTTCAACGTCATTACGGTTAGATTGTAGCTGGAAGGTTGTCTATGATCCCCATGGTAGTGATCATTTACCAATTTTAATTTCAATTAATAATGGGTCAAATAGTACTCGACCAATTGACATTCCGTATGACCTTACATTAAATATTGATTGGGAAATTTATAAATTAAAAATTACAGAAGCTTTAGAGGCATTGCAACACCTTCCACTTCTTGAAAAATATGATTCATTTGCGGGTTTAATTTTAAATTCTGCAATACTAGCCCAAAGGAAAAAATATCTTGGCGTTTCAACTAAAAGACGACCTCCTACTCCTTGGTGGGACAAAGAGTGCTCAAAAATTTATTTTAAAAATCCGAACGCGTATAAGATTTTCCGGAAAAAAGGAAAAATCGAAGACTTTGTACGATACATGAAGTTAGAATCCATGTTTAAAAACTTGATCAAAGCTAAAAAACGTGGTTATTGGCGACGATTCGTTAATGAGCTTTCCAGAGAAACATCTATGAATACTTTTTGGAACACTGCTAGAAGAATGAGAAATCGAGTAGTGGCTAATGAAAATGAAGAATATTCAAATCAATGGATATTAAATTTTGCAAAAAAGTATGTCCAGACACTGTTCCTGCTCAAAAAATTAATCGTGACAATTTTTCTGAACAATCAGTGATGGAACTACCATTTTCTATTACCGAACTGTCTATCGCTCTTCTCTCTTCCAATAATAATGCCCCTGGTCTGGATAAAATAAAATTTTATTTACTGAAAAATTTACCTGACATTGCTAAAAAAATGTTGTTAGATTTATACAATAATTTTTTTGAACTAAACATCATTCCACATGATTGGAGACAAGTAAAGGTGATTGCTATCCAAAAACCTGGAAAACCTGCTTCTAATCATAACTCATATCGTCCAATTGCGATGCTTTCTTGTATTCGTAAATTGTTTGAAAAAATGATTTTATATCGTATAGACCATTGGGTTGAAAGTAATAATTTATTATCACATACCCAGTTTGGCTTCCGTAGAACAAAAGGAATGATTGTCTCGCATTACTTTCAACAGAAATCCAGATTGCATTTGCTCAAAAAGAACAAATGGCTTCTGTATTCTTAGACATTAAGGGAGCTTTTGATTCTGTTTCTATAGATGTTCTTTCTGATAACTCTCATCAAAAAGGACTTCCTCCTAAATTTAATAATTTTTTATACAATCTACTATCAGAAAAACATATGCATTTCTCTCATGGTAGTTTGTCAGCGTTTAGACTTAGCTACATGGGTCTTCCACAAGGCTCATGTTTAAGTCCACTGCTCTACAATTTTTATGTGAGTGATATTGATGACTGTTTGGTAAATTGCACTATCAGACAATTTGCAGATGATAGTGTGATTTCTGCCACAGGTCCCAGGGCATCCGATTTACAAAGATCTTTACAAGATACCTTGAACAACTTATCCAATTGGGCAATACAACTAGGTATAGACTTTTCAGTTGAAAAAACTGAATATGTAGTTTTCTCTAGAAAACATGAGCCAGCTCAGCTCCAACTTATGTTAGTGGGTGAACCCATTACTCAAGTTTTAGTTCATAAATAACTTGGCGTATGGTTCGACTCAAAATGCACTTGGAAAAGTCATATTCGATATTGAATACAGAAATGTCAACAAAGAGTTAATTTTTTGCGCACAGTAACTGGATCATGGTGGGGAGCACATCCTTGGGACCTTATTAAACTTTATCAAACTACAATTCTATCAGTGCTCGAATACGGATGTTTTTGTTTCCGTTCTGCCGCAAAAAGTCATATCATAAAACTTGAACGAATACAGTATCGCTGTTTACGCATTGCTTTAGGTTGTATGCATTCAACTCATACGATGAGTTTAGAAGTGTTAGCGGGCGTTCTCCCCTTAAAAGATCGTTTTTGGATTATCACTTTTCGCATTCTTGTGAAAAGTGAAATTTTGAATCCTATGATAATAAATAACTTTGAAAGACTTGTTGAACTTCAATCGCAAACTCGTTTTATGACTGTTTATTTCAATTACATGTCTCAAAATATCAACCCTTCTTCATTTACTTCAAATAATATTTACTCATTAGATACCTTTGATTCTACCCTATTTTTTGATACATCAATGTTAAATGAAGTTCGTAGTATGCCTGATCAACTACGTATACAACAGATTCCAAATCTATTTCGTGAAAAATATCAAAATATAAACTGTAATAATTCATTTTATACCGATGGTTCTTTTCTCAACGGATCTACTGGTTTCAGTGTTTATAACAATAATTTATCCGTCGCTTACAAACTCGAAAGCCCTGCTTCTGTTTATGTCGCAGAGCTGGCTGCTATTCAGTACACATTAAGTTTTGTTGAAAATTTGCCTAAAGACAATTACTTCATCTTTACGGACAGCCTCAGTGCTATTGAAGCTCTCCGATCGATAAAAAGTATAAAGAGTTCTTCGTATTTTTTGAATAAAATACGCGACCATTTGAGTACTTCATCCGAAATCGCATCACAGGTTACTTTAGTATGGATCCCTTCTCATTCTTTAATTGAGGGCAATGAGACGGCAGATTCATTGACTAAGATCGGTACGGTACATGGTGACATTTATGAAAGACCTATTGAATTCAATGAATTTTTTAGTACTATACGTCGAGAGTCGCTCATGAACTGGCAAAACTCTTGGGACAATGGAGATCTAGGAAGATGGTGTCATTCAATTATTCCTAAAGTTTCTTTAAAACCTTGGTTCCACAAATTGGACGTAAGTCGTGATTTCATTTGTATGATGTCTCAGCTTATGTCCAATCATTACTGGTTTAATGCTCACCTTCGTCGTATAGGACTCACAGAGGATCACCTTTGCACCTGTGGCGAGGGTTACCACGATATTGAACATGTTGTTTGGTCATGTCCGTTATATCGTGAAGCTAGATCCAAATTAGAAAATTCTCTTAAAGCTCGGAATAAACAACCAAATGTCCCTGTTCGTGATGTCTTAGCAATTTTAGATTTCCCATATATGCGTCTTCTATATTCCTTCCTTAAATCAATTGATGTTCCTATTTAGTACACTTTTGTTTTCATTTCAGATTCTATTTACGCGCTTAACCAGGAATAAGACGTTCCCGAAAATATATTTGGCTCTTGAAGCAGCAGGAACCATATTTATCAAGATTGTGTTTTATGATTTGTAATTTATTTATAATTGTATTATTGTATATGAAAAGATGAGAGGGTTTTTATGCCTGTTTGAGGAGAAATATTTACTAATTTTACTCAAGCAGGCTTTTCCCTACTCCAAAAATTATTTCGGCCTCGTTATGCTCTCTGCGATTGGGCCTTTATCTTATTACATTTAATTAGAATAAAAAAAAAATATTTTTTATTATAGGGTAAATCAATTTATAGTGAACCCCTTTACTAAAGTGGACCCCTTTACTATAGTGGACCACTCGTCAGATTAAATCAAATTATCTTAACAATCAATCGGGATTTATAAATTTTTCTCGTGATTCTGATGCAGATTGGCTGGATAAGACGCTTTTCGAAGGAAATTTTCTGAAAATCCGTTATGTTTTCGCAAAAATTGAGTTATTATGACGAGTGGTCCACAATACTGTCGTGGAACTCATATCATCCAATCTTCAAACGAAAAAAGCGATAGAAGAACAGAAATGTTAAATTCAATAAAATACGGTTCGCTTGAGTTAATCTGACGAGTGGTCCACTATGGGATAGGGGTTCTCTATGGTTAATTTACCATAAATTGAAATTTACAAATGTTTCCCGTGGTTCTGATGCAGATTAGCTTGGTAAGATGTTTTCCGATAAAATCTTTCCATCGTGGAATATCTTATCCAGCCAACCTTCATCAGGATTACGAGAAACATTTATATTTTCCGATCTAGAGTTAATTACCCTACAGTGGACCCCTAGATCAAGATTCTCTATATCAATGGAAATTGAGCAAGTTTAACGGGTGGTCCCTAAAGAAAATAGATCATTCACGACAGTTTTACCCTATAAATGTTTCTTGTGATTTTGATGCCTACTTTCCTATCTAGATGCATAATCTGATGAATGCTCAGGAGACACTCTGTGAAAGCACTGCAGTGAGTCCTGTTTTGTAGTTCTTGTAATGTAATGCCGTTTTTGGGTTTTGAAAGGTCCCCTCAGTTTATTATTACCACAGTGTTTTTTGTAAGCTCCTCAGATACACGATTTGCTACTTTCTTTAAGTAAGTGCGTCGATTTGCTAACCAGCATGAGAGCAGTTGTTTCCGCAGTGAAAAATATTCTTTTACACGCTAGTGATTTTCTGAGAAGAAAACTCGTAGTGCGTTTGTTGTTTTTTGACGTAGGACTACGTATTTGTTTTCTATACTAGATTACACTTTGTGGAATTAAGAATGAAACTGGCAAATGTTGCGTCAGATTTCAAACGATTATAGCGAGCGAACGACTTAATGCATCTCAGTCATTTATATGTCGGTGGATAGATAAAATGTGTAACATTTTTTTGATATAATATTCAACATTGTTGCTTTACTGCTTAAAGGTGGAAAAAGGTGAAAAGTTCCAAGGTCAAGCTTTCCCATACATTTCCCTCGTTATTGGCTTGCTTCCCGAGCACAGATAACAAAAACATGGACGAAATAAATTCCACTGCCTACATATTTTGACTCAACAAAGTGTTTTAGTTTGTTTGTTTTTCTCTAAGCTGTGTGGCCACGCCCTAATGGGAAAAATCTACTCTGAACTCGATACAAAAGACTGCGTGTAGAAAATTCAGCTTCAGTCTAGTTTGTAACACAACAGCGAGTGGAGTATAGCTGTTAGAGGTATGCGACATTGAGAAACGAGAGCTGCATACGAGTCAACTTCCAGGCAGTGCGGAGCATGTTACCTTTATTTTTCATACGGCAGCAACAGTTACCATCGTACGCTGCAGGATATTTTGCTGGCACAGCTACTGGAGGGCACAGCGGAAAGCAAATTTTATGCGCGGCCAACAAAATATTCAATACTACCAGTGGTGGTGCGATCATCAACGCTCTATAGCACACATTTGATGAAACACTTGATTACAGTGGGCGAACTGCAAATGGTAGTAGACAAAGTGATTCCCTCAAAACCCGAATACTGTGATTTTTTTAAGGGAAAACTCTTAGACCACACATCCCATCTCAACGATAAAGAAAATGATCGCCACAAACAAGTGGCGGAATAAAACAATTTAAGCTGCACTTTCCAAGCCTTAGCTAAAATTGAAACAAATCTCGATTTATAGACTGTTCATTGCATTTGGAGATATGAAATATGGTAATATATTGTTGTATTTATAGATGGAAGTATACACACAATTTCGGAAAGATTGCTATTTTTAATGACTGATTAAACACGTATCTCACCTGATAGGCCTCCAGTTTTATTCCGATGATATCTGGCGTTTAATGCCAAAACAGCTAGTTTTTTTTTCTCGAAGAACTCTTCTTTCCATTAAAATTTTTGAGTTAAGTTATTTTCAATAACATTCGGATTTCCAAAGCAAAAGAATAGGCAGTACAGCGTTTGAGAATTAGCGTTATAACAACGGTACATGACCAATCAATTGAATGTATAAAAACAATATTCGAACAGTTTCATAACCATCGTTTCAAGCAAGTTTTATGTCGTGTAGATTTTTCTGTAATGTTTCTGTGTTGTGTTTCAATTGTCTGAAGTTCCGCAGTCGTGTTTTCAACAGCTGTAATTATATATTTAGATTTATGTTATTTTTTCAATAGGTAACTGAACTAGTAACCAACAATACTGGGAATACGTAAACTCGCTAACTAAACTATCTAGGTTGAACTGTAACAAACTCGAAAACTCCTGAATGATTAAATTTTACCGAAATAAACTTCAAACCATGGCAATTGTGTAAATATAATATAATATAATAATGGTCGAAAATAGCTCGAATTTTGTGATGAACAATCTAACTACGGATGACTGTTTTCAATTTGGACGAATATTGATTGTAGCAGGCATTCAACCGAGTTGCCAATGGAGATCGAATCTTTTTCGTATGGTTCGGAGGAATGATAAAATGAGTTACTCAATCGTTAACTGACAGGTTTGAAATAGAAACAATTGCATATTTTACGGGAAACGAATGGAACAAACATCAACTACCATATTTACCCGCTTTGCAGGAACATCCCTAAACGAATATGTGTGTGTTGTTTCAATAAAAGCAGATATGTTCACTCACTTCATTTTCTGGTAATTTAGTTAACAACCTGCTAACCAGAACTTACGAACACGATGGTTTCTTGTTTATATATATAATTAGGTTGTTTGGTTTTTAAGAGGAAAAACGAACGTTCAGTGTCTAATCTATGGATTCACTTCAGTCTTTGGTTTTACAAAACTATATCCTAATTCAATTACGGCTAAATTGATTTGATTCGGCTTTTGAGGCTTGATGTTATACTTAATCGTCGATAGTAAAATTTCTCTAAAAACACCATAAATGCACACTTCAATTGAGTAAGATCAACAACAACGTGTCGGCGAAGTTGAGAGTTTTTGATGTGGTTTGCTGGTAAAGATTCTCGTTTATGTCTGTATGTTTCCTAGCCGCCCGGGTGAAGGACCGGCGGCAAGGAGGCGGCGATACGAGTTGATTCAGATGCTGAACGGATGATGTTTGCGCGGGCTCTCTGGCCCCGTCGCACAGACGGTGAATGTTGTATTCAAGTATTCCTACGTGACAGATTGGCGAGGATATTTGGTGAGTTCTCTGATGGCAGCCAGTTGATGTCATCGCGAGAGTTGTTTTTTTTTCGCTTTATAGAGTTGTTCATATGAAGGGGAAAGAGGTTCACCGGTTCCCTTGCAAGCACCACCAGCGATCACAGCTGTTGGTACTTTTTTCTGTTCTCGATGGAGAATTATGTTTGGTCTACGGAGGAAATCAACGACGGGCCGAAAAACTCTCCCCTGTGTGAACAGTTTGTACAAATTGAATAGTTTTGAAAGAAAATAAAATATAATAGCTTTGTGAGAACCAACAGATGCTTTCCATTGTGATGTGAAGGGGACGCATGGTATCATAAGAAAAAATCATGATAAAAAAGAACTATTTCAATAATCTTTTACAGTTACCATTATTTATTACATAGGCTGAGCTGTCAGTCAGTATTAATTAGAACAAATACCGGAAACAGAAGCAACACTGTGGTTGAGTTTAAACGCTCTCTCAACAACCCGTTTATCAAATAGCAAGTTGATTCCCTCACGTACTTTTGCCACCTGCTTATAAACTGATTTATAAACGGTACGGAAAAGGTGACCGCATGGGTAATCAGGCAATAGTTGTAAGCCCACTAGGGTTGCTTCCGCTCCGCTCTCACTTTGATTTGTGGCACTATTAATGAGTATGTCAGTGGGGTTGCTCGTGTTCAAATCTGTTCACCTAGGGAAGGACACGCAAAAGCGCTTTCAAGCTCTTTGCCTTCACTGTAAGTTTCGATTTCCTCTAGGTGCCGTAGACCACCACAGGCTGTGATCGGATCGCGTGCAAAGGTAACGACTTCGTAGTTACTGACTGGCTCGGATGGTTGATTATTAGTCCAAAGCACGACGTTCATCGGTACTCGACTGTCCGGTGGAGGCTACATGATGAGCCAGCCTCGCTTGGCGGTGTGTTTGTGTGTGTGGTGTACAATGGGTGACTTTGGTTGGTTGTATACCACGGCCTAGATGGATCACCCAAGGTCGCAAATGACGAGCTTTCCGAACGATTTCCATGATGATGTCGATTATGTTTGTTGCTGTTTTGTTTTCTTTCTATTTTTTGTGTAGGTGACAGGACTGGGTATTATCGGAGTAGAAATCCTACTTACAACACGCTCGCTCCGCATTCTCTTCCGCTCCCTCTCGCTTCGATGTGATGGAAAGTAATCTAAATATATATGGCAGAATGGCGACCGTTTGCGCGAAAAGGGCGAAAATATTGGGGTCTCGGTTTCTACGGTCTGAGTGATGAACGAGATTAATTATACGCTTCGCTAGTGCGACACGGCGTCCAAATCAATTTATCAGCTAGTTTGAGACACACGTCGACTAGCTGAAATTTGGTTGTTTGTATTCGCTTAGCTCAGAATAATACTAGTTTTCGTTGTTTCGTGTATATACTTATGAGCTATCCGAATGAAATAGTGTTTTTCATTTTCTTTTAATTTTTCATGGGGGTGACATTTTCCGGTGGAATCTAATGTGCTAATGCTTTTGAACTCCTATGTGGATTTGTGTATCGTGTTACTACCAATGCTACCAAACAGTTGTACAGATTGTCTGTGTTATTTAAATGATTTGGTACATGTTTTTGTTTTCTCTAATGTGTATCCTAGATTATCACTATTAAAGCGCTTCTCTATTTGTCGTTAGAGTAATAATCAATAATTACAGCTCGTTCTAAGCTATACTCGGTTACATATCTAGCAGATTTGTTTGATCATTTCTATCCGGTGATTCGTTGCATAAATTTAATGCGGACTTAGATTCCTACGACTTGACACACAAATGATAGAGTATTTCATTGTTGTGTTATTATGATTTACATTATGTCATTACATGTTCTGGTATATGTGAGGTCATATCATGTTGTGATAAGTGATGTGTAAACAAAGTGGGTGTAATTTTTTTTTCAGTAATGAAATTCAAATGGTTGAGTTGTAAATTAAATCATGCGTAATTTTGAAAATGGCTGGACAAACCATAAATGTCTCTATTCATATGTACTAGTGTAATTGGATGTGATAAAAAAAGGGGTAACCAAAGCTTTATGTAATGCAAAGGTTGTTTGAAAAGATGAAAAAAAGTATCATTACTGGTTGTATGCTGCGGGAAAAAATGGTTAAACTGTAGTCGGAACACCGGTATAAAATATTGTTTTTCTTTTGCAATATATGCTTAAAAGCTGTTGCAGGCCTTCCACGCACAAGATAAAAGTTTTGTTATATCATACAGTTTATGGTCGATTTAGCGCTGAACGACACAAAGATTGTTGAATAAAATGGCTGCATGCTTCGATTGCTATGGAAATCTATGTTACGATGTTTGTACCTACAAATAAAGTGATTTTTTGGAGGTTTAAAGTACATCGTAATTTAAACTGATTTCTTGTTACTTTGAAGAATTTTTAGTCATACGAATTTAAGAGTTAACCCGCCAGGAGAATATGAACGGACTGCACGCACGTTTTTCCAAGCCCTTTTTTTTGGAATTTAAAATAATTGGACTGTAACAATTGGCCCTCGTGTTATTCTTAATTAAATGTATCCAGTAGAAAAGATTTTTTTTAAATTATCACTTCCGATTTGGCTAAAGATGTCATTTTGTGCTATTAGTATTTTTATCGTGACTAATTTTTGAGAAAGGTCGATGTAAAAACGGCAGCGATGATTACAAATATTTTTAGAGCCAGAACGGTTTGTACGATCGGAGTGACTCTTTACTAAAATTGCAGACAACTGTTTTGTCTTTTCATAAAGAAATATAAACCGTAAAAATTTATTTTTGAAGAAAAAAAAACATAATGAGAGGAAAATGTTAATAATGTATCATAAAATTTTTTTTATTTCATACAAAAGGTTAGCTAAACATTGATGGTTGCCGGATCATAGTTATAGAGATGGCAAAAAAAGTTGAAATTGAGGAAAAAAGAAAAAAAAAACGACAAGATTTGTATGATTGATGTCCTCGGCAACAATGTAGATAGTAATTTTGTCCTTCTATAAAAAATTACGTCGTAAGGCGAACAAATTTAGGAAACAAACAAAATATAATTTAATTAAATAAGCAAAGCATTAAATAACCAAAGCAGAACCCTGGTGCTACATTTAGATTCGGAACTTGACCCTCTGTTTATTACACACAGACTTCGCAACCTATTCAGTGTACAGGATAATTACGCGGCTAATGCTACGATCCTCTGACACTAACAGCCGGGGAGGCTGCCGGAAGCTGAGACTCGAACCTACGACGACTGGCTTGTTAGCTCTGCATCATAACTTGAGACTAGCTGGGAGAGGGTTTATATTTATTATAAATTAAATTTGTATCTCAGAGAACCCACTTTTATGATTCTTTCCTTCGAAAACTACAAAGTTATAGTTGTTTAATCTAGGAGAAATAAAAATATCAAAGAAAATAAATCATTTTTTCCAATTTTTTTTTCAATGATAAAATTATTATGATACGCAAATCAAATTTTATCATAATTTTCATACCGTGTATGTTCGGTATGTGGATGTCGGAAAGATTAAATAATTGTCCACAATTTTACCGAAGACGTCACATCGATCAAACAAACTCTGAAGATAACCTTTTTATTTAAGCCCTTTTTGAAAATTAGATTCAAAAAATTACTAATATCATGAAATAACATCTTTAGTCCATAAAAATATCAGTGTAATGTTTCAGCCAGATCAAGAATGGTGTATCGAAGTGGTTGCCCAAGTTTTCAAGGAATCGTTCAGCACAATCACTCGAGCAATTACCATTTATTGGTTGAGAATCTGTATAAAGTTTTGGTTAATCCTCTAAAATAACATCAGGGGTTTTGCAGGGTCAGCGGTTGACGTGGGTAATATGAGACGTAATACCTACTCGGAGAATATTCCTGTGGGTATTCACTTACCCAGCACTGTTGGACAAAACCAAGAATTCTAATATTATCTATGTTCGAAATTTAAAATGGCTGCGCCAGGCGCGCAGGCCCGGATTTAAGAGGGGGGGGACAAAGGGGGACCCTCGGGCCTTCTGTCACGAGGGGCCCTCCTAGGCCTGGGCCAGACGTGAAGACAGAATGAAGACCTTTTTTTTGCTCGTCATCTTCCAGGAAGCGTTAACTCATTTGAAAATTAAAAACTTTCTTACCTCTATTTAAAAAAAAAGAGGGCCCCACGAAACTGTCCTAAATCCGGCCCTGAGTGCGCGAGCGGTGGTTTACAATGTCAGATCTTATTCCTCTCTTTCTTTTTCCATTCCTTCTATTTGTATTTCTTTACCTTTTTTAATTCCTTCTTTTTCACATCTACATCACGAGCTGAGATGCGAGATTTTTTTGTGAGAAAATCCGTGGATTTAAGCATTAATCTGGCATCTCTGATCGTGAGTGATGCATGTAAATGGAAGCAAATAGCACCGTTATATTTTTTATTACTCACTCTGTATATTGAAAATTTTGTGTTGATGGTTTTGTTTTAATTTCTGTTTGAATGTTAGTAGAGTAGTTTTACCCACAAGGTAAATTTTTGGATGCAGATTTTTGTCGTAGAACTAGGTCTTACTAAAATTGTCTACTTTCTAATCAATTTAAACTCAGTCAGTTACAAACCGATTTTCTTCAGTCCTTAAAGTAATCGATTGAAAAGTTGATATTTGATTATTTGAACTATTATACTATTGAAAATTGTCAAGCCTTGTTGAAACGCATATTTCGACCTCGGATTGGTCGCTTAATGCTTGCTTTCCCCAACACGGTCGACAGCATAGCATACCTAGCCAGAAGTTTCTCCTGGGTTTTGTTAAAAAATGTGAATTTCGAGAATATCAAAAAGAGGGTAACCTAAATCAATAACTACAGTCATACATCGATATAAGACAACTTTTTTATCGAGTTACGTTAAATCGATATTTTTTTCATTGATGCGAAATTCTTGATGGTTACTCAAAGATACGCATAAGCTTATTTACCTTCACCTGGCAGTATATATAAACCTGTCTTATGCCCTTTTGAGACTATTTCCGTAAACAAACATAACCAATCACAAAACATTGAAAAAAAAAATTTTAATTTAACCCCATTTTATGGTACTTATTGGTTTCAAAATTTATTAAAAATATTTATTCGGAACATTGAACACAAAAAAAATTGTTGTACTTTAATTTTAAGATATTTAAAAAAGTTACGTTATATCAAGCTTGCTTTATATCGAAGTATGATTGTAACAAAACGGAATTAGAGAAACAGTGGTTTCGCGCGCCCGCATCACTCACTTTCAGTACTAGTTGCGTTGATGAAGTGTTTTCTTGTTATCTTTAGCGATACCGCTAACCGTGCAACGCGCGTGCCGTTTAAATAAACTGTTGCGTAGTTTAATCGATGGTCAATTCGATAACAACATTCGAGTTGATATCTATTGCATGACAAACAGTAAAAAGTCAATGGCAATCGTCTTTTCGTATTTTGTTTGGCGGTAGGTATCAAAAGTTTTGTCATCTCGAAAAAAGTTCCATGAAAATTCATACTCATTCGTGCAACAGCCTCTTTCCCTGAACCAGGTATAGTCACAACATTTCATTCCCACAGACAGACAGACATTCGAAGCAGTCTTCTGTTGCGTAATCTGAAACAGTATATTTTTTCGATATTCGAGAAGCAACGACGACCAAAGCCAAGAATTAACAAGCTATAGAATGACAGGGAGAAAAATTGGAAAAAGAAGGAATGCATGACTCTTCTAAACCTGGTGCTGTCTCTCAAAATAATTTCTTTACAGACTCGACTTTTTAGGAGTCCGAAAGTATCCGAGCTAGAAGACTATCCCAGAAAGTTTTTTTTCGAGAGGATTTTTTTCGAGACAACAAAAATCGATTTCGACAATTTCATATCGTCAATTTCTGTGCATTTCCATTTCAGGATCTTCTTGTACTTCGTCTAGACACGGCGTCCAGTTACATTTTGTACTGGCAGAACCGGAATCTTGGGCCGTTTCTTTCGGGTTGTGGTTATCTTTGTCAATTCATGCAGCAAATGAACCAGACTTTTGTCAAGTTTTTGGCTAATAGCTTGGTTGTCTGCTAGTTAGGGTTCTGATGGTAACTGAGAAAGTTTATTCCATTTTTCGTGGCCGCTTGACGAAGGGACAGTCTTGCAGCTTGCGTCAGGCGAAGCGAATTCGTTTTTTTTGTACGTTTTTGTACCTTTTCATTTGTAAGTCCTGAGCAAGATGGAAGGTGAGAATGTACATAATATGTTTTTGGGCATCATTTTACAAAAATATATGATTACATTTCTAGAAACTGCTTGTTTTCGTGTAAAAGTATTGGCTATAGCGTTGTTTCTATTGACCCCGTAAAGTTGCGTCCCGGGAGTTTTCCATGAAACATAAATGAATGCTTGATAAGTATCTAACGGCAATCCTCAAATTCACCGTGAAAACTTAAAATGCTTCACTACTGACCTACAGCCCACGAACAAGCTCAAAGTGGAACAAAATAGCTTCCATAGGTTAAGTTTTTTGGCACTCGCAAATGCTAAATTAGCTACGCGTCCACAAAAATGCGGAAAATTGTGATTTTGAGATGCTGACTATTGTACTAATGAAAAATAAAGAGCCTTTCTGAACGCATGTTTTGACCAATCAGAGTCGATACAAGGCCTTCTTCCTCAGCACGACCGACGCTAACTAAAGTATACAAACGGCTTGATTTTATATCCGATTTTTTGTTGTTGTTTTGCTCACTTTAGTTCACAAAGACATGCTTACCGGAAGTTTAGCTCTCAGTAATCAGTAATGTTTTTGTATCAAAAAACTTGAAAAAACGTACAAAGAAGCCCAGGCAAATTAATTGTTGCACTGTGTAATCAGAACATTTCAGAAAACGATTCAGCATCAACTGACGTGCGTGAGTAAATTGTAGCCGTTTGAAATTTTGTTCCAAAAACGTTGTTTCTGCTGGCCAATAATTTTTGTAAGTCGATATTTTTTCTTCAAAAAAATAATCCCGTTTTATGTTTGGCCATTAGTTTTATAAAATTTGATTTAAGAATTGTTATTTTAGCAATAATATTGCAGGTGGTCAATTTTTGTTATTAGGCATATTGTAAGGTTATCTTTGTGCTACAGGTTTTAAAATGGAAAACTATAAAATCATAGAAAAAGTGACGACGGTTACGAAAGTTACTTTTTTATCGCTGCCGTTGGAGGATGAGAAGAAATAAATTCACGCGAAATCTGCACTGAGTTGTTTTCGATGAGAACTTCCAATGAGAAATCGATAACTTCTTACTTCACACGAAAGTTTTGCCTGGCAAAATTTTTCAATTTTATGAATAAACACAGATTCATTTCTCAAAAGGTGCTTCGCACTATGCACATAAAACATTGGACAAAGCACCATACTTTTCCATAACGGTTATTTGATACATGAATCAAGTTTAGTGTGTCCGTTATAACCGATCGCAGCCTGTTGCTTTTAAATCGTTAAGCTTGTTAATAATAATTTCCACGAATTTGCGGAGAGAACAAACCACTGCCAGATCCGGTGTAATTCAAGCTGAGATTTGCGAAGGAAAGTATCTAACATAAAACGTTGGATTTCATCCGCAGCCGGCAGCCAGGCAGTGGATTTTAATTTGCATTTTCTCGCACTAAATATATACAATAAATTTCGAAAGCGTAACAAGCACCACTTCGATTCGCTTCATACGGTTGAAACCCCGCACGTTGTTGCAATGGGGTTGTAAAGCAGCGGTAGAAACGGCGCGCTTGACGGTTCGACCAGACCGGTGGGCAGATTCCGTGGGCACCGAGAAAGGGACTAATCTGATTTTGGGCTTCCTCTAAACAGCAATAAACGTTATTTATTAACATTTTGTGCTTGTCAGGTACAAGCACGACGAGTTCCTGGGCAACTTTTGAACAAGCGAAACAAGTAATTCCAGTTATGCTTCGTTCGTGCTAACACAAGAACTCAACAAAAAGCAAACCGAGAAAAATAAATCATTGTTTTCATTGAAATTAAGAAGAAGATTTTCCGTATTTCAGTGTATTAAATTTTATTTGATTTTCAAATGCTAAGAATAAATATCTGTTAAAAGTTAGGTAGTATAGAGAGAAGCTCAGATTGGTTTTACTTTGTTCTAGCAGTTTTCAATTTTTATGTTTCAAACGGATAAGCACCTTCGCCGCCAAACCATAATTGAAACGTTTTATCAAATCTTCGTCGAATTTACGACATGAACTTTATCATCTGTTTACAATCAATTTCGATTTCGATGGGAGAAACCCGTGTTGGTCTTTTCGTGTCACCAAAATGCATTCATGCTAAGCAAAAGCCTCTTCTCAGAAAAAAGCCATTTGCGTTTAAACCTCTTACATTTCCAAACAAATTTAATGGATTTTTTTTTCTCGATCAGTAGCTTGGGTTTCCATTCTTCTGCATCGAAAACGACAACTGGAAGAACAACACAGTTGTGGCTTTGGCATCGGGTCTCGTAAAATATTCATTCCATCATCGCCGCTTGGTGGGTCCCCACTGCCATGTAAATCCAATTTATCAATTTACAACCAATCGAATCGTTTTATTGGCTATTCGTTAAGTGTACGAGCAGAGAGGTTTTTTTTTTGTCAGAAAGACCGGAAGGCTTTGTTGTTACATATGTATGATGAAGCCAAGCTGCATGGTTGTGGCAAATTGCCGTGGCGGACACGAACGAATGAAGAGGAGGACTTACAGTGCTGCTGCACGAAACGTATCAAAAAGTAATAAATTTCTGAGTTTTAACACGTTGAGCACACTTCGGCGATTCGGGGCTCCGTTGAAGGGCGACAAACCGTAAACCAGAATTTGATAGTATGAACGTTTAAGTAGCTCAGAAACATTATTTACGTTGCCAATTGCAGCGGGGACGGATGGTTGCCCGTTTTATCTCTTCCAGTTGTATTCAATGTCCGACGGTGGCTATCTTGGCTTTATTATTAGATAATTTAATTATCTGTTGAACGATTTAATTCGATTATTGCAGCCTGGTGGGTGATCAATACTACAAATCTCAAGAGCTCGAGGAGACACACAACGAAGGGAATATTAACACTTACAGAGCTGGAATTTAATGGAATGCCAGCGTCTGACAGATTTAACATCACTCCAAATAGGTTTTATTTTCTGCTCAATCCTTCCAATCTTTAAAAAAGAAAGAAAAAGAAAATGGACTCGTCATACAGAATTAATTTTTTGGAATGCCGGGTAGATCACGTAGATCGAAAGAGCACTTTGTTTGTTATACGAACTATATACAGGTGTGCTATAGAATCGAGCAATTCAGAGTAAAATTCAACGCTTAAAGACCTACCGATTAGTGGCCAGACTATAATTGTTGTAGTAACATTTTTAATAATTCTTGCTTATTTTCCATCAGCTTATTCATGCCACTGTTGCGTGTTATAAATCGTTGTCACCAATTTTACTTCTTCGTGTGATATCTCGTATTAAATAAAATTATTGTGGGTTAGAATGCTAAATGGCATTCTAGCTTCGTAATGAACGAACAGTGCTATTCGTCATATCTGGTTAATACTGCTTTGTTTAGTGTATGTAATTATAAGAACACAATTTATATAATAGTCCATGTTTTACGTAGAAAAAACATTAATTTCCTGATAATTTTGAAAATAATTATAGGATATCGTAATATCAATTCGAATGAGACCAGCCTGCTACACTAATTTCAATTGGTGTAGTAGAACCCTTCATTCCAGATAAGGAAGGGGTGTCAGATTACCATTGAATTATTTCCTGTTCCCAAAAACCTCACCGTGTCAAAATTGGTTCCATTTGCTTGATTAGTTTTCAAGTTACGCAGTAGTTTGTATTACATTGTATGGGAACCCTCCCTTCAAGAAGAGGGAGGATCTCGAACTCTTCTAACCATTACCACGAATTTTCACGTCGATAGCTAAAGTAGTTTCTAAGTCTATAAGGATCAGAGAGACTGATAGAACTGCTTTTTATACGATTAGATTGATTGTAGTATTTTAAATCACAGATATTACGTATTGAATCAATGGTTTACCATCTTCCATTAGATATTTGTATTTTGTCTTGAAACTAGAAATAAACTAAAGGAAATAAATTAGAGGTAATTATTTGATGAAAAAAAAAATCAACAATCCATCAACTGGCTCAAAAGTTATGATTTTTTGAAAATAAAATACATAGAATCAAGAAGTTTTTTATGGTCACCTTATTTCAGAACTGGTAACCCAAAGTGCTTGAATTGTGTTGAAAATTGTAGGGATGGTTCTTCGTCGAAAATAATCAAACGCTTATTTTTTCGTTAAGTCGTTACACGTCGCGAAATAGGGTGACCATAAAAACGACTTTATTGGATGTATTTTATTTTCAAAAATTCATTACCTTGGATCCAGTTGATCGATTTTTAATTATTTTGGAATGAAATAATGGTAATTGTTTGTAGTTTTAGGAAAATTTAATTCAATAAATTTGCGTGCATGCAAAAACAAATAATTAGTATAAATTTTGTCATTTTTTAAATTGAATTTACTCAAATATGGATATATATCTTTACTAATTTCTTCATTTATAGACTCCACTGCGCCCTTTCAATTGAGACCAAGAGGTATTTTTTATGTTTGTCTTAAAAACAAATGACAAATAAATGAAAAAGCCATATGTTTTGATGAAAAACATTATTTCTCTTGAAAAGGCCTAGAAGTCGCTCAAAGACAGTTTGAACGTAAAAATATAAATAAAAAAAAACATTGTAAAACAACCTATTTTCTATCTACAAAGATAAAAAAGTTATATACTTGATTTCATCAAAAATTTGGGTCACCCCATTATTTAGATAATGTTTCATTAACATATGTAACAACTTTGTAGATGAACCTTTTTCTCTAAAACATTGCTATAGAGCTCTAGATCCTAATTTCTCTCGATATTTGGTTTCTGTACCATTGTGCATTGTGTTCACTAGTTTACTTCACCGTTTACCTCATGTAAATGAAAAGGTCATTAAAACGAATATGGCATTTAAGACCAAGTAAAAATTTTTAGCGGGTAACATGTTGAAGTTTAAAAGAAAAGAATCTAGAGAAGGGAAAAAATGAATATAGACGAAACCTTAAACCCGTTTGCTATTCATAAAGTGATGGGGTCTGTGTTTCCAACCTAGATGTTATTTCAAGAACATATGGAGGCTTCGATGACCTCTCCCAGGTGGTCTCGAGGTACGATGCTGGCCTAACAAGCGTCGTATGTTCGAGTCTCGGCTCGGAAGAGATTGTTAGTGTCAGTAGGATCGTAGCGCCAGCCCCGCAATTTTCTTGTACACTAAACAGTTTGCTGCGAAGTCTGTGTCAACAAACAGAAGGTCAAGTTCCGAAACGGAATGTAGCACCAAGGCTTTGTTTTGCTTTTTTATGGAGGCTTCGAAATCGTCAACACTGCATACTGTATGATGAAGAAAAAAATATTCCTGACAGTTCTTGTCACTTTTTTTTCTCTACTCCGTATGCGTGTGACGAACAAACTAATACACATTCACCGAAAGTATTGGAGATGTAAGAAACTAGTCACATACAACATATACAACAGTATGTGTTGTAACTTGTTCGGGCATAAGTCTTATTCCTTATTAAGTAACAAATTTGTTACTGAAGGAGAATTTTTTGTTATAACTTTCAACAAAGAAGCAAAACTTTGTGTGTACTTTTTTACTGACAGCATTCTGCAGATTCATTATGATTATCATAATTGAAACGCCAATTTCTTAATTGATAAATGTCTTATGCATACTATTATGAAGTTTTGGATTTTTTTCGCGCTCTGTATTTAAATTTTTGGTCATCAGTGCTTTCACCAAATTTGACGGATTGTTGACTCTTAAACCACTGGTTCATGCTCGTCGTACTATGATATAAATGCATTAGAGCAAATGGAACCTATAACAGTTTGTAGTATCTGAGCTAAGCCTCAAAGCCTCCTAAAATTATTGAGTAAAAAACTAAAACGTGCTATAACTTTGTAGGGAAAAGTCCTGAAGATATGTGGTCTTTAGCAAAAACGAATTTTTTCTATGCCCAAAAATTCCCTAGAGCAACGTTTATTTGTAAAATGCACCTAACAAAAGTTAAGTACAAAGAACTAAGTTTTAGATAACTTCCATATAAAATACTCCTTAACTCTGTACTCAATGGAAATAGGAATTTTGTTTATTCAGCAAAGTTTCATATTTTTATATTTTCTAAAGTTTTACCGAATAAACTATTCCTTTACTTCTTAAGGGGTTATATACCTTTTTGTTCGAGAAAAAAAGCAAAGTTTGGAATTTTTTTAAGCGTGTAGTACCTTTTTTATTGCATAAAAGTAGTAATTTTCGAGAGTTCAGTTATTCAACAACAACAAAACACGTTTGTTCATAAGAATTATTTGAGAGTAATGTTTACGAAAGCGACGCAGCAGATCAACTGAATTAAAAAAAGCTCATATTATTTCATTAATTTAGAAGTATACCGGGTATCTGAATGATCGTTTTTATTAGAATTTTATTTCTAGTGCAAACTGGAACGTTCTTCCCGAAAAAAAACATGTGTTGAGCTCTGAAACTTGCAATAAAATTGTATGTTTTTTGGCAAAGTTAAACTTCGTGTATCAAAAATCGATCGTTCAACGACCGGGGAGTTAAAAAACGAACATTTTAAAAAATCGATGAAGAAAATCGGTTCAGTAATGTCACCGCAATCGTAAACACGGCAAAATATTTTCTTGAGAAACACCATTCCGTGATAAACGCGTATAAAGTTTCAAGTTTGGCTTATGCGGCCGTGGCGAGGCGCGCTACAAATTGTTCTAATGGTTTTAAGATGTTGTACTTTAAGATAATGCAATAAATTTTTTTTCTATTTTTCGAAAACTAAAAAGGTATATAATTCCTTAACGCAATGAAGTTAAAATCTTAAATATATGGAAACCTACTGTAACTTTCGCTCGCCGTACTCTAATATGGGTGGATTGGGATAATCGGGACATGTAACAGTATGTGATACTTGAGCTAATCTTCAGAAAAAATATCGCCATCGTGCCTTGCATTTTTACCCTGTATATTTTCAAAATTGTCGTAAGAACTGTAAATATATGCTATAAATTTGTGAGAAAAGTTAAGAAGAGTGGTGATTTTGGCAAAAACGGTTGTTTTCATTGCCCATTAATTGCTTAGAACAACGTTTTCATATGTCAGAAACTAACAGAAAACTAAACTTCAAATATCTTTTATATAAAATACTCTATAACTCTCTATTCAATGATGATAGGAGTATTGGTGATTCAACATAGTTTCATACTTTTACATTTTCTAAAACTATGTTGAAAAAAATATTCCTCTATCACTCAAAACAAAAAAGTTAGTTTACTATTATATTAAGCTTTAATTACCTTTTGACATTTTGAGATTATGCGGTTCATTTATGTAAACAATTGTTTCGAAGACAGCCAGGGGTCTACTCTGGAAGGTTGAAAAATAATGAATTTTCGTTATTTTTTTCTGATGTTTAGAGTAAGGTGGAGTGTTCGGGTCAGGCATCCCAAGTGTACAACCTTTTTTACTGTCTTCTCAGAATACTTTTTCTGTTGCTGTTTGTTCATGATACCTATCCGCGCTAGCAGTCGGATAATCACATTGATATCGTATTAGCAACAGAGCATCGTAAAAGGAAACGATAAATCATGGCCGGATTTAGGTGCTGAGGGGCCTGGGGCAGATATTTTTGTGGGACTCTCTTTTCTTAAAACATTAAGAGGTAACGTTTCGCTGGAAGGTGACGAACCAAAAAAAGGTCTTCACTCTGTCTTCACGTCTGCTCCAGGACTAGGGGGCCCCTTGAATCGGGAATCCCGAGGCATTTGCTTCCCCCCTTTCTAAAACCGAGCCTGCGAAAAATGTGCTTCGTGTGTCGAATCGGCATTATTATGAGCATGTCTTCGGGACAGTGAATGTAGAAAAGAGAAGAAACTGCTTTTATACAGCTTTTTTGTGTCAGCAATACACAAACAGCGCATTTCGGTAACAGTGCAAATCCACCGGAAACGTTTCCCTCTGTTTTTTTATTTGCCTATGACGGATGTCGTATGACGGCTGTTGAAAAAGGCTGTAAGACGATTAAGCGAAAGAAGATAAATACAGACTAACCAGCACCTTCGTAGCGGCTGTGTACTGAAAGATGTGTGTATCTTTCCTATAGTGGACCAGGTGGTGTCGTTTCTCCTTAGCGAAAACATAACAATAACTACACAACAAAGCTCACTGCAGTGCTTTTACTGTGTCTCTCTCTAGCATATATCAAATGAAGGAAGCATCTATGTAGGAAAGTAGATTGCGTTGTTTGCTTTACATCTCGAAACTGGAGATAATAAATTCAGCCGCCCGTCACGCATGTTTGCTCTTCGAATGCTTTCGAATTTATGTCAGCAGTGCGCACCGAGGTCTACTTCTGGGTATTCTGATTAGATTGATTCACCACTTTTATTTTCCTCGGCTGGGTTGTGAGCAGCAAGTGTATTAATTTTCGGCGAACGGCAGAAACACTGCACAAAATAAAAAAAAAATTGCAAAAAATTGCTACACACAGTACTCATACTAGGCAAGAAGTGAGCGGTGAATATTAACTCTGCTCTTTCCAAAACTGATCGTTCGCCTGAAACCAATATAGTAAACAACTCTGTACTCATTTAACAAATTGTGCGTTTGTATTTCACACAACTGTTGTGCGAAATCAGAGCAAAAGTTGTGCAAAAAGAGAGGATACAATAATTGATTGAGGCTTGCATGCATCACTTTTCATTATTTTATCATCCATTTGAGCAGAATTTTATACCTCTTTTGTTTTCAGCCTTGTAGAAACGTCTAAGCTGACTAAGAACGTCTGGAGCTGAGAAGAATACTTCAAAGCTAATAAATAAGACAGTTTAAGACAGCAAAGGGGGCAAATGCCCGGGCCACCCGATTCAAGGGGTCCTGCGACGACCTTTTTTTCCTGCTCGTCACCTCCCACAACGTTACCTCTAAATGTATTAAGAAAAGAGGACCTCACAAACAAATATGCACCGCCCCCCCCCCCCCCCCCCCCCCCGGGGTGGCTCCGTCTAAATCTGGCCCTGGGTACATGTACTATTTAAAGTTGAAATTCGCTCGTGTACTAGCACAAATATGTCATTGCACAAATGTTTACAGCAATTGTACATTATGGCGTTGAAATAGCAAGTAGTGAGGAACACGAAACCAACCCTCAAGTTGACCATCTGCTGTTTCCAGGATATAACTTAAGGTGAATGAAACAATGCAACTCTAAGCCCGGCCTGGTGCCGACAAAGGCGAGCAAACAAAGCCCATCGACAATCCGGAGCAATCTCTTTCATCCCTACAAGTGGTCACAGTTAAATCCCTCGCAAAACCAGTGCAGCCACAAAATCGAATCCGGCTGGCTGACTGACCATCGCATCACCATCGGCTGGGTATGTCGTAACGAGATCAAATAACAAAACCCACTTGAACTACTGCCAATCGGTTCATCCGTTTCGAAGTTTCATCGATATGCCACCATCAAGGCCTATCGCAATCACAAACTGACAAGCATGGGAACCACGTACATTCCGAGAGAGGCCAATTTCGATGTCCATTATTGCGTCCAACCTAAATATTGCGTTACCGAACCGAAGCATGTAATTGATAATCAATATCACCTCCTTCCCCGCTGAATGGCGAATTCTCCACTGGATGGAAATTAGGCTTCCAATTCTATTACCTACCACCGGAGATTTCGCATTCCAAAAATAGAACTTTCGAACATCCGAGCCAACATTTAGGAGAAATGTCACTTCGCCGCAGCCAGCGACAACGTCAAGGTCTGCCCACATGAAAAGATAATCGTGTGTCGGCCCGAAAAATCAAACCGCAACGGTAGTGAACTCCGTTGGGTGATTACAGCATCGGTGTAAGTTTTCGACAATTTGAATAAACGTGAAAACTGAAATTTTCAATTTAAAATTTAAACTATCGGTTCCCAATGTCATTTTAATCTAACTCTCAAACAAGTTTTTCTCAAACCCTTCGCTCCGTGATCACTTCAACGCTGACATCGCATAGCCTTCATCAGTTTGACGTGGGTGGAAGTTATTTTTGTACGGCTCCGTTTCCGATTGTGCTTTTCCGCTGTGACTAGAAATGCATACGCTTGCATTATAGGTGTTACCGGCTGTGGTGCGAGGTTGTACTACATATACAATAGATAAAAAGCCCATTGTACGGTATATTGATACTTGCTACACTTTTGCTGCCGTGACCTACCGGCTGGTTCGGCTGATTATCCTTGTCGGTGCCCGTTTCCGGCACAATGCCACACGCGGGAAGCCATCCGGCACATGTGGCAAGGAAATGGCAATTCCATTACGGAATTAGGTTTCTGAAGCGACATCCAGCAAAACAACACCGTCGCTCGGCTAAATCAAGCAGGGAACATGGGCGATAGATATTTTGCGGTTGCGACAATATAGGCATGATTCTCTGACATTTGGCTTTTCCGTAGTAATGTCAGAAATAAACAGTTGAATCAAACATCGCATTTAAATTATTTTAATGAGATATTAGTTAAACACAGGACACAGGAAAAAACGTTTTGCTATTAAAAAACACTCTTCCACATTACAATGACATAATACACACAGTCAACATTCAAAGACAAACTAGCGTCTTTGTTCGGTGCACTAGCACCGTGAAAAACAGAGAACTTTTTCTCGATTTTCTAGCACAAATCCAATCGAGAGGACAAAACAGGAAACGGCGGATATCCGGCTGCCTTTTTAGTGGAGCAAAGGAAGAGATTTCAATTTTTCGCGTGTCTAACCGTATCTACTTTGTCGCCAGGAACTGCTTGACGAGCTTAACGAGCATCCGGGCGAAGGCTGGGGAAAAAGTTTGGTTCGTGTCGGTCGCTTCGGCGCACACTGTATTATCTTGCATTTTTGACGGTTCGTTTTGTGCCATTCACCGGTAGAGTGCTTTTTTTTCTCTATCTCTTCAAACGGGAAAATTGAAAGTTCTAAGTGAATGATATTCTGTAATCTTATCCTCTCGGGGACTGCATCTCAGGTAGGGGGTAAAATTGCAGAACATGTATTCTTTTTTATTTTTTCGACAATAAAGATAACCATAAAGGACTTGCCCGTAGTTGTAAATAGATTTAAATAAAAATGAGTTTCTCGCACGTTCGAGTATATTTGAATAATATTGTATCAATTGTGTAGTCATTTAAAAATGAGCCTTGTTTCAATGATACAAAATAAGTTCAATTATGGTTCATATTAAAAACTTCTCTGCATAAGATTTAGTAATGTTCAAATTTGTAATTCAAAAACCCAAGAAATGAGTCCGTTAATAACTAGTTCTTGTAGTACAAATCACATTGCATTGCTCCTTTGTATTTTGTCAACTGAAATACTTATAGCGACATTTTGAGACAAATGCAGGTTTTTGACTATAGATTAGCTTAGTATTTAAAGGAAGTTACTCATCAATATTGCAGGAGTCCTCACTGGTATATTATGCTACTTTTTTTAATGAAAATGTTGACTTTTATTTAAGACTAGCTGACCCGGCAAACTTCTTTCCATCCATTTTTTTTATTAAAATAATTTTGAACATTCCAAATTGTTTGATTCCTGGCGATTTGTTTATAATCTGAAAATGCATGACGAACCGAATATTAGATACAATTGAAGTCAATAGACAAATCGTTTGAAATGATTGATTTTATCGGATTCTGTACATTACCTCGATTCTGGAAATATCCATATTGAGTAGTATTCGGCCATTTTCGGCTGTTATCCAGAAACTGGGCGTCGCAATCTAGGATTCCAAAATGGCATTTGGAGACATTTTCCGGCCTCTGAGCGTCATTCTAGTTCCGGAAACACCCATATTAGACACCGGAAGTTCCCATCTTAAACTTAAAAATGGCCAAATTTGGTTCGGTTTACTTGATTAGTTCTTGAGTTGTGGAGAAATTTGTGTTTCATTTGTATGAGCTCTCTATTCCCGGAGAGGGGGGGTGTCGAACCACCATTTAAAGTTTTTTCTACTCTTAACAACCTCAACATATCAAATTCGGTTCAATTTACTTGATTTTTTCTCGAGATGTGCAGGAATTTGTGTTTCATTTGTAGGAAACCCCTCTCTTCCAGAAGAGAGAGGAGTGTCAAACTATTACGGAGATATTTGTTACCCCTAAAAATATTCACTTGCCAGGTTTGCTTGTATTTGCTTGACTGGTTCTCAAGCTATACGAAATTTGTATTTCATTTGTATGGGACCCCTCCCTTACAAAAGAGGGAAAGGGTGTCAAACTCTTATTAACATATTTGTTACCCCCAAAAGCATCCACATGCCAAATTTGGTTCATTCACTTGGTTAGTTCTGGAGATGTGCAGAAATTTGTGCTACATACACCCCTCCATTCCAGAATAGGGAGGGGCCTCGAACTATTTTAGTAACCTTTCCCGGCCTCTAAAACCACTATATACAAAATTTCACGCCGATCGGTGCAGTAGTTTCCGAGCCTATATGGATCAGACAGACACACAGACAGACAGTACTGTATTTTTATATGTTTAGATTCGTGCTTACGTAAAAAAAAACACAAATATATAATATTCAAAAGACAAGGCAGTTTTGTTTCGCGCTAATACAATTATTCATGAATACCAAAATAAAAGCATAATTGTTCAGAAAAATACAATAATTTAAAAATAGATTTCCTATGCATCATTCACATATTTATTTTCTGACGTGGCTGATATCTATAAATTATGTATACAGTCAGATTTTTTACGCGGTTTTTTCTACGGGTTGCTTTTTTCGATAACTCAAAAACGTTTCTCAAACCACGTTTTACGTTTTGAAACAAAAGCAATCACATATAAGATTTAAAAAAAAATCACCTTTTATCGGTGTTAATACTTAAAAGATTAAATATTGCATTTTAATCTTTAGACTGATCACTTTTCTGAGCAAAACGGGATTTTAAAAACAAATTACAGTCATACCTCGATATGAGGCAACTTTATTTTTATTTTCGTTACGTTATATCGAGTTACGTAATATCGAAGCACGAAAAAAATATTTTTTTATTGATGCAAAATTCATTATGGTTACTCAAAAGTGCACAAAAACTTATTTCCCTTCACTTAAAAGTATATATAAACCCTTCTTATGTCCTTAAAGACAATTTTCGTAGACCAGTATAATCAGTCACAAAACATTGAAAAATTAATGTCAATTTTACCCAATTTAACGGTACTTATTTTTTTCGAAACTTACTTAAAACATTTATTCGGAACATTATACACCTCAAAAATAATTGTTGTGCTTTAATTTTGGGAAATTAAAAAAAAGTTACGTTATATCGAGGTAAAAGTTACGTTATATCGAGTTACGTTATATCGAGGTTGCCTTATATCGAGGTATGACTGTACCATTGTTCTTTGATTTTAAATGAAGAATAAAAAACTGCTCGAAACTGTCTGAAAAGACAGTTTGACTATGTGCGGTGAGTTTGAGGTACGGCAAAATGTTATTTATGACATTTCGAGCAGTTATTATTATTCAATTGGAAATTGAAGGACTATGATAAACATTTTTTTAAAATAAGATTCTTTTCGGTTTAGCGTTATTGTTTTAAGATCAAATGGGAACTTTGTTTTTGCCGCAAAGCGCGCGCGTGGTCCGGAACCCGCAAATTCAAGGCCTTGCAACTTTTGCAGTAACGGTTGCGGTTTCCAGAAATACCCAAATTTGACCAATGTGAGATGGTAACATGGGTACTTTCGGAATTGGGATGATGTCCAGAAATTTCAAAATCCTAGGGGCCATTTATAATTTCAAAATAGTGTCTCCTGGTTAGCATCCCGTTTCTGGAGAACTCATGTGATGTGATATAAGGTATATTTTGGTTGTTTTCCAGAAGCCGGATGTCACCAATTTGAATTTGATGACATAAAACGGGAAATTTTAGCCTTTTTTCTCTTTCAAATCCAGTTTCATTAATAACTGTTACTGAATTTCGAAAATATACATATTAGCACGTATTTGGCCACTTTAGGCTGTCTTACGCAAACTACACGCAAAAGTTGGAGGTGCGAAACCAGTACAAAATTGTGCGTTTTTAGCGCAATTGTTGATGTAATTCGGAACCAGTACAATGATTGCGTGTTGGCCATAACGCAATTAATGCTCTAGCGTTTCTCCAATGTATTTGGCAGCTCCAAACTACTACACCTAAACAGTTTCAACTGGTATCAAGCAGCATTGCAAAGCGAGCGAGAAGCAAAACCATTCTCGTCCTTTCTGCTTGAGGACGAGACATATGCTACACTTTTCAAGTCTAGTGCACACACGCTTTCGAGATACTTTTTCTTCTTCATGCATTCCTCTGAATAGCAGCAAGCACGCACCGACAGTATGAGTGAGACTAACAACACAAGGTATCAAGTATGTACGGGTGTCTCGCTCATTTTGTGAAGCAACGTGATATCGCCTTGCGCGTCGCAATTCGAACCGAAAGAGAAGCGAAAGAGCAACCTACAAATTGTATGTGACATGTCTAGTCTTGTCGCACATACATGGAAATTCTACGAGCGAGAGAGAAATTTCTCTCGTCGCTTGAGAAAAAAGCGCGTGCACAGAATGACAAATAATAATCCATGAGTAGCAGTCACTAATACACTCGACGTGAGAAATAAAGTGTCGGTATATGATACATATTCTGATTTTATTCTATGTCAATGTATTCGCAGTACAACTGTTGCGTTTCACACATTTATTGTGCGATTTCTGTGCAACATTCGTGAGAATCGGGAAGACACAACGATTGTACAAGACTTCAACTTTTGCGTGTAGAAGACGCAATTTAACGTCTGGAGTCAATTTACGTACTCTGGACTAGGGACGTTGCGATACCACTGATACTAATACAGAATCGATCCTTCTACTTCCGATACTCGGATATTTGGTATCGATGTTTTACCAGCCATACTTCATCAATATCTATACACACCTCTCAGTATCGAAAAGACTCAAAACAACCCTGTAAAGAAGAACGAACGAAGCAGAAAACTTGCTGTTTCCTGTGCCATTTTGATGCATAGTGAAGTGATTCACGGTAGATATATTCTAACGTGTGTCGGTAGTGAATCTACAAAAGGCTAAGTACAAGAACAGTTGCTTTAAGCAGCAAGTTCGCGTTAAAGTTTGTTAAAATAAAATCCCCCCCGACGCTTTCAAAGCAGCGGTGGTGGCGATCATTTTTTTGCCTCTGTCTCTTGTTTCTCTGCATGTCTATTGGTATAGCGTCCCGTGTTAACGTGTGTTGTGTGCGATGATTTGCTCTGGCTGTGGTACGGCAATTGTCCTATCGGATTTGCCGTTAAAATGTGTAGGCTTCAACTGTGCACGTTGGTTTCACTACAAGTGTACTGGACTCACCAAGGCAACGGCAAAGATAGTTACAGATAATGATAATCTTTGCTTCAAGTGTGACGAATGTTTATCAAACCAGTGTTGTGGTGGGCAACATTTGATACCGGACATCAAGCGTATTAAAAAAAGAGATGAAGAAATTATCTTCTCTCTCTGATTCGGTCATTGAAATGCGGGATCAAATATCGGCCCAGATAAACAGCGCGTTGAATTTCGGTATGGAACAATTGAGATTAAATGTAAATGAATTTCTTGAAAAATTATTTTGTGAGAAATTTGATAAATTGAACAATTCGGTTTTGGACTTAAATACGCGTCAAAATGAAGCTGCAATTAATGATGCCCGCGCGCGGAATGGAACGGTTCCTTCTGAATCGGACCAAATCGGCAAGAAGCGTAGAATTAATGACGATAATAGTGATGATGTTTTTGATGACGGCGTGACTTTTGCGCAAGTCGTGAAGGGTCGCCGTAAAAGTATTAAAACGAGTATTAGTAATAATAATAATATAAATGATGGTTTTAAGCCCGTTAAACATAAGACTCGTCCGGTCATTGTGATCAAACCGAAAGAGTCCAAACAAGCTTGCGAGGAAACTCGGAAGTTTTTGAAAACGAAATTAGATCCAAAAACACACAAAGTGAGTAATTTTAGGAACGGTAAAGATGGTTCCATTATTGTTGAATGCGCTGTTGGCGAAAATATTGATAAGTTGAAAAATGGCATTGAAAGCAATCTGGGTGAAAACTACAGAGCTGTTGTTCCCACGTCGGTGCCGAGATTGAAAATAGTGGGCATGAGCGAGAATCTTTCTCCTGATGTTTTCATTGACTTTTTAAAGAGTCAAAATGAAGGTATCAAAATTAATGATGTAAAAGTAATAAACTCGTATGAAAATCCACGCTTTCGGTATAACAAGTATAGCGCGGTAATAGAGGTTGATTTGGAAACGTATAACAGCTTGTTGTCTGCTAAGCAAGTAAATGTAGAATTTGACCGGTGCTTAGTATTTTCCGCGGTAAATGTTTTGAGATGCTTCAAATGTGGAGAATTTGGGCACAAGAGCATGGATTGCAAAAATTGTGATACGTGTTCCAGGTGTAGCCTAAAACACAAAACATCTGAATGCACGTCTACTGTTTTGAAATGCGTTGATTATTTAGAGGAATAAAGAGCGTAACATGAATTTGGACGTCAACCATGCCGCATTTAGTTCAGAATGCTTGATATATAAAAGATTATTCAATCAAAAGAAAAGCAGCTTGTGTTTCAATAAATAGCAAACAAGTTCCAAGAAGAATGTGAATAAGTTTGAATTTTTGTATTTGAATATTGCGGGGTTGACAACAAACTACGTTGCATTACGTCAGATTGTTGAAGATAAACGTCCACTTTTAGTGTTTTTATCAGAGACTCATATTGTCGATATTGAAGCATATGATCAATATAGTATGCTTGTTTATCACATTCTAGACAAACTGGCGGTGTTGCTATTTATGTCAGAGAATCAGTTCAATTCGAGCTTTGCCGAAACGAAGCGAAGGATGGCAATTGGTTCTTGGGCATAACAGTAGTACGTGGTATGAAGGTGGGTAATTTTGGTGTTTTGTATCATTCTCCCAATGCTAGTGATCACCGTTTCCTTGAAATATTGGAAAATTGGCTTGATGAATTTCTCGATTATAGTAAACTGAATATATTGACTGGCGATTTTAATATCAACTGGCGAGATAATACAAATTCGAAACATTTGAAGCGTTTAGTAGAATCTTTCAATTTAAAACAAAGCGTTAATGAATTTACACGTATTTCCCAGCGAAGTAGAACTTTGATTGATCATGTTTATTCCAATTTGGATTCCATTTGTTCAGTAACGGATTCTGATATGAAAATAACCGATCATGAGACATTAGTAATCACTGTATTAGACAACTGGAGTGAGGAAAATGATTTTAAATAATTGAAATGCTGGAGAAAATGTTCGAAACAGGCTGTTTCGAATCTTGTTGAAAGAAGCTTGAATTTTCCAATCGCGTCCGGTAATTTAGATGATTCTGCAGCTGTTCTTACTAGTATTTTAAAAACGTGTACGAATCAATTAGTTGAACATAAATTTGTAACCTTAAAGAACGCGAACAGCTGGTACAATTTGGATCTTTTGCGTCTTAAGCGCAAGAGGGATAAATTGTACAAAAAGTTTTGTAGATCAAATAGTCAGAGTCATTGGAATGAGTACACAATCGCGCGTAATAAATATTCACAAGCGTAAAAAAGACGCGTTGTAATATATCCAGAGAAAGATTACTCAGCATCAAAACAACAGCAAAGAGTCTTGGAAAATTTTGAAATCTTTATTAAAACCTAGTAATTGTAAACCGCGGTCCATAACTTTTGATGGCACATTAGAACAAACAGAACAAATAATTGCTAGTAAGTTTAATGATTATTTCATCAATAGTGTTTCATTGATCAATCAATCAATTGAACTGGTCGATAAACCGGATGAAATAAAACAGCCGACTAACGTTAATAGTAGATTTGATGGTTTTCACTCAATCACAATGGATGACCTTAAAAATATTTGTTTTTCATTAGGTAAAACGGCTGGCGTAGACAATGTAAATGCTAGGGTTATTCAAGATTGCTTCAATGTTATTGGTCACACTCTGCTGAACCTTATTAATGAATCATTGCTAACTGGGCACGTGCCTAAAGTGTGGAAAGAATCGTTGGTTGTTCCGATTCAAAAGGTTGCTGGAACGATTAAAGCCGAAGAGTTTCGTCCCATCAATATGTTACACACGTTAGAAAAGATATTGGAACTTGTTGTTAAAGGTCAGCTAATAGAATATTTAAATAGTAACTCGTTATTAATTCCGGAACAATCTGGCTACCGGGAAGGCCATTCGTGTGAAACCGCGTTGAATTTAGTTCTTGCAAAATTGAAAGATAACTTAGAAAATAGAGACACAATAATTGCTGTATTTTTGGATCTGAAACGCGCTTTTGAAACAATTTCTAGGCCCTTATTGTTGAACACAATCAAGCGCTTTGGAATTTCGAGTACTGCATTCAGATGGTTTGAAAGCTATTTGTCTGACAGAACTCAACGGACTGTATTGAATGATTCTGTAGCTGGTCCCGTGGAGAATGATCTTGGAGTTCCACAGGGAAGTGTATTAGGGCCCCTTTTATTTATTATGTATATAAATGACATGCGGCGAGTTTTACGTTTCTGTGACATAAATCTGTTTGCCGATGACACCGTGTTGTTCATTGCAGCTAAAAATTTAGAAGAAGCTGTTTCACACTTGAATGAAGATTTACGTTCTCTAAGCAGATGGCTGAAGTATAAGCAATTGAAATTGAATATTGATAAAACTAAATTTATGATTTTCTCGCGCACCGTGGTAAATGACGATGTCTCTGTTATAATAGATGATGAGACAATTGGTCGCGTTCGGGAGATTGAATATCTTGGCGTGATTATTGATGACAACCTAAAGTTCAACGCTCACATTGACAATGTTATCAAGAAAATTGCCAAGAAGTATGGAATATTATGCCGTTTGAAAAACGAATTAACAATTAGTAGTAAAATACAGCTATACAAGTCAATCATCTCGCCCCATTTGGATTTTTGCCCTACCTTTTTGTATTTGGCCAATAACACACAATTATTGAGGTTACAGCGTTTGCAGAATAGAATAATGCGTTTGATTTTAAATTGTGATAGATTAACTTCCTCTGCTTTTATGTTGGACGCTTTGCAATGGTTATCCGTGAAGCAACGAATTGTTTATTTGTCTATGGTGTTCATTTTTAAAATAATTAATGGTTTGCTACCTCAATATTTGTGTGATCGAATTGAAAGAGGAAGTGATTTTCATAGATATAACACTAGAAACGCGGATGAAATAAGAACACCTTTCTTTTTAACCAGAGCTTCACAGAATTCATTATTTTATAAAGGTATAATTTTTTTCAATTCGATGCCAAGACATGTTAAACGTGCACCAACACTTTCGGAGTTCAAGAGACAATGTATTTCACACGTGAAAGTTTCTGTTGTACAGAACGAAATTTAAAAGCTTTTAACAATGACGAGAGTTTATATGACGAAGTTTAAACAACGGATTTATTTTGGATGAAATATTTATTTTTGAAACCTATTTATTTATTGATTGTTTAATTGAAGCCTGTAACTGACGAAGTTTTATACGAACGGATATGATTGTGTTGTAAAATTTTATTTATATATTATATTGGATCTTTTTTCAACATATAATGACAAAACTACTGTGTTCGTCGCGGTGGTGATATTGGTTTTTTTTCCTTTATATTGTTGTAGCTTAAAAAATAATAGAAAGTGACTACATAAGTTTGAGCCTCGCGCGCGGAAGTCAGATATAAATGGATTCTTTTACAATTTAAACTTAATTGTTATTTGAATGCTTAGAGAATATACATGAAGTAGTTGTGGTTAGTCTGACTGAAGGTCATGAAAACCCTGTGCTAGCTTTGTGTAGCTCTACAGCAATTCACGTCTTTACCGATGTGAATCAAGTAAACAGTTTTTGAAGAAGTTTATACCTGGAAATGGAATCAGTTCGTTTTTTTTTGTATAACTGATTGAAATTGTGATTACATTAATTATCTATAGATAAAACGTCCAGCTCAAACCTTTGTAGGGGTATGTGGCGGGACCATCATCATCATCATCATCGTATGCATGCATGCCAGGCAATGCTAATTTAACAGAAATTTGTATAGATTAACCTACGGGAACGATCCTTTTCTACGTTCATGCAGATCCGGAGGTAAAATCTACAGAACCATGCAAGCGGCTCTTTTCGAAAACAGGATCAATTATTAAGGAAAAGCGTAATCGACTTTCGACTATGTTTCTGCAGAAGCTAATGTTTCTAGATTCAGTCAATTTATAGACCATTTTACAAACTGACAGGTGTCACGTATTCTGCTGTTGATGATGTTGCTTCAACGTGCGTTATGTCAGCGGTTCCGAGCTTTCTGTCAAAATTTCATTCATAGATTGAGTTCAGAAACGTCTCGTAAAATGGTCTATATAAATGGTTTAATTGAATTAAACGTTTTATCTTGAGGAATAAATAATAAAAAGAATTATGACTTATATTTTGAATAACTGGTATCGCACAACGATACATTTAGGTATCGATACGCTAGCCTCAATACTATTGGAATATCAGTACTTGCTCTCGATACAGGTATCGATCCTAAGCATCGATGTTTAATGGTATTGCAACGTCCCTACTCTGGACATCACTCTGATTCCGAGAACGTTCATGATGGGTGATAGTTCGTTATTTTATGCAGATTATCGAAAACCGGAAGTAACAACCATGGATTTCAAAATAGCGTCTGATGTTTGTTTGAAGCCCTTGGCATCATCTCGACTCAGGAAATACCAGTGTTAGGTGGTATTTACCCGGAAAAAGTACGATGTATTCAGCGGTGAGAACAATGTTTGGACAATGGACAATGTTTTTATTTATTGTAACTATAAAAAACATGGTATTTTTATTGTAAGCTTGCAAACGGTTTTTGTCATTACCATGTTTTAACGTCTCTTGTTATTGAATTTACCAAAATAGTTTTACCATGAAAACATTGTCAGTGACTTCTAAATCTATTGGAAAAAAGCCTGAAAAATTGCTGTTAAGGTATTTCACGACCCCCCTTTTTCATGATAAAAAATGGAAAACAATGTTTTTCATTGCTCTTTTTTCAAAAAACCCTAATTCACCATCTTAAAATTCTGAATGGTTTCCAGGGTTGATTTCTTTGTACCTGGTATCATGCTGGTTCCTAATTTTTCAGAATTAAAATTTTCAGATCTGATTAGTTGAAATCTGCGTTAAAAACACAGCACTGCATTTTTCAATAGTACAATACTGCCGCTCATGGCAAGTCCGTCCCAATTTCATTTTTATAAATTTTGAGTTTATTTATGGAATCAATTCCTTTTTATATCTACTTTCGATAAATAAATATTTTTGAATACTTCGTTCTGCAAAAGTGATCGCAAGTCGGTCCCATTGAAAAAATCTTCGCAATTCAACCCCACAGCCAATAATGATTATGATGATATTTACTACAACTTATGGTCTTCAGGTTTAGAATTGGATGCACCAAGTGATATTCGATAGGAGGTTTGATTGAATTTTACGCGTTCTCAATCGTGTGGCTCTAGCTTATAGTACAATGTTTTTTTAAAGACAAAATTTCCACCAGAAGCTTCTTTCGGCTGTTGTTTGTTGACAGTGAACGCTTTAGGTGTGTCACTGTATTGTTAGTTAAAGCATTCTTCAGTAAATACTACTTTTCGTATTTTATCCATATTTTATGTAAAGACGTGGGTAAGAATTGTTCAATTATTGTCGTGAATTTCGTTTTGAAGAATTTGTCAGTCATATCAATTACTTCGGTACGCTGCTAAGCTGTTTTTTAACGGAGCAAACATTTTCCTAAGCTATAAATGTTCTTTCATATTTCCTTCATTGCTACGTGGAAACTGTCCGCCGTCACGAACCTGTTACCGCTCTCCGGAAAATTTAGAACAAGTTCCTACACCTAAACTGACTTTTAATTTATCTGTAGAATCAGATGTAAAAACAAAATCTAATTTTATTCTGAGCGGCGCAGTTGATACATTGTCTTATGCTTCTCACAAAAAACTTGTTTAATGATGCACAAGAGATGGTCATTTATGAATTGACCAGCGATGGTTTCATTCCAAACACAAGCTATAGCACCGCCATCGATTTGCAGTAGTTTGTTTTTCATCACCGGTCGTAGCTGGCTATGGGACTGACTTGCTATCATTCTGGCTACGTACCGTAAAAGCAATCGAATGTGAGTCCCAGCTTACGATTTTCAATTTTTTTTGCTGTTTTCTCATCAGCACCAAAACGCAAATGGGACGGAATTGCTATGAGCGGCAGAATAGCTAGCACTACAAAATCACAATTTTCCGCATTTCGATGGATGCATAGATAACTTTCCGATCGATTGCTGTAAAAATTAAAAAAAACCATAGAAAATTCTTTGAGGTTTTAATCATTTGAACGTGGACAATTTCCGTGACGCTCTCGATATTTTTAAATTTCAGTTTGCACCCCTGTAATGTTCCCATAAAACGTAGTTCTACGCCAAAAATAAGATAAAAACATGAAAATATAAAATAAAGATAAAAATAAAAAAAAACAACGAGAACATAGATGCACACTTAACGTTTTGGGGTATGTGCGAAAACCATCGACAGTTGTGTATACAAACGCGCATCTTACACACCAACAGAAATGACGTCACTAGTAATAGTTTGTCTTGGAGAATGCGAAACTGATGGAACGAGTCGCACGAAAATTGTTGTTTCCCATTCGTTTTGATGTGTATTGGACTGTAGGAGGGCCAAATATTAGCCAGTATAGATATTTATTGACCCGGGATGATGCCTGCAAAAAATGCAATTTTTTGTGTAGGTTTGAAAAAGAACATTTCATAGAATAACACTGATTAACTGAGCTCAAACTGAAAAAAAGAAAGATTATAACTTCATAGTAGATTTGAAAAAAGAACATTTCATAGAATAACACTGGTTAACTGAGCACAAACTGAAAAAAAGAAAGATTATAACTTCATAACCATTACTGTGAATTTGGATGCCCCTAACACAGATAGAAGAGCGTCAAAGGCCGCAAAGTAATTGCTCACTGGGTTCGTCGCTCTTGCGTTAGCTCACGGAAAAATTTGATTTGAATCCGACTTGGCTACGAGCACCACAATATAGGTTTGAAAGCTAAAATCTTTTTTTCCAGTTCGAGTTTTAAGGCATTTTTTTTGTTTAGCGTTGAATTCGAAATAATAATATGGAGACGCATGGTTGTTTGGAAGTAACAATTTTTCGTATCAAAAGTTCAATAAACTGTTTTTATTGATATTTTCTCCTTAATAGTGTCTCTATTGTATTTTGTAGAATAGTTTTTGGTAGCTACTTGTCTATCTAGGACGAATGTAATTGTTAAGCTTTCAAATCGTACTACCATGAAGATGCATGGTCGTTTAGAAGCGACATTTTTTCGTATCAAATGTTGGAGTTTTTATTGATTACTCTTTTCCTAAATAGTTATTTTAGTTATTTTAGAAATTTCTAGCAGAGCTTTATGCAACTCTTTGTCTAGCTAAAAACTTGAGTTCAAAAAGATCCAAGTTTTTCCGTTTTAAAAAAAATAAGTGCTTCAAATTATTTTTTTCAAGTTGGATCTCAAATTTATTTTGCTATACTTTTTATGGAAATTCATACAACTTTCTAAAAGCCATAACTTTTCTCTACCTCTTATAATTATTAAAATATATCGTTATATAGAAAATAGCCTAAAAGCTTCTGATTTTTCCAAGTGTTAGTCTTGTCAATTTTTTGAAAAAAGCATGCAAAGTTGCATAATTTATATAGGATAACAGAGCTTCATTAAATTTGGCACGCAAAAGCAATTATTGCGTTCTTTTAATTCGTAAGAGTATTGATCTGGTTATCCAGCGCTTACAGTAAATTAGCTCGAAGCAGGTTAGATAGTTTTTTTTAAATCTTTCGCTTATACGTGTACACACATTTAAAACAATACTGGTACTGATAACTATTTTGTTGTTTGAATGATTTTTGTCGGCAAAATCACGAGAAAAATATGATTTTCACAAAAAATGCGCCATGGTCAAGACACATTCGATATCCAGGTTTCAAACTTAGTAAAGTAAGATGTGCTTATTTCCATCCTCTAACCCTCCTTTTGCATGTGAGAGTGATGTGAAATCGTCGGGTATATTTAACATAGTATTTTATGTGAATCACATATTTAACTATATTTGAAAAAAATCTCATTTGGTTTTTACTTGTAAGTTTGCAAACAGCAAACAATGCTAATAAACAAAAAGATGGCACATCTTAATGATCCAAAAAATTCAATTCTAAACAGTAACTTAGTAGAAAAACTACAGTGACATCATAAATCGGTTTTCAACAAACTCTTCCATTCTCTGCTGCAGATTAGCAGAATACACTCTCTCTCTTTTTTGAAAGCTAATTCAATTTCACCTACAAATTTCAACAGGTGTGTGGTGCTTTTCAATTCCAAGCCATTAGGTTTTTTCCGTTTATATCGAAACAATAATGGACGGCGCTTTTTTAGGGCGCCCGAGTGGTTTCCCGCATTATTGTTGTTCACGGTATACTTACGTCTCGCGAAGTTAGTAAAGAATGGAAAATTGGCCGTAGAGGCTCCGACTGTATGAGCCAAGATTGGGTGTGAATGGGTACTTGTTTCTTCTTTTATTTTTATGCAAATGTTTGTCCCCTGTATCGCTTGCTTTTTGTGTTGTCATTAAGATACGCCATAATTGCAAGCGCTTGGTCGGTTTGAAACCTACCTGGCGGCGGCGGCGGTGTCATCCGCAACGGAGATGAAAAAATAAATGGCAATTGCAAAGACTCCCGGGGTGCCGCGATTGCTTGCCTCGCGCAGTCGGACAAAAGCCACCGTTCGCGGTAATGAGGACCGTAACCTATAAAAGGATCGCCAACAATTTTAATGAGCTCCGTTTCACTCACGGTGCACTCGGTTCGTTGCTTGCAGCAATTTAATTTCGGTTTGGTTCGGGTGAGTATCATCATTAGCAGTACAGTATCTGCTACCGGCGTTAAACTAAACACTGATAACACTACGATAAATGTTTATATATGTTTCAGAAAATTAATATACATATTTATTCTCCACTTTTAGTCTGTGATAGTAGTGATTATCTTAAGTACATAAATATTTCGTATACAATTAAGAGACAAATTTACAGGCAAATGTGCACAGAACAATAATAGAGAGAGAGATAGACGGTGACAAAGTCCTTGACAGGAATAGAGTCGAGCAAGTTGTGCGAAGGTACAGCGAAGAAGTTTGGCATGAATATAAACAAACGCGCAACTGATTACCGAAAACGGAAGCAGCATTACCATACAGACAGCAAAGACAATAAAAATATAACCCGAAGCAGTGGCAACACCAGCAGAATGCAGCAGATAAGTTTGATTTCAAGCAGATTTCTAGAAATAGTTCGAAAATGGTGTTGGCTGGGGGAGGCGGGCATCCCGTGGCGGGCGCTGAAGTTCGCGGAACTTAGTTGCAATTGCTTACATAGCCTCCGGGTGGTTGAATAAAAGAGGTGGCAAGTGCTCTGCTTTTTTATGAGTAGACAAGTGTGGCGGCGCAGAAGTGAGTTTGCGACATTTGCGCAGAAACAATGCAGCATGGTAGCAATTATGCAAACCGAGGAGGCTCTGAGGAGGAAATTGCACTGTCGAGATCCACTCGTGGTGCGAATCGACGGTTTTAATAGGTTTCGAATGTGAATGAAGGATTGCCAGGGGAAGATTTCCAGCATTGTTCCCGAGTGTGTGTGTGTGTGTGAGGTTGTATCCGGTGAAACAATTTGGAATAGATAGATTCTTGCGTGAGATTGTGGGCGGTAGATGCGGTTCTTTGTGTGCCGATAAAAGTTATCTCTGGGAGAATGAAAATTTAATTGAATATATTCTACTAATTGCTCACAAATCGGTATAAATGTATAAATAGTCTTGAGTTGAATAAAGTTGGATCAGACAAGCCTTGAAAAGATTCTCTATTTTAATATAACATTTATATCTAGTTGAGCGGACACATTCCAGAATAGACAAATAATTTTATTAAGTTACGGCTGACGAGTAATTTTGTTTCATTTGATGCTTACAACATAACCCGTAAGCGTATGATCGGAGTTTAGTTGCTTATTTATAATCAATATCAATTTCGTTTACAATACATTTACACATTGATTTCGAAAGCATTTTATCCGTAATCCATCGGTTGGTAAAGTATCACTTCTTTTTTTGTCGTCTATATCGAAAACGTGCTGAGCAGAGATCGATAGATTAGCCAAAGCAGTGCAGCCATTTTACCAGCATATAGAAAAGAAAAACAGAGGACAAAAAAGTGACATACTAAACTAGATGTGATACCAGACTTGATCAGATAAATAAAATGGTGGTGGGTGATAGAGGCTCGCTTTTTTTGTACCTACATGCAATACAATGAATGGAATGCAGAAAAAAAAGCATTTGTCAGGGTGTTTTATTGTTATGGCATGATTGCGAGACCAGACCAAAAAGAGCGGAAGCGGAACTAACTAAAGCGTGCTTGATATATCGAGTGCGCGCGCACATACACACCCACACACAACGACAGCGAGTTGCATGCAACAAAGTTTTTGTGTTCGCTGATGCACAATGGAAGCAGGATGGCAGCTGGTGGAAAAGTGGCGACAAGAGCGTTTAAAGTATAGAAGCGAAGCGATAGCGCGGAAGAAGTTTAACAGTAACCCGATTTCCCATTGTTTAAGTTCGTGTTATGCACGTGGTGGCTAGATGTTGAAAGATGGCGTTGCGGGGCGTAAAGGGTGCATTCTTGTTTCCTAGGCCTTGTAAACTAGACGTCCTTATTTTCTTGTTGAACACCATTGTCTGTCTTATATGTAGAGTTTTGCGAGTGAATGTCAAAGACTGCGACATGTGAATGGAATTAGTTCGATTTTAGACTATAAATATTCATGATTTACTATTACGAATTTCTATTATCATGTTGATAGTTTTGTTGAAAACAGTTTACTGCTGTACTTTCATATTTATTGTTTTGTGTATGTATATCGTTTGACAAAACAAACGAGGAAAATACTATTTATGCAATACATTTAGAACTTATTTTTGGGTTCATCTCATTTTCTAAAAAATATTTCATTCATGCTCTGGATTTTTTCAAATTCTTGCTATTTCTATTTTTGAACGCAGTCGAAAAATGAAAGTGTTTTTACATTGTGTTTTTTGAAATAGTTTAACCTAGCGTCTCCAGGGATGGAGACGTATGGTTATTCTCGTTTCTGGTGTTTGCATAAATTGTGTCGAACTGAAAACGCATGGTAATTTACATTAACGATGTCTCCATCGGCAATAGTTATTTTGAATTTGACCAGGTAAAACGGTACCATTTTCTGTTTCCATTTAGGGTGTACAATTTATTATTGTGTTTACTCAAGTTTACACCACAGATCTCGAATATAGTGTTTAAAATTATTCTACTTTAATTTCAGCGTGTTTACAATTCCATATGTTTTTTTATGTTACAGGGTTGAGGTTTTTTAGTTACATAAAAAAATGTATTTGTTTCCATAACAGGTTTTTTTATGATTCAATATCTGTTTTGTTTTCTAATTTTAAACAAATAGAAGATACTTTTTTATCTGTTAGATTTTTTTTCTTCACATATATCTGTTAGATGTTACAAACTATTTTACTACAAAAATAAACTCTAGCACTCTGTCCTCCGATTAGTAGAATTGATTGAACTTCGCACCAGTGTTGATGAGTTTGAGAATAATCGTTTTTAGGTTGCTTGTTTCCTATTATTAGTTTGATGAATGAATCAAATTTTTCACAAGAAACACCAATGTGATGTTCGTAATACTTTGCAAATGGAATGAATTTATTTTAACTTGTATGTGATTTGTTTTGTTTAATTAATATTTGATTTGAAGTCAATATGTTAACCATAATTGAATAACAGATTTTATAATTGATTTTAAGTGTTAACAATTAACAATTGAGAATTAACAATTCTGTTCGCATGTCATTCTATGATCACGTTTCACCAACAAAAGGAGCAATTTGTTTGCTACTTATAGCATTGCTAAATTTCGAATTTGTGTTGGAATGTTTGCGTCATAAACCCTAAATGTCATTAGCAAGTCTTTTCCTTATTGTTGATGAAAGGTTCAGGCGGAAGAACCATTGTGCACAGATGAAGGCCATAAATGTCATGAAAGTTTGATCGACGTGTTGTGTGGTGTACTTGTTCCTAGCAGTTGTTAGTGCTGCTCAGTGGGTCAGTGTCAATGAGAATGAAAGAGGCGATACCGGTACAACCGTTGAGTTGGTTTTGGTTTCTAGCAGCAGCCATATTGCTATATTGGTGTCTGGTGTGCGTCTGCAGCAGCGTTTTTACAGCGTTTCGAAGCATTTCGCTTCGCTTAGGCATAGCGTTGCATTGGGCGACAAACAGATGGCAACAAACCAAGTCGCGTCCCAAACGTACCGATTGTCACTTGCACTTGACAGTGTGCGGAGATGCAACATGAAGAAAATAAACACAATGCACAATGAAGAATGTAAGATGTTGGAACGTACAGAAAAAAAGGGGACATGAAGCGGAACAAGTCAACATAAAAGGTACATTGAAAAGCACTTATTTATACCACTTGTACACAGTGAAACAGATATTTGCAGTATATTATTTAATTATCTAACCTGATTTTGAAACTCGGAAACGGAAGGAATGTGTGTAGTAGAGTAGTTACAGTTGTATTATTAATTTATTCGTTTTCAATTCTGTTTGGCGCTATGAGCTTGGTTCCTTACACACAGGCTATTGGAGCGTGACAGAGCTTTTTATTATTCACAGCGGTCGCTTGGAAAAGTGTATGCGTGTGATCGTAGTTTCTTCTTTTCGCTACAGAAGTGGTAGATATTGCGGTGCAGAGTGGCAAAAAAGTTGAGAAATATTTAAAATCTGTACAGAGTTCCCTGTGAGCTGGCTTAGTTGCTTGCTTGCTTGCTAGTATAAATATTCTAACACTGTGTGAGGTTTAACAGTTGCTTTCATTGCTGAGCTGGTGTGGAAGTTTAGCTAGAGCTTACTCTTGATAGGATTTTCCCTGACATTCCCTGTTGTTAAGATTAAAGGTAAGGAAGAAAATTTATTTTGTTCGTGTGGTGGCGAAATTGCGCTTGTTACTCTAGACAGAAAGCTCGTTTGTTAGTTCGATTTATATGCAGTTTTTTTTTTGTTTTTACGAATACTATCAACTAGAAAATTTTGTGTGAATGTGAAGTTGGTGAAGAGGAATTACATTGTCTATTATATAGTTTGGCTGTAATTAAGAGAAAAAGCACAGAAGAGTAAGGTAGAAGAAAAGAAAAGAATGAAAAATGACGATTAATCAGATTGAATTTGGTCGTTGGTACGAGTTTTTTGTATGATTTCTTATTTATTTAATCGGTTGGTAGGGAGTATGGATAGGACATGAATGATAATGCAGGAGGAATGTTCTTGTTTTGAAAGATGAGATATTTTACAAACAAAAAAATGAACATCAATGATCATACTAGTTTGATGTTTCGTTTGGAGGCAACAAGTGTTAATTTATGTTTTACTTCAAGAACTTCAAGAAACGATTTTCAGCACAAATGTGTAACCCTTTCGTAGTTTTGTACGAAAGATTAATAGTGATATCATTTCGAACATTTTTCTCACGAAATATTTCAAACAAATAATACTAGTAAGACCTAGAGCACTGCTTACATGTTTTGTTAAACTGAGAATTCTTTTGTAAAAAGTATAACGTTGCATGTAAGCGCTCTAAAAAGGCAGAATAACCTCGTTTCAGATATAAAGGCTTCAAATATAATTTCCTTAACACATTTTTTTCTCGGTCATGATTCATAACCCATATGAAATCCATTTCAAGTGTGCAAAAAAAGCACAAACGTATCAACGACCTTACAGATTTGAAAGCGTCCTTCAGATTTGGCTCAAAGTTTGGGGAATGGTTTATATAAGGTCACTATTCCAACTTGGTGCCAAATGGACCCTCGCTCTATGGGACCGTACCTTTTTGATAAAAGCGCTCATTTTCGTCAAAAACTCTTTCTTTCTTTTAACTATAACAACGAAAACATAATGTCTAAAACTAACTGATTTCTGACGAAAATTAGTCAAGAAATCTAAAATAACATTAATTTCAGGCCACAGTGTTACCTAAACTGTTTTTAACTTGGTCTCGTTAATAGTTAAAATATTAAAATTCATACCAAAATTACTTACTGATTATTACAAATTATAGCAAGTTTTGTAAAGTTTTTGGCAGAAAAAGATCAGAATTAGTTAGAATGTACAATATTTTATCAATTGAATAACATGTTTTGTTATAAATATGCTTTTAAAAACCAATTTCGATCATTCCAGTATATGATAACAAAATTTGATATTCTGTACTTTTTATCATTTTAGACTATCAATAATATTAATGGCTTTTTTATTTCTATCAAGTTCAGATATATTTGCGTTACCCGTTTGTTATAATCGTTTGATCGGGAACTGCACAGCAAACTATGGTTGCCCTGATGACGAGGAAATCTACCTTCGAAACATTGGCTTATGTCGAATTTGTTTTTACGGCAGGACTATCCCGCCCCGGACTACGCTTTGCAGCTGAAAAAAAATACTTTCCGAGCAGTTGCAGTGGTGTGCGTAATACTAGAGGTAACTGTCACTTTTGTTTTGGTCATTATCGCCATTGTCTTTTATCGCATTTGTGCTACTGTGCGAAAAATTTACCAATTTACTGAAAAATGACAAAATAACAAAATAAAGTAAATGAAATTCAACCTGATGTTCGACACGCGAAGAACGATAATCAAAGCAAACCGATTTTGACACATTATTTTTTTGATTTTGACACATACGTGTGAATGTGTTGGTGTCTTCAAAACTGCACTCTGTTTCTTGCGCGTACTGTCCGGGACAGAAAAAGGGTAGTCCGGGATAGTCCGGAAAATGAAAAAAACAGTGATAGGACAAAGTGGTGTAGTCTGCGGGGTAGCTACACCGCAAAAACGAAAACGACATTAGACAAAAATTAAAGGTGTTTGAAAGCAATCCGCGACCAAAATTACCGTCACAAAACCATATTAAACACATATCACCACGAGGTATTTTAGTAAAATTAAATGGACATTCTAGTTTACGCATTTTGAAGAAAATTAGTCAAGGAATTTTTGAAAAGCATCAGTTTTGTGCGAAAGTGTTGCCAGATATTTTATTTTTGCATTTGAAGAATTAAAATATTTTTTCGGCAAATATTTATCACTCAGAGGAATTCTGAAGATATATGGATTTTAACCGATAAACACAGATGTTTATTATTTCGGAACTTTGAAGTTCTAACTTAAACATCGAAAAGAAATGTTTTTTATCGATGAAATTTCCTCTAGGAATAGTATCTCAAACCTTAAAACTATTGACTTTCAACAATGTCTAGGCAACTGGTAACATGGCCAGTCAAAATTGATATATGGGTCATTCCATCTCAAGTGTGCACACCTCGTGTACGAGATCTTCTCAGATTTGGCTCAAGGTCATTGCGCTGAAGTCCCAATTTTGGTGCCGATCGGTCCACCCCTCGCCCCGTGAGACCCTCTCATTTTAAAAAAAGGTGCAATTGTTGTCAAAAAGTGTTGTTTTCTTTCAATTATAGCTTCAAAAACATGACGTCTAGAAATAAATTGATACATGAGTTTTGAAGAAAAATAGTTGAGGTTTCCAAAAAAATATCAAAACAAACTGATTCAAAATAACTCTCTGCATCTTTTAAAATCATCAGAATACAAATATTTTTAAAAATGTTTGAATTTGAATTTTTATAAAAAAACTAATCTACCATAAAAAAATATTTTTCATTTCTCCATCCTGGACTTTTTTTAAAAGTTGCGTATTAACGTCAAGTTTCTTTGAAAAAAATAAAAAAAATTCAACTCTTTTTTTTTAATTTTAAATTTTGATCAAAAAAATTTTTTTTTGTACAAAGTATATTTTTTTATGATGCATTTTTAATTCCCTACAACTCATTCTCAGACAGTTTTTTTTATACAACCAACAGATTCTGGGCTACAATGCTTCGAATAAAACTTATGCCAAAAAGCATACTCCCTTTCAGAATGTAACTCATGGGTGTAAAAAATCTCTCCATCTGTGAAAAATGCTCAGTTTGCTAAGCCAAATACGTGTGCAAAGTTCCATTCGAATCAAAAATGGTCGATTAAATTTTCGCGTATTTCCAGGTCATTTGGAATGATTTTGCTGAATTGCATCGTGTTACTGAGAAAATTTTACCCAAAACACATCAATTATGTAGAGGTATTGTGAGGAAAAACGTGAGTTACAGCATGCTCAAGAATCTTTTAAATTGCAAAATTAAAAAAAAGTAATGTATACTTTTCGGATGTTCGTGGATCATGTTTCAACATGATAAACTTGCTTTTTCATGAGCTTTACTTTGGTGTGCCGGCTGAATGGCACCTTTTTGCCACATCACACGGCAAATGACCTAGTGATGGTTCAGTCACAAAAAGAGCTCTATGACTGGGCGCTGGAGAAATGTAACTTGAATGTCAAGTTTGTGACTGCTGCCGAGTGCGTGGAGGAAAAGATGTTCTTATAAAATCGGTTCAACAACGAAGCAGAACGATCCGAGGCATCTGACCCATGCAAGCTGCAATTCCTTCTGGTATCAACTCTATAATTTTTAAAACAGTTCTAGTTCATCAGAGAAGTTCATCTACAAAGTTCTATCGATGCAGCGTACACAAAAGAAAAAACAACTGAGAAGCCACCACGCAAGTTTTGTAGCACCAACAAATAAATATACTCTTCTTGTTTTTATGTGAACTTGAAAAATAAGAATTCAATTTAAAAATTCAAAAGTTTCTTAAGAATGCTATAACTCGAGTTTTTCTCATAATGCCTTTACGTAACAGGTGTTTTTCGTGTAACAGCAACACGATGCAATTGTCGAATTTTAAACCAAAATATAAGTCAGAAAAATGTACTTTAATTTTTCAACTATAAAAATAACATGTCTGGCAACACTGACATTCGAAATTGTTATATTTTTGATTTCTTGAATATATTTTTTTTTTCAAATTGCAATATTCAGAATGTCCATAATCAACTCAGTATTAGAGATATTAACAGAATGATAATAAGAAATACTATATCTCGAGTTTTGCTCATAATACCTCGGGGTGACAAGTGGTTTTTATGTAAAGTTTGCTCAGGAACACCACGGAATTGTTCAATTTGAAATCAAAATATACTCATTTGCCGAAAAATGCAATTTCACTTTTCAAATGTAAAAACAATATATCTGGCAACACTGTCGCTCTAAAACTGATATTTTTTGGATGCCTCAACTAATTTTCTCCATAATTCATGTATCAATTTTATTTCTAGACGTCATGTTTTTGAAGCCATAATTGAAAGAAAACAAGACTTTTTTACGAAAAATTGCACTTTTTTCAAAAAAAGAGGAGAGTCCCACTGGGCGTGGACCGATCGGCCCCAAAATTGGGATTTTTGCGTAATGACTTTAAATCAATCATTTCACGAAATTTGAGTCAAATCTGAGGTTGTCGGTTACATGTTTGTCTCTTTTTTTGCATACCTGAGATGGAATGACCCATATATTTTCTGAATTCTTTATTTAATTTCCTTAAAAATACATCATCCAGAATGTCAAGAATTGCAACAGTTACAGAGATAATAGTAAAATAGAAATCGAAATTATAACTAATATGCTCACAAATTTGATTTTATTACTTAAAAATGCTGTAACCCGAATTTTTCCCATAATATCTCCGAGTGATAAGAGTTTTTCTCGTAAAATTGTTCCAGAAACACGTTGAAATTGTTAAATCTGAAATCGGAATAAGGGGCCATCCACATACCACGTGGACAGATCTTTAAAGATTATTAACCCCCCCCCGTGGACAAATGCCCATATAAATTCTTTTTTTTTGTAAGGACAGTGGACATTCCACACCCCCCCCCCCCCAAGCTGTTATCGTGTTATGTGGATGGCCCCTAAGCGCATTTGCCGAAAAACCCAATTTAATTTTCAAATGCCAAAAAACATCATGATACACTACCGTTTACAATTGATATTTTTCCAGATTTTGTGTCTTATTTTTCTCATAACTAATATGTCAGTTTTTTTTCAGTTACTGTGCTGGATCGAAACCCGTACAGTATCGAAATCCGTACACCTTGATGTTTTTCGTCAGTTTTAAGCATTACAAAAATGAAAATTCATATGATAGTTACATGTACAAACATGTAACTATCATATGGGTTTTCATTTTTATAATGCTTCAAACTGACGAAAAACATCAAGGTGTACGGATTTCGATACTGTACGGGTTTCGATCCAGCACGATATTAGGTATTTGTAGCCATTATCAAAAGAATACTAGGTCATTAATACTCAGGTGAAGGAATATGACAATAGAGCAGGTTTATTTCATATGTAAATGGCGCAGCTCTACTTACAAATGTTAATCTTCTGTGTGAAATAATATCTAATTCGATTACAAGGCAAAAAAGTGACAATTATTAAACAGTAACATGTAGAGCAATTCCACAAAAAATGGGCAACCAATTTATTCGACCATTTTTTATTTGGCTGAAACTTTGCACCAATGTTTCTATAGACAAAAGATGCCATTTTGTGCTATTGGTTCAATTTATTGGAACACGACTCATTTTTGAGAAGCTATTGAAAAATGCTCTTCTGGAAAGGTATTGATGATTGCAAATATATTTAGAGTCAAAACGGTTAGTTTGATCGGTGTGACGTTTTTGGCAAAACTGTAGATAACAATTTGGTCTTTCTGAAAAAAAACTACACTCTAAAAAAATATACTATTTTTTGAAAAAAAAAAACAAGGAAAATTGAAAACTAATTGTCTACATAAGCTCAGTTTTTTTTTAAAATCTAATTTTTTTTAAACTACAAAAGATTACCCAAACAATGAAACAAGTACGATCATGGAGAAATCAGGAAACAAAAGTTATGATGTTTTGGAATTTTTTTTTTCAAATTTATTTTTCGAGGGGCATAGTTTATTTGGAAGGACAAAATTATTATCTACAACTTTGCCGAAGACACTATGCCAATCAAACAAATCGTTTTGGCTGTAAAAATATTTTTATCTAGAGAATAACTAGAGAGCACTCGATTTTTTTTTCGAAATATTATAACTTTTTTTCCTGATTGCTCAAAACAGATTTGAAGAAAATGAGCTATTTTAGATGATTAATTATTATTTCTTATCTTAACTTTTTTACGAAAATCAATTTTTTTAAGTATTTTTTTTCCAGAAAGACAAAATTAATATATACAACTTTGCCGAAGATGTCACACCGATCAAATAAACCGTTTATGCTTTAAAAATATTTGAAATCATCATAACCTTCCCAAAATAGCATATTTGAGTCGTGTTACCAAAAATTAAACCAATAGCATAAAATGGCATCTTTTGCCTATAGACTTGCAAAGTTACAACTCTATGCAAATCTTACAACCAAATCAAAAATGACAATTTAAAAAAATATTGAAACTGCGACATTTTTTTTGCGAAACTACTCTTTAGTGGTACTGAGCAATAACGGTTTTTTTGTTGGTGAAAACATATCTCTTTTTGGCCTCTTTTCTTCTAGAGCGAGCTCGAAAGTGCTTACGGGAAAGCATCATTTAAGTTTCTGAAAACCTGACTAAATTCGAGATGGCTAAGGGCACCAACATTCACGGGACCGGTTAAAAAGCTCCAATCGTTTATTTATTTTTAGTTTGCGCTCTACGTCAAACATGTGTTGAAAAATGGTCGACTCAAGCAAGAAAAAAAAAACTCTCTTGAGCTCAAACTGGAAAAAATCGAATGATTATTGTTTTTCAACCATTTCTGTGAAGTTTGGTGCTTTTAGTCAAGTCGGAAGTGACCTAATTGATATTTTCCCGTAAGCCCAGATGAACCCGGCGAGCAATTGCTATGTGGCTGTTTGACGCACTTCCGAGCTTGCTAGGGGCACCAAAATTCATAAAAATGGGTACAAAGTTATAATCTTCCATATTGTTCCAGTTTGAGTTCTAGGTAAATTTTTTTCGCTCTTGTCGACCAGTAGTGTACAATGGACCAAAAACCGAATTTAGGAGAAAATTTCGATCTAGAACTTGATACCAATATTCTACCAAAGCACATAATAAAACGTGTTTTGAAGGAGCCCGTGACCGAAACTGCCATCATTGAACCCATTAACTATTTATTGGTCAAACACCGCTTAACCAATATTCTACAGAAAAACTTTCTTCTGCTAAGTTGTTGTATATGATGAAGCGCTTATTAAGAAATTGACAAAAATTAGGGTGGTTAAAATTTTCGATGAAATCAAGTTTATTTTCACTTTTTTAGTTTTATAAATAGGCTACAGATGATTTACAATAATCAGCCTCGTTAATTTTGAACAACTTTGTAGTAAAAAGTTATACTCTATAATAACCCATTTAAGTTAAAAAACAGATTTTTTAAACTGATGTTTTTATTTTAATGTTACAAAAAAATTGTTTTTGAAAGACTTTTAGGGCTCATTAGGCAGACAATGTGTGCAGCAGGGGAAGCGAAAAATGAGCGAACTGAAAATATGATAAAATATACCGCAACTCGACGGGACTTGAACCCGCAATCTCCCTGTCTCAGGCATGGTGTTGTAAGTCCCGTCGGGATGCGGTATATTTTTTCAAATCTGTATCATATTTCCAGTCCAGTCGCTACTGCACACATTGTCTTCCTTAGTGAACTTGAATGTTAACGGGTAAAAGCCGTTGTTAAAAATAGAATTTAGTTCGAAAAAACTTTTGGGGCTTATTAAGAAAAATAATTTGCAATGCTGACATTATGAATATCTCAATTCTACTTAAAGTTATTGATGTTTTGCATAAAATATATCCCTTTTTCATTCATTTGTTGTTCTTTTTAGGGCATACATAAAAAAACATCTCTTGGTCTAAATTAAAAGGGCACATTTGTCACTATATATGGAGAATTTTTTTAAAATTTGTTATTTTTTATAAGGCCGTTACAAATTTTATTTTCATTTTATGTTACCCCCCCCCCCCCTTCAAAAATCTTTAGTATTGGAAGGGGAAGAAAAAAAAGTTCCGTTTTATTCATTTTATTTGTTCCCTGACAGCATTAATGCTTAATTTAGCAATGAACAAGTCCAGTGACAGAGAGAGTGTCGTCAAAAGGCAAGCAAAATAGATAATAATAATAAAGTGTTATTTTTCAACATTTATTTGAGTGCAAGTTACAAACGTCATAACTTTCACACAAACTTTTATCAAAGATATTTCTTTTTTTTTCGTCTCGGTGTTATTTATTTTTTGCCTTAAAAACATGGCAAAAAATAAATCATTTTAAAATTTTTGCATTAAAAATCACACAGATTTGATTTCTCGGTATTGTTCCTAAAACTAGAAATTAATACTTTTAATTTGATTTAAAAAGATCGAAAATTGATCAACTGGTGAACCAGATGAGTTTTTGGAAAAAAAAATAAAGCCGTTTTTCATGATCACCCTATATCGGAACTGGTCATAGCAAATGGTTTTATAGTGCTCTATTTAAACAGCAGACATGGATCTTCATCGAAAATATTCAAACCCGTATTTTTGTCGGGTCGTTAGGGCGACCAGGTCCGAAATAGGGTGACAATAAAAAACGGTTCAATTCGATGTACATCAATTATAAAATTCTATCGTTTAAAAGAACACAGATTTGATTTCTTGCTACTTTTTCTGATAACTAGAAATAATTACCTTTAAATTGATCCAATAAGATCGAAAATCGATCAATTGGCTCAGAAGTTATGAATTTTGGAAAATAAAATATGTCGAATAAAACCATTTTTATGGTCACCTTATTATTGAACTGGTTTCCCAAAAAGCTTCAACTGTGCTCGAAATTGCAGAGATTGATCTTTGCCGAAAAAAACCAAACCCATATTTTTTGTGGGATCGTCAGAGTGACCAGTTCCAGAATAGAGTGACCATAAAAACGGCTGCATTCATTCAACATTTTATTTTTAAAAGCTCATAACTTTTGGGCCAGTTGATCGATTTGGGATCTTTTTGGATCAAATTAATGGTAATTATTTCTAGTTTAAGAAAAAAATAGCGCAAAATTGTAAAATTATCATTATTTCTGTCATGTTTCCAAATTGAATTTACTCAAATATTAATAAAACAAATTTAAAAAAAATCATAGAGTCTAATGAGTCTAATTTTCGATAGTTAAATAAGCGCTTTATCATATAAAGCAACTTTTTAGAAGAAAACTTCGGTTTCTGGATCGTTGTGCAGTTTTTTTTATAGGGGAACAGCTCCATTATTCACCTCATTAAGCCGATATTCACGAAGTATGCACGGATAAAACACTAAATTTTCACGAAATCATTCAACAAATAAACAAAATACGATTACGTGCTCTTATGGAACCGCCCAGCATTGTATATTTAGTAAACATAGCTAGATTTATTCTGAATTTCGTAAAACAAACCATTTTTCACAACGCTTCCATATCCATCTAAAAGTCACGGCTCAATTATTCATCTCACGACGCCCCCATATTCATCATGACTGAATCACATTATCATGAATGAACGTGGCCGCAACCCGTCGTAGTAGGTTACCTAGATATCCGTTGTAGTTGTTTACGTGCAGAATTAGTAACCTAGGTAACCACTGCAGTGCTGTCAATTTGTGTCAATTATGTCGAATAATTCAACATTTTCAATATGTTTTTTTTTCGTATTAATAGAAAATGATTCGACAATTTTTGATTTTCTTCAACGCAGTAAAAATAGATGAAAATACATACAGTTGAAATTTAGGAATTGTAGAAATTCATCTCATATATTTCTGCTAATTCAAGCTTTTTTAGGAAATTTGAGGTGAACTTTTCAAAGATTAAAGTATTCTTAGTGTAGTGAGTGATTTTGTTAACTGATTATTATAAGAAGTGGTCCGCTAGCGATGAAAAAAACTTTGGTTGGCTGCTGAACGAGTCCCGTTTTAGCCGTGTATAAAAATGCGCGGATGTCATTTTCTGAGGTAGGTTATTGAATTACATGAGTTTTCGAGTGCAGATGCCAGACTATAATATCAAGTTTAGAGCTTTTAAGTGAGTTTTCGAGGATTCTACTTTATAAGAAATCTAAAGTGAACTAAGAAGAATCCATTCCATGGATTAGCAGATTGGTTTAGTTAGAAAATATGCGTTTTTCCCTGTTTTCAGTTGTTTTCATGTTGTATGAGAATATATGGGATGAGATGAATAATGGAGCAGTTCCCCTACGTTTTGTTCACTTGTATGAGCATTTGAAATCTTCCACCCCTGAAACCTCACGAGCTCATTTTGGTTTACACAGAATGTACGCTAGTTTAGAAAGACATAGTTCTGTGTTAAAATTGTTCCTTTATCGCACGTTCCTGTTTCTTCCGAAAAAGCTCAGCTTTTAGCGGTGTATCACTTATATGTGCAAATGGCAATTCGCTGAATTAACTCAAGTCACCCAGGTTTTACAGAGTCCTGCGAAGAAAACTTGTGTTTTTGAATGAAGTTTACATCTGACGTGCAAAAAAAGTCAGTCTGATTATGTGTGGTGGTGTTCATCAACTTGAACTGGAACTGGAAAAAATAGTTCAGCTGGACTTCAACATAACATCCTAAGCTATTCAAAGCTTTGTGAAAGCGGGACGATTAATCCGAAGCAGATATTGAGGTCTGTATATTTGAGTTGTTTGTACCACCGAAGCTTTTTTGAGTATTTGAATATAACAGTAAAACTTGCTTCTTTTATTTATAAAAAGGCATAATGGAAACATAATTATTGAGTCTCATTTACAAATAACCAGATTGAGAAAACCAGTTTCCATGCAGCAAGCAGCCGAACAGTTTCCGTTCCATTAGAATACAACAAAAAAACCGTTATAATTCTTCCATCACTTTTCGTTTGCTCCCCTTGAACAGGAACACCTGCCGAGAGCGTGCATTACACTCTATCGATTCGCGGCAAACACCTCTAGATATGACCGCGATAAAATGTCACGGAGCGGTTAGATCGTGTCCCTATGTGCTTTCGGTGAACTTCATTTACAAATGCACGGAGAACTTCCAGCAGCACTAACGGTACACGGCAGTCAGAAAACGTCGCGTGGTGCGACCTTCATTATTGTGTCAATAAAAAATTATAATAATTTTACCCGTTTTCTGCATTACCTTTTCTAGCGATGACTAGAGCCCGACGGAACAAGCGTCCGATGGGCAGGACATCCTAGACGTAAAAATCAGTCACTCTAGAAGCTCACTACTACATAGCTAGGTAAGCTGTATGCCAGGACATTAGCATGAATGAAAAATGATCCAGCTCGGAACAAAGCCGAAAGGGGGTAGAAGGGAAACACACAAACCGCTCCGTTCCCATATATTGGTACACGGCGATCAACCGTCCGGATTGTGTTTACTATCGTCAAAATTTTATGCAGATTTTCCAAATTGCTGTTTTCCGTGGTCCGTCGCCAGTCTGGGCGGGTGCGTGAACACGTGGCCTAGCTAATAGCGAACCGCGTTACCGGGTGTAAGTTTGGCCCCAAGGCGTGTTGTTACGATTAATTGGAGGTCTACCCGTGTTTAATATTTGGGAGATGAATTTACCCAATACAGTGATTTTAAAATATCATTCATCAGTTGGAGTTAAATAAACGAATTAGCATATCGCATGTGAATTTTTCGAATTTTATGAGAGGCATTGTAACTCCGATAAATCATACCGGGGAAACGTTGAACATCTACCGCTTTGTTAGGGCGGTAATTAAACCCCACGTTGATTGAAGTAAAGCACAAACTAACACTACTAAAAACGGTTGATGGGTGTTATTTACAACCATTGTGTAATCTAACGAGTAAATGTTGGGTATAAATATGAGCGTAAGAATAAAACCAAAACTAAAAAGGAATACATTTTTACAGATTGCCGGATAACAATTGGAAACAAGAGCATATTACAGAGGATGTGAGTCAGAAATTACGAGGGTGTCACTGAACTCTATAATAACGATCTACCCAGTGATTTCTTGGGATAAAAAACAAGGAGGTTTTTTCATTGGGTTCTAAACATTCAATGCTATCGAAAGAAAACTACCAAGCATCGGGTTTCGTCATGAAGTCGAAACGTGTTTTGTACCTGAGCTTATGACCGGTGTCAAAAAAGTTGAACATTTTCGCCCAAGAAGCGGTGGACTGTTTTCCCTTGACTATGACTCCGGTTTTAGTGTTGTCTTGAGTAATGCTCATATGCTCACTTGTGTTGCGATTTTTTTTTTCTCCACTACTAGGCAGAGTCGAAGTCCAGCCAGCGAAGCCAAGCCAGCCGGGAAGGGTGTGCTTGTAAAATATTAACTTTTATTATTGTGAAATTTTCCCAGCGCCCGCTGCTCGGTCGCATTCATGCGGTGCAAAGTAGAGCATGGTGGCGGAGGCCAGAGAATCCAAGCCAAGTCCAGTGGATAGGAACGACGTGGCCGACGAAGATTAATCATGTGGTGTGGAAATAACAAATGAGCTTTCGTTTATTGGATTATATTTTTCGCCGCGCCCGTTGCGCGACTTGAACTTTTCACGGATGGCGGGTAGCTTTTTTTGTGAGATTCGATGTGGCATTGAAACAGAATCACTTTTTTTATAATTTTTTCATTAAATTTTATGGGAGTTAACTCCACGGTCAATATTGTTAGTAACACAATAAATAATCAACAAATACAAAAATTTGTTTCTATTAAATCAATTTTACCAAAAATGAATGAGTCAAAAATTTGGCTGACAATTCGACTGTGAAAAACCAAAAATGAAAAGACGATCAATCATCAGGTCTCTAATATTGACGATCCAGGATATATTTATCATCTCCGTCATGGAACTCGGTTTCTGTCGATAGCATTTTCCCGGGGTGTGTTTTCTCCTCACTTCAATACAGATAACTGCCAGTCGGTTTTGTCATATGTTGTGTGTGTGTTTTTCCTTCTTAAGGCTAAACTGGCGCAAGAGTTCTATACGGAAATGTTCTATAGAAAATCTACGCTAGAAGTGAATTATCAAAATCGCTAGTTCAAAAGGAGCAAACTGTACCGCAAATAGTGAGAGATTCGGAAGAAAAAGTGACGCATCGCAGTATTGAAGGAGCACAGTGACTAGTCAGAAAGATATATAAATTTGGTGTCACTATCAGAAAAACACGCGTGTTCGGGTGATCAAACGAAGGTGAAACGGTGTAAAATTCGAAAACTATTTGAGGTGATGAAAAAGGTGAATATGTGAGTAGGAAATTGTGTGATTAAACTGAGAGAGGCGATAGGAATTGATGCTTAGTTTTACACGGTGAGAGGTTTGCATATAATACAGCACTTGGTGTTAAGCCAATCGCTACATCATCTATAGTTCTGGTGAATACGGTGACTAGAAACTATAGGAGAATGGATTGATTGAGCGTTACTCTAGAGAGGAGAATGAAGAAGGATTCAGAGAAATTCGAAAGGCGCTGATTATATGTACTATTTGTAAGGATTATTAGGTAAAGCGAATTAAAATAATATGAAACTCATACCCAAGATACTGGTGGGAATGGTGGATACGGTGGAATTTCTTTTGTTGCGACATTGCTCGGTATCTCACCCTTTCCTTTCTTCAAACGTGATACACGTTGCTTTGATCTTAACATCAAAGCCGCCTGCATTTTGATTTTTTTATTTTTCCGTTTTCCTCTTCAATCAAATATTACGTCTTGGATATACTCCAATTCTTCTTGCTGTTTTTTTTTGTTTTTGGTTTTTGGTTTAGCGTTTTTGTTTTGTTTTGTTTACGGAGTTTAAAAGGATAACGTAAAGTACAGTTCCTTTATTTTTCTTTTGTCATGTTACTTGGTTTTTCCTTTCACTGTTTCGCTAGTAATGGTCATTTCTGTCTGCTTCTGTTTCGGTATAAAAATATATCGTCATGATAATGTCTGTGCTGCTCGAACCTTGACGATAACGTTTCACTGCTGGTCGAGGCAGCCTTTCGGATAACGCAGAATATTTGGTTACACGTTTGGTACACTAGACGACGTCGGATCATCATTATTACTATTTAGTATAAATTTGTTGAAGTTCAATTAGCTAGCGATTCTATTTTCTTCTCGTGCTACTAAGAATAATTGGTACCAGAAGAATGTGGTCGTAAGCACTGGGTTTCACTTCACTTAGCCTTAGAAAAGATACTATCACTCTAGTAGATCAATATTTACAAAATTTACACAGCACTGATTTTTTTTATCTTCAAATTTGTGACGCGGAACAAACACGTTCTCCGCAGATATCCTCTCATTCAGCTCAATGGTTAACTATTATTCCTAGCATTTCGAGGCAATTTTTCTTCACATTATCTGCTATCTCTGGCTACACCAAACGATAACGCTCCACACTTTCCACAGGGGCCGCTGGACTGACCAGGGTGGCCATAAATGTCCCCACTGGAGCATGATGACTAGTTTCTTTCTATTGTGCACTTTTCCGATCACATTGTGATATTTTTCTTGGGCATACAAAAAAAAGGAATCTTTTCCAATTCACATCGAACTGGAACCACAGCAAAAAATCTTGAAAAAACAAACGAACACAAAACCGCTATCGATTATATTCCTTTCGACGTGGGAGCCGCCGTCTGTCTCGGGACTCCTTTCTAGGCTAATTCTTTTTCCGCATGTTGATCGTGTTATGAGGGAAATCGTACAGGAGCGAACATTTCCGAACTTGCTTCACTGTTACCATTGTGTCTCGATTGTCTGACCTCTGAGGTGCTATCAGCGCCTCGCTCCACTCTACCACAGAGGCCAGTTGGGTTCTTCGAGCGTTAGTTCACACACTGCTGCCGTATTATGATGCTGTTGCAGCCCTTCCCGTTATTCTAGGCGGAGGCTTGCAAAAGTCGTCGGTCCTGTGGGAGGAAACCAATCACATTTATTACTATGCATTTTGACCGCAGGCCAAACGATTCACCAAGTCATATCATCCCGGGCCAAGGATTTTTATCTGTCGCAAAACACGTTACATTACTGAACTATTCCTACTACTAAAGGCTGAATGTGATTCGTTATTCTATATATTTTCACGGATTGTCATCGTTGCAGCGCCATTCCAAGACTTTAGATCACAAGCTGGTGGTTAAAACTGAGAATAGTGCGCCTGGTGACCTATCCGTCACGGTGCAAACGCCTACACCCACAAACGGGCGAGGAAGAACAACAGTAATGCATCGAACAGCGAACCGACAGAACGACAGACCGACTGACAGACCAACCGACCGACCTCCCAGCGATGTGGGTGGGCAATAAGATTCTGCCGGCACAACAAAAAATATTTTGCCCCCTGCTTGTGCTGCTGCCGAGATGGTGAGTGAGATGATGGCGAGAGAGCGAGCTGTCCTTGTGGAGGCATGGCCGATGCAATTCTTGGAAAACTATGGTAAGAGAGTGAAACTTCCCCAGAGAGAACGAACATGTGTTCTTTTTTTCGCAGAAACCATGAGTGCGGAGTGCAGCTTCGGGTGCACCTACAACAGCTGAGCTGCCTATGGGAAATCTGCGGGCATAATTTTAAAAGACAAAACTATGGGACGCAAATGTGGCTTATGATATTCTGTTCAACTTGTAAAAGAGTAAAAAATATCCGGTAAGTGTTGTGTTCTGTAATTTGAATGTTTTATGTAGTTTAATATGATTTGATATAAAACGCCTGCTGGTTCCCTGGGAGTGGTCCTACAGTAAAGAGCTATATATCACTCTGGTAAAGGACATTTCGAGGAACGAAATGGTATACAGTAATTATACTTTTGATTACTTCAGCTATAATAATGTGATTTTTATTCTGAAGTGTTCGAAGTTTGAGACTGTTCGAAGTTTGAATCAAAACGGTATATAAATACATCGATTCAATACAAAAAATTCCTATCTGAACTTTATTTAGTTGTGCTTTATCGATTTTTTTGTTTGGCCCGTAGGGTGACACTCTTTGAAAAATCGATTTGTATTTTGCAATTTGTAAATTTGTAACTTTTGAGCTGCCATACTTACCTGGCATAGGGGTTACCGTGATCAACTTTTGAGCTGTTTCACCCATGGGCAACTTTATGGCGCCAAATTAACGGTAATAATTGGGTTCATTAAGGCAAAATACTAAACTGTACTTTGAATAATAATAACAGTGGGTTTCGGAGGGTTGAAGACCTAGAAAATCCTATCGTTCGATTATCAAGAAAGTTTATATAAAGTATCAAATTTTGAAGGAGGCTTACTTTTTTTGGTGTAAAATAAATTTGCTGTGAATCTGTCACTATATATTTTAGAATAATCCGTGAACCACCATGCGTCTCCATTGAGAAAAGCTACCACACTGCAATGATACTTTTCAATGGAGACGCATGGTATTTTTTGGAGATATTTTCAAGTATGTAATTTAAGAATGTGCTTCGTTAAGCTTAATTTTTTTTCGAACTAATGTCTATTTTTACGATATGTTACCCGTCAGCACGTCTGCCTTTTCATAAACTGTTAACGGATATAAAGTCGTTGTAAAAATATAAATCAGTTCGAAATTTTTATATAGAATAAAGTGAGCTACTCTTAAGTTTTAAAATTATATCCACCTTAAATAAAAAACATTCAAACTTGGAACATTGGACGAGGGAAATTTTTTTCTGAGCCTAAAAGTCACATCTTCTATTCCCGTTCATTTTCGCATTCTCGAAAAACTACATACATTGCCCGCTTTACTAAACTTAGAAAAAAATGTAAGTCATATGACAAAAATGAAATTAGTTCGTAAAGTACATTCCATTAAACTAATTTATATTTTTAGACCATTTGGGATAGAAACACCTAAATAATAAAACAATTGATTCAATATATTCAACATATTTCTGAGTAGATATATAGTCTCTGAGAAAGTTATCTTTGCTGAGGGCACCAAAATTCACAGGAATGGTTAAAAAGTTTTAATCTTTCATTTTTTTCCAGTTTAAGCTCTAGGCCAAAACCAGCGTTTACCAGTGTTATTTTTCGAGCCAAAACTGCAAGAATACCATAATTTAGTTGATAAATTGTTATCAGAATTCCTCATTTCGTGTCGCACAATTGTCAGGATTGTATGGGTATAATTAATTCGTGTTTGTCCGGTGTCGCTGTTTCTGACATCGGAACGAGTGCTTTTCTCCTTCCCATCTCCTCCCGACTCTATCCTTCTTGCTTGAACCCCTCCTGTCCCCGTTTTAGTTTTTCTTCGTGTTAGGTTTTACTAAAACGGATCTTTAGGTCCACTGGTTGTTTATTTTCGGTCCAAAGCGGGATCTAACTCAAAATCGCTGAACATTTTGCAAATCCGGTGCCGATATCTTAATGGTCAGACCAAATAAGCTCCGTGTCATGATCAAAGCCTCAAAAAAGGGCACAATGTGTGCCGACATTGGCCAGCATTCCTTCGTTCTACATAAACATCCGGTGGTTTCAGAGACCGCGTCGGTGATAGTTTGGGAGGCCGTGTCTAGGCGTGGGAAGCTCCTACTGATGTCCATCGAGAAAAATATAAGAATCAACACCGCGTACTATAAGACCGAGGTTGTGGCCCCTGCACTTCGGGACCTTTGCGGGAAGGTTCATTACGTCTATCAATAGGACAGTTTCCCAGCTCTCCGGACCATAACCCTCTGGACTTGTACGTATAGTCGTACATGCTGGCCAAGCACAGCAGACAAAAAATGAGGACTATGGACCAATTTAAATACAATATTTAAATATTTTAATACAGCACCAAGGAGAGTGCTCCCAGCTAATGTTTCGTAAAGGTTCTAAACTCTCAACATTGTATCAGAAAAGAATATCATGTATTTTCATTTTTACACATTTTTGAAGTGTATTCAAAATTATAGCACACCATGCTATAAAAATACCATTCATTCTATCATTGTTTGATATACCGTAGAATGGAGTGAAATTGATCAATGGGGTGAAATTGATAACCTGAAAATTCGAGAAAAAAAGTACTAATCAAAAGATACTGATCTTACAACACTAGGCAATGTTTACGTGTCCTAAAATGCATTTTTTGAAAGATTTACATATCTGTCGAAATTGGTGAAATTTTACATATTTTTGAAAAATTCTTCTACCTCAGTCAAAACTCAATCAAATTTGATTAATTATGTTAAACTTGGAAAAGTGAGTAAAGTTCAATAAAAGCTCAAAAAATACAATTTTTAACAATGATTATTCCATACCATCAAAGTAATACTGATGAATTCGCATGAAACCACAAAGATTTTAATCTCAGAGCAAGTTTTCAAGCTTTTGCAACAAAACGAAATAAAATCGATCTAATGATGATCAAATGAGAGCAAATTTGGCAAACTGCAGCTCGGGAACCAAAATTAATGAATTTTAACCTGAAACATCGTTATTTTCGTTTCAAACTTGCTGTGAATGATATATTTCAATTCAGAAATCATCATTCATCATGAACATATCCAGAAAAAGCTCATTTCCAATAGAATGTGTGGATTTCAAGGGAGATCAATTTCACTCCATGTATCTCATAGTACCTTATAGAATTCTCGCTTTTATTTCACGAAGTAGACGATGGAAATTTCACCAACAGCCATAGTGGTTTTCCGGTACTTGTTTTAAATATCTGTTATTTCGGGAAAAATGTACATGAAGCTAGTTAATTGGAAAATATTATGAAAATTGATCAGTTTCTAACCCCGTTCCATGGTGTTAATTAATTTTTTTTTGAGTTAATATTTAAAGAATATCACAACTTAGTTGAAACATTATGATTGCAAGTACTTGGTACTCATTTCGTGCCGAGCACTCGACAGTAACGGTTGCGCTTGGCGATTGTCTAGGTATAATCATTTCGTGTTTGCCTTGTGTATCGTTGAACCGTACAACCCTGCGATTGAGTGAATGAAACGTTGACGTTTCAATTTATACAGATTATAGAAAACATTTAATCTCCAATATTCTGAGGGGAATTATAGCAACATAATTTCTCAAGTTCATTCACGTTCTGAAGTCACATTAAGATTGTTATGAAATGAAAAGTATTATGATTAAATAAAATTTGTATACCCAATAATTAGCTTGGTGGAGGTTTAATTGAGCCGTTAGCTAATTTTATAAATTAAATGCAGTTATAAACAAATAACTATATTCAGCTCCATTTGACTACTTCATATGAATTCGTCTCGCTAGCTGATACAAACGGTTATGGTTTACTGTGAGTAACTTAACTCAATAGTGTAGAAAAGAATTTTAAAAGAAGTTTCGATTGGAGTGATGGAGAATATCGCTAAACAAAGTTTCCCGAAAATACAAACAAAAGTCAATTGGTTACCAAATTTGTCGGTAGAGATTAGATTTGTAAATTAAAGTGTGTTAGTCAAGCACATCCAATAAATTATAGTTTAAAGCTACACGCATCAAACAACGGCGTTTCTATTGAGAATCGGTAATAACAACCGGTATCGCTGTTTCTGCCACCAGAACGAGTGCTGTATTAATCCGTTTCCAAAAGCAATGCGGTTTTGTGTGGCTGAGCTGTGTTCGTCACTGCTCGCTGTCGATTCAAGTGCTATACACTGTGGAAATATGCAAAGCAACACAAGGGAAATATGGAAGGTTATGTGTTTGCGTAGATGCGCGATCCAACGTAGATGCGTAGATCCAACCTCATCTCCTCCGTTCTCGAACCTTCCCAACTCCGGCCCTCCTGCTTACTTTGCTCTCTTTTTCGTTTTAGCCTGTCTTGTATCACACGGAACTTCAGGTTCATTGGTTGTTTATTTTCGGCCCAAAGTAATACCGAATGCAAAATCGTGGAACAGTTCGCCAATCACGATACAACGGTGTGACCGAGTCATGGTCAAGACCTGAAACAGGTCAACAATTTAATTTTTAAGTAGTAATAGTGCCTTTGAAAGGATGCTGTTGGCTGGTTTGAGAACAGCAGGCTTTCTGGGTTAAAATACTGGACTGCTATCAATGGCAAACAGTGTCATTCGTAAGAAGAGGGTAAGAAAAGCTTCCCCATCAGACTCGTATCGAGTCATATTTACCAGATCTGTATTGCCCAGGAACATCTCGATCCTCCGAGTCCGACTATTTGTGCGGCTGTATGTACCTCGAGTGATGAACTGCGTTAACTTCAAGCAGCTAGGCTACACAACCGCATACTGTTGGAATAAGGCAGGTTACGAAAGTGCGGGGATAAGCATCCTGCAGTAGAAATACTGAGAATTATATATACTGTGTCAGCTTAAGCTCCTGACATGTGCATGTGCTCGATGCACTTTCTGCGCAGTGATGAGTTAAAGCGGTGTCTAAAGGAGCCATACAAGCGTTCATACGCTGACATCCTAAAGATGGCCTTAATCACTTCTACCTTCATATAAAACTTACTGGCACCCTACTGGTGGAATTTTCAAACATTGTGGATTGAAGTTTTAAAACTTTCAATGTACCTAATCCCATTAAAAATTTCCCTACAGCGTTTTCCCCAACAATAAGATAATTTTTTAAGCAGTTGACTGCTCAATAGCCCCTTTCTGCAGTGATAGTATCCTTCGATGGCTAATTCATCTGCATAGGTGAAGTACTTCATCTCTGTCTTACAGTGGAGTTGTAGAAGTACTTTACCAAAAATTGATTCTTGTAAAGTTAATAATAATAATACATATCAATAAATAAAAATGCGATGCAATTTCCCTTTGTGAAACTTGGCTTACTTCAAAGGTTGATTTCAGCATTCGTGATTTTAGGTTAATTTGCTTGGATTGCAACACGTCTTATGGAGGAGTTCTTCTAGGGATTAAGATGTGCTATTCTCTCTGTCGCACTGATCTCCCCTGGATTCCAAGTATCGAAGTTGTCACATGTAAAATGACAATACTTGGTGAAAAACTTAAATATATCCAATATTCTCGTTAATATATTCAATATTCTTAACATTCCTCCAAAAGCTGAGGGCAACGGCTGCCCTTTGATTTAATAGAACTTCTTTCCTTGCAACACTTGATATTGGGAGATTTCATTTCTAAAGGCGTGGTTAGGGGTTTCCCTTCTTATGACAACCACTTCTCTTTGATTTACAACCTTTGCAACGACTCCGACATTTAAATTTTGAACAAAGGCGAAACGAAACGTGCTCTGAAACCGCAGTGGCTACTTTTTTTCGTGGTCTCTTCGAAGCTATTCTATCAGGTAATTGGATACAAATGATACAAAAATAGAAAATTCGAACATTTATACTGTTCGCGCCAAAACTCCCGCCTCAGCTGGGCATGACTGTCGTCCGTGAGTGACCAGCTGAGGCCCAAGCGACGCCGATTTGCGCGCGCTTATTTTGCGGCTTTGTTTGCCGCTCGACAATGCTGTCCACTGCCCGGCAGCCTATAAAAGCGCATTTCATAGCAGCGCCAGTGTTCAATTTGTATTTAGAGTTCAGTTTAATCGTTAGTCGTTAGTCGTTAGCTGTCCGCTGTGCCAGTCGGCCTTTGGCCATAGCGCTACCCGGCTCGCTGCCGGTAGCCGTCGTGTCCGTGTAACTAAAATTATTAATTTAAAAATATTTCTTAAAAGTTGTTAGTACGCGTGTTTTGAGTTTCATCGCCCGAAAACTTTCCCGCTTCCCATCTGCTGCCGTTCCAACTGGAACTTAATTGCCCCAACGACATTAGAAAAACGCGCGAGCTTACCGCCGATTAAAAAATCAACACAACGTAGGGTCGGTTTGCGCCAACATATACATTTTGCTCGTATCTAGTGACGGCACAGTATATCAATTAAAAGCAGGTTCCTGATTAGTGCAGGTAATTTTGACTCGTTGCGTGCGAGCCATTTTTGAATGAGTGTGAACTTTGCATTTGATTACGTATGAAGATTCATCATTTGACGCTTGATAAGAACACATCGTTACTGATTGCATACAAGTCTGAAGAGTAATATACTACTTGCGTACAAGCCGCTCACATTGATTTGCGCTATACTTTCACGCAACTAGGTAATGATGCAAGAATTCGAATACAACGAGGCGATAATCTGAAGCCCTGTTTGAAAATATTCGCCTTATTCAGTGAAGCTTTTCAAATAGTGTCGCTTGATATTGTGTGCCATTGCTCTATGCTTTCTCTTACAATAATTTTTTGTTATAGTAAAACTTTCTCCTATTTTTCTGGACGAAAATATCAACTTTGTCGATTATGACCTTCACCATCCCACTGTTCCGGCCAACAGATGTCTTTCCGACAGAGTGGGTGGAGAACAAAAGCTGGTGCATCGGCCCAGAAGCTGCGGCTGAGAGTGTCAGCGAATATGAGCGCGCTCTAGGGAAAACTAGTGGGAGCAAAAATTTTAAAACTGAGAACCGCTACTGCCAGCATAGAGATTGCGCATAAACTTTAGGCTCTTCCCGTTAGTACGTACCGTACGGTTCGTCGATTAACGGCGAATTTTGAAATTCACTGAAACTTTCGGTAACAACGGCTGTGGCGACGATGGCCACTGTGCATAAGCGAGTGCATGAGCAGCGACCGACATAGAGCCGGGCTTATATCTAAAATGATACGTCTCTTGAACGGTAGAGCTTTGCTGGTCTTCCCGGTGGAAGAGATAAAGCAAAATCTAATTTTACCGTTTTCGTGTCGGTGTTGTATAACCAATCTAAAGGCAATCGCTCGGTGCTTTGTCTGGTATGTGAAGATTCATTCTGTAGCTGCGAACGTGAGATGGTTTAGTTTGTTATTTACGCTGATGTCTTATCTTCCAAGCAAGGATAAGCTCATGTGTCTTTTGATGACCTTTTATGACGAAACGCATCAATAATGCGAAATAGTTGATCTATTATTGCATAGCTGTTGCCTCCGTTTGATCGCTGTTCATGTAACAGTCTATCGAATGAAAACTGCTTCGTTGAATCAGACTGTTACCATCTATAGACACGGCCACAAGTCATCCAGTTGGGAAGCAAGAGCATCGATGGTTTCTCTCTGAAGTTGTAGTAATTCACATCAGCTGTGTAGTGCCGCTCTATGGGCAACCAGTTCACGGTATGTTGACCCGATTACGAAAGCTATCAGTTGCAGTGCTCTTGCTGAATTGAGTGTTTTGAAGCATTTGGGTCAGGTTGCTTCCTGTTGGGCTGAATACGTGCCCAGTTGATTTGATCATCAGCGAAAATAAACGAGGTAATGGTTTCTTTTGAAGTTGGCAGCGTGGAGTATGTAGTGCCAACTACGAACTGTACAAACCAGGATTTTCCATGTGACGGAGTTTCTATTCTACAGTCCTGGAGTTTTGCACATTTTTCCAACTCGGGATAATATTTGTAATTCAAGTTGTTTAAACATAGACTGATATTTCATTTGAAACAGGGTTATACATTTGAAAATAAAGTAAATAACATTGAAACGAAAAATTAGGTCTCGTTTCAGGCCAAGACTGTTTCGGCCGTTTCTAAAATCGAAACGGTCTTTAATTTCCGTTTTCGTTTCGGTCTAATCTGATTCCGTTAGTTTCCCCGATTTGCTTGTAAATCACTTGCTTAAAAAATTTATACCCTGTAAAAGTACATCGTTGATTCAACGTTAAAGTATAAGAATTTATATCGAATTTGTTTTCAAATTTGGAAAAAATCAGTTAAGAAAATAAAATCGAACAAAAACTTTTATGAAGAAGGAAAAATTGGAAGATAAGTAAAAAATAATATGATCACGACAATTTTGTACAAAACATTCATATACAGTTTCCTGATGATAAAATTAGAAGAGATTCTAGTGCTTAATAATGATCGAAAACCTGATTCACACTACGGAAGGTCAAAAGTGAAAAATCATGTAACACCAACATGGCCGGACCGAGGCGGTATTGAAAAAGTTTAATTAAATTCCTAAATTTCGCAAACTGCAATTAGATTAAAAGATGTGATACAGTGTTGTAACCCCTACGATGTGAATTGGAAGACACTCGAGCAAGACGTTATAAGTAAAGCTGAATGTTTCCGAAGTAAGATGTGATAGCGGATTATTTTCTCGCTTCTGGCTCCTGGCACTAGTTGAGTTTGCCGAGCAATATATGAACACTGTGTAGGGAAATAGCGTTTCGGTTGGCAATCCACTCGATAAGGGGTCGACCCCGGGCCAAGAAGCAGGGGCGGTACACTTGGGAACGAACAGGCAGATAAGTTGGAATTGCATTCAATTATTCATGAAAGTGATGTTATTTTCAACGAACAATTACACCATGTTCGGCAATCGGGTTTGCACTAAGCGTCGGCAGTAAGTTTCTTGGTATAAACAGCAGAGAAAACACAAAACCAAACATAAAATTACTTTGATTGTTTTCCGGATTTAGCACGCAATTAGACTAGCATTCGGCGAACTAAGTTGTTATTGCCAGCGAGAAAGCAAAGGTCTTTGTCCGCACACGTTACATGTTATCGAGTTAATTTGAGTGGTATGTAGTGTCATGACCTTCTTGTGCTTAGAACAATTTTGCACCTGCTGGCTTCGGTTCAAATTTTGGTACTGCAAACAACTTTATTGGGTCACGGAATCAAACAGTGCAGAGTGTATTATTTTGCCGATTTCGTGCTCTAAATTGATAGTATCCTCACATTTGATTTTAGTGATATACTTTATTTAGAAAAGTTTCTATGTACCTTATTATGCTTCTTTGGACGATTCAGTGATTAATACATCTATAAGAGATTTAAAGAATTTGTTTTTTTTTTAGAACAATGAGATAGTCAGCCAGTGTATTCGAGAAAGTTGTAGTAGATGCCTTTTGTAGCTTTGTTGGAGATGTCAAATTTAGATTTCTTATATTTCTAAAGATAAAAATAGTTTTAGACCTCCAAGCTGGTCTCGAGGTACGATGCTGGCCTAACAACCCAGTCGTCGTAGGTTCGAATCTTGGCTCGGGAGAGACTGTTAGTGTCAGTAGGATCGAAGCGCTAGCCCCGCAATTATTCTGTACACTTAACAGTTTGCTGCGAAGTCAGTGTTTAATAAACAGAAGGTCGAGTTCCGAATCGGAATGTAGCATCAAGGCAAAAAACGTTTTATAAGGAAAGTTTACTTCAATCATAATTTTCAACATAAACGTTTTCCAGTATTTTAGGCATATTTTATATTTTCTACAAAGTTAGCCATACGAAAATACATATTATTGCAGAATATTTTATCTCGCCATAGTTCAAAATAGAAAAGCTATAAAACCATTAGAGGCCGTCTACATTCCACGTGGACACAAAAATCGTCATTTTAGAAACCCCCACCACCCCCCCCCCCCCCTTGAGAATAAACGTGGACATTTACTAAACCCCTCCCTCTCTCTCTTTGTTCACATGGATATTTTTTTTACAACAAAAAGTCGAAAAATGTTTATTTCTGTGATTCTAGTTGGTGATTGAACAAAAAAATATCAGTTAAAGAATAACAATTTCATTAATCAATTTTAAAATCAGCCCAAAACCACCTAGACTATGAAACCATAAATGAAATGAATCCCATCGAAGCTTCAGGAAAGCCTAAGAAAGCCGAGAGATGCACTAAATAAACAAAAAAGGTAAGCAAAGGACTTTATAATTGAGAAGAAACCGAAAGAAATATAATCTCAAATTATGGCCCTCATTACAAAAGATGAGGCGAGCGGTGAGTTACTCGTCTGAGCAATTCTGGTATTGCAGATGGTGAGTCGGCTGGATTTTGGACGCGTACATAAAATCATTTCTACAAGGTAGAAAAGTTCAAACTAAAAAAAATACACAGCAAACTGATTGAAAACATTTCAACCAGAAAATAAAAAATATATAATTCTAATTTTAGGAAAAAAGGTAGGGTATCGGCTCTATTATCGTCAGGTTTGTCCAATTATCGTCCGGGGGATTAATGAAGTCATAGAGAACTGATCTTTTACAAGTAGATGATCTGCATTATGATTTTCGCACTGGTCGTTGCTAATGGGGATTACCAATTCCACTATTTCTTTTTCACACCGGCAGTTGCCAATTTCTGAAGACCGTCACTAGCCAGCGTTGGCAAAATGTTTGTTTGTGATGTATTTCGCATATTTTTTGCGGATCTTGTAATAACCAACTTATCCGTCAGTCAATCGTTTCCGGATCTACGACTTTCTACTTCATAAAATGTTCCCTCCATTTCACATAACTTTGTTTTAACTTTGTTTCCGTTCTCCCAAGTTATCGATAGCATAATTCTTTTGCAGATTTTTTTACTTGTGCGTACATAAATTTTTTCATCCTTATATGTTTATTTAAAGTAATTCCGTAAAACTGGGCACGTCCCGCAACGTTGGCTTAAATGACTATTCTACTGAAAGCTGGCGAACTGTCATTAGTTGTATTCTGTATTTCATGCTGTCTCGGTTCCCACAGTTTGCTATTATTATTTGAAAATTTGCCGCCAAAAAGAACTTAAATATAGAACGCGTAAATTGTTCTCGATTATTTGATTGATTCTACTGCCGCGAATAGCATGCCAGTCCCACCTGCATTTTCAGCAAGCCGAGAAAAACGCGTTTTTATATGATTTTACATTGCTTTTTACGAGATGGGACAATATGTTTGGATGTTTTCCAGCAGTTTTTCATAACAAAGTTCATGAAGTCATCCATTGTTGCGAAACTATGCATTGTTAGCTACCATTTACGCGTAATAACTAAATTTTACCGAAAATGCAAATGGGACTGACTTGCTATGCGCGGCAGTCTAGTGATGAAGAAAGTGATTTCGCAAAACAAATTTCCTTATACGCGATTAAGTAAATGGTTTTTGGAAAGATTCGGTGCGACTCTCAGCCTAGTAAATACACAAAAAAACCGCCATACGGAGGAAGGTGCCATCCAGCGTTTTAACAGCGGTCTATACCGATGACCATTCCCAACGCCGCATTCGAACGCATCTTAGGTTGTTTTTGAAGATTGAAACAGCGGTAAAGGAGGAAAATGGTTTTTTATACAACGACCGAACGAAACGGGAAAATAGTTGGTAATACTCCCGAGCAGATTTGCTTAAACCTTCCAGGTTTATTGAATAATATTGGCCAATCTTGTGAGGATTTGAGCTTCCCGCATCGTTTAGGTTGCAGACCGAAATGCCAACCAAAATGGTCATCTCAATAAAAAACCTTACAAAATGTTTACCTGCCCGAAAAAACACCCTGTGCAAAATTTCAGCTCAATCGGAAATAAAATTGAGTAGTGGTTCATGCCGACACTTGCGTCCTACGACGTGTTTAACAAGCGAGGCAAAACACTCCGTCTTCCGAGGCCGACCAATTGAGTCCGCATTCAAAACACTCATCATCTTCGTAATATTATTACGAACATTCACTATCGAGCACAAAAAAAAAACAATAGCTTGACATTTCATCAAATAGCAACGATTCGGCTCGTTGCTATCGCGTTGCCAAATTTAATAACTCGCTACTACCCGAGGTGGGGATTGCTATTTCCCAAACCAACATAGCAACGCCCGGTGCGGTTGCCGCGTTATGGTGGGAGTTGCCAAAATAGCTTTAGAAACTTCAATTTAGCCACTGGTGGGCTTGCTCTAAGAAAGCATGTAAAAGTTTACACTTGAAAAACATCCCTGATACCCAGAAAAATTCGAGTTGAAAATAATCCTGAAATAACTTCAAGTGACTAGAACACGTTGAGGAAAACAAAACAAAAACTCTAGAAAGGTAAGAAACCCTTCCCCTTTCCCCTTCAAGAGTAAGGAGGGGTGTAAAATCAGCATAGAAACATTTCTTGTACTCTTAGATCCTCACATTCCAATTCCATTCCACATTCCATTTGCTTGATTAAATCTTAAGTTATGCAGAAATTTATGTTTGTATGGGACCCTTCCCTTCCAAAGAAGGGAGGGGTGTCAAAATACCGTAGATACATTTTTCACTTCCAAAAATCTCTATTCGTCAAATTTGATTTTATTTGTTTGATTAGTTCTCGAGTATCAAAAGACCATGAATTTTCATTAAAGATATTCCCTTTTTTCTTCTCGGTGTTATTTATTTTTTCTGGTCTCTGGGTATCTTCTCGATCATTTTATGCTGTTTTTCGGTAAAGAGTGGCTGAATATGTGTTTCACTTGTGTTGGACCCTCCTCCTTTCCCTTCAAGAGTAAGGAGGGGGTCAAATCAGCATAGAAGCATTTTTTGTACTCCAAAATCCTCACATTCCAAATGTGGTTCCATATGCTTGTTTAATTTTAAGTTATACAGAAATTTTTGTTGTATTTGTATGGGGCCCTTCCCTTCAGAGGGGTGTCAAAACACCGTAGAAACAGTTTTTACTTCCAAAAACCTCCATTTCATTCCGCGTCGAACACTCGACAGAAACGGACGTGCAAAGTGGTCGTTATATTACAATCCGGTCCGTGTGTACGAATAGCCAAACAAAAGAGTACATTATTCGCGCTAAAGGCCAACTAGATTGTGAGTTGTGTCGCTACGTTCTGTACCCGGCTCGCAACTTTGGCTGTATTGGTGCAAAATACCAGCTGCAGTTTTGATCTGTGCACAGTGAATAGATCTTTCGAGTTCAAGGCCATCAATTGACAATCGAGTCGTGTCGCTGTGCTGAGTGATCTCACACCCGGCTCACTGCTGGTGGCTGTATTGGTGCTGCTGTACTGGTGCTGCTGGCTGCTTTGGGTGCAGCTTCGAACAATCGGACAACCACTGCTGGAAGGAAGAAGTAAAGAGGTACGTGTTCTTGTCGGCGCTAGTGCGCTAGTGCGCTAGATTTAGCGCGATGGATATAGATCCCTCACCTCCCGTGCCACCATCCCCGAACCTCCCTGACCCTGACCCTTCTGTTACCCCCTCCCCTGTTCATTCTCCAGTCCCCCCTCGCCCCAGGCTTTACCCGGACGGATCTCAACAGGGCAGCTATACTGTTTATTTTCGTCCAAAGGCAGGAGTGGATTCAAAGCGATTAAACATACTGCAAATTTCTAAAGACCTGACGAAGGGGTACAAGGCCGTGACCGAAATTTCCAAGGTCCGACCTAACAAGCTCCGTGTCGTGGTCAGTGATCTGGCACAGGCCAATGCTATCACTTGCTCTGAGCTCTTCACACGCGAGTAACGCATGTACATACCCGCACGAGACGTGGAGATCGACGGTGTCATAACCGATTCGAGTCTGTCCGTCGAGTGTATTTTGCAAAGTGCTAAAGAGTGCTTCAAGAATAGCACATGTCCCGATGTGAAGGTGCTCGACTGCAAGCAATTGCGGTCTGTATCTCTCGTCGGCGGCACAAAGGTGTACACTCCGTCAGACTCGTTTCGCGTTACGTTTGCCGGATCTGCACTCCCTAGCCACGTCTTGATCGACCGGGTTCGTCTGCCTGTGCGATTGTATGTACCCCGTGTTATGAATTGCACTAATTGCAAGCAGTTAGGCCACACAGCCGCCTACTGCTGCAATAAGGCACGATGTAGCAAGTGTGGGGAGACTCATGCGGAAGATTCTTGCAGTGTTAATGCTGAAAAATGTATTCACTGTGGGGAAAACCAGCATGAGCTCTCCACATGTCCGGTGTACATGCAGCGCAGAGATAAAATCAAGCGGTCACTTAAGGAGCGTTCAAAGCGTTCTTACGCTGAGATGCTGAAGAAGACCGTGACCACTTCTACCATAACTTCGAACCCCTTTGATCTGTTGTCCTCTGATGAAACCGATTCTGACGATTCACCAGCGGGAACATCTTATGCCAATCCTGGGGAGTCTAGGGAGAGGAAAAATGTTTCTTCTCCTTAACTTCCCCGTAAAGGTCCTAAGATTTCCCAAAGTGTAATGAAAAGTACGAACAAACCAAACAGTGCTGCGGAAAAACCGAAGCAAACTACTCCTGGGCTTGCAAATTTAAAGTCCCAGAAGGAGTTCCCAGCACTGCCAGGAACATCTAAAACCCCAGTTGTTCCTTTTGCACATCCAGTTGATGAAACAAACTCTGGATTAGTGAAAATTTCTGACATTGTGGACTGGATTTTTGAAAATTTCAATGTACCCGATCCAATTAAAATTTTTCTTACAGCATTCCTCCCAACAGTTAGATCATTTTTGAAGCAGTTGACTGCCCAATGGCCCCTCCTTGCAGCGATTGTATCCTTCGATGCCTAATTCAACTGCGTATATGAAGGATTCTATCTCTGTCTTACAGTGGAATTGTAGAAGTATTTTACCAAAAATTGATTCGTTTAAAGTTTTGATAAATAAAAACAAATGCGATGCATTTTCCCTTTGTGAAACTTGGCTTACTTCAAATATTGATCTCAACTTCCATGATTTTAATATTATTCGCCTTGATCGAGACACCCCATATGGAGGAGTACTTTTAGGGATTAAAAAGTGCTATTCTTTCTATCGTATTAACCTCCCCTCGATTCCAGGCATCGAAGTTGTCGCATGTCAAATGACAATACAAGGTAAAGAGCTTTGTATTGCCTCGATATATATTCCTCCCAGAGCACAGGTTGGGCAACGGCTGCTCTTTGATTTAATAGAACTTCTTCCCTCGCCACGTTTGATTTTGGGAGACTTCAACTCTCATGGTGTGGCTTGGGGTTCCCCTTACAATGATAACCGCTCCTCTTTAATCTATAACCTTTGCGATGACTTCGACATGACTATTTTAAACAATGGTGAAATGACACGTATCCCGAAACTTCCAGCGCACCCAAGCGCTTTGGATCTATCCTTATGTTCGACGTCGCTACGGTTGGGTTGCACATGGAAGGTAATCCTCGATCCCCACGGTAGCGACCATTTGCCTATTCTTATTTCAATTACTAACGGGTCAACCCGCATGCGACCAATTGACATTCCGTATGACCTCACACGGAATGTCGATTGGAAGTTATACGAGGAAATGATTTCAAAAGCGGTCGAGTCGATTCATCATCATCCACCACTTGATGAATACAACCTCCTCGCGGGCTTAATCCTCGACGCCGCGTTGCAAGCCCAAACGAAGAAATATCCCGGCGTAACGATCAAAGAGCGGCCTCCAACTCCGTGGTGGGACAAAGAGTGCTCCGATGTCTACACGCAAAGATCTGGCGCGTTTTTGGCCTTCCAGAAGGGAGGTATATCCAACGACTATATACGGTATTCGGAGCTTAATACCAAGCTTAAAAGCCTGGCTAAAGCAAAGAAACGTGGATATTGGCGTCGGTTCGTGAACGAGACGTCGAGGGAGACATCGATGAGCACTCTTTGGAACACAGCCCGAAGAATGCGGAATCGCGTAACGGTCAACGAAAGCGAGGAGTCTTCAAGTCGGTGGATATTTGATTTTGCCAGGAAAGTATGTCCGGACTCTGTTCCTGAGCAAAACATTGTTCGCGATGCGTCTCCGGGCCACGACGCGATAGAATCACCTTTTACGATGGCAGAATTTTCAGTTGCCCTCCTGTCCTGTAACAACAACGCGCCTGGGTTAGATAGAATCAAATTCAACTTGTTGAAGAATCTACCCGGCAATGCCAAGAGGCGCTTGTTGAACATGTTCAATAAGTTCCTGGAGCAAAACATTGTACCGCAGGATTGGAGGCAAGTGAAGGTGATCGCCATCCAAAAACCAGGGAAACCAGCTTCTGATCACAACTCTTATAGGCCGATTGCAATGCTATCCTGTATCCGGAAATTGATGGAAAAATGATACTCCGTCGTTTAGACCATTGGGTCGAATCAAATGGTCTGCTTTCAGATACTCAATTTGGTTCCGCCGTGCCACAGGGACGAATGATTGTCTTGCGTTGCTTCCAACAGATATTCAGCTGGCGTATGCTCGCAAAGAACAAATGGCGTCTGCGTTCTTGGACATTAAGGGGGCTTTTGATTCCGTTTCTATTGACATTCTTTCGGGTAAACTTCACCGACAAGGATTTTCTCCAATTTTGAACAATTTTTTGCACAATTTGTTGTCCGAAAAGCACATTCATTTTACGCACGGCGATTTGGCAACTTTTCGCATTAGCTACATGGGTCTTCCCCAGGGCTCATGTTTAAGCCCCCTTCTTTACAACTTTTATGTAAATGACATCGACGAATGTCTGGCAAATTCATGCACGACAAGACAACTTGCAGACGACAGTGTAATCTCTGTTACAGGAGCCAAAGCTGCCGATTTGCAAGGACCATTGCAAGATACCTTGGACAATTTGTCTGCTTGGGATTTACAGCTAGGTATCGAATTCTCTCCGGAGAAGACTGAGATAGTAGATTTTTCTAGGAAGCATGAACCTGCTCAGCTTCAAACACAATTAATGGGTAGAACGATTTCTCAGGTTTTTGTACACAAATATCTTGGTGTCTGGTTCGACTCTAAAGGAACCTGGGGTTGTCACGTGAGGTATCTGATGAAAAAATGTCAACAAAGAGTGAATTTTCTTCGTACAATAACCGGACAATGGTGGGGAGCCCACCCAGGAGACTTTATAAGGCTTTACCAAACAACGATATTGTCTGTTATTTAATACGGGTGTTTCTGCTTCCGCTCCGCAGCAAACACACATTGGATCAAACTGGAGCGAATACAATATCGTTGTTTGCGTATCGCCTTGGGTTGCATGCAATCGACCCATACGATGAGTTTGGAGGTCTTAGCTGGAGTACTACCATTGAAAAACCGCTTCTGGAGCCTGTCTTCTCGTATCCTTATCAAATGTGAGGTCTTGAACCTTCCCGTGATTGAAAATTTTGAAAGGTTAATCGAACTTAATTCTCAAACCCGTTTTATGACATTGTATTTCAATCACATGTCCCAAAATATTAACCCTCTTTCGAATATTCCAAATCGTGTCGACTTATCAAATACTTCTGATTAGTAGAAATTGTTTATTACTAAAACTTGGGCCGGATCAGAGCGGCCACACTGTCGGGATTTTCGGTGCTATATACTGGAACTAAAAACTTGCACGGTTACACTGCTGGGACTCTGGGAGGCACCCAGCCTTTATTCGGACGTGGAGAGATCTAAGGCGTCACAACCGTTTCATATAAAGGTTTATTCGAGACTGATATCTATCACATTTTATCGTTCTACTCAGGCTGAGATGCGATTCTATGGATGCTACCGGGTGTCGATAAGAATCGATCTAATCGATATTATATGATCGTAGGTGCGATCGTGTGCGTGTGGGATCAGTGCCTGGTAGCACCAATCAATAGCGTTATCGAACTCTGTCTCTGTTTCGCAACATCCCGGCCGCCTTGAAAGTATTTTCAAAACATTTTTCTCAGTTTAGATGATAGTGCTATCACATCTCCTATTTCTACTCTACTACTGGTAACTACTGTATAATAACATATGACATTAAAACGATACGTAAAAATATAATATGGAGCTTTCGACTTAAAATATTCGCTTTTTGCTACTGCTCGTAATCAGTGTTCACACCGCCGAAAAATAGTGTTTGGTTGCCGCTTTCTTGTGAGATTCTACTATATGTGGACTGTATGGTGTTTGCTGCTTCTGGCTAGAACTCTGCTGCTGCGGGGATGCCTGCTGCTTATGGATTGTCGTATGCTGTACGCTGCCTCTGCCATGGACGAATAGACTGTATACTGTTGGCTGCTATTCTGCTTCCTCGAACGATGGACGCATATCATCGTATTTCCTCAGTGGACTCACCACCGATCGACGTAAAGTGACTGAAAAGATGAGAGGGTGCCTTTTAATCAGAAATGATGAATCTTTACAGGACTTCCCTGGAGCGGAGGCCTTCGCGACCTCCGCGGGTGCCTTCAGCACCGATGCTGATAGGCCGAGGTATGCTTTCGGATATCTTCTTATCACTGGAGACTTCTTGGACAGTTACTGGAACTCTCGTGGGCTGATGATGTGCTGGATGAGCGAACAAACTGGTTTCTGTTCGATAGCTGACTGACTGCTGATACTTCCTGAGGGAGTCATCGTAACGCTGGCCAATGCGTTCAGACGACCGCCGAACAAATCCATCCTTCGACTCGCTGTTGACTTTAATTCTTCTGGGGACTAATCGTGCCACAAAGGCATTTGCTTTGCTGACCTGACGATTCAAACGAGAGTGAATTAATTTCTTATTATCATGTAGAGACAGGCAGTCTCCACGGCGCAACATGCGCCGAGTCTAGAGCGCAACATGCTGCACTAGACCAGAAATAGCTTAAAGCTATGGGCAACGAATATGTGAACCATGGATTGACGTTTCTGGAGGATGCGATACGGACCTTAGAATGGCAGGCAACAGCATTATTGGACAGCGGTCCAGTGGGCAATGGGCAACCATGCTGACAAAAAAGAAATCATATTACTTTTTGAACAAATAAAAATACATAAAGACTTAACTGGGGTGCGGGGGTCTTTTCCAACCCCCGCAGGCGTCCGAAACGCCTTGTTCGATGAGAAGAAGCTAGTGGTCACACTCAGCGAGTGGTTGATTGTCTCGTATTGGCAAGACGCAAATTTTGGAAATGCCTCTCTGATACACTCCATCTTTCGTTTTCACAGTAGCTACTCTAACGCACCCATCGCTGCCTGTATGCACCTGAGTGACTCTGCCCAACATCCACCGCAACGGTGGTAAGTTTTCCTCCTTCAATAATACCATCGTACCTATGCGTAAGTTGTCTCTGCGTCTGGTCCACTTTGTGCGGTTGTGCAGATCTGAAAGGTACTGTGTTGATCATTTTTTCCAAATCGTTTGCACAAAGCTTTGACTTCTCTGCCACAGTGATAATCTGTTCTCTGGTATCTCTTCTAAGTTTGGTTCAGCTATACTGATTAGTGGTCGCTGGACTAGGAAGTGGCCTGGTGTCAGCACTGCCAGATCATTTGGGTCGCTGTTTAACGGAGTCAAGGGACGTGAGTTCAAACAGGCCTCAATTTGAACCAAAACCGTCACAAATTCGTCATACGTCAGATTTCGAGTACCGATTGTCTTCTTGAAATGCGTTTTAAACGACTTAACCGCCGCCTCCCACAACCCACCAAAGTTAGGGGATCTGGCGGGAATGAATTTGAATTCAATACTATCGTTGCTTGCTTCTTTAATCACTGCTTCCTGAAACTGCTGCGCACAAAATAATTTGGCCAGCTCGTCAAGCTCTCTTCTAGCGCCTAAAAATGTTTTCGCGTTGTCACACATGATGAGAATAGGTTTGGATCTGCGGGCCACGAATCTTCGTAAAGCGGCCAGGAATGCCTGGGTTGTGAGATCAGCAACCACTTCCAGGTGAACCGCTTTTGTCACCAAACATACGAAAACAGCGACGAAGCACTTTATCGGTCGATTCTATCGACCCAGGTACAACATATAAAATGGGCCACAGTAATCCAAACCAACTTTGTGGAACGGTGGAGCTGGATTTACTCTTTCTTCGGGTAGGTCTGCCATCAGTTGATCCTGCACCTTTGGTTTACTCCGGAAACAAGGCACGCAATGGTATATAATTCTTCTTGCAGCTCTCCGAATGTTTAATGGCCAAAATCGCTCACGAACGCAAGAAATTAGCAGCTGTTGGCCTGCGTGATAATACTTGTGGTGATAATGATGTAAAATCAAAACAGTAAGCGGGTGTCGATCAACAAGAATAATGGGATGTTTTCTACCGACGGATGTTTCTGCGTGCTTTAGCCGGCCGCCAATGTGCATTACGCCGTTGATAAGCTTAGGATTTTTTCCTACCAGTCTAGATGATTCTGCAACCTGGTTTCCTTTGGACAGGGCTGCAAGTTCCGTAGGAAAACATTCGTGTTGTGACAGCCTAACCAGAAGCATCAAGGCTTCTTCTGACTCAGCATATGTTATAAACCCAAGCTTGCAATTCGCACGGTTGGCCTTTCTAGCGTTGTGGGCAAATCGTCGCAGTAACGCAACCAACCGAACCAGTGACAATAACGATGAGCGTAATGAGAAAATCTCACTGTTAGTTACAACGTGCGTTGCCAAAACTATCGAAGCCTTCTCCTCTTGACGAGCAGCCCGTTCATCCTCCTTCGACTCTTGGCTAGTATGTGGCCAAGTCCCTTTGTCCTGTCGTAGCCATGTAGGTCCACACCACCATAAAGTTGAATAATTTAGCTGTGCAGGTGACATTCCCCGTGACACTATATCCGCAGGATTCTCTACTCCTGCCACGTGATTCCAACTACTGCCTTTCGTGAGATGTTGGATGTCAGAGACCCTGTTAGCTACGAACGGCTGCCAGCGAGATGGAGTCGAAGCTAGCCAGCACTTAACGATCATGGAGTCGGTCCAGAACGTAGCCTTGGAACCAAAGGAGATGGTGCTTCTGACCTTTTCATACAGGTGACTCAATAGCATCGCAGACGACAGCTCTAAGCGTGGAATAGACTGTTTCTTCTTCTTCCTCTTTAAATCTTCCAACGGTGAAACTTTGGATTTAGACGTCAGCAGACGTACGGCTACGGTATCATCATCCCATACGCTTCTCAGGTAAATGCAGGCTCCGTATGCCTTCTCGGAGGCATCGCAGAACCCATGCAACTCCACTTCTATACATTTTGAGCTGGCACCAATCCAACGCGGTACAGTGATGGTATCAAGGCTCATCATATTTCTCCGAAACTCCAACCAATATGCTTCGAACTCTTCAGGTAATGGCATATCCCACTCAACCTTTTCCTTCCACAAATCTTGTAAAAATACCTTCGCTAGGATAACGACAGGACTTACCAAGCCTAGCGGGTCGAATATGCGAGCGGCATCAGACAGGACGACTCTTTTCGTGATGATAGCACTGCTATTCCATTTTGGTACATTGAATCGAAAATTGTCGCTGTACGAATCCCACAGTAAACCAAGAGTTTTCACTGCCGCACTCGAGGAATCCAGTTTTTTGGTACCTTCATCGCACAGGTGGGGCGGCAGATCTTTTAGCACCTCTTTTTTGTTAGTTCGCCATATCCGCAGCACAAAACCTGCTGATTTCAAAAGCTGGCTTGTTTGTGACACCAGCTCGCGTGCTTGCTCAATTGAATCTGCCCCCGATAGCATGTCGTCGACATAAAAGTCTTTCTCTACTGCTCTCGCTCCGATGGGGTAGCTCTGGCATCCTTGCTTTGCCAGGGTTTGCAAGCATTTCGTCGCCAGATATGGGGCAGATGCTGTCCCGTACGTCACCGTGGTGAGTTTATAACTCTTGACAGGATCGCTAGGAGAATCTCGCCAAAGGATTCTTTGCAAGTCTTGATCGGTTGGCTGCACATTTACCATTCGGTACATCTTTGCGACGTCGGCCACTACGGCGATCATGTGGCAGCGAAAACGAAGTATAATCGTGAGGAGATCCTCCTGAACGACAGGGCCTACCATCAATGCGTTATTGAGAGAAATTCCAGTGGATGTTGCGCATGATGCGTCGAACACAACGCGAAGTTTCGTTGTGGTACTGTCAGGCTTGATGACAGCATGATGCGGCATGTAATATGTTCGCCCTTCAGCTTCATAATCATTTGTTGCTACCATATGGCCCATAAGCATGTATTCATGAATGAATTCCGTATAGAGGAGCCTTAGGGTTTCATTTGCCATCAGACGTCTTTCGATGCCCAAAAATCGTTTTAACGCGGTCGCTTTCGATTCACCAAGTTTGCAAATTACTGACTCCTTCTTTGGTAGACTGACGACAAATCTGTCATCCTTCTCTTGGATTGTCGTGTCGCTGAAGTGCTTCTCGCATGCACTCTCCTCTATCGACATTGTACTTTTGACATAACATGACTCTAACTCCCAAAACTTGGTCAACTGCTCTTGAATATCAATAAGTGGTTCTGTCTCTGCAACCAGCACTACCCGCGGTAAAATGGTGGATTCTCCGTCAACTACTCCTGACACTATCCAACCGAGTAACGTATTTTGGATTGTAGGACCATGCTCTCCTAGCCGTTGCCTTCCCTCACACAGTAAATCGTAGAAAAATTCTGCTCCAATTATAAGATCCACACCACTGGGTATAACTGTGGATCAGCGAGCATAATCTCCTTGGGCGTCTCCAACTGTTGCAGAGGGTTCAATGGAATGTTTGATGTGACCTTAGATAAAACATGATAGTTCATTGGCTGCGTATACTCGGAAATTGCCGACGAACGAGCCAAAACAGTTGCTACCAGCGCAGTTGATGACGTTGTCTCAGATGATCCGACTCCTTTCACTCTCAAATAGTCTGAAATCGGCTTGCATCTTAATTTCTGTGCTATTCTCCTTGTCATAAGATTTCTCTTAGAAGCACTATCTAGTAGAGCACGTGCAAATATTGTGTTGCCAAGCGGATCGCGGATTCTTATAATCGCGGTGGACAACAAAACTTCTCGAGTAGAACGTATGGTATTTGCAACCATTGCAACGGCTTGATTGCATGTGGCAGTGTTTTCTGTGGTGGGTTGTGAGCTTGATTGCTGTGAGTTGCTGCTCGAAGCGAGTGTGCGTGTAGAGTGTTGTGTGGCTTGAGGTGGCTGTGAATGATTTTGTGGCTTAAATTGTGGTGGTTGCACCTGTATGTTCGCTTGATGAGGTCGCGGCGGCGCTTGCGGAACACGAGCTGTAGAGGTATTTGGGCGTTGTGCACTTGCATAATATTCATGCAGTAGTGTATGATGCTTTCGTTTGCAAACTGAACAAAAACCTGTTGAACATTTACTTACTCTGTGACCAGGGGATAAACAATTAAAACAGAGCATATTTCTCTTCACCGTGGCGACCCTACCCGAGCTACTCATCTTGCGAACTCCGGAGCACTGGAATACATTATGTTGAGGTCCACTACAGAAGCAACAGCTGGGTGGTTCAACAGACACCGAATGAACGGAGGCGTATTTTGCTTGATGACGTTCTGCATTAGATGCTTTCGATGGCGTGATGAACTGCAACACCGAGCATTGCTCGCGCAGGAATCCCGTTAAAGCTTCGTATCTCACAAACTCCCTTGAGTTGAAATGTGTTTCCCAATTCCGCAGTATAACAGAATCTAACTTTGAGCTCAGAATATACGCTAAAAGAATAGACCATTCATTCGTAGTGATTCGCAGCTTCTCAATCATTTGCAAATTTTTATCAAACGTACCTAGTAGCTGATTCAACGCCTCAAAACTTTCCTTACGTACTGGCTCCGCCGCAAATATGGCATTCAAGTGGGTTTTAAGAATCAGTTTTTTATCCTCGTAACGTTTTTCTAGAGCACTCCACGCTACATCGTAGTTTACTTCGGTAAGTTCGATTGACTGAATTTCCTGCAGCGCTTAGCCGTTGACCGAAGCACGCAGGTAAGTGAACTTGTCAATTGCAGAGAGCGATTTGCTATTATGAATTAGAGATCGAAAGCTATCACGAAAGGTAATCCACTGCATCAAGTTGCCGCTAAATGTGGGAAGCTTTATATCGGGCAATTTCACTCGTGACATCGGTGCAGGTGCGGTTACCGTTGTATTCAACTCTGGGGGATCCAGCTCTTGTCGGTTGGGTTTGAAACTCATCAGTTTGGCCTTTATTCCACAGTACAGATTTTCAAATTCCCACAAAGCAGTTGAGTTTTCGTTGAGGTGAGTTTCGAGGCGTATTTCTTTTCCTGCAACCGTTGCTTCGCTCAAATCATCACTGTCTGTTAAGACTTCAATTTTCCTTCGCACAGTGTAGAATTTGTTCAACGCCTCTTCTACCATAGCCAGCCTGACATCGATCTGAAGTTCATCTCTCTCCTTGCAGTAATCTGTGGTAAACTGCTTCACCATCATTAGGGTATTCCGAAGTTGCCTCTCCTGCATCTGGAGCTCTCGAAGTGTTGAAACTGGCATCTTAACACTTGCAATAATCGCACTATTGACAGCGAATCGTTTCACGCGCGCGACCTCAACGATTGACAGTAAAATTCATGAAAGCGAACAAGACCGACCAACAAATGCCAGCGAAATTTCCAGAAATCGTCAATCAGTGAATGAAGGGCTCACACTCAAAATCCAACACAAATCAAAAGAAAACTCGCAAGCAACTTATCCTATTATAATTTTATTTAGCTCAATAGTAACCATTAGAATTTCCGCAATGGCGGATACCACATGCAACGCCACTAACAAATAATATACATGCACATGCGACTTCTCTCTTATTATCCAGGCAATCTGCGCGCGTCGGTTTGTAGCTTCCTACAGCTGATTCAAGTTTCCAGCTTCCGATGACGCCGATGATGATTCAGTAATCATTTTTTAGAAAGCACTCACTTTGGATTACACTGTCACCACTTGATTAAATTCTTTGTTCTCTTTGTTCTTTGACCTTTTCATAGGTCGAACGTATTCACATCACGCGCGATGGCGGGTTTACAATGTCCACGTGTCACGTTTCAGCACGAATTCCCGATCCGACGGTCTACTGATCCGGCTCGAAGGACCAAAATGTTTATTACTAAAACTTGGGCCGGATCAGAGCGGCCACACTGTCGGGATTTTCGGTGCTATATACTGGAACTAAAAACTTGCACGGTTACACTGCTGGGACTCTGGGAGGCACCCAGCCTTTATTCGGACGTGGAGAGATCTAAGGCGTCACAACCGTTTCATATAAAGGTTTATTCGAGACTGATATCTATCACATTTTATCGTTCTACTCAGGCTGAGATGCGATTCTATGGATGCTACCGGGTGTCGATAAGAATCGATCTAATCGATATTATATGATCGTAGGTGCGATCGTGTGCGTGTGGGTTCAGTGCCTGGTAGCACCAATCAATAGCGTTATCGAACTCTGTCTCTGTTTCGCAACAACTGTGTTTTTCGATACATCCATGATAGAAGAAACTCGTGGAATCCCGGATCATTTACGCGTGCAGCAGATCCCCAAAATTTTTTCCAATAAATATCGAAACATCAACTGCGACAATATGTTCTACACTGACGGATCACTTCTGGATGGGTCCACTGGCTTCGGTATTTTCAATAACAATTTAACCGTCTCCCATAAGCTCGATAATCCTGCTTCTGTTTACGTCGCAGAATTAGCTGCTGCTTACGAGCGGGGGCCTAGTGTGGTTGGTAACGTCTCCGCCAACCACGCTCGACGCCTGGGTTCGAATCCCACCGCCGACATAGGTGTTGATGGTTGTGAGGTGGCGTGATCCACTCACAACCAACCCAACTGGTCTAGATTCAATCCTAGCCGACACCGGGAGATTTTCTGAGGCGAAAAATCTCTGGGATCACGCCTTCCATCGCATGAGGAAGTAAAGCCGTTGGCGCCGGTCCGTTAATAAACGGGTCGTGAGTTAAGCCTGTATCAGACTAACCGTTGCAGCGGTCAACCGCTACCGTTCCGTTCTTTTTCGACCAATCAGAACACAGCGGTCGACCGTCGCTTGTTGTTGTTGCAAAAAATAGAATCTTTTCTATTTTTGCCGCCGACCGTTCCTAACGGTTGCCGGCTGCTGTCATTGACATGGCGAAGGCAAACGAATCTCTTCACACCTACACAAGATCACATACAGAGACTTGACAAATGAAAATGTGTGCTTCTCTTTTTGGCACACACGACAGCCAGTCAAAACATTGATAGCACCGGCAACGCTGGTTGGCGATGTCAAATTTCGACCAACGCAAACTGGCAAAAATGAACCCAAATTCTCTCTAAATTAAAGCCGCTGGGCTGGATACCTTAAATAAAGCATTTTTTATGTAAAATTGGTCAACAAATTGATTGGCAATGGTTTCATTTTGAACAGGGCACGGGAAAATATCACCAATCGATTTATTGACCAATTTTACATAAGAAATGCTTTATTTAAGGTATCCAGCCCAGCGGCTTTTAATTAGTGAGAATTTGGGTTCATTTTTGCCAGTGTGCGTTGGTCGAAATTTGACATCGCCAACCAGCGTTGCCGGTGCTATCAATGTTTTGACTGGCTGTCGTGTGTGCCAAAGAGAGAAGCACACATTTTTATTCGATAAGTCTCTATATGTGACTTTGTGTAGGTGTGAAGAGGCACGTTTGCCTTTGCCATGTCAATGACAGCAGCCGGCAACCGTTGGGAACGGTCGGCGGCAAAAATAGAAAAGATTCTATTTTTTGCAACAACAACAAGCGACGGTCGACCGCTGTGCTCTGATTGGTCTAAAAAGAACGGAACGGTAGCGGTTGACCGCTGCAACAGTTAGTCTGATACAGGCTTTAGGGTCCTGGGTGTGGAGTCGCCTCCCTGGGTGTCGGTGATTGGCCACAACAGTGGCGGAAAAAGACCGACGGAAAATAAGCGAGAATAAAAAAAAAAAGAATTAGCTGCAATTCAGTACACCCTAGGGATTATCGAAAAACTGCCCACGGACCATTATTTCATCTTTACGGACAGTCTCAGTTCTATTGAGGCTCTCCGATCGATGAAAGATGTTAAGCACTCTCCGTATTTCCTGGGGAAAATACGGGAACATCTGAGTGCTTTATCCGAAAAATCTACTCAGATTACCTTAGCGTGGGTCCCTTCTCACTGCTCGATACCGGGTAATGAGAAAGTGGACTCTTTGGCTAAGGTGGGCGCAACAAACGGTGATATTTATGAAAGACCAATTGGCTTTAATGAATTTTTCGCATTTGTACGTCAGAATACGATCATCAGTTGGCAAAATTCTTGGACCAAGGGGGAACTGGGAAGGTGGTTACATTCCATAATCCCCAAGGTATCGACGAACCCGTGGTTCAAGGGGTTGGATGTAGGTCGGGATTTCATTTGCGTGATGTCCCGGCTTATGTCCAATCACTATAGTTTTGACGCGCATCTCCTGTGGTGAAGGTTATCACGACATAGAGCACGTTGTCTGGTCATGCCCTGTACACCGTGACGCCAGGTCTAAATTAATAGCTTCCCTGCAGGCCGAAGGTAGGCAGCCGGCTGTTCCTGTTCGTGATGTCTTGGCGAGCCGTGACCTATCCTACATGTCCCTTATATACGTTACCTGAAATCCATCCACGCTCCAGTTTAGTCCTATCCCCTTCCACCTACTTCCAACCAAACGACAAGAACACGTTAAGACCTCGGATCCGGAAACAGCAATCAGACCCGCACGATACTCTCAAGGCCCGAGGGAAACAACTCAATATGCCAGTCAGTAATATCTTGGCCCAGCAGCGGAACAAATTTAATATGCTGCTTACCTATGGCAATGAAAACCATCAAACAGCAAACCAGGCTTTTAATGCAAAATATTCTAGCTATAAGTTAGATTTAGCTTCAGCTCGTAGTCGGCAGCGAGGATAAAAAATTCGCTTTTAGTTTTTGAGATACTTTAGAAAGTAAGCTACCAGATATAATTGGCACCGTTAAACATTGAATTGTATTTGTGCCGTGTCAAATAAACTATAGATGAAGAAAAAAAAACCTCCATTTGCCAAACTTGGTTCAATTTGCTTGGTTAGTTCTTGTGTAAAAACGAAATTTGTATTTCATTTGTATGAGAGCCCTTACTTCCAGAAGAGGGAATGGTATCAAACTACCATGGAGATATGTATTGCACCTTAAACCCCTTAATGTTGAATTTGGTTCCATTTGCTTAATGAAATATTGAGTTATGCACAAATTTTTATGTTTCATGTGTATGAGACCCCTTCCTTGCAAAGGAGGGGGATATCAAACTACCGCAGAAATACTTCTTGCCTCCAAAAACCTCTATTTGTCAAATTTGGTTTTATTTGCTTGATTAGTTCTCGAGTTATGCAGAAATTTGTGTTTCATTTATTTGGGATCCTCTCCTCCAAAAGAAGGGAGGGGTGTCAATCCATAATAGATATATGCTTTTGCTCCGAAAAACCTTCATTTGCCTAATTTGGTTTCATTCGCTTGATTAGTTATTATGTTATGAAGAAATTTGTGTTTTATTTGTATCGGAGCCCTTCCTTCCAGAGAAGGGAAAAGTTTCAAACTATCATGAGGATGTGTCTCTATGTCTGACGCCTTGAAACTTCTTCATGTCAAATTTGGTTCCATTTGCTTGATTAGTTCTTGATTTTTGCAGTGATTTGTGTTTCATTTATATACCCCTTCTTTCCAGAGTAGCTAGCCCTGAAAACCCTCACATACTAATTTTTACACCGATCCGCGGATCCGTTCTTGAATTTACTCCTGATATTCTATCATATAGATAAAAGAAGAGAAGAAGTAAAAGACGATGCCTTTTCTCAAGACTGTATTCTCCTCTATTAGGTAAAACGATTTTAATAGCGAATTTCTTTATTCCACTGTGTGCGGGCAAAACTGCCGAGGAATAATAAAACGTCATCGCCATTTAAGACACAAGTAAGAAAGAGATGCCAGATAATTGTTTACGAACTTAGCACGTGCGGTGGTGGGTTGAAGCTGAAAAATTTTACAGTGCGCTTCGGGCAGCACGGCAGGTCAAAACTGGGTCAAAATCGAGCGAATAAAGAAGGGTTTTGAGACCAGTTAGTGCATTTCCAGGTCAAAACGAAATGAGCTGGTGGAATAAAAAAATGCGCTCTAAGATAATTTTATGGGTTTCACTTTAAAGTTTAGTGCTATAAAATATAAAAGATTCACTCTAAAGTTTAGTGCTATAAAATTTCGACAAAATTCCTATCAAGCTTTAGGAACGTTTTGGAGATGTTTTGAAGGGGATGGCAAGTGTGTTTTAAAACCTTTATAAGGCTAACTACATCTATTGTTGTCGAAGTTTTGGGGAATTATATAAGTGTTCTTCAATCAGTCTCGAAAACTGTTGATCAACAAACACCGCAAGTGCATTAAAAGCCTTTGATAAAACTCGATAGATTCAGTTGATGCTCCAAAAAAAAAAAATTTCCATTTAGTACAATTCTGCTGTGGACTGGATTTTGACGTAAGTGCCAGACGCGCAAATTCGTCCAAGGAGCGATTTATTTTTATATAAATCGAGTAACAATTTTTTTATAGAGGTATTAAATTATATTTCTCAGTAATTCTCTAACATATGAACAAATTTAAGTCGGCTACCTATATTATTTTAATACGTAAAAACATTTGAAAAATTGATTACGTCAGATATCCAGCCCACGGTAGTAGCGTCATCTAAGCATTTTTCATTTCGATTTAAGCATTTTACAGTCACTAACATAAATGGAAGTTTTACCAAGCATTAGTTGATTTTTGATGTGGGACTATAAACGATAAACCAATAAATTGAGAAGCAATATAATTTTTCACTGGAAGTTTTGCCATTTGGATAATTTTTGTATTTTAAAACTAAATTTACATTTCCGCCAAATGCAGCCATTTTTATTACTCTCTAGTGCCCAATCTCGCCTTTGGACGAGCTTCGGCAAAATCACTATAAATCTTTATAAACATTTTTTAAGTATTCACTCAAGACTTATAGAGATTTTACTGAAGCCAATCAATCTCGAGATAAACAAAAATGGCTGCATTTGCCGAAAAATGTATTCGTTTTTAAATGCAAAAATACTGTATATGGCAATACTTGCGGTCAAAAATCATATTATTCCTGAATTCTTTGGTTTATATTCTCCAAAAATCATCTGTCACATCTCTGGAAGCTCCTGTTAAATACGTGAAGAAACTGCATTTGGTTGATCAAATTGATGAACCCCTCGTTAACTAGAAATCAATACTTTTTCGGATTCTTTGTTTTCCGTCAAAACTTCGCTCACCAAAATTGTTCTAGCTCTATTCCTCAATTGAGTTACTCTAACTCACATATCTTTGGAAAGGGAAAAGGAAATGATTGAGTTTGTTAATTCCATTCGAAAGATCATACTTTTTTACATAAAATATGTCAAAATCAGATATGTATGTTGTCTTAAACAAGAGTTACCAAAACATGTCCGATTCGACCGTTGACAGTAGCCGAAAGAAATGAAATGAAACTGGTTCGAATTAATATGACTCCATTTAATGTTTGTTTACATTCTTCGTTACATCAGAGACTATATACCCGTAGAAGTCCAACCCTCTTTGGCCCCGCGGTCAAGCTTATCAACGGTCATTCTGACGTGGCCTGTAATCGGATCGAAGCGTGCGAACGTGCGTGTAGCAGGTTAGAAAAAACATGGTAGTCTGTGCGCAACTCTCAGCACGGACGACATTAATAACTGTGACATTCTCTATATCAGTATTAAAAAATGACAGGGACTCCCCATTCCAACAGGTCAATTAATGTTTGCTTCCATGAACTTAGACTAATATCTCGAAGGTAAAGGTTTTTCGAAAAGTTTGAAACAGCCCTCTTTCCTAAACGATTCGTAAACCTGCTGTTAGAAAATAATAAAACTGGTGTCTTGAAAGAAAACATGCTAGTATAGGCAACCGTACCGTACAGTACAGGTAGTGCAAAACGCCGCTGGTATATCATTGCAGCAGTACACGATTTCTATTCTTGTGCAATCAAGAAAAAACTGCAATGCTGCTGGTGATGGTGATTACAATTTATCTCATGAGTGTGGTTACCATAAAAACTATAAATTACCTAACAAAAATTGAACATTTTTGCAATAGTTATAAGTTATAAGATATTTTCATCTCATTTTATCTCCAATGTTCACTAAACAATCGTGATTGGCATCATATCGAAACAGTGAATTCTTTAAAAGACAAATTCATAGAAGAGTAAGAGGCACATGTGAATTTTTTGTCTATTTATAAAGATTTTTCCAAGAGCTTTTTATTAGTTCAACATTGTAAAATTTTATATTCTTATTATCAACTTGATAAATAGTTACGTATATTGGCTCTTGAGTTGTATATAGGGTCGGATTGAGGCGCTGGGGGGCCCGGGGAAATTTTTTTTGTGAGGCCCTCTTTTCTTAAAACATTTAGAGGTAACGTTCTGGAAGGTGACGAGCAAAAAAATGTCGCCCCAGGACTAAGGGTACCCCTTGATTCGGAACGGCCGGGGCATTTGCCTCCTCTGCCCCTCCCTCAAATCCGGGCCTGGTTGTATACCTTGTACTATATTCATTATATCATTGATGCGGTTTGGCTTTTTTCTAGTTTTCACTGTGCTTAATATTCCCCCATTTTTCTTTTATTTTCTCTGGGGGAGACTTGAGTATATGAGATCTTTTTCATACTACGATTGTGGAGTGGAGAATAACTCTCGAAAACGTGTGGTTCTCAATATGAAAATTATACGTGATAACTCAATTCGAGGGAGGTATGCAATTACCGTTTGAATTGTAAAAAATTCTATAACCGAAGAGCCATCAATTTAACAAGAATCAAATCGCTTAAACGAATTACAAATGAAGCAAAAAAATGCTTGATAAATAACGCAATCAATTGCGAAAACTGTATCGCATCAATCAAACCTAATGCCCTAAGCCTAACAAATTCGTCCTCCCACCAAAACCATAATTAAACCAGCGCAGACACATGCAAGATCGCTTTCGAACCGCCAGCGCTAAACTTCACCGCTGCAGCAGCAGCAGCTGCAATGCGTTCGTTTTATAATCCGACGTGGTTTGATTTGGCGGAATCAGTGGCCAATAAACCGAGCGAAAATATAAAATCAACCAATGCCAAATGCATCAGTTGTCGGCAGCCAGACACGAGGCGAACCACCAAGTTGAAGCCCCGCTGACACATCGTTCTGGGGTGTAGGGAGCATTTAGTAAGCTTGACGTTATGCAGCCTTGTCCGTGTTTTATCTGGGCTTTTCGTTGCCAATGTTCAAGGTCCGATTTTCGCTGAACTTCCCCGATGTCGAGTTCAAATTCTATGCGATAATACAAAAGCCCTATTGCACTCGAGAGATTTATGCTGTGCTTCGTGACGTCTCGTGCAATCCCAAATGAATTTAATTTATAATTAGTGGATTTATTTTCGATATAATTATCCCCTTTTACGTCGCTCTTTGATTATCAGTGATGCCTAATTTAATTGATCCGTCCATCGAACTACTAAGCACCAGCACAATTGCTGACGTAAATAATTTGATATCCCTCGAGGATATCAATGTGAAGCAACATCACGGTGACTACCGCTAGGGACTGGTGCTTCGGACCAGGCTGTATCAGCGCTAATGAGAAAGGGATGAAGGAATAATCAGAAAAGTTGTTCATTCTTGGAAGCTGGAATTTCCCCCGGTATGGCTGCAGTATTTCAGTGCTAGCGATTTTACCAGAGTGAGAACCGGTTACACTAATGCCATAGATTTTCGAATGCCTCATCCCAGCAGCTAAAAATTATTTCACCTTAGCTCACGGGTGTATCTGCCTTATGAATCCATTTAATGAATGTAAAACAAGTGTTCCGAAACATTGCTGCCAAGTAGAATGTTATAAAGAAAAGCAATCTCGCTAATGGTATTTCATCTGCAATATTTCATGATTTTGTTTGTGGTTTCGTTCAGTATCAGAGCGGTCATATTTCGGATTCCAGATTTTTGAATAGTTACTAAAAGTATCGCACTACCATCCAACGCCAACCGTAGAACGTGCATGTATGAACTTATGGAGCCTCCTTTTGGCAAATGGAGGCAGAACTTGCACCAGTTCCTGAACCCAGGAAATCAGAACTATCCGGTATAGACTCGTAACGTGACTGCATGCTAACGATGCTAGTTTGCAGATTATTGATTTGAGAGAGAAACAGCTTTTCAGCATTACTATCATCACAGTTTGTTGCAAATTTAAACTGCACTGCCGATAGTCTATGATGAGTTTACAATCATTGCAACATTGATTACTATAGCAAAATGACGTTTAGAATTTTTATTGTGCTTGCATCTTCTTCCACTCAAATTTCAATCGACATACTCGAGTACCCTCAATATTTCTATAGAAACTTTTTGAGCTTCAAGAGATTTTTAGAAGAGAGATGCTACGACCTTCAATTTAGATTTACTGGTTTAATGACATCTTTCTCTGTGCATGTTAGAAACATTTTCCTTGCATAGTTCAGGGTTTCATGTTCTTGCTTTCAACAAATCAGTCATAACTGTATGGACGACTTTTGCTTGTTTTTTGTGACATTTCATATAATAATATGTATTTTTAGTAGTTCTGTAAACGGAGCATCAATACCTTCTAGACCGAGAGAAAAAAAATGCTGTGATGTGATTTGTGTTGTATTGTTGGAAAACAAGAGCGACAAGGACAATTTTCTAATCGATAGGACGGAAATAGGCGAGTACAATGAGCCAGCGATCTAGCCGATCGAAAAGTTGTTTCAACCATCTCATATGTATCTCAATTATCATACCAGTATGGTTCTAATATTAATCCACTTTACCCTAAACTGCAATTCCGTTTTATCATGAGTCAACAAACCGGTACTCAACGTCCACCGGCAATGGCATGCATCTTAATTACGCTATCGCTGATCCCATTAGGCAACTGATATTGCTCTAAAAAGCCAGAGACCGACAAATTAGGGCATCATTACGCTAACACCCTCCCATTTCGTTACTTCGCTTATCCACGCAAACAAGGTGTGAATCGGGATTCCTAAAGCCCCCCGAGAAGTATTCCATTCTGTCGGATAGCGCTATTTATTTCTCTGCGGCAAAATACCGAAATGATACCTACACAATTCAGAGTGCTTTCTTGGGCTGGCAATGGGTATTAAGATAGTACATCTTATAGTAGTCTTTGCGAACGAGAAGCTTATTGTTTGGTGTCGTTCTGCCCTGCGGTTGTTTTTCCAGTTAGTCAAAGAAACTGTTGGGTAATGGTAGTCCTTTCGAGCTTTGGTTAATTTATTTGTACATTTACGTGGCATTCACTTCTGCTTTGTAGGAAAAGCTTTGCTAACAAGTAGCTTGTTGCTGACCGACCGTAAGCAGTTGACTTGACTGAAGAAATGTTTATAAGAATCCTAGTGGGGGGTATTGACAAAGATCAACTGCACATTGTGTAGAATTTATCGTGCTAAAATATTCCGACTGCTGCTCTGGTGAGTAGGTTTTTTTATTGTTACATTGGTGTCCACATGCAACAGAAGAACAGGTGAGATAACATCCGGCTAACTTTAGATACTTATGAAAACAACATCATTCATCATGGAAGCGAAGACTGGACTCAGCTATGGATTGTGGGGAGTGATATATGAGTTTGTGAAAATGTTCATCCATATTTATAAGAGGTACTTGCACTCACATGTATACCACGCGAACAGTTGTGAAACATCGGAAGGGTGAGGCAGATAAACTTATGTAGTTGACAATGTATATTGCTAGATTTTTTGTATAAGAAGAAAATGAGAAAGTTTATCAAGAAACAAACAATTGCATTGCGATTGTAGCACTACGATATCATTCAGTTTGTTTGCTGGTTTGTTGGTTCAGATTTAGATACTTTCAAAAAAATCCCACAAGGGTTGTGTGCAAAGCCACGATCGCAAGGTTGACGTAAAACACATACGATTGTTTGATACATTACTTGTATGGAATATGTTTAAAATTTTGCACAAAAGAGGAGATGAAGTGCTACCGAATTCTGATTTGCATATATAAATACGACATCACTGAACAGAAATGGAACAAACACTATGCAACGTGAACAAGTTTAAACAGTCAGAGTGCATACAGATTAAACTAATATCTAACTTTTAATTCTAACGCAAAACGACAAAATATTAAATTTTCAATAATTTATTTGTTGTTCTTCTAAGGACGATTGTTGTTCACTTTAATGTCGGATGTAACGTTATCGTATCTCTGAGTTACTCCGGCAGGGGAGATTAAATGCACATTGCAACACAGTGGAAAACTGTTTGCAAACTGAAAACTAGACAGATTGATTACCAGTATCCACAAAAAGGTTGCATGTCGCCGAAATATGTGTTGGCCAATGTACCTACTGATGCTGCCGTTAGGCGTCGTACACAAGTTACGTAACGCTGAAAATCTAGATTTCAGACCCCCTCCCTATCGTTCGACATGACTCACCCCCCTAAATTTACGTAATGCTGATCAGCCTGACCTCTTTGCGAATTTTCAATTTCGAGCAAACATCACAGTTACGTAACTGTCTCTATCAACCCCCCTCCTTCCTTACTTAACAATAAGTAACGCAGACTCAAACCCCATCCCTCCCCCTTCATGCGTTACGTAATTTGTGTACGACGCCCTATCGCTGCATCTACCACTGAGGCTGTTACTAGAACCCGCTGCAGCTAACACTGCTGGTACCCGAAGATATTAACTTTTCAAATAAATATTTGATTTGTCCTCAAAAAGACAGTTTGACTTTCAATTTAGTATCGAATATAATGCTGATCAAATCTCTATTCTATCCCCAACAGTGAGAATAAAGCATTCTTCTGAACCAGAGTGAAAAGCTGTTTTCACACTGGAAATTTGACGCCTACATATTTTGATTGCCAGCAATCCCAGAGGCAGCTTTTCATTGGGGGAAGTGCCGGCTGATGTGCCCAATACCACACAAAGGCAGCTTTCTACTAGAGAAAAAGCCGCTGCATCAGCTGGCTTTGTCACTATCGATGGTGCTATCCGTTGGCACCGCTGCTGCTGCAGAGTAAGGACTGTTTTACTCGCTGTCCAGAACTAATCTAACAAGTTTAGGCAGTAGAAGGCTTTCATGTAGGCCAAAAGGTCTATAATTCTATCGACCGTGTTAGGGAAAGCAATCATCAAACGACCAATTAGATCAATCGATATCTGTGTTTTAACAAGGATTTACCATTTTCAATATTATAACAGTAGGGTAGCAATGACTGTATGGAAAAAATTTCTTCATCCATTTTTCAATCATTTCAAAAACCGACCATGTACATTTTGTTCATTAACCCGAAAAATGATCTGTGCAAAATTTCAGCTCAATCGGACTTGATTTGGGGGTGTCTCAAATCGCTAAAACTTGTGATTTTTCGACTCTCGAAAATTTACCGGGGTGCCATGAAATTGGGAAAATCGAAACTTTCTTTTCTTTGCCAAATGACTTATAAATGCATAAACATCGAGATCTAGTGTTATCTCGAGAAAAAAAAATTTGGCCGAAAATCCTTCCTCTTGGTAGATTTCCGAAAGTCGAAAAATCACAACTTTGAGCGCTTCGAGGTCCTCTAAGTCATGTCCGATTGGGCTGAAACTTTGCACAGTTCATTTTTTTTGGGCCAATAAACAAAATTTACATGGTCGATTTTCGAAATGACTCGTTTCGCTGCAACCCTAGTATACAGTTGCTTGCATAATTAAGGCTTGACAATTTTCAAGGTTCGATTATGCGTTTTAGTGTTATTTGCAAGCAGATAATAAAAGCTGTGGGGCGTTGCATATTGCTGAAAGAAAAGATAATTTAGTACGTTTTAAGGCAAGGATATGAAGTCAATTTTATAACCGTCCCAACATTTGAAATAATGTGTAATGAATGAACGAGAAAATATTAACTCTTAAATTAGGTATTAAATTTATGTCCAAAAGGACAATTTGTGGTTCAATTTACTATGGAATATGATGCTGATCGCATCTTTGCGCTATCACTGAGAGCGCGAATTAGGCAGTTTCTTGATAACAATGGAAAGCTATTTTCACACTGAAATAATGACAGCTCATATATTTTAAAAGCCAGCATTCCAGAACGTTAGTGTGTTATAAAAATGAGGTTACTTATCATTGAAGGAAATGCTGGCTGAAGTATCTACTTCTGATACTGCCCACTACCGCACAAAAGCAGTTTTTTACTAGAGAAAGGGCAGCTGCAGCAGCTGGCCCTTCCACTATCGCTGCTGCTATACGCTGACACTGCTGTAGCTGCTATCCGCTGCCAATGCTGCTGCTGCTGCTGAGTAAGGACTATCGTAGTCGCTGTTCAGAACTAATATGACTAGTTCAGGCAAAAGCAGGCTCTTATATAGGCCAAATAGTTCATTCCAGATTTACTTGGTCTATAATTCTGTCGACCGTGTTTGGGAAAGTAAGCATTAATCACGACCAATCAGAAGTCGAATTTTGCGTGTTAACAATATATCGCACGCTAGCCTGGGGGGCTAATGCGGTTTCGATCAACTAGAGCATTCGTTATTGATAGTTTTCAGCACATTTTGCATGTTGTAGGATGAGTACAAAGATACACCGTGCCCCAGTGCTGAATCGAGAAAATTTCCAGCTCGAAAAGATCCTCGACCTGATCGGGAATCGAACCCGATATCACAACCGTGTGGGAGAGCTAGCCGACCGACACCGCTAACCACAGAACCACGGGGACCACAAGGCTTGACAATTTTCAATAGTACAATAGTTGGAAAAATCAAATTACAATTTCCTGCATTTGGACGGATTCATTGAAGATTTTCCAATTGATCACTGCAAGAATGAAGGGAACCCATTGAAAAATAACCGACTTATTAGCATTTGAAAGTGGACATATTTTGACGTTGGACTAACGTCTATATCGAATTTAGGCGCCTGAATTTGAAAATCTAGTAATTCAACCAGGGAAAAGTGGTCAAGTTTCGAGCACTTTCATATCAGTCATTTATTTTCAGAATCTCGAAATTTTGGTATCAACCGATCAGAAATTCTTTTACGGTTAAATTTATGTAACAAAAACAACCTATTGTTTGAGATACACTATTGAAAAATTGGTAAATGACATCGATTGTCTAAATCATACTGAGCCCCTACCTCTCTTCTCAAGCACAGCCAACACTAACAAATACAACCGATCTGACTTTGTAAACGATTTGTTGTTGTGGTTGTTGTTTTACTTTCCTTGCCATTCCCTATTCTTCTAAACTCCTCCCTTTTTCCAAATAACTGACAAAACCTTGATATAAAAAGTACCATTCGAACATTTCACCCCATCGTTTACATTTCAAAACTATATCGGTATCATACGCACACCAACGAGTTGAATTTCTCATTCAAGCGTTGACCGGCAAAGCGGACGGTTCTTTCTGAAGCAGCAGAAAGCAGGTGGTGGCAATTATTGGTCGCTTATAAAAGCGCACGCTATCGAATTAATTTTTTCATTTGTTCGTATGTATGGTTTACAAACATACTCTCTTTTTTTTTATTGAAATTTAATGTTTATTTTTAATTTTTTTGGTCAAAAAAAATTTTTTTTGTGCAGTGTATATTTTTTTATGATGCATTGTCGATTCGCTACAACTCATTCTCAGACAGTTTTTCTATACAACCAACGGTTTTTGGGCTACAATGCTTCGAATAAAACCTATGCCAAAAGACATACGCCCTTTTAGAATGTAACACATGGGTGTAAAAAATCTCTCCACCTGTGAAAAATGCTCAGTTTGCTAAGCCAAATACGTGTGCAAAGTTTCATTCAAATCAAAAATGGTCGATTAAATTTTCGCGTATTTCCAGGCGATTTGAAATGATTTTGCTCAGCTGAATATTTATCGCGGTCAATTACAAATGGTGAATTTCTCAACACTATTAGAGACGTGAAATAAGAATTGTTATGACTTGTTTGCTTTCGCAAGGAAGGTATAAATTCAAACCGACCTACTAAGAGAAGGGAAATAATCCTGCAACTAACTCAATTGCTAATTTATTGATGAGGTTGTCGTAGCAACTGGAGAAACGGAAAATTTTTTGTCTAAAGTTGATAAACAATTTTATTCGTTATAGCTTATATTGTTTTTAAACCAAGGAGGACACTTTATAATCATTTTCATCATCATACATATTCCTCCATCCTTTGTCAGTAACTGAAGAGCAAAATCATTTCAAATCGCCTGGAAATACACGAAAATTTAATCGACCATTTTTGATTTGAATGAAACTTTGCACACGTATTTGGCTTAGCAAGCTGAGCATTTTTCACTGGTGGAGAGATTTTTTACACCTACGAGTTACATTCAAAAAGGGCGTATGCCTTTTGGCATAGGTTTTATTCGAAGCATTGTAGCCCAGAAACCGTTGGTTGTATAGAAAAACTGTCTGAGAATGAGTTGTAGGGAATTGAAAATGCACCATAAAAAAATAGACACTGTACAAAAAAAATTTTTTTTGACCAAAAAAAATTAAAAATAAACATTAAATTTTAGTTTAAAAAAAAAGAGTTGAATTTATTTTTTATTTTTTTTTAAGAAACTTGAGGTTAATACGCAACTTTTAAAAAAAAGTCCAGGATGAAGAAATGAAATATAATTTTTTTATGGTATATTAACTTTTTATGAAATTTCTAATTCAAACATTTTTCAAAATATTTGTATTCTGATGATTTTAAAAGATATAGAGAGTCATTTTGAATCAAAAAGCTCTTGGTAGTAAACATTCTAAAGGCATTGGTTTTCGAGTTATTTCTAATTTAAGCTCGAAAAATTATAATTATTTAGGAAAATACACGTTTTTCTTAATTTGTCCATGGTTCTCCAGCAAAAACCATACGTTCATTGGAATGCTTGATCAAAAATATACAATTCATTCTTTGACAACAAAACGATTGGGCGAACGGTTCTCAAGAAAAGAGTTAAATGTTCTAAGTGATATAAATATATATATATATATATATATATATATATATATATATATATATATATATATATATATATATATATATATATGTATATATATATATATATATATATATATATATATATATATATATATATATATATATATATATATATATATATATATATATATATTTATATATATATATATATATATATATATATATAAAAGAATATATATATATATATATATATATATATATATATATATATATATATATATATATATATTTATATATATATATATATATATATATAATAAGAATCAAATATATATATATAAGAATCAAATATTTATTTTCGAGTTTTATTATCTTAGGAACATATTTTTTATGACATAGATACTTTACAGAACTAGTTTCACCTATATTTTATATACATCATAGAGTGTATGGTTTTTGCTGGAGAACTATGGACCAATTAAAAAACGTGTATTTTCCGAAATATTAATAATTTATTGAGCTTAAATTTAAAATAACTCGAAAACCGATGCCTTTAGAATGTTTACTACCAAGAGCTTTTTGATTCAAAATGACTCTCTGCATCTTTTAAAATCATCAGAATACAAATATTTTGAAAAATGTTGAAATTAGAATTTTTATAAAAAAATTAATCTACCATTAAAAAATTATTTTTCATTTCTTCATCCTGGACTTTTTTTTGAAAATTGCGTATTAACGTCAAGTTTCTTTGAAGAAAAAAAAAAATCAACTTTTTTTTTAAATTAAAATTTAATGTTTATTTTTAATTTTTTTTTTGGTCACAAAAGGTGCACATTGAAATACCGAAACACATTGAAATACCGAAACACGTTACGAAAATTGTCCAATTTCAAGTGCTGATAACTCAGTCAGATTTCAACGGATTTGATTCATTCTTGCAGTAATCGATTGGAAAATCAGCTAAGCGTCCTCGAAAAATTGTGGTTCGTTGATGCTAACCAATCAGGGTCGAAGGCAAAGCCAAAATGAGTATTTTTGGAACTCAGGTTCGTTTGAAGTTCAAGAGGGTAACTTGCGGTTTCTGGCAAACGGTATAAAATGGCCGAACATCACCAATACGGATACTGCTGTAACTAGAACGATGACAGTAACCGAAAATCAACTCAGGTCGCCATTTTGAAGTTCCAGTTTTTGGAAAACAGTTGAAAATAGCCAAATGTCACCAATCATGGGTATTTTCGAAATCAGAAAGATGCCCAGAGACCGAAGACTCCAAACCCCACTGTTGAATTCAAGATGGTGACTTCCAGTTTTTAGAAAACAGCCAAAAATGGCCAAATACCACTTAATATAAATACTTCCAGAACTAGAATGATGCCCAGGATCCGAGCATCAATTTTGAATTCCATTTGAATGTTCAAAATGGTTACTGTTGGGCGCAATTTAAAGCTTCGTGGTTGCAGCTTTGGTTCCTGGAAAACAGTACAATATTGGTACCTATTTCAGTAATTGGGATGATACTCAGAGGCCAGAAATCGACCTTAAACGCTTCTTTTCTCTATCATTAAATCTAAGAAGATGACTTCCGGTTTCCGGAAAACTGTTTGAATTAGCCGAGTTTCCCCATTATATAAAATATATTGATTTTTTTCATTAGTCAGTTATCCATTGTGGCATATTCAAAAAAATAAGAAGCAGGGAAAAAATTAAAAAAACATTAAAAAACGAATTATTGTATAAGTCTTTTTTATGAGATAATTCTTCACGATAGAAAATACACTCTTTCTTCTTTTATGTGTTATGTGCGATGGTAATGGTGAGCGATTTGTATTTTACAGTCACTTTGCAGTGTAGAGATGAAAAATTCCACTTGATATGCACAGTTAATAATTTCATGAAGAAAGAAAAGAAGAGAGCCAAATTGATAAAATGCTGAGAACGATATCACTTTCTAAATAAGTAGAAGGGCATCGATTATAAGAAAAGCACATTTTTGGCCCCATTCCAGTAATTGATTTAAGGTTTGAATAGGTACGTGCAAAAGGACATAAATTGAACTTTTAGTATGACAGAGGATAGTAGCAAAATTCTGGTTCCCATACTCAGCACTTCAATTACGCTACGAAAGAGGTGTTTTTTCCTGCCAGTTCTTTATCGTTATCTCAATCAAGAGAAACATTTTCATTCAATTTTCAATGTGTCCGATATTCCGGCAGCAGTTCACACTTGCACATCTAACTTTTCGTTTAACTTCACATATAGACAAAAGATACTGTCCGTAGAGAAGGGCACACTAGGTTGTCAGCGGACAACAATTTATGACACTACCCATATTCAGTTTTTTGCGTTTGTGGTTTAGTTGCATTCGAATTCTGGATGGAAGAGAGGATAAACGCGTAACGTTTTGAACATATTGTGAGCGTCAAATTTATTCACAAAGTTTTTCAAAACATTATGCTGTAGCTTTTCATAGTTGTAGTTGAACTTAACCTATTTACTACTAGCAGTGATCCTTTCTAGGGTTTTCGATTCGGTTAACTAGCGCTTGGAAACAAACGATGTAAACACAATGGAGCAGCGAGAAAGAGAGGGCTTGCAATTGGCCCTCGTTATCCTAATTGGAATATATGTTCTCCATGGCTTACCAGTGAACCAGGAAAACGCTGAATCTATTTCGGTATCAGTTTGATTATGCTTAACGATGAGACTGTTATCATCATTTTTCATCCCTATTGTGCTGCAACTGCAACGAATAATGCTAACACTTTGTGGTGTGAATATGAACAGTAGCTTATACAAATATCGATTTAGTTTTATTTTTTTCCTCGACCCGGAGCAATCATTATATAATTTAACTCCAGTTTGCCATTCTGAAGTTTAAATCGAGTACATTTTCAGTAGTGAAATGTTTTTCGGGAGTTTTCAAGCTATACGGAAAACTTTTGTTGATAAAAGAAATCCTTCGCAAAAATGTTATATGCTAGATATAACTAAATTGTTCTAAATATGCTAAATCACATTTTAAACCAATTTGTTCAGTCGTCTGCCATCTGATGCAAGCATCATTGTTCGCGCGCAGTTTTCCTCAAAGTCACATACATCTTGAAAGACTGTTTATGTCCAAACGCTTCCGCTCTGGGACAAAGCGAAGAAGAAAAAAAATAACTCCTAGAGTCTCATACATAATGTACTGTCGGAAAAACGCTTTTCGCACCACCAACTGCCGGGCCGTGTTTGCTTCTCCGTTTGTCACTAGAATAGTTCCTTCAAGCGACAGAAGCGCACACAGCTGCTATACTGTGCTGTTTTGCGTGGCTTTTGTTTGCGAAATACATTTACATATATGCAAAGTGCGGTTTTACAACATCCACAGCATTTTAGCATTTGTATGCTACATGGAGGCAAAACAATTGGTTTCTCCGGATGCAACAACTCTCACTCGAATGCAGATTCGTGTGTAGAAGCCCACTAGTGATGTCACTTTCTACACAGTGAACTGTCCGTAGTACGGATATAATGATTGTGTTGCACTGTCAAATTTAAATATTGATCAAATTTGAGGAGAGAGTGTAATGTATGCGCAAGGTCCGTAAAATAATCAAGTTTGTCAACATTGCATAACTGACAGTACAAAGCAGACGATTACTGTACACCATACGTGATGCGAAGAAAGATGATTACTCGGCATTTTGATTGTAAGCAGCTCTCGTTGTGGTATCTGCAAAAATGACGGAACCTTCAACCAGTATTTCACGTCGCGGTTATCTACGAAGGTCTCAAGTGACAAGCAAAGGCAGGGGCTTTAGATTGAAACAGTCGGTTGTCACGCTAGCGCTCAACAAGATCACACACGGGACGTGGAATAGGATTTATGTGCTTACTCGCTAGCAACAGCGGAGAATGTTTCGTGAAGACATCTGTCAGGACTCGGAATTGGTTATTATAATGTTGAACTGGTAATCACCAGCTTTTTTCTTTCATCGCTCTTGCCATCTTGCTTTGAGATTTCAAGCTTCGAACTGCTTTTGCCTTGTTTCTTCATCTGAATTCGACATAGTTTCCATCTAGATTAATGCACTTATTTATTGTAGCGGTCGTTTAACATGTGTTGCCAGTTTTGTAGTGTTGCATGTCAAGACTTTCAAAATAGTTGTTTGCATATAACTTTAACTCTTTATTCGAGTCGAATCGCCTCTCGGAGTCCTAACCGACCAAAAAAAGTCACTCGGGGCTAAATCTAGCGATAAGGGAGGGTAGTGATTTTTCAACTCATCGTTCGTATCGTGAGCAGAATGAGAGGGAGCGTTGTCTTGGTGATAGAGCACTTTTTTCTTCGCCATGTGCGGCCGTTTCGTTTCAGCGCTTGATTTCAACGTTTAAAGGTTATAGTATTTTTATGGCAAGAGTTGAAACGAATTTACAATCAGTGTATTGATTCAAAATAAAGGGTACGAAACAATACCGCAAGTGAGTTTTGTGTGAATTTAAGTATCGTGAAGATATTCTAAGTCAGCGAACTATATTTGCTAAAATTTGAGAAACTTAAAAGCACTAAACTTTTTGACGTAGAACTACGTCTTACGGCAACCTACAGGGGTACAAATTCAAAAACCTAAAACATCAAGAGCGTCACGAAAATTGCCCACATTCAAAAGCTTAAAACTCAGTCAGTTTCTTACAGATTCCCTTAATTCTTACCGTTGCGTTGATAGAATGCGGAAAATTGTGTGAAAATGTGAGAAAAATTATGCCAAAATAGTTGTCTAGATAGCATGTCCAAACTTACTTTTAAATAAACGCAATAGAATGAATGAAGTCACTAATGAGGGGAATCTTCCAAGCAAATTCCAGAATCTCCATGTATTGCCAGCCAAATAGTGAAAATGATATAAAAACATAAAACATTCATTTTTAGCCTTTGCGACAAACTACACTGATGATTTAATCAGTGATGCCCTCGCGGAGTCACAAACAGCCAAAATCATTCTTTATATTGTGCAAACTTCGGCAATTGGTATCCTTCGTACGGTTGCGTATGATCTTGGTAGCATATTTTGTTCACCATTCTGTGTATTGAAGAATTAGCTCAAAATATGAATTTTATATGACGCATAACCAAAGAATTGAGTCGAACCCTCTGTAGTCCAACTTGAAGCCTATCGCTTGTGATCTCAGGCAAACAAATTTATACTTTGTCATCTCACACAAATAAAAGTAGCACGAATTGTTGTGTCCAGATGTCGGTCGTATTTCAACTCTTTATAATTATCGTTATGTAAATTAAGCGTAGTTTGCTTCCAATTCGCCAGTTAAAAATATATTTTCTTTAAAAATATCGATTTATTGTCACAGCAAATACAAAACTGAACCCTTAGAAGGTTTTCCAAATTTTTCAGGCTCTATACAAGTTGACTTTTCATATATTTCGAAACCTATTGGCAACGACAATAAAGCGATATCGCATGTAGGTAGAGTTGTTGTATCGCCTTCAAAAGCTTTGCCTAAAGTGACGTCCGATCTAATAGGTCACGGCAAAAGCAGAGCAAATCCTAAGCACTAACATTCTGCTGACGCAATTTTCTGTCCATCAGACACATAATTTTTACCCAAATATTTAGTATACAGGACAATTGCGTGGTACTACCACTACCACTAACAGCCTGTTCCGTGACGTGATTCGAACATATGAAGCCTGGCTCGATAGACCAGTGTCGTACCTCGAAGCTGCTATAAAAACGAAACGAGCTCATGCGTACATTGTTGAACGCAAATTTGTGCTGGAAACACGGTGAGAATAATTTAGCCCATGTGCTCGTAATGTGTTGCCGAAATATATGATTCGTAGTGGGTACAAAAAACCTACTTCGTTGCGTGCGTCTAATTACCTGTTTATTAACTAATGTAACGCAGCAAGATACATTTATTAATTTGAAAGAGAAACAAGGCGGCTTAGGCCGTACAACCGAATGTTGCCGGACGTTTAAGTGTAGGGAAGTTCAAGTTGGTACAGATAGACAATGCAAATTGTTTCAATTTAACTAAAACTGCGATTTGAATTTTTCAAGAAACTGCGTACTTGAAAAAACTCCAAAAAAAAAATCTAAATAAAAAAATGTTTGATAAAGAAATATAACTGCGAAATCAAAAAATACGGTTACAAAAATTACATTTCCCGCTTAACTAAACACTCAATCATGGATTCTATACCTCCACGTTTCATGTTCAGTCGATATCGTTTGCTTGGCGCGCAATGACTGGCACCGATGAGACAGCACAACAAATGTCTCATTTTTCACTTACGCGTCAGTAAATTTCTCGGTCATCGAAGGAAAAATCTTTACAATGCCTAGATGGAAAACAAGTTTTTCGAGAGGACAAAAAAATTGTCTGTTCATTGTCTGCTCGTATTGAACTGTGTGTGTTGAGCTACGAGATGACAAAGTTAAGTGTAGAGCTGGAAACCACGAAATGGTATCAGACTGCAAAAAAAACTAACTTTTTGCATTCTATTTTCATTTGTTTTAAGTTGTAGAATTTGTCTATTCAACCGAATACGATATCTATTTGGTTTTTATCGATTAGTCCCACTTGCAAATTTATTCTTCATTGTTCCTGTTTAATGGCGAAATTTTTACGATGGATAGCAGCTGCAGTTCATTTAAGACCTTCCTGTTGGTGGCTTAAATGTGGCTTGTTTTTATTCTAGCATCGCTTGATCTATTTGCTGTCATGAAAACATATCAAAATAAATTTTCTACAAACATGGATTTACTTGAGATATATTCAGTCTACAGAACTCGGTTGGATTATAACTATTTTCTTGTGTCCTTTGATTGGTAAGAGGTGAATGAGTGATATTTGTTATGACGCTAGATCATTTCGAGGAAACAGCTCGACTGTTTCGCTTCTCGTCAGTGTCAGTCTTGTTAATCAGTTGCATTTTATGCAAAGCTAGTTGTTGTTCCCGACTAGAAAATATTCAAAAGTTAGATCAAATTCGAGTAAGAGAGTCATACTCTAAATCAAACCGGGGAGCGTAATTAAAATTTACTCGCGTTTATTCTGTGGTAACCCCTATATAACTAAGTTCATAAAGCTTCACTAATAGAGGAACAGGTAAATAATTCAGCTGAGAGTTAATAAATTATCGCCTACTTGTTAACGAAAAGGCACAATACACCCTCGGGTGTTCGGGTTGAAAACTAGTTTATTGCGCTACACGAGTGCACCGAGCATGCACGCAGCGCACCATCTGCTGTTCCGGCTCCATCCATCAAGTTTCACCGCAAATTCGTAACGTGCGGTATGGTCGGTTCCCGGGCGTGGTGTGGCGGCCAACAGGAAGTACTAGAGAGAAATTCACGCGGTGAAGCGTTTCATCGGTTAAATTTATGGCTCACGAAACCATTGTTTGGCGATGACAGCGTACGATACGGAATGTCTAGGTAAAGGCCCGGTTTGGGCATGGATGTGTGAGGAGATCAGATAACTGGCAGCCCAAGGATTGCACAGCTGGCAGCCATGCCGTGTGCGGGAAATCTTCGGTCTGGTTACCGGTTCTGTAACAGTTAATGCAATCGGATAACGTTGTGTGAGACGTGTGAGTTGTCTGCTGAAATGGATATCTACTGTTTATGATAGATGGTGTGTTCATGTTTACCAAGCTTGCAACGAATCAAGCTAAGAGGTAGGTATTTCAGAAGAACTGCACGCATCGGTAAGTTTTGATAATGAAGTAGACTGTTTGTATTTCGCTTTTGTATGGATTGTTTATACTTTGAAATACTGAATGGCAAATTTTATAATGAACCTCTGCCAATATTATATTACTGAGCCCGCAAAATATGTATCACTTCACTAGTAGATTAGGATACAATTACGCATACAAAAGCTGATTGAAAACATGCCATCATTAGTTTTTTAAAATTGAGGTTGTACGTATTAAAGCCACTCGAATAATTAATGACAGCCATGAGTAAAGCCCAAAAGAACAGGCCTTAAAAATTAATAAAATCTCTTTTAACCTCTTATGAATTTTAGTATAATACGAATCGGTGTTCGATGTCAAGGCATTTTATTTTTTTATCTCAATATTGCTTTTTACCCCAGCACTTTTTTTACATTGATTTTGTAGTTGAATTGTGTCGGAAATAGTTTTAATTCCGCATTAGAAGAAAACATTATGAGAACCGGCTACAAAGTAGGGGACTGCAACATGCAAAAACAAGGCCTTGGCAAGTTTCATTTTCAAAAATGTCCCTTAAAAAAAATAAAATTCTCCCGTTCAGAAGTGGCTCCATTTCCAATACCTCAAATTTTGTTTTTGATTTCCGGGTCGAGAAATATACTGAAAATAATTAGCAAAACCATAAAAAGTGTTTATACCACTTGGACACGACCATCATGGATTTGGCTAATTTGGGGGAGTTCTTCATCTGGGTTCACTTTGAAAAAAAATCCCATTTTGGTGACAATCGAAATACCCCCGCTCTGTGAAACCTCCCTCTTTATTGCAAAATAGGGCATTTTTTGTTCAAATTTTTGTTTTGTTAATTTAATTCAATCAATGATTTTTAAGTCTTACTATAATATTAGAAACACGTAAAACCGAATAAAAAGTAATCAAATTATTGTTATATATGTATTTTATTAACTTTTATATTTTTTCATTACATTATTATGAGAAAATTTATTTTTTTTAATTTGATAGTACAAAATAATTTGAAACAAAATAGCGACGAAAATGCAATGAAGAGAGAAAAAAAGAAGGGAAAAGGAAGTGAAAAAACCTATAACTTTTAATTGAAAACACTGCAGAAAAAATGGAAAAATATATATTCAGATTCCTTGATTGGTTAAAAGTCCTAAAAGTCGTACAAAAAGATGATTTGCACAGTTTGCGTGTATTCAACATTTCTGCAAGGTTTAAAAGTCATTGATTGGATTAATTTTCCCAATTGATTTAAATCCGTAATCGTTGTGTCCAAGTGGTATGGACGCTTCGTATGGAACGACTTATAGTGTAAATTTTCTTTAACATTCAAAGTGCTTCAATTGTGTTCAAAATCGCAGGAATTGACCAGTTCAGAAATAGGCAGCTAGCAATCAATACTGATAAGTTGGCTGCTGACTAAATGAATGAAAATATTAACTGATCAATGCACTTTCATTAATCCGGTCATTTGAACACATCAGTGAATCACTAACAATGGAAAGGATATTAAATTTGTTCAAAACATTTTGAATTCAACTAGGGTGTGGGACTAGTTCGTCAGAGGTTTTCATCGTCATAATTTTTGCTTCATTCTAATGAGAAATATATGACGAAGAAAACCCCTGCCGAAGTAGTCCCACACCCTATTATTCTAACTTTTTATTGTTACGTATTCGGTTCTACGTTGCTGGCACCAGCAGCGTCAGCTAATTCTGTGGCAAAAAATATCGCTAATAGGCTATCGCACCAGAAACTTTTTAGCCTGTTTTTTGACAGGTAGTGGTTCTAATGCTGCTTTCTCGTGCGTAGAAATGCTGCTCAATTTATAATTTTTCTTAGTGTATTAGCACCTCACACAAAACGTTTAAATTTCAAACTTCCTTTTGAATTTGTCCCCTGAAGATGATATCGTGTTGCATGCAGTTGAACACGAAGAAGTTGAGATATTTTCGCTACCTACTTGCAAAATTTATCACGGCAAACAATAGTCACGTCATCAAGATGAATGAGGTTATTTTTAATCGGTTTGACAAGGTACCATGGAACGGGGTGAAATTGATCAATTTTTATAGCAATTTTCATATAACTAGCTTCATGTACATTTTTTCCGAAATAGTGTAATTTTTAAACGAGTACTGGTATGTGCTCCAGTAAACTTCTATGGCTATTGGTGGAATTTCCACCGCCTACTTCATGAAATAAATTCGATATTTAATGATAACCATTGAAATCCAAACATTCTTTTGGCAATGTGCTTTTTCTCGATATGCTAAAGATAAATGATGATTTCTGTACTAAAAAATATCATTTACAGCAAGTTTGGAAACGAAAATAACGATATTTCAGGTTAAAATTTGTTTATTTTGGTTCACGACCTGTTTGTTGCTAAATTTGCTCTTATTTGATCGACGTTAGACCGATTTTTATTCGGTTTGTTGCAAAAGCTTAAAAACTGGCACTGAAATTAAAATCCTTGTGGTTTCCTGCGATTTTATCAGCATTTCTTCAATAGTATGGAATGATCATTGTTGGAAACTACATTTTTTGAGCTTTTATCAAACTTTACTCACTTCTCCAAATTTAACGTAATTAACCCTCAACTAAGATTACTTTGAGTAAATTCAATCCATATTGCTATAGTGGGTTTGTTATTCGGAAACTTGTTTGATCAAATTTGATTGAGTTTTGACTGAGTTAGAAGCATTTTTCGAAAATACGAAAAATTGCACCGGGCATGCAAGGGTTAACTTTGTGAATCATGGTATGTGAATCATGCAAAAGTTACGTTTAAGGACACGTTAACATTGCCTAGTGTTGTAAGAGCAATATCTTTTGATTATCAATGATTATCAATTTCACCCCGCTGATCAATTTCACCCCATTCCACAGTACTTGGGACTTATTTTCAAAGAGCACATTGAAAGAATCAAGAAAAGTCTATTAATTATATGAGATGTTTCGACGTTGGACTAACGTCCATCTCGAAGTTCTGGCATCTGAATTTAAAAATCTAGTAAGGCCGTTACAAATTTTATTTTCACCCCCCCTTCAAAAATCTTGATAATTGGAAGGGGAAGAAAAAAAAAAGCTCAAACCGTTTTGTTCATTTTATTGGTTTCCGACAGCATAAATGATTTATTTAGCAACAAACAAGTCCAGTGACAGCGAGAGTGTCGTTAAGAGGCAAGCGAAATAAATAATAATTATAATTTAGTGTTATTTTTCAACATTTATTTGAGTGCAAGTTACAAACGTCATAACTTGCACACAAACTTTGATCAAAGATATTTCTTTTTTTTTCACTCCCTTTGCTAATTTTGATAACCTTGGACATAAAAAGAATTCGAAATTTGTATCAGCCTAATTCAACCAGAGAAAACCAAGGAAAAGTAGTCAGGTTTTGAGTGCTTATATATCAGTCATTTCTTTTCAGAATATCGAGGTTTCAATGCCTCTCTTCCCAAGCACAGCCGATACTAACGGCTACTACCAATCTGACTTTGTAAACGATTTGTTAGTGTTTATTTACTTTCCTTACCGTTCTTTATTCTTCTGAACTCCCCCCTCTTTTCAAATAACTGACGAAACCTTGGTGCCATTCGAACATTTCACCCCATCATTTTCATTCCAAAATTGTACCGGTATCATACGCACGCCATCGAATTGATTTTCTCATTCGTGCGTTGGCCGGCAAAGCGAACAGTTCTTTCCGAAGAAACATAAAGCTGGTGGTGGCGAATATTGGTCGCTTTTAAAAGCGCATGCCATTGAATTGAATTTGTCATTTGTTTATTGACCGGCAAAGCGGACGGTTCTTTCTGGTGCAGCAGGAAGCGGTTGGTGGCAAATATTAGTCGCTTATAAAAGCGCACGCCGTCGAATTAAATTTCTTTCTCGTTCGTATGTATGGATTGCTATAGTGGGTGTTAATCGTAGATTTTGTATTTTCTCGTAACTAAACTAAACGGACACGGTTGAATAATTCGACTGTACAGCAGCGATTTAAACTTCTTCAGCCAATCTTCATTCATCAAGGAAAAAATACTGCCGATGAATGATCAACACTTATTTGCTAGAAATTTCATTTAGATCAAAACAGGTTCTTTTAAGTACCGTAAATTATCGGTAAAGGGAGTATCATAAATAATCGGTAAAGTTTTCTCAATTTGTTTCTCAGTGCGTGGTTTTGTTTTAGTTTCTCGCACACAGAGAAAAAATACAAACTTGTCTCCATCGTGAAAAATAATAAAACATTTAGAAATGCTCTAAAGTAGGGGTGGGCGAAACGGCTCTTTTGCAAGAGCGGCTCTGAACCGCTCACTCACCGTTCCGAACCGACTCATATGAACGGCTCATGGTTCACAATGATTCACGAGCGTTGATAGTACGTGTTTTCTCGGTAAACTTCGGGTTCGCGCGAACCCATATGTTCTGGTGCGCTCAAAGAACCGTGGCTCTTTTTCGTGAGCCGTTCGTTCTTTCGCTCTTTTCTAAGAACCGGTTCATTTGAACGGCTCGTGAGCCGTTCGCCCATCCCTACTCTAAAGCATAATTAAAGTAGTAATTTATTTTCCTGTCACTCGCTAAAACCTTGATAACAGCTACGCAAAAAAGCGTGTAATACAGTTCTTGCTTTTTTAAGTTTTTGAAATAAACGTAATTTCTTAAAATAAATAAAGTTATATGCTGGGCTGGAGCCAACCTAGTATGAGTTTGATCGGTTTAATGTCAAACAATTTCCAATCTTAGAATTTCTGCTTGAATCGTTTTGGTCTCCAACTTCAGATAGTCTGATTGAGTTTGCTTTTTGCTAAGATAGAAAAATTTTACCCAATTCGCTAAATTAAATGATTGTCTTGGTAGTGCAGCTACGAAGAAAATTTTTTCTGAAGTGACATTTGTTTTTATGTTCCATAAAAACAAATAGTAGATATTTCCGTCTACTATTTGTTTTTATGGAACATATAAATACCCTAGGCCAACGTCATGCAGTTGTATCTTGGATACCACCCTCCCACTTTTTTTTATATCCTCTTGTCAAAAAAAATTGTAAACTTTGTTCGAAAAATAAATTTTTGATTCACAAATAAATCGTTAGACCAGTAATTCATTATGCTGGTGCTGGTCAAATTGTCGAATGCTTCGAAAGGTTAGGATTAAAATTATGAAAATGATTTTGAAGCATCCTCTTTGGTTACTTTGGTTATTCTACTGTAGAATTACATACACTTACTGGTCTAGTGATCCAGAAGTTATGTTCAATAAAATTATTGCCAAAATTCGATAAAAATTATTGCAATCCTCAATTGCTACGAAAAACTATCAATAATTTAGCAATCGAAGTTAGTTGCAAAATTATTTACATTTTTTACCAAGTAGGTAAATTTAAATTTCTATGCATGATAAAGATTAATTGCGAATGCAAACAAATCTTAGCAATTCCTATTTCTTTATATATATTATATTTTGCACGAATCTTGAGCCAATTTGAGTTGAGAATGCGCCGAAACGCTGCAGTTTCTAGTAACATTTAAGGTGTTAATATAAGTAACATTAAAAGTATCAATATGGATGTCCTTAAAGACTACTGGAGACTCTCCAGTGAAGAGACGCAATAGTAGGGTGTCCCAAAAAAATCGATGTTGAAAAAGTCGCAGTGCTCAGCCCTTAATTGAAAGATAAGGTTATTTATAGCATTTTTGTAGAACATTTTTACTTTCTAAAAAACAGTTTTCAGGTTGCCCAAACGTGATTTATGAAAAATGACTTTTTCAAGCAACAAAAGCACCCTTTTGCACTTTTTTCGAATCAGTTCGATTCCTACATTTTTCCATATATTTTTTTTATTTTTGTAGGGTTGTTTTTGAATATTTTGCATGGTTTGGTTCAGCATTGCATTCAGTTATTTGACTCACAGAGCCCATTGAACATCACAAAAAAGTGAATTTTTATCATAACTTTTAGATAAAACCCTTTTTCTAAATCTTTTTTCATGTAAATTTTCGTCGTAAATTCCGCTTCGCAATGAAAATTTCAGTTCTTGATCAACAAAATTTTTTATTTGTGTTTTGAAGGGTTTTTCTAAAAATTATTAGGAAAATTTATTTTTCTGTGATGTTTAATGGGCTTTGGGAGTCAACAAACTAAATGCAATGCTGAACTGAAATATGCTAAATATTCAAAATAACCCCACAAAAATAAAAAAAAAATGGAAAAATGTAGGAATCGAACAGAATTAAAAAAGTGCAAAAGAGTGGGTTTATAGTTTTAAAAAGTCATTTTTCATAAATCACGTTTGGGCAACCTGAAAACAATTTTTTAGATGTCGAAATGTTCTACAAAAATGCTATAAATGACATTATCTTTCAATTTAGGGCTGAGCACCTTGACATTTTCAACATCGTTTTTTTTGGGACACCCTACGCAACAGGTGTCCCAATAATGAAATTATTAATAATCGCGTTTTAATGTTTGAATTGGGATGACCATGTTTTGAAGTTTTCATTACCATTATAACCCTTGTGTGCCTATTTTCAGTGTGATAAATAATAATAAAATAGCCTTATTAGATTTTATCAAGGGAAAACGGGACAAATTGGTCCAAAAACGGGAAAAAATGGTCCAAAAACGGGACACATGGGAAGATTATTGCACAGTGCAACCGAAATTTACTTTTTCTTCTGCCTTGGCTTCTACACGGTGACAAAAAAGTCCGGTCACACTTTTTTGGGGTCGCCTGTAGCCTACACGTTGCATCTCTCTGGTGCCATCTATATGTCAAATAAAAGGGTTAACTTTGCTGCCCAAAGTGGCAGAGTTTCGTTTCTGTGCAGTTTGTTTACATTGAGTTGTGAGCCATGGCAGAGTAAAGAGCAGCTGTTATCGCTGAATATGTGAAAGGGTACAAACCCGGACACATATCCAAACACCTAAAACCGCTCGGAATCAACTGGAAATTCGTGTACCGGACCATAAATCGGTACCTAGAGACCGGAGGCACCGAGGACAGGGTCTGTGAGAACTCCAAGGCTGAAAAAGATTATACGAGACCGGATTCGCTGGAATCCCGCCCAATCTGCACGGAAGCTGGCCAGGAATCTTAAAATAAACCGAGAATCAATCCTCCTGCTTCTGCGCAAGGACTTAAAACTTACACCGTACAAAAACCAGGTGGTTCATGGGGTTACCAAAGCTACAAAGAACAAGAGGTACCAACGGTCGCGGGAGTTGCTCGGTTGGCGCGCAGATGACGAGATTATTTTTTCGGACGAGAAGCTGTTCGTTTTGGAGCAAACAGTCAATCGCCAAAATGATCGAGTTTGGAGTGTGAGCCTCCAGCAAGCTCCTGCGGACAAGCTGAACGTTTCCCGGTTCCAAAATAAGACGACAGTGATGGTTTGGGGAGCCATTTGCAAGAGAGCTGCCTCTCATTTTTATCGATAAAGGGGTCAAAATCAACGCAGCGTACTACCTGGACACGGTTTTTAATTAAAATGTTCTGCCTCAAGCTGAACTATTGTTTGAAGACGATTACTACTGCTTCCAGTAAGATGGCGCCCCATCCCACACCGCAAAGGTTGTTCAGGCGTCGTGTGAGGAAAACTTGACCGATTTCCGGATCTGAATCCACTGGATTATTTCGTGTGGGGATACATGATGTCGAAGCTGCACGACAATAAAATAACAAATTTGGAGCAATTCAAGCGAGTTATCACGAAAATCTGGGACGAGATGCCGATGGAGCACGTGCGCGCCACTTGCGACGACTTTCCGAGACGTCTGAAGCAGGTTCGATCAGAGAAAGGTGGTGTAATTCCGAGATATCGTCTGTGAAGTATCTTTATGAGTTACTGAATAAAGCTATGAAGGCCAGATTCAGATTTTCTTCTTATTCTTTGAAATATTGAGATTTTCCTGTGTGACCGGACTTTTTTGTCACCCTGTATATATGATCTTTTATGTATTTTGACGCAAAAACAAATCCCCCCTAGTTTGAACACATTTCACCTTAAGGAGCAACAGTGGCGCCATTTAGAATTTTTGAGAAATCGGAAATTTTCGTTGTTTTTTCGACGCCATTTTGTTTTAAAGTAAAAAATTAAAATTCTATTAGCATTTTCATACCCATCTTAAAAAAATAGATCTTAAATCGAACAAAAATTGAGCTCAATACGGTTTTGGCAAGGTTTTAGTATATTTCACAGAGCGAAATATTATCAAGTATGTATGAGCATTAATGGTAATGCGCTAATATCTAAAAGTGGTAGTCAATTTATGTCTTATATCGAGTGAAAAAGTCTCAGGAATCGATTGCTAGGTGTCTGATCCACATAAAATGTCAGCAATATGTCAATTTTGCCCCGATTCCCCTACAATACTGAAATAGGTTTATCTTCACTTTAGATTAACTAATTTGAAATCCGTTAAATATAATATCAAGAGTGTAAGAGATACTCAAAGATACTATAACATTTTGTCTTCACATGATCCTCCCCTGTTTTTGCGGGAAGGGGGTTGCATTTTGAAATTATTTTTGTAACATATATCAATATTCTACAAGCATTACAACGCGCGCGTCCCTTGGTTGGAAATGACCGCTCGTTTTACCGGACAGTAGTCCAATACGTGTTCACTGGAGTGCCATGTAAATCGATTTCAATCGCTATGAAACACGACATTCCGAGGTCCGATTGAGCTGAAATTTCACATAGGGACTCCTTTTGAAAAGACAACATTTTTGAGTACTATCGCTAAACGAAATTTGAAGATCAATTGTTTCTCATGCATTCCATTGGGATCCTAATTCAGACATTGTCACAAACCCGTACTATTCATGTGTAAAAAATGTAATATTTATGTATACTCTAAATGTTTTGAAGCTTTTGTACCATATAGAGAATGAGTTTCAATAAAATCATATTTTCCTGGATTTTTCACATTAATTTTTCTTCATCGCACATTGGTCCACTGGTCGGTAAAACGAACAGTGAAAAACTCGGTTGTGGAAAGTCGGTAAAAATTTTCTTCGTCATTTTTTCCTTGATTAGAACCATACAAACCTGGTGAGTGAAAATCGCGAAAAATCTGGTTCGGTCTATGATGGGTTAATCATGTCAGAGTATTTCATCCGTTTACTCCTATGTATATTGCAAATTAAAAATTAACAACTGCTTCAATAACTGTAGTGGAATGCACTTCCTCTTGGACCGGACTTACTTTCAGATTACTCTTTAGGTTTTCATCGGGCATTATTTTTTTACTGGAGAAGTCTTCTGTTCTGATGTTCTGATAAGTACCGTTCTCACAATACCGTAATATCCTAGAGAACAATGCGTATGTTTGTAGTTACTCTGAACCACAAACCTTGATAATGAGCGATTAAGGCAGCTTGGTATCTCCACTAAGTAGGACTGAAACTTGGGTAAGTTGTGCACTTTGGGGAATAAGGAAAGGACACCGGACGGATCGGCACATGCGGGAACTAGGTTTCATATACATATTTATATGCATTTAGAAGCCAATATACAGTAATGGTATAGAAAAAGGCAAAGCACAGCAATCCTTAGCGGAAAAAAGAAAGCCGTGGCCTGATGAGCGTACGTTACCTCAATGTGATCACAGGTACAGACCCCCAGCTGCCGGTGTTCGGCGTCACAGCAGTAGTACTCGGTGTCCCACTTGCACACATAAGTAGTCCCGTGTTCGCCATTTGGGAGGTGCGGATGTGGATGCTGACCGAACGCGAACGCTTCGTCATGCGCTGGATGCTGCTGGTGTTGGTGGTTTATTGTCGTGGTGTTGTTACTATAAAAGTGTTCCTCGTAAGAGTCCAGTTTACGCCCTCGGTAAACGCTGCACTTTCGCTCCAGAGCTCCGGGGGTGGGTGTCAATGGTTGTCCTTCATCGTCCGCCGTCCCGGTTGTCGTTGGTGTTGTCGCCGTTGGGTGCAGCTGCAGCTGGAGCTTGCCCGGTGGGGTGGCCTGCGGTGTGGCCGGTGTAATTATGATCGGATCGTTGATAGGAATTTGTAGGTGAAGGGGCTGTGAGAATGTGTTGGGATTTTGGCTGGCGAGATGTGTGGACTGCTGATGTTCGCCAAAGCGGAGGGTAGGCGTTTGTGGTGGTGTTTGATCTTGTGCTTGTGAAACCAGTGGCAATGTGGCGGTTGCAGACTTTGTTAACTGATGACGTCTTACCAGTTTGTCGTACTCGCGGAATCCGGTCGGCTTGGGTAACGGCGGTTGGGGAACGCCGGCTGCCGCCGCATGAGGGGGTCCGTGTTGGGCAAAGCATGGTCCGGAATGGCCCGGATGATGATGGTGATGGTGGTGGTGGTGGTGATGATGAGGCGTATGGGGAAGATGAGCTCCATGAGATGATGAGGACTGTTCGCTAATAGGTACCAGAGATCTGTGGTGTTGGTCATAGCCGGGAACGGTTGTATAGCCGGCACTCAGCTTCCGGTGGTGCTGATGGGGCGCCCTCAGGTATGAAGCAGGTAACTGGTGGAAGGGTTTGCTCTTGGTCGGTGTGGTCACTGCTTTCGCAGCTAGCTTCTCCCGGAGTATCTGCTGATTGGTGGCTTTGTTTTTGGTATTCTGAGCGGCTTGCTTCTTGCGGGCCTGGCGGGATGCCAGTGAGGCACCTCCGGCCGCCGCATACATCGTGTGGATTTTGCGGGTCTCGATTCACAGTTGTACGGTAGGAGTAGGAGACTAGTGACACAACCCGTTGGCTTGTCGTGTCCTACTACTTACTACTGGCTGGCAACGGATTCGATTTCAGTATTACGATTCTTCTGGCACACCAAGTTTGAATATTGCTAGTCAATTAAGTCACATGTACGCGAAGAAAACGACAGTCAGGAATAGAGGGATCGTGGATTTCACGAGGGTTTCCACTCACATGCGCACATATAAGTAGAACATTTTACTTCATTGCACCTAAACAGCTTGTAGACAGTTATCAAAAAATGGGGTTTCGCACAGTGCACCTAGATTAGATTATCATTATTACAACTATAAATTCTCCTAGCAGTTGGTATGTAGGTTTAAAACTAAGATTCCTCTTTTCGTGTGGGTTTTGTTGCAGTACTTGATAGAAGTGTGTGTAGTGTCGATGTGTCAGATTTTTGGGGTGAGGGTTCTTCTAAATAGTATAGTTGTTACAGACAGTTAAAGCTCGCTAGAAAATCATTATCTTCAAGCGCAAAACGCCAAGTTCGATCTAACATTGATGTAGCTTAATGAAATTTACTTCAATATTTGTCCTTCCTGTGAGCTTACTCAGCTGTTACGGTTTCCTTTTTTGTATAAAATTTTTAAAAAGCTGCTTTCTCATCCGTTTCCAACATTTATCTGGTAACTCCTATTTACCTCGTGTAAAACAAATATAAAATCTACTCGTCTTAAATAGCTTTTTGGTTGTTCTTGTCACGAAACTTTGAATTGTAGCTTAAACCCTAAACTTAGCTTACAACAAATACAACAATATTTAAACAGCTTTTGCTGACTTTTAACAGCGTGTAAGTGTGTGTGTGAAAATTGTTCGCTTGAATGCCAATCAGCTAGTAATATCTTGACTCGTTGACTAGGTTCGGGTTAAAAAGTATACATTCAAAAATATTATTTATTTTTTTATTTTTTCGTATGAATTCTACTGCTTGCAAAAGACCGAGCAATAACTCAAATCCAGTTAACTATCCCGTAAAATTCCTCAACTTATTGGTATACCGGCTAGGTAATCCCTTGCAAAAGGGGAAAAAAATTTACACTCGATAACAATGATATTCGTAGGAGCAAAATGGCACCGATCGAATTCCAAACAGCTGCAACACTGGTTAATCCGTCGATTTTTTTTAACGAAATCCTATCTGATTTCCTAAATCGTCGTATGGTTTTCACTCTGTGTAACCACCAACTATATATAAATCTAGGAAAAAAATATCAGCTGTGCTGCACCTTTGTCGCTCTATTTGCGGACCAGTTATCGTGTGTCTTTACCGCGGAACTCATTTCCTGACTCGAAAAAAATCGATATCTCGTTAATACCTGCGCTCAGCCAGCAACTGGTTAGCCTCTAACTTATTCATAAGTATTGTCTGATCATTATTTTTACTTCGATTCTTTGTTCAACCGGACGAAAGAGGGAATGAGTCTTGCAACGGTTTAATTTAGGCTTTAAAATATTGCAAAGTTATTATATCGATAACCAATTGGGGCCGATGTATAAAAAGTAGTTAACTTGTTCGGACGACAACAACACAAACTTTCGTTCTTTCCAAGTAAGACACTTATGGGTGCTGTTTCAAGCTGACCCAACACGATAAGTTGGACTTTGACACCTTCTGCGTGTGTCTAATAAAATTCTCACAAAAAGGTAACCCGGTGTAGAAAAATAGGAAAAACTTTTACCCTAAGCTCTGTAAGCGTATTTGTTTCCTAACGGTTTTATTTTACTTGTATTGTGGATTTGTGTCACTGATTGTTCTACCTCAATATAAGTTACTAGCATTCTAGAACCGTAACTGTCTGTGCGCCTGCCGAAGGTCTTACATTCTCTTGAGGGGTCACTCTGCACTGTCGATTACGTTCCCATCTTTGATTTTGCGATAGCCGCTGGTGCTAGAAGGAAAATGTTCTTTCACACAGGAGCTCATGTTGCGTGGGATGCCAAGGGGGTTCGTCAAGGAAGAATGGAACGCTGTCGTTTCCCCGCCGGTGTCGGTGGCATTGTTTAGCATCCGGTCGAAACTGGCTAGCCGTGTATCACCAGAGCAGCGGTACGGGTTGTGATTGACAGAATCGGTCGTATCGCTGTAATAAAACAGGGTAGAAATAGTAATAGAAGTTTGCGTGTGTGTGTCTCTATAGCTGGTTTGGCCGGTGTGTACATACGGTGCGTTCTATGAATTGACTTCAAACCTTTCCGTAGATTTTTTATGTAGAGCTAATTGGCGCATGTTTTTTTTCGGCGTTGGATATTTTGTACCAACATTTCGTAACAAACTTTTCCAATACCCAATGTAACGTAATTTGTATATAACGGAAACGGAAACGTTAATTTATGATTGAGACAGACTTTTTGCGGTCATTACACGTTATTATCGATATCAGCAAGTCAAAAATATTTAATTCTGATGAAAGGACTTTCGGTGTTACGATAAACAGAACAAATTTTGAGATGGTGAGTTTTTGACAACCAATCCAATAATTCAATATTCCAACAGAACCTGGATATCCGCTTATGAAATATGCGCACAATTAGGTATATTATTTAAAGCTTCTGTAAAAAAAAGAAGTATGAAAGGAAATTGATTGATTAACATTTAATCAAGCAAATTATGAAAATAAATGAGTTACGTGAATATATAATTATCAAATCCATTTAACAGCTTACGAACTATGTTTAAGTTGTCTAATATCAACACTTGAGATAATGGTTTGACAGAAATCTTGTTTCTTATAAAGTTAATGGGATCACTTATACAGTTTTTTACGGTTGATATTTGAATATAGAGCAGAACTTTTTTTGATGGACCACTTGCTTCAGTGGACCACCCTTACGAAAAACTGTTTTTATAAAAATTCGAATTTACAAATGTTACTAGTGATTCTGATACAGATTAGCTGAATAAGATGTTTACCGATGGAAGTTCTCTGGAAAGCCCACGAGTTTTATCGAAAAATCAAGTTGATAAGGTAAGTTAAATGAAATTCAACAGTGCCTTTTAAATATTCATTAATCATAATATATTTGAACTCTTAGACATCTCAGATCCAGCATTCGGGAACCAATATACCGCCAATCGAAAAATTTGTACCGAGTAATATCGACGAAATAGGAGTTCATTCCAAAAATCAGTCAGAATTAGGGTAACCGCTTCTATATCCATCTCAGTACCTATATTCATCTCATCACGCCTTTTTGATCAATTTATCGTCAAATTTTACCATATTTTCAACGTAAAACTTTCAGCCATTTGAGAAAATTGAAAAGCAAATAGGTTTACTTTCAAAAATTTGTAGAAATTTAACGGTAAATGGGACAAATGAGAGAAATAAGATGAATATTGGTGCGCCAAGCTGTTGAGATGAATAATGAAGCAATTACCCTATATAAACGACGTTGGTTGATGTAGATGAATAATCAAGAAGTGACCAACTATCCAACAGTACTAACAAATCCTACAAATCTTCTCGCAATTAGCCCGCCATTGCTAAAAGAGTGAAAATTTTCAAAATTCCCTACATTTATTTTATTCAGCAAAACTAAAATCGTTTTGCTAGGTACCGTGGAATGGGGTGAAATTGATCAGTGGGGTGAAATTAATCACCTGAAAATTCGTGATAAATAATACTAACCAAAAGATATTGCTCTTACAACACTTAGCAATGTTAACGTGTCCTTAAACGCAACTTTTGCATGATTCACATACCTGTCAAAGTTAACTCTTGCATGCCCGGTGCATTTTTTCATATTTTCGAAAAATTCTTCTAACTCAGTCAAAACTCAATCAAATTTGATCAAACAAGTTTCCAAATAACAAAAAAAAAAGCATTGAATTTACTTAAAGTGATCTTAGTTTAGGGTTAATTACGTTAAATTTGGAGAAGTGAGTAAAGTTTGACAAAAGCTCAAAAAGTGTAATTTTGAACAATGATCATTCCATACCATTAAAGAAATACTAATGAATTCGCAGGAAACCACAAAGATTTTAATTTCAGAGCTAGTTTTTTAACTTTTGCAACAAACCGAATTGAAATCGGTCTAACGACGATCAAATAAGCGCAAATTTAGCAACAAGCAGCTCGTGAACCAAAATAAACAAATTTTTACCTGAAATATCGTTACTTTCGTTTCCAAACTAGCTGTAAATGATATTTCGCAGTACAGAAATTATTTATCATTTTTCTTGAGCATATCGAAAAATAAGCACATTGCCAAAAGAATGTATGGATTTCAATGGTGATCAATTTCACCCCAATTTACCTCATAGTACCATATAGAATTATCGATCTTATTTCATGAAGTAGACGATAGAAATTTCACCAATAGCTATAGAGGTTTACTGGATTACATACCAGTATTTGTTTTAAAATTATACTATTACGGGAAAAATGTACATGAAGCTAGTTAATTGGAAATTGTTGAAAAAATTAATCAATTTCACCCCATTCCATGGTATATGCAGCTAGGTAATTCCAGCCCGTAGCTCTTTGGAGCCTTTACTCTGTGTGTAATTTTGTAAAATTCTACAAAATTAGAGAAAAACGTGCTATTTTGTGGAGATATCAAAGGAAATTCAATATGGACTCTTTTGGTCTAAAATATTTAGTACAATATTTAAAATTGATTCAAGGGTTATTAAATTTTCAAATATCAATTTTTCAATTTATCACAATAGATCAAATGTCTCTGGTCGCAGAAATGAGTCCAAACAAAGAAAAAAAAAAAAACACTGAAGGTATCATTGTTCAAAAACGATTTGTTCCTATTCCTCGTCATTTCTCCATACATATAAAATTCCACGTCAATGAACGAATTGTTTTTCAAACTGTTTTTGCCTTTCTCCTAGAAAGGTATAGCAATCACTTGCAAAACCGAAAGGTTAAAAGTGCTCCAAAAGGCCGAATGACATATATCACTCGACTCAATTCGACGAGCTGAGCATTTTCTGTATGTATGTGTGTGTATGTGTGTGTGTATGTGCAGATTTTTCTTCTCACTCACTTTTCTCAGAGATGGCTGGACCGATTTTCATGAAATTAATTGCAAATGAAAGGTCTTGTTGTCCCATTATCATAAAATCAGTGTCAAATGGATGGTCTACTTGCCCCATAAGACCCTATTGACTTGTTTTGCAATCGGACTCTTAGATTGCCTGTTATGTTTAAAAATGTAAAATTCAGCTATGAAAAGTAACATATTCCGAAGACTACTTGGACTCACTCACTTTTCTCAGAGATGGCTGACCCGATTTCCACAAAATTAGTGTCAATTAATAAGTCTAGCTACCTCATAACACCCTATTGAATTTTACTGTAATCGAACTGTAACTTCGTCTGTAATGTACCGAAATGTGAAAATAACGAAACTTCATTATCCAAGAAACTACACAACCAATTTTATCAATATTATTATCAGATGAGTGGGCTAGTTAAGGGTTAACTGATGAATTATGATTAAACACGTGGTTTCAAAGTTTGTCTGCCCTATACGTTCTAATTTCATTTGATTATAATCGAACTTAAGCAACCGTTATGTATTAAATTGTTAATAAAACAACGAAAGTCTATTATCTCAAAGATTACATGACTTATTTGAACATAACTAGTGTCATACGAACGAGTCATCTCTCAAACTTACAAATAACAAACTTCATAACAATTTGATATGTGGCTCAAAAGTTATGGAAAAGAAATTCAAAGACTATTTAAAACTATACTTGCTTTGATCGATGTATGTGGCCTTAACATAATTTAAATGTGGTATCGTACTATTTGAACGTTCCAAATTCATTGATTCCTTGCGATGTGTTTATAGTCTGCAAATGCACGACGAATCGGCCATAGGATATGATCAAAGTCAAATAACAAATCGTTTAAAATGATTGGTTTTATCGAAATGACAACATCCTCGACTTTTGGCTTCTGTACATCGCCTTAATTCTGAATATATTTATAATGGGTGGTATTCGGCCATTTTCAGCAGATTTTCTGGCATCAATCTCGGAAATACCCATATTGGGAGTTATTTAGTTATTTTGGTTGTTTTCCAGAAACTAAAAGTGGTCGTCTTTAAATTCAAAAAGGTGTCCAGGGTCAATGTTTGGTTTCTATGCATCATCTCGATTACGGAGATATCCATATTGAGATGTGCAGAAATTCGTGCAGAAACATGTGCTTCCAGAAGAGGGGAGGCGTCGAACCATTATGGACATATTTTTTACCACTAAAAACATTCCCCTACCAAATTTGGTTCCATTTGTATGGAACCCCTCCCTTTCAGAAAAGGGAAGGGTGTCCAACTATTAGGGACATGTTAGTTACCCCTTAAAACAGCCACATGCCAAATTCGGTTTCATTTGCTTGGCTTGTTCTTGAGTTGTGCAAAAATTTATGTTTCATTTGTATGGGACCCCTCCCTTTTAGAAGAGGGAGGGGTCCCAAACTATCATACGAACCTTTATCGACACCAAAAACCCCTACATACAAATTTTCACGTCGATCGGTTCGCTAGTTTTCGAGCCTATATGGATCAGACAGACAGACAGACAGACCGGACTGCATTTTTATATGTATAGATTACAACATCTATGTTTTAGAACCTCAAGAGTGAATATACATTTATTGGATTGAAGCGGTCATGTAAATCTATTTTTACAAATAAAAGAGTGAATGAGAAAGGCTGGGTCTGACCGCTAGGTGGATTAATTTAGGTTTTGAAGAGAAAAAAGCGTAAAGTCGTATACTTGTGTAGCTGTTATTGCATGAAGAAGCCCCCTATATCATATGGTCAGGAGAATCAAAAAAGTGTTTTTTTTTGTCTCTAGTGCTTAACCAATTGCTAAAGGTTGGCTGGCTTGGAGCTGTCTCTTTTTTCTATTCATGGCACACCACAGAAAGCTTCAAAATCAGTTGCTTGGCAAGTAGCAGGAAAGTAGACTTGTGTGTGGTAGGCAGCAGCTGGTCTGGATGGGTTTATTTTTTTTCCTCGAGAGATGTCTCAATTTGTGGCGTTTGCAGGTGAAGCCAATTGGTATTCTTGCTGGGTGGTTGTATGAAATTTTGATTGGAAACTGGCCCATTTGGGATCACTAAAGCGATCTGAGGATGCTGTACTTTAAAATGATATGTTTTCGTTGTAACAAAAAAAAGGTGCGATTTGTTGTTGAACTTAGCCACTGAAGTTACAGAGTAACATTTTTTATTTGTTGGTAGGTAGATAGTAGAAAAATTATTTCATTAAATCTAATTGGATTTTTAAATATTCACAGATGACCATGCGTCTCCATGTGATTACTTATGATGGTGGCGCTTTGTATGCATTAATATTTCAAACTGCAATGTTGCGTAACTAACACTGAATGTGAAATTCATGATTTTCTGATCACTCAAAATAGGAACTACGAATTGTATTTGCAGTGTATATCCCGGTGCCAATTTGATATATTTATTCCTCACTCCCAGCGTATCGCATTCCTCCAGACGTCGCATACAATATCTCTCCTACTGCCTGCCGATAATAGATTTTACTTTTACTAAACTTTTTCGGCACAACCTACCCCGTTAACTTTCGCGCTCGGTTCCGTTTGCTGCAACCGGCAGCGCATTCCGCAACCGGTTACTTTCGATCGGAGCAACTTTTTTTTTTCGTCGGTCTCCCTTTTCGAACTTTCAAGGAAGTTCCAAACAGTCAAGCACGACAAAACTGCGGATGTCACCGGCAGCACGAGTTGGTAGTGATATACATAATGGCGCATAGTTTGCTCGGTGTACATATAAATTGTTCCAGTCCTCTGACGGAATATAGTCTTGCCAGGAAAGAAGCTTACCAGCAAAAATGATGACGAAAATTGAAGCGGAGTAAACAGCGACATCCGACTTTTGGGGTACAGTCCTAGCATACGACAGTCAGTGTGCAGTGCGAAGTAGCACCGTGAAGGTAAAATGAAATACGTATTTCAATATCGATTTTTCACCCGACCAAAATGTAGAATACTGTGGCGCGCCTGGCGATGACTTATGAATTCGGCACCGGATTGACGGAGGGCGGAAACAGCGAACGCCAACTCGACACACACACAGTGCAGTCAGGTGTGCTGTGCCATGTGCAAACCATACCGGGCGACTTTCCACGCGATGGAGCGAGTTTTATGAATGCAGCAGTAATGTTATGCTTACTGCATTTTTTCTCGCAGATAATGGAATCTCTGGTATCCAATGGCTGTTTTTAGTTTATCGGGTTGTCGTGTTTTAGATTTATGTTTTGTGATTCAATGATTGTGTTTTGTGTTACTGACTGTTTATTTCGACATGACTAATTTACTGTAAGATGCTGGACTCGTGATCCTGCATTGCAGAAAATATATGGTATCGTTCAAAATCGTTTTAGAGCAGCGGTTCTCAACCTGGGGTACGCGTACCCCTGAAAAATCAGTAATGGTGCCAAAAAAAGAAAAATCAGTAATGGCGGACAAAGCATTTTTTCTTTAAAATACTTCATTTATTTTTCAATCTTGCTCCTAAAACATGACTGTAGCAAATAAACAAACCATAGTTCATTTTTAAACCTAAACAAGACTACCACAACATGATCTACCACTACCCTCTCCCACTCTGCGAAAACATTACAGGCCAGGGGGTACAATCGATATGAAAAATATCGCCAAGGGGTACGCGATCAAAAAAAGGTTGAGAACCGCTGTTTTAGAGATTTAAATAACCAAGCGAGTTGTTGATTGATTTACTGATCACTGGTCAACAAAGGTGCACTCCAAAAGTTCAAACCGAAAAAAAATGAAAATGAAAATGAAAGAAATGTGTCCCTGGCCACTATCTTTTTTCCAGAGACCTCAATGAGTTTTCTCGTAAACAACGTTGAAGCGACGAACCCGGCAAGCTATTACTATGCGAACTCTAACGTAAGTTGACGCGTTCTGGTAATGGCTAGAAATGGTTGAATAGCTACAACCTTTAATTTTTTCCGGTTTGAGCTTTTGGAGTGCAGTTCTTTTTTTTATTTTGATGACCAGTGCAATCGAGGAATATTAAATGTAAGCTTTGCGTCCAATATAGCTGTGAGAACCTCACAGTACGTCAGGTATATTTCAAGCATGTTATAATCGTTTTTTAATGGATGTTTACTTTCAGTTGAAGCTGAGCACTAAGCTCTTATGAATACTAATCGATATATGATTAAGGTGGCACCATTCATCTCATATTGAAGTATAGTGTAATAGTCGTTGTGAGTGTGAATGAGTTTGTATTATCAGTATCACCTGCGTAGGGTAATATCGATAACACTGGTCGACAAAAGCAAAAAAAAATTGCCCTAATGCTCAAATAACTGGTTCTAAAAAGATTAGAACCGTTCCTATAAATTTTGGAGCCCCTAGTGTATGCTAGATCTCCCAGATGATCTCGAGGTACGAGTCAAACAAGCCAGTCGTCGTAGGTTCGAGTCTCGGCTCGGGAGAGACTGTTGGTGGCAAAGACGGTCACTAGAGGTCCCCGTGGAATCTGTTCCGGAAAAACCATTCTGAAGGCATTTCACCATAACACCCAAAAACATGAAAATGGCCTGCGGAAGTAATTTTATAACCTTTGAACCAATATTTGCAAGATTTTGTTCGAATATTTATGAAATCCTTCAGTTTTGCAACATATCACCTCAAATACCGGATTTCCGGCAATGAGAAAATTCTTGCGGGGCACCGCTGATACAAAAGTTTCAAAGTAGAGAAGTTACTGAATGTTTTGGTGCTAAAATTATCGAAATCGAATGAAAATTGTTTAAGTTAGAAGAGTTTCAATTTGTGGGTACCTGTGTGCCCCATCGCGTCTGGTATGTGAGGGATAAAAAAGGGTAAGGGGCAAAAGATGCCATTTTGTGTTATTGATATAATTTTTTGTAATATGTAGATAATAATTTTGCTCTTCAAAAAAATATACCCTGTGAATAGAAATATTTTTTTTTTCAAAATATAACTTTTTTCATTCTGATTTATCTATGATCGGACAGTCTTTATTATTTAGGTAATGAGCAAAATCATTTCAAATCGCCTGGAAATATGCGAAAATTTAATCGACCATTTTTGATTTGAATGAAACTTTGCACACGTATTTGGCTTAGCAAACTGAGCATTTTTCACAGGTGGAGAGATTTTTTACACCCATGAGTTACATTCTAAAAGGGCGTATGTCTTTTGGCATAGGTTTTATTCGAAGCATTGTAGCCCAGAAACCGTTGGTTGTTTAGAAAAACTGTCTGAGAATGAGTTGTAGGGAATTAAAAATGCATTATAAAAAAATATATACTGTACAAAAAAATTTTTTTTGACCAAAAAAAATTAAAAATAAACATTAAATTTCAATTTAAATAAAAGAGTTGATTTTTTTTTATTTTTTTTAAAGAAACTTGACGTTAATACGCAACTTTTATGGTAGATTAATTCAAACATTCAAACATTCATTAATCAAACATTTTTCAAAATATTTGTATTCTGATGATTTTAAAAGATGCAGATAGTCATTTTGAATCAAAAAGCTCTTGATTGTAAACATTCTAAAGGCATTGGTTTTCGGGTTATTTTAAATTTAAGCTCGAAAAATTATAATTATTTAGAAAAATACACGTTTTTCTTAATTTGTCCATGGTTCTCCAGCAAAAACCATACGTTCATTGGAATGCTTGATCAAAAATATACAATTCATTTTTTGACAACGAAACGATTGGGCGAACGGTTCTCAAGAAATGAAATGGGCGAACGGTTCTCAAGAAATGGCGAACGGTTCTCAAGAAATGTTCTAAGTGATATAAATATATATAAGAATCAAATATTTATTTTCGAGTTTTATTATCTTAGGAACATATTTTTTTATGAAATAGATACTTTACAGAACTAGTTTCACCTTATATTTTATATACATCATAAGTAAATGATTCGTCATCTTTTGAAAACAGCTTCGTTTGTATCTTATTTTCTGAAAACGGAACAAAAGAGTAATACTTTTGTGTGGCAGCTATTATTATAGATTTTTTGAAAATATTGCTCCATTCTGTTACTTCTTGTTCATATTCTTCATTGGGTATCACCCAACTAAATGACATTTTTGATGAATTTTTATTACAATTATACAATTCTTTTGCGCTTGTATTTGCATTTCCTGCCATTCGTTTTAATAAGCCACCAATTGCATCGCATGGGCCTTTACCATGAGAAGTCGCAAAAAAAAATGCCACTCTGCATCGACGTTATATTTTGTTTCAAACTTGCAAAGACTTGCAAAGTTTTTTCTATTTTTATATTGTGAGGCAGCTCCATCAGACATTAATAAAGCTTTTTTTAACTCTATTGTTGTTTTCAAAAAACTCATTAATTTGGCAATGAACACCTGAACCGCAACAGTATCATGATGGAGTACTTCCGATATTATGATGAAGCTGATATTCTTAAGTGTTCCAGATTCTGAAGAGTAAACAACGAAGGGATGAATGGTGACTTGACTATCATTCCAATAACTACACGAATCACAAATTGATAAAGACGTATTAAAATGAGCTTGACTGTTCAATATTTTGCAATAACGTTTTCGTTTAATTTGCATAAGCTTGATGAGCACCGATGATCAGGAAAGGGTTTACAGCATTTGGGCTTGGTGTATTCCATTTTCACTTTATTCATCTTCACAAAATGCAAACTGTTACTAACACATCTGGAGTAGTGCAATTGTATTTATATACGAAAACAGACATTATAAGTAACCCAGTAGTTATTGGTTGCGTACTTTACAAACAGTTATTTTTAGTAAACAAGTAGGTAGTGTTGCACGACAAACATATTTTTTATAAAACATTCGGCAAGGGAGAACGTGTAGGTAGGCTAAGGTTTAGCGCTTGAGATATTTATCTAATCGTTTTGTTGTCAAAGAATGAATTGTATATTTTTGATCAAGCATTCCAATGAACGTATGGTTTTTGCTGGAGAATCATGGACAAATAAAAAAAAAACGTGTATTTCCCGAATTATTAATACATTATTGAACTTAAATTTAAAACAACTCGAAGACCGATGCCTTTAAAATGTTTACTACCAAGAGCTTTTTGATTCAAAACGACTCTCTGCATCTTTGAAAATCATCAGAATACAAATATTTTGAAAAATGTTTAAATTAGAATTTTTATAAAAAAATTAATCTACCATAAAAAAATTATTTTTCATTTCTCCATCCTGGACTTTTTTTTAAAAGTTGCGTATTAACGTCAAGTTTCTTTAAAAAAAAAATAAAAAAAATTCAACTCTTTTTTTTTTAAATTGAAACTTAATGCTTATTTTTTATTTTTTTTTGGTCAAAAAAAATTTTTTTTGTACAGTGTATATTTTTTTTATGGTGCATTTTAATTCCCTACAACTCATTCTCAGACAGTTTTTCTATACAACCAACGGTTTCTGGGCTACAATGCTTCGAATAAAGCCTATGCCAAAAGGCATACGCCCTTTTAGAATGTAACTCATGGGTGTAAAAAATCTCTCCACCTGTGAAAAATGCTCAGTTTGCTAAGCCAAATACGTGTGCAAAGTTTCATTCAAATCAAAAATGGTCGATTGAATTTTCGCGTATTTCCAGGCGATTTGAAATGATTTTGCTCAATAGTAGCATGCTGTCAGACATTCAATCAGTTTGGGGTTAATAGCTGTTTCTACAAGCATCGTAGCGCCTCATGGTCTTGCCCAGGAAAATCAAAAATGGTCGATATTCGACCATAGGTCATTTCGCGCGATCTTGCTCTAATCTTTTGTAGCTTTTATAAAAATAATCAGATTTTAATGAAACGAGATTTTTTAGATAATTAATTTTTAATTTTTCTTTTAATCTTTTTTCAAAAAAAAAATATTTTTAGAGTGTATATTTTTTCCGTAAAGACAAAATGGAAGCTTGCAGCGCAGCAGGCGACGATTTGAAATATAATATGTTTGTATGGTTTTTGCTATAACACACACTGATTCATATCCTTTCATAGCGGTGGACCGCACTGGTGTTTAGAGTAGCAATGGGCGATCTTTGAAAAAAAAAAAATCGATTCTCCTGCATCGATTAATCAAAATCAATAAAATCAATTTATAAAAAATCGAGCCTGAAAAATCGATTCAACAAAAAATCGATTTTTGTTCGGTATAAGCGGTATAAGCCTTTTTTGGCTATATTCATGGAGATTTTGTTTTGTCTGCGTTTTCTGGTTTATCAATCATGTTCAACGAGTTTTCGTATACAACATCTTCTAACGATACGGCTTTTTTAGTTTATTGCCATCTTCTTTTACCGCGTGTACTTTTTGGCGGTTTTTTTTTCTACTAAAAGTTTTCGTTGTCGCTCATTCCCTAGACCATTTCACGAGACGTTTGTGAACTTGATTCATGAACGAAATTTTGACAGAAAGTTTGGAACCGCTGACATAATGCACGTGAAAGCATCAAGAACATCAGCAGGATCCGTGACACCTGTCAGTTCGTGAAATGGTCTATTGTTTCGGATGCACTAAGAGCAATCCAAACCTGTATACAGCCAGGATTTTTTTACGCGGGGGATACGTACCTCATAAAAAACCGCGTAAAAAAACCGCGGTAATTCGAAAATCCGCGTAGAAAAAACCGCGCCAATTAAAAAATCAGCGTAAAAAAAACCGCGTTAATTAAAAAATCCGCGTAAAAAAAACACCTTTTTTTTAAATCCGCGTAAAGTAGTCCAGCAAGAAGGGCTTTAGAAAAAACCCGAGACACTATAGAACCAGTTTTTAAAATTGTCCTCTTTGACGGTCATTCCGGATCTTTCGGTGGGCGGAGGGTATTTTTTGGACTAAGTCTTTTACTAGATAAACACTTAAACGTTTCTGGTTCCAAACCCACGTTATTTCGGAAATTCGCGAAAATTGTTTTGAATTAGCGCGGTACCGCGTAAAAAACCGCGTTAATTCAAAAATCCGTGTAAAAAACACGTTAATTCAAAAGGCCGGGTTAAAGAAAACCGCGTCAATTCAAAAATCCGCGTAAAAAACCTCGTAAAAAAAATCCGCGTATTAAAAAACCGCGTAAAAAAAACCTGACTGTAATTGGTTTGTCTAGCTATTCACGGATTTCCGATTTTATATATCATCCAAAAGAGTGTAATTCTCTAAGTAAAACGTGATTTTTTAAAACTTTATATCATTTTCCTTCGGGTTTCAAATGAAAAATAAAAATTCGCTCTAAATCGCTACAATGACAGTTGGTAGATAGGCGAACTGTCATTGTAGCGGTTTCGAGCAGATTTCAAGCAGTTTTAAATCGTGATTTAAAAAGCGAAGGACAATGATAGATTTTTTTTTGAATCACGTTTTACTTAGAAAATTCAGATCTTTCAGATGATATGAAAAACTGTAATAGCTGAACAACCCAATTTCAAAAAATCGGAACATCCGCAGCACAAACTCAAATAAACAAAAATGACGAGCGCGACATCATGCAGAAAAGAATACAGCACGGCATATACACGACCATTCAATTCAACTTTTGCAATATTTGAGTTCAACCCCGCTACTCATAGTTGAAAAATAAGCGCATATGCTTTTCTACATAAATTAAAAAATTGGTGCTTGATAGTAAACACCCACAACGATAGTTAACAACGTCCCTACGGAAGCCAATTTTCAAAAAGTGCACTTGCAGAGGTAGCAAATATGAAATAATGGCGGAAAAAAACGATCTTGCCATCCAAAGGATCGATTCAGTAGAAAATCGCGCGCAAAGGAATCGGTCCAAAACATCGATGAATCGACTCGAAAAGATCGATTTTACAAAATTCGGATCGATCTTGCCCAATGCTAGTTTAGAGATCACCTTCCACAACGCTAGATATTGAATCTCCCGTCTGTGTAAAAAGTACCGTCTTGCTGTACATGTCCGGCCGTGTTAGTGATTTTGTTCAGATCTGGCGCGTTCGCGTTCAGTGCTGTGCTTCAGTTCAGTGCTGCTAGAGTATGAAGCGTATAATGTAATATGTGTTGTTTGCTTGCTTGCCGGGTGTAAAAAAAGGAGAAGGTTATATTTGACACGCAACCACATTACTGACGTAGGACAACGAGGAGTTATCATTCATTAACACACAACACAGTGAGCAAGAGGGTAGAAAACAAAAATTACCACGTCTTTGATTGTTACTTGTCAGAGTCATTGTTTTTAGTTTCATCCCCACTTTTATAGTATTTGGCATCATTGTAACAACATATTGAGCATATAACTTTCCCCTAACCCCTCATGGCGAACGGAGATGTTGGCATAGTTCATGTCTCGTTATGTAATAAATTGAGATTTATACTGAAAAGTAAGGGACAGACAGTGTGCCAATGCTTGAGCTATCACCATCAGATTTTTGAGCATTGTTTTTTCAAACTTGTGAGTATTTCTGCATTCTGGCTATAACGGCATATATTATTGAAGGAGAAAATCAACTCTTCAATTTCAAAACATATTTGTTCTGTAGAGAACAGTGCCAGTGCTCGAGCTATTACCACCACTAAAGGTAGAATACTTCTCAAGCTTGTGTCAATTTGTCTATACTTACCACTATGTGTATATAAAAAAATAGTAGGAGGGTGGTATCCAAGACACGACCGCATAGTTGACGTAGGACTACAATAATTTTATATTTTTATTTTGAAGCTATGTTTGATTTGAGCTCGTTTTACTTTTGTAGTTTTCTTGATTTATTTTAACCAATTTAAACTCAACATCTTCCAAAAGGAAGGTATTTTGGTTCGAGTGGTAATATTAGGTATCTAGGTCGTCAGCCCAAATTCATTAAGCGACACCTTAAACGACTTGGAACTAAAACTAGTTCATTGGTGGCCATTTCTACTGTTAAGGTCGTCTTTGACCACTTAAAAAGTCAAGAAAGTCATGAAAAAAGAACCGTTCATTTTTGGCATGGTTCGATTTTGGCAACAGAAAATATTCTGGCGTGTTGCCAAAATCGAACGGGGTCTGTATTTTGATTATTTCTTTGTAGCACTCTATCTTAGAAGAAGAAAAAATCTCTTTAACATTCACAATGGTCCAGAAACCAAATTTAGGGGAAAATTTGGGTCTAGAGCTCTATGGCAATATTTCAGAGAAAATCTTTTTTTTTACAAAGTTACTTAAAATTATTGGAGCTATAAAATTGTAGAACAAGGTTTTCTATCTACAAAAATAGAAAAGTTAGATACTTGATAGCATCGAAAATTTTGATCACCCTAATTTTTGATCCTTTTTCAATAAGCGCTTTATCATTTGTAACAACTTTGTAGAAGAAAGTTTTTCTCTAAAATATTGCTATAGAGCTCTAGACCCAAATTTCCCCCTAAATTTGGTTTCTGGACCATTGATGGATACCTTTCATTCTGATACAGCGAATTTTCTTTAATACGCGAAAAGGCAACCTTCTATAAAATATTTAATTGAGTACGGTTTAGTAGAAATTAATCTTCTTCCTTCTACAGTGGAATTTCGATTTTATCACGGTCGAAAAAACATCCTCCCGTTAATCCAACGAAACTGTGGACTTGGAGAAATGATACAAATGAGTATTTTTCGTTAGATTTTACTGCTGTACAACAAAAAATACTAACCTCCATTATTTCCCCGAATCCAAAGTTTCGCTAGATTTACCGGAAAGTGTTTTTTTGGCCGTGATAAAATCGAAATTCCACTGTATATCTATTTGTCTTGTTGAAGTTGGCTCACTCACCGATCACAAAGCGGCAAAGATGTCACATCATTTTTTTTCCTGCAGTTACAAGCTCGTGGAAAAAATAAAGATAACGAATTACAGTTTTAGTACAAAATGTATATTCACAGAAAATTGGAAATTGACATAGAATTTTATGAACATGTTACCATTCAATTTAGGTCAATTCAAACATTTTATCAGAATACAGAATCAATTAGAAAAAATTTGATCAGTTTCAAGATACCACAGAACAACGAAGATACCATATTTGAAGGTTATATGTCTGATATTTTCGAAAATAAACTGGGCAAGATTGATGCACAGCATTAGCCTCAGCAATTAATGTTTGCATAGCGTTGTTCAATTACAAGTAAGGTTATGGAAAGTAATATTTTCTTTCAAATGCAAATCCAAAAAAAAAAATCAATTGAAAAATACAAATACTAATGTCGGAACTCTAATAGCAAGATGAAATGAATTTAGTTTTCCTCTATACCGCCACCGCGGGATGCAACTAGTATTGTCATATTGGACTAAATTCATTTAGCTAGTAAAATATAATCATCAGTACAGCTCGTTTAACTACCAATTCAAAGATCTGTACGGAGCATTTTGGTTTTCTATTGTCTTTGAAATACCCTATGTTCAGTAATTTAATAAATCTGAAAAAAAGGAGAATGTAGAATTCAAAAATAAACAACGCATTTTGTTGTCCCCGGTGGCGCACCCGAAAAATCAAATTGAATTCTGATATTTGTTGCTATACGAAACAAGAAGAAGAAGAAGATAATTCAAACGGCAATTCGATTGTGTTCCACGCCCCACTGTGCGTCAACAGCGGCAATGTACTTTTCACTTGGCTTGGCTGCACACAAATGAATATCGAGTTCTACTGCACTGATAGACGACGAGTGACCAGCGCTCTATTCATACAATGCTCGGTGCAGTACTGTTGCCTGTGCCAGCATGTTTTCCTTCAAGACATCAGTTTAATTAACATTAACATATTTATTAACAGCAGAACGTAATACTGTCTGATAGTGGAGGTGGTTACGAACTTTCCGAAAAAGCTTCACCTTCAAGACATCAAAATAGTCTAGGCTCATGGAAGCTAACATTAGTTGACCTATAGGGACGGGGAGTCTGTCAATTTTTTTTTGCGCTGCTATACAGGATATCTCAGCAGGCAGTTGGTGTCCATTTATGAAGTCTGTGCCAGGCGTGCTCGCATATGATTGGTACATTGTTGGTGAAAATTCGACCTTGAAACTTCTATTCAATTTTCACTGTTTAACAATAAAGTGATAATGAAAATTGAAGAACCACAAAATTGTCCATCATTTTATCAATCCAACGACGTATTGATTATTGTGATCCATCATGTGGTTACATCAGTATAACCATTTGAAATCTTTCATTCCGGCGTTACATCTTGGTTTTAGTTTTCGCGGAATGTATCTCGATATAGTGCGGTTAGACGTAGTCCTACGTCAAAAAAAGAAAATGCCTTAACTTTCCGATTGTAAATTGCTTGTCATGAGAAGGACAGTGTTTGTGCTGGAACAATTGCACCGAAACATTAAATAAATTTCGTTTCGGTGAGTCCATGAGCACTTTTTCTGTTGATTTCACAGCATCCACCACAACGTTGTCTATTCTGCAGTCGGAGACTGTCTGCTGCCGTGTCGCTACCGACTTAACTATTGAACGATTTTTCCGAGTTGTGTAGTTGCATTCAACTGGCAGTTCAATCTACGGAACGGATTCGGTGAGAAACAATCCTATATCAAAGACTTTTAATGCCACATTTCTATCGCTTGGGGTAAATATAGAACTGCGGTCACACATTTCATAATTTGCAAGGTAGAAGAAATTAATTTTGCTTTGTGAATGGGTTTTTAGTCTAAAGAAGGGTTGGTTGAAATTTTTACTTGGCAAGAGCTTTAAGCGTCTTTAAGTTTAGCTTCGAACCTAGCGTGCTTAGCTAGCTTTTCTGGCAATAGCGAAGATACAGAAGTCTGAATACAATTGACGAAAAACTAATGTACTTTGCGTACAATGTTCAATAAACAATGTGCAGCTCAGCCCGTCCTCTTTTTTAAATTCCTGCATTCTATTGCCTACGTCACGCCGTCTTCCTGTTGCGATTGTCTAATTCAAAGTCTGGTCTTGGTAAAGGAGGCAAAGTCAAGGGAAAGACAAAGTTCCGTGCTGGGCTGTAATTTGCGGTAGATCAAGTTCATCGTCTGCTGCGTAATGGAAATTCTGCGCGTTGGTGTTGGTGTATCTGTCTATCTGTCGGCTGTAATAGAGTATCTTGCTGAAGAACTGTTGGAATTGGCGAGGAACGCTGATGATAAAACGAGAATCACTCCGCGTCATTTGTAACGACGAGGAATAGAACAAGCTTTTATTCAGTGTCAATATTGCCCTGGAAGATGTTTGAAGAAAACCTTCAACATAGTTTTCGAATGACTTCAAGTCAATTATTCAATGCTTCTCCTCAAGTTTACCAATCATTTAAACAAAAAAGGTTGAAAGAGAAATATAACTATAATTTATCGCTTCACATTAGATTGCTCAGCCCCACCCGAGTGTATTTGCGGTCGTGTCTTATATACAATCTCTTCAAAACTATGAAATGTACTCAAAATCGCCCCAATCAGTGGTGATATACATTTCCCCTGAAGATGTCGCTGATCAGAGACGAAACGTCGGACAGTATAATATAATTCGTTCTGCTTTCTTGTGACTGCCGAAAGTACAACCAATAACATTTCAACAGTTGAAAACTTAGTAACATTTACAACCTCCTCAAATATTTGATTTCAATAGCGTTTTAGGATTATAATTTTAATAGTAATATGTCCTTCAAAGTAAAAATCGGACTCACAATAACGTGTGTCAAATATAACGACCATAAGCACATGGCCAGTGTCCATATTGATTTTTTTTAGAAAGAGAGATGGTGAATTATTGCATGATGGAGATAGCTCTCTCTAAAAAGCTAATTATGCATCTCCACTAACTCAGGATAATGATGGAGGTGCAAGTACCGTGTGTCGACAATGCTCGTGTTTATACCTGTGCTCAATTTTGAAATGTGAATTTATCTTAAAAATATTAGATGGCATTACTTTAAGCGGTAAGCGTTGGACTAGCAGTTCAAGTTCGAATAATTTATGACCTGTTTGAGACAAATATGCTGCTTAGTGGGAAGTGTGTTTAAATCCACTCTACTCTGCATTTCTAAACTGTCTTAGATCAACAAGGGTGAAAGCTTCAGATTTGTGTGCTCATATATTTTAAATTATAAGCCTAACAAATGGTATTGATGATGTTTATCGGATTATTGATTCAACATTCGTATGCTACAGCTTATAGTCGCGAAGGATAATGTTAGGTTAGAGTACTGTCGAAGTGGTTATTGTCTTACTTTGAGGAGCAGAATAGTAGCAAATGCTTACAGTATAAGTATGGTTGAATAACGAACCCAACCAGCTGAATTATAGCCCTTCGAAATTAGCAACTAAAGAAATTCCTTGGAGACTAAGCATTTGGCCACAGCACTCTGCTCGCGTTCATTGCTTCTAATTGGGCGTTTATTCGTAAATAAAAAGTGTTCCATGAATACACAGCAACAACATTCAATTGTATTTTTGTTCTACTCCTCGTGACCTTTACATTACGATGGTATAACCCTGAATCACAAGTCTCCACTTAACATACAACAGCAGCACGTATCTACTGCGGGTAAGTGTGGGTGGACGCGTTGAGCCGAGCGCAAATTGTACCTTCAGGGGCAAGAATGCGCCCTCTTTGCTACTCCACGCTAGAACGCTTTATTGAAGCGGAGGACCTATGACCCGGCCGGGAACGCTGCTGTTGAATAATGAATTTTTTTCTCACCGTTTGGTTCGTACACTAGGTATCATCGAAAGCCATCAACTAGTCAGTCTGGGCTAGTCGATGCTAGCTGAAAGAGAGCATCTGCGGGCTGACGATACAGCGTGAACGTTTTAATTCTTTTCAACTTTCCAATCTGTTTTATGCTTAAATTTATGCTTAAAACAGTTCACCTATATTACAAACTAACGAAAATACTTTTTTACAATCGTTAAAATAGTAATAATTATAAATCTGTTCTGGTATAAATTTGTTTTCTATTTTTTATTGAAAATAGCAGCAAATGCTCAGTACCCTTTCCGTTGACACACACAAACACATGAGTATAAATTCTAACTCAGGTGTTTGCTCTAAGGCAGTGCTTGCCGCTCGAGTAAGTGAAAATGAATCACTCACTAAGTCGACAAACGACCAGTCACACAATCAAAACAATTAATACTTGATTGAACTAACCCTTTCTATGGCTGGGGGTATCCGCAACCCGGCAGCAATCAGCATGTCCTACTAGTGGCAGCACACGAACGACGCCGATCCAAGCTGATACATGAATTCAGAGCTCCAGAGTGGCGTGGCAATAGGAAAAGTTCGCACTGCGCCCTTCCTGTCAGGTGTGGGGGAGAATGGATGGTGTCAAGTACAAAGTGAAAGCGATGAAAACTATTGTGCCACCAACTGCAAATCAGTCGACTGAAGTGGCGAGGTGTCGAGCATGAGTAAACGGCCACCGGACGAAAGTTTCGAAATCAATAGTGCTAACTATTGATTTCGAAACTGCTGCTGGGGCCAAGCTGAGCTGATTGTGGCTAAGTTCGGCACTTCGATATGGTTTACATTTGGTGTGCTGTTTGCTTTTGTGAGAATATTTGAGCAGGTTTAGCATTCAGCGTATGCTGAAGTTAGTTCGTTTGCATGGCTTCAGTTAGCGTAGTCTGTTTCATAATCTACTAGATATAATTGACATCTATATCGCTTCAAAAACAGTTAAGCTAGCTAATGTCAGCAGAAAAATCCTTTTTTCATCTTTTGAATTCTGCGATTCTCGGGTTCCCAAGTCCCGGTGTAAATTATTCATTCGCTTTGGCATTGTTTAAACGATGCAAAATAATCCTCTGAATAGACAGATATCGGGGACAAAAAGGGTTGGATGATTTTCTGCAGTGTTGACTCTTGAGGAGACCGTTCGTACGAGGTTCTAATTTAAAACGTGCCAGTAAAGGGATTAAAAGAAGTCAGGATTAGACATTTCTCAAATTTGCCAGCTGTAAAACGGTCTCGAAAGGGGTTGCACTGGATTCCAGCAGAGGATGTGGTTAACGTGGTGCCGATGTCGTTTGGTATGCGCTGTCATCCTTTGGGATCAAATTAGATTATTTTTTCAAATATCTGCCTGAAAATAGACGACCTTCGCAATTTTGGGTCAGGCTAGGTAGATGGAGGCTGGGGAACAGTGTGAAATCCTAACTAAACAAAGTAGGATTGTTGATTTGGATCGACAAAGTGACTATTTGTCAAACATAAATCAGTGCACATTTCAATCGACTGACAATGAATTTGTATATTTGTAGTTATTTCGCAGCAATTGATTTAAATGTGAAACGATTTAAGATCTAATAAAATAAGAGCAAAAAGGTAAAAAATGTCATAAATGTGAAAAATGTCATAAATGGCAAAAATGTCAAAAATTTGTTTTGACAATCACAAAAAAAGTTATAAACAAAAAACTAATTTTAAGGAGGGGTGTTCCATAAAAACTCTATTTTGTCGTGTCCAACGAACAGATAGGACATCGTAGTATTCAGCAATTGTTTTTCTTCTAAATTTTTTCATAACTCCCTTCAGAGCAATCAGGTATATTAAAAATTAGAAAACATATATTTTACCTAACTGTTAGATGGATTGATCAAAAAACCGAAAACGCCAAAAGTAAAGCCTTGTTCTATGAAACAATTTTGCTGAAGACATTGAGTACTTAAAATCAATTTTTCACAGTCTAATCTTAAACAATATCTTTCGAGTATAGACACTGTGCACTGTGGGATTTTCAAATAAATCTTTCCACCAATTGTTAATGTCTCGAAATATAACCCTTGGAATGAGAAGAAACTATTTTGGAAGTTATTTCATAAAATGGTGGTTGCGAAACGTGCTTTACAATAAATATTTCGTGGTTTTTATATCACTTTTTTGTATGTTACGACCTTCAAAAAGGCATTACTCAAAAATGTACCGTTAGATGATTTTGAAATCTTGACCAGAGACTCTGGACGTCATACCGAATCGAATGGTGTACTCAGATTCTTTTGTACAAAAAGGTCAAAAATGTCAAAAATATGAAAAATGTCAAAAATGTCAAAAATATCAAAAATGTCAAAAATGTCAAAAACGTCAAAAACGTCAGAAATGTCAAAAATGTCAAAAGTGTTAAAAATGTCAAAAATGTCAACAATTTTAAAAGTCAAAAATCTCAAATATGGCAGAAACATCAAAGCAAAGCAAAGCCTTGGTGCTACATTCCAAATCGGAACTTGACCTTCTGTTTATTTATACACAGACTTCGCAGCCGATTATTTAGTGTACAGAACAATTGCGGGGGACACTAACAGTCTCTCCCGAGACGAGACTCGAACATACGACGACTGGCTTATTAGGCCAGCATCGTACCTCGAGATCATCTGGGAGTCAGAAACATCAAAAATTTTAAAAAAGAGCGAAAATAGTCAAATATGTCAAAAAAGTGAAAAATGGCAAAAATGTCAAAGATGTCAAACATGTCAAAAATGTTAAAAATCGTAAAAATGTTAAAAATGTTAAAAATAGTAAAAATGTTAAAAATGTTAAAAATGTTAAAAATGGTAAAAATGTTAAAAATGTTAAAAATGTTAAAAATGTTAAAAATGTTAAAAATGTTAAAAATGTTAAAAATGTTAAAAATGTTAAAAATGTTAAAAATGTTAAAAATGTTAAAAATGGTAAAAATGGTAAAAATGTTAAAAGTGTTCAAAATGTTAAAAATGTTAAAAATGTTAAAAATGTTAAAGATGTTAAAAATGTTAAAAATGTTAAAAAAGTTAAAAATGGTCAAAATGTTAAAAATGTTAAAAATGTGAAAAATGTTAAAAATGTTAAAAATGTTAAAAATGTTAAAAATGTTAAAAATGTTAAAAATGTTAAAAATGTTAGAAATGTTAAAAATGTTAAAAATGTTAAAAATGTTAAAAATGTTAAAAATGTTAAAAATGTTAAAAATGTTAAAAATGTTAAAAATGTTAAAAATGTTAAAAATGTTAAAAATGTAAAAAATGTTAAAAATGCTAAAAATGTTAAAAATGTTAAAAATGTTGAAAATGTTAAAAATGTTAAAAATGTTAAAAATGTTAAAAATGTTAAAAATGTTAAAAATGTTAAAAATGTTAAAAATGTTAAGAATTTTAAAAATGGTAAAAATGGTAAAAATGTTAAAAATGTTAAAAATGTTAAAAATGTTAAAAATGTTAAAAATGTTAAAAATGTAAAAAATGTTAAAAATGTTAAAAATGTTAAAAATGTTAAAAATGTTAAAAATGTAAAAAATGTTAAAAATGTTAAAAATGTTAAAAATGGTAAAAATGTTAAAAGTGTTCAAAATGTTAGAAATGTTAAAAATGTTAAAGATGTTAAAAATGTTAAAAATGTTAAAAATGTTGAAAGTGTTAAAAATGTTAAAAATGTTAAAAATGTTGAAAATGTTAAATATGTTAAAAATGTCAAAAATGTCAAAAATGTCTATAATGTCAAAAATTTCAAAACCTTAAAAACGTCAAAAATGTCAAAAATGTCAAAAAAATCAAAAAAGTAAAAAATTTTGAAAGTCAAGAATCTCAAATATGGCAGAAACATCAAAGCAAAGCTTTGGTGCTACATTCCAAATCGGAACTTGACCTTCTGTTTATTTATACAGAGACTTCGCAGCCGACTATTTAGTGTACAGAACAATTGCGGGGGACACTAACTGTCTCTCCCGAGACGAGACTCGAACATACGACGACTGGCTTGTTAGGCCAGCATCGTACCTCGAGTTCATCTGGGAGTCAGAAACATCAAAAATCTTAAAAAAGTGCGAAAATAGTCAAATATGTCAAAAAAGTGAAAAATGGCAAAAATGTCAAAGATGTCAAAAATGTCAAAAATGTTAAAAATCGTAAAAATGTTAAAAATGTTAAAAATGGTAAAAATGTTAAAAATGTTAAAAATGTTAAAAATGTTAAAAATGTTAAAAATGTTAAAAATGTTAAAAATGTTAAAAATGTTAAAAATGTTAAAAATGTTAAAAATGTTAAAAATGTTAAAAATGTTAAAAATGTTAAAAATCGTAAAAATGTTAAAAATGTTAAAAATGTTAAAAATGTTAAAAATGTTAAAAATGTTAAAAATGTTAAAAATGTTAAAAATGTTGAAAATGTTGAAAATGTTAAAAATGTTAAAAATGTTAAAAATGCTAAATATGTTAAACATGTTAAAAATGTTAAAAATGTTAAAAATGTTAAAAATGTTAAAAATGTTAAAAATGTTAAAAATGTTAAAAATGTTAAAAATGTTAAAAATGTTAAAAATGTTAAAAATGTTAAAAATGTTAAAAATGTTAAAAATGTTAAAAATGTTAAAAATGTTAAAAATGTTAAAAATGTTAAAAATGTTAAAAATGTTAAAAATGTTAAAAATGTTAAAAATGTTAAAAATGTTAAAAATGTTAAAAATGTTCAAAATGTTAAAAATGTTAAAAATGTTAAAAATGTTAAGAATGTTAAAAATGTTAAAAATGTTAAAAATGTTAAAAATGTTAAAAATGTTAAAAAGGTTAAAAATGTTAAAAATGTTAAAATTTTTTAAATGTTAAAAATGTTAAAAATGTTAATAATGTTAAAAATGTTAGAAATATTAAAAATAATAAAATGTTAAAAATGTTAAAAATGTTAAAATGTTAAAAATGTTAAAAATGTTAAAAATGTTAAAAATGTTAAAAATGTTAAAAATGTTAAAAATGTTAAAAATGTTAAAAATGTTAAAAATGTTAAAAATGTTAAAAATGTTAAAACTGTTAAAAATGTTAAAAATGTTAAAAAAGTTAAAAATGTTAAAAAAGTTAAAAATGTTAAAAATGTTAAAAATGTTAAAAGTGTTAAAAATGTTAAAAATGTTAAAAATGTTAAAAATGTTAAAAATGGTAAAAATGTTAAAAGTGTTCAAAATGTTAGAAATGTTAAAAATGTTAAAGATGTTAAAAATGTTAAAAATGTTAAAAATGTTGAAAGTGTTAAAAATGTTAAAAATGTTAAAAATGTTGAAAATGTTAAATATGTTAAAATGTCAAAAATGTCAAAAATGTCTATAATGTCAAAAATTTCAAAACCTTAAAAACGTCAAAAATGTCAAAAATGTCAAAAAAATCAAAAAAGTAAAAAATTTTGAAAGTCAAGAATCTCAAATATGGCAGAAACATCAAAGCAAAGCTTTGGTGCTACATTCCAAATCGGAACTTGACCTTCTGTTTATTTATACAGAGACTTCGCAGCCGACTATTTAGTGTACAGAACAATTGCGGGGGACACTAACTGTCTCTCCCGAGACGAGACTCGAACATACGACGACTGGCTTGTTAGGCCAGCATCGTACCTCGAGTTCATCTGGGAGTCAGAAACATCAAAAATCTTAAAAAAGTGCGAAAATAGTCAAATATGTCAAAAAAGTGAAAAATGGCAAAAATGTCAAAGATGTCAAAAATGTTAAAAATCGTAAAAATGTTAAAAATGTTAAAAATGGTAAAAATGTTAAGAATGTTAAAAATGTTAAAAATGTTAAAAATGTTAAAAATGCTAAAAATGTTAAAAATGTTAAAAATGTTAAAAATGTTAAAAATGTTAAAAATGTTAAAAATGTTAAAAATGTTAAAAATGTTAAAAATGTTAAAAATGTTAAAAATGTTAAAAATGTTAAAAATGTTAAAAATGTTAAAAATGTTAAAAATGTTAAAAATGTTAAAAATGTTGAAAATGTTGAAAATGTTAAAAATGTTAAAAATGTTAAAAATGCTAAAAATGTTAAACATGTTAAAAATGTTAAAAATGTTAAAAATGTTAAAAATGTTAAAAATGTTAAAAAAGTTAAAAATGTTAAAAATGTTAAAAATGTTAAAAATGTTAAAAATGTTAAAAATGTTAAAAATGTTAAAAATGTTAAAAATGTTAAAAATGTAAAAAATGTTAAAAATGTTAAAAATGTTAAAAATGTTAAAAATGTTAAAAATGTTCAAAATGTTAAAAATGTTAAAAATGTTAAAAATGTTAAAAATGTTAAAAATGTTAAAAATGTTAAAAATGTTAAAAATGTTAAAAATGTTAAAAATGTTGAAAATGTTAAAAATGTTAAAAATGTTAAAAATGTTAAAAATGTTAAAAATGTTAAAAATGTTAATAATGTTAAAAATGTTAGAAATATTAAAAATAATAAAATGTTAAAAATGTTAAAAATGTTAAAATGTTAAAAATGTTAAAAATGTTAAAAATGTTAAAAATGTTAAAAATGTTAAAAATGTTAAAAATGTTAAAAATGTTAAAAATGTTAAAAATGTTAAAAATGTTAAAACTGTTAAAAATGTTAAAAATGTTAAAAAAGTTAAAAATGTTAAAAAAGTTAAAAATGTTAAAAATGTTAAAAATGTTAAAAGTGTTAAAAATGTTAAAAATGTTAAAAATGTTAAAAATGTTAAAAATGTTAAAAATGTTAAAAATGTTAAAAATGTTAAAAATGTTAAAAATGTTAAAAATGTTAAAAATGTTAAAAATGTTAAAAATGTTAAAAATGTTAAAAATGTTCATAATGTTCAAAATGTTCAAAATGTTAAAAATGTTAAAAATGTTGAAAAATGTTAAAATGTTTAAAATGTTAAAAATGTTAAAAATGTTAAAAATGTTAAAAATGTTAAAAATGTTAAAAATGTTAAAAATGTTAAAAATGTTAAAAATGTTAAAAATGGTAAAAATGTTAAAATGTTAAAAATGTTAAAAATGTTAAAAATGTTAAAAATGTTAAAAATGTTAAAAATGTTAAAAATGTTAAAAATGTTAAAAATGTTAAAAATGTTAAAAATGTCAAAAATGTTAAAAATGTTAAAAATGTTAAAAATGTTGAAAATGTTAAAAATGTTAAAAATGTTAAAAATGTTAAAAATGTTAAAAATGTTAAAAATGTTAAAAATGTTAAAAATGTTAAAAATGTCAGAAATGTTAAAAATGTTAAAAATGTTAAAAATGTTGAAAATGTTAAAAATGTCAAAAATGTTAAAAATTGTTAAATTTTTGACATTTTTAAAATTTTTGTCACTTTTAACATTTTTGGTATTTTATAATTGTTTAATTTGTGTTTTACGTGTGAAAACTAATTACAAGCATAGCGAGAGTATGAATGTATACGACGCATGTGTTTAAACATTTGATACCATTGAAGGATGTTTTATTACTTTGCCGACTGATTCGATACGAACGGAAATAAAAAACGAACGTCGTTTGCAAATTGAATTTCCACTACTATCTAGTCAGTGTGCATTACTTTCTGACGATTTGCCATTTTCAGTAAGTTTCGAGCAGCATACTGTGGAATAAAAATCCAGTAAGCATATTTTTATTCGAATCCCCGACTGTGACACAAGCTCTTCAAATTGCCGTCTCTTCTGCCCACGCCAACTGTTTCACATTGTCAGTTTTTTGTTTCATATTGATTGAATATTAAAAATACGACTACCTTTCGTTTTATGTCCCAGCTGTCTACGCTGTCGTTTTCTTCCGTGGACACGGAAATTGTTTCTTCCTTTCCATGGATTAGTAGGATATTAAAGACCAAGATTCGTTTTCGTAGGTTTTTGCAATTAGGGATTTGGGTCAAAAGAAATTTTCGCGAAAATCGGAATGGTAAAACAATATACTTTTAATTAATGCCAGACTGGCGTGAGTTACGTGACGAAAATGACAATATTAATTAACTCTTACGCCACCTTGTTCGGAAGAGGACGGTTTATTGTGAGCTGAAGGGAATCATTGTAGAAGAAAAGTAAAGGAATGGAATTTTGATCGCTTATTCGTGCATGATATGCACGAGAAGACAGGAAAACGAACCATGAAAAAAAAGTTTAGTTTAGTTTTATTGTCATTTTGAACAATTCTTGATAGGTAAAGGTAAAATATGATTAGCAAGTATTTACACAAAATAGTTTTCTAACAAAGTCGGTTGTCTCCAAACACTTTAATACGGATCATTAAGTATGAAATAGTAATGAAAACCCTGAAATCTGCACATCCCACCTTCGCTCAAATTTTTATGTGGACATTCTAGTGTATCCCGAATAGGGTAACGATTGTGACCAACCCTGTTGAATAAATAAAGGCTACCTAAAGTTCGGCACAAGACTATTTTCACTTTTATAGCTCAATAAATGATACCTTAGCCGTAGCATCCCACCACCCGGCCAATGAACCGGACGCATCCATCGAATCCATCGAACAAGGCAGCCAATCAAAAATTTACCTGGGTTAACACTTTTTTCTCGTCGAGCTGTCGACCGATTCCGGCCAGGACAGAGACGACATCCTTGGTGGACGGAAAACAAACGGGTGGAGGCGCCAAACGAAATCGAACCAAACATCCATCCCATTAAATTTGGTCTCGTTGAAGGCTAAGCACCGAGACTCGACCGTCTTGTGCTATATATAGTGTGTTTTATTAGTGATTTTTTTTATGCTTTTATTGTTTGTCCGTATACGCCTCATGTCTACGATCTAGTTGTCTGGCAAACCGCAACCAATCTGTTCATCGTTCCTAGACTCGATTTGTGAGAAAAAAACTTGTCTTCCGGCTAGCGTTGACCGAACCGAAGACGAATATAACAATGGGGAAAGAGGGGCTCTCAAGATGATCGGTACAGTGTTTGGAGAGTTGCGTTAAAAAATTCGTAATAATTTATTTCTGTTGAACTGAAAGAAAAATTGAATTAGTTTTCAATGAGGACGACGGTGTGTCATCATAAGATTATTGGTTACTTTTATTGTGTTATTAACTTCACATAAAATGAGAGATAACTTTATACAATTCTTCAGGGTGGTTTTGCGTTTTGACCAAATTAGAAAAGTAGTATTCATTTAACTCTAAACAGCAGAGGAGTAAGTTCAATTTTGTTTAGCTTTAATTGGAAGCATCATGGATGTTGAATTCAGTTGTTGCGGAAATTATTTAGTGCTTTCATGCACTCGACCGGCGCAGTTGTGTGTTATATTTTTTCTTTATTCAGGAAATGAGCCAATCTGAAACATATATAGCTCTATTTATCTAATAAAATTCGCACAAAGACAGACTATAACATAGAGAACCGTTGCCAACTTTGCGGTGATGATATCCGTATTTTTTCGAACATGTTCTGTTTTGCGTAGGCATTCATCCTTAAGCTAACCGAAATCCGGTTCGTTCTGTTTTATTTTTCTTCATAAGCACCTGTGCAATAGGGTTTCCCAAAAAAAATCGATGTTGAAAAACTCAAGGTGCTCAGCCCTTAATTAAAAGATAATGTTATTTATAGCATTTTTGTAGAACATTTCGACTTTCTAAAAAATTGTTTTCTGGTTGCCCAAACGTGATTTATAAAAAAATGACTTTTATGAGCTACTAACCCACTCTTTTGCACTTTTTTCAATCTTGTTCAATTCCTAAATTTTTCCATATATTTTTTTAATTTTTGTGGGGTCGTTTTTGAATATTTTGCATCAGCATTGCATTCAGTTATTTGACTCCCACAAAAAAGTGAATTGTGGCTAAGAGAGGATGAGGAATCGCCTGCATCATCCGGAAAGCATCAGAGAAAGGAGCAAGTTCTAGTGAGAAGGTACACTACCTTCCAGCAGGTCTAGAGTGTGATTTTCATTATACAAATTTACAATATGGGCAATTTTGAGTAACTGGCCATCGGAAGATAACATACAGTCAGTTCTTTACGCGGTTACTTTTTTTCAATTACTCAAAAACGGTAAAATATCGATATCGACCTCATTCCAATCACGTTTTTCGATCCAAGACAAAAGGAATCATATATCAATTTTAAAAAATTCACAATTTTGGCGTAAATACTGAAAATTTATAATATTACATTTTGGTCGGTTGAGTGTTGAAGCAGTTGTATTTGAGTAGTCGTCTAGGCACAACAAAAATAGCGCTGTCGAAATCTTTGATATATCGTCCACTATTAATACAGCCTCTAACGCGTTTGATAGAGAGATTAATAAGCTGAGTCACCTTCTGAATATTAAAACTTCATGCATTCAGAGTCTTGTAAAAATATAATTACAGGGGACCGTGACTTTGGGTCGTAAAGTAGACGTAGAACTTACTTACCTTACCGGACTGTTTGGTAAGCCGTGGTGTGGCCTTCGCTGTACGTAAGAGTCGTCTCCATTCCACTCGGTCCATGGCTGCAGTTCGCCAGCTCTGCAGTCTGCGTAGGGTCCGCAGGTCGTCTTCCACCTGATCGATCCACCTTGCCTGCTGTGCACCTCTCCGTCTCGTCCCTGACGGATTGGTTTCAAGAATCATCTTTACCGGGCTGTCGTCTGGCATCCTTACAACATGCCCAGCCCACCGCAGCCTGCCTATCTTAGCGGTGTGGACGATAGATGGCTCCCCAAGCAGCTCCTGCAGTTCGTGGTTCATTCGCCTTCTCCAAACTCCGTTTTCCATCTGCAGTCCACCGAAAATGGTACGCAGCACCTTTCGCTCGAACACCGCAAGGGCGCGTTGGTCCTCCACAAGCATAGTCCATGTCTCATGCCCGTAGAGGACTACCGGTCTGATCAGCGTCTTGTAGATGGTTAGCTTGGTGCGGCGGCGAATTCTACTCGATCGAAGCGTCCTCCGGAGACCAAAGTATGCACGATTTCCTGCCATAATGCGCCGTTGAATTTCTCTGCTGGTATCGTTGTCGGCAGTTACCAGTGAGCCCAGGTACACGAACTCATCGACCACATCGATTTCATCACCACCAATTTGAACTCGAGGTGGGAGGTTACTGATACTGTTACTGTCTTCACATGAACCCCTTCCTTTCATGTACTTCGTCTTCGATGCATTGATGACCAGTCCAATCTTTTTGGCTTCAGCCTTTAATCCGATGTACGTATCCGCCATCTTCACAAACGTCCGAGCCACAGTGTCGATATCGTCGGCGAAACCAAACAGTTGAACCGACTTTTGGAAAATCGTGCCACTCGTGTTAATCCCCGCTCTTCTAATGAGACCTTCCAGGGCAATGTTGAACAGTAGGCACGAGAGACCATCACCTTGCCTCAGCCCTCTTCGGGTTTCGAAGGGGCTCGAGAGTGCCCCCGAAACTCGAACTACACACATCACTCGATACATCGTCGCTTTGACCAACCGCGTCAGTTTGTCCCGAAAACCGTAGTCGTGCATAATTTGCCATAGCTTGTCCCGATCGATTGTGTCGACGTCGATTTGAAATCGATAAACAAATGATGTGTGGGCACGTTATATTCGCGGCATTTCTGCATAACCTGCCGAATCGCGAATATCTGATCTGTGGTGGCGCGGGCACCCATAAATCCCACCTGGTAATGCCCCACGAACTGCTTCGCAAATGGTGATAGTCGACGGCAAAGTATTTGGGAGAGTACCTTGTAGGCTGCGTTCAACAGAGTGATTGCCCGATAATTGCAGCACTCCAGTTTGTCGCCCTTTTTGTAGATGGGACACACAATACTCTCCATCCACTTCTCCGGTACTCGTTCTTCCTCCCAAACCAATGACCCAGTGCACGGCTCTAGCCAGTGTTTCTCCACCGTATTTCAATAGCTCGCTGGGAAGTTGGTCCACTCCAGCAGCTTTGTTGTTTTTCAGCCGACCAATCTCCTCCTCCACCTCCAGTAGATCGGGGGTTGGAATTCTGATGTCTTCTGCTCGTGCACCAAGATCAGTTGCCATACCGTCCTCGCGCTCTACTGCATCGCCGTTTAGATGCTCGTCGAAGTGCTGCCTCCACCTTTCGATCACCTCACACTCGTCAGTAACGAGGTTTCCGTCCAAGCTCCTGGCTTGCGGCACGAAGCCTTTACGGGAGCTGTTCAGCTTTTCGTAGAACTTCCGAGTGTCGTCAGCTTGGTACAGCTCTTCCATAGCTACGCGTTCTCGGTCCTCTTGCTGGCGCTTCTTCCTTCGGAGGACTGAGTTTTGGCTGTTCCGTGCCTGTCGGTATCGTTCCACGTTCGATCTCGTGCGGTGTTGCAGCATTCTCGCCCGTGCTGCATTATTCTCCTCGACTAACCGTTTGCATTCGCCGTCAAACCAGTCATTTCTATGATTCGGGGCCCTTGTACCTAGTAGCGCTACAGCAGTGCTACCTATGGCGGATCGGATGCTCCTCCAGCCATCTTCAAGGGTAGAGACGTAGAACTTAACAACATTTTAATCATCCAATTGGTTGTCCTGAAAAGAACATTTTTCGAAATCGAAGTTATTTGGCTCTAGTGGTTCGATGTCACTTATGGGTTTCATTCAATACGCCAGATTCTCGATTTGATCCCCCGCAGTCTCCGTTACTCCTATCGCAACAAGCTGTGAATGTTTTTACAAGCTTGCTCTCCACGTAGCTAGCTGCGGTTCGACTACTGTGCTGTTTGCTTTTACTTATGAACTGAGCGATCTGTGTTGAAGTGCTATGGAATTTTATTTTGCAAATAAAATACGGCATCACTGGCAGAACAGGAGAGAAAAAAACAATATGCGATGCAAAGAAGTTCTAACAATCAGAGATACACTGTAACAGAATAAGATAAGATTCACATTCAATTTCAGCGTAAAATCTCTTAAAACTGTTTTTACAATAAAAATTAGACGGCCGGGAGATTTGGACGGCAAGGAGTTTTATTGTTTGTGTTGTTGCCAAAATAAGGCAAAGCTTTACTGGAAGAAGTGCTGCTACAACTGTTACCACCGCTGCTGCTTAATTATGTCCGACGGTCGCACCATCCGGTAATAAAATGATTTATTTGAGTAGAAGCAGCGTCTTATATATAGCCCAAAAAGTGCATTCCCGGTTAACTAGGTATAAAATTCTGTCGACCGTGTTAGAGAAAGCAAGCATTTGGCTAACAATCAGAGGTTGAAATCTGCGTTTTAACGAGCTTGATAATTTTCAGTCGTTCGTATACCTTGATTACAATTTTCTGCATTTGGGCTTCTGCACCTCCCCAGCTGGTCTCGAGGTACGATGCTGGCCTAAAAAGCCAGTCGTCGTAGGTTCGAGTCTTGACTCGGGAGAGACTGTTAGTGTCAGTAGGATCGTAGCGCTTAACGGTTGGCTGCGAAGTCTGTGTATAGTAAACAGAAGGTTAAGTTCCGAATCGAAATGTAGCACCCAAGGCTTTGCTTTGCATTTGGGCTGACGCACGGATAGTTTTCCAATTGACAGCTGCTAGAACGAAGAGGAGTTCTATGAGCTTCTTGAGAAAACGTATGGAGAGTGCCCACAACACGACATAAAGATCTTCATGGGAGATACGAAAGCATAAGTCGGACGAGAAGAGTTCTTTCGTCCCGTTATTGGTAGGGAAAGCCTTCTTTCTACCATCTACTACGACAAAGGCTTGAGGTTAGTGAATTTCGCCGCGGCCAGGAAAACGACCATCTGTAGTACCCATTTTGCACGTTTGAACATTCGGAAGCACACATTGAGACACTCCCATGGAGACCTGCTCCCGCATCGACCACATGCTGATCGACGGTCGGCAATTTTCAGACGCCATAAATGTGCGGTCCTTTCGAGGGCTAAACGTTGACTTGGATCACTATCTCGTTGTAGGCAAGATTTGCGCCCGGCTGTCCAACGTATTTAAATCGATATCGGCGAGGAGATATATCTGTACATCCAGAGGTTATCAGCGGAAAAAGACGTATAGGTGAACCAGCTGTAGTGGACCTGAACGAGCAGTGGAAGCACATTCACGATGCGGTCAGCGAAACAGCGCGAGAAGTGATAGGCATGACAACGGAAACCACGTGTAGTGGGTGGTGCTGAGTGTCCACAGGTGACGGAAGAGAAGAACCAGGCCTACGCCAATACGTTAGAAACAGCTAATCGTGTGACGCGTCAGATGCGGGAGAACTACTGGGAGGCAAGAGCTGCCGAAAAGAGGTTTCACCGCCGCAAGAAACGTTAGCACTACACGAGGAGCTTCTATAGAACGATCAACGGAGTTAGGAACCGGATGGTGCCAGTACCAGCCATGTGTGATGGGGAGGACGGACAAGCTATAGACCCTCCAACATTTGACGAGGTGAAGATTGCTTGCAAAGAGCTGAAGAACCATAAAGCCGGCTTACCGGCCGAACTTTTCAAAGTCGGGAGCGAGCGGCTGGGTAGTGCCATTCACCAGAGAGTATGGTTTGAGGAACAACTGCCTACGAACTAGTTGAAAGGACCCTATCTATAAGAAGGGATATAGACTCGACTGTAGTAATCATCGAGACATAACCCTCTTCAATTCAGCTTATAAAATTCTCTCCCGTATCCTGTTCCAGTGACTGAGGCCGTTGCAGGAAACCTCTGTTGGAGAATACCAATGCGATTTTCGAGTGGGACGATGCACAATGGACCACGTACGTTAATCTTGAGACAGATGCTCGGCAAGTTTCGAGAACACAATTTGCAGACACATTATCTGTTTATTGACTTTAAGGCGGTGTATGATATAGTGAAACGTAACGAGCTGTGGCAAATAATGCTTGAACATGGTTTTCCAACAAAATTAATTAAACTGTTACGTGCGGCGCTTGACGATCATATCAAGTGTCAGGACAGAGGGCAAATTTTCGGACGCGTTTGTGATGTTAGATGGTCTGAGGAAACGTGACGGGCTGTCGAACTTGCTGCTCGGCATAGCTTTAGAAGGTGCAATACGAAGGACAGGTGTGCAGAGGAGCGGCATCATCATCACGAAGTTGCACGTGCTCCTGGGCTTTGTGGACGACATTGATATAATTGGTGTTAACCGTAGAGCAGCCGAGGAGCCCTTTATGGCTCTTAGAAAGAAAGCTGCGAGAAATCGGCTCACCATTAACACTACCAAAACAAAGTACATGGTGGCTGGTGGCGGTGAAGATGGATGGGGAGACTTTCGAAGTGGTCGACGAATTTGTTTATCTTGGTACTCTCGTGACAAGTGATAACGAGGTGAGCCGCAAGGTGAAGAGATGGATTGTGGCGGCGAATAGGGCTTATTATGGATTGCGTAGCCAGCTTAAGTCCCATAGCCTACAGATCCGTACGAAATTTGCGCCGTACGAAATTAGGACTCTCCCGGTGGCGCTCTACGGACATGAATCGTGGACGTGGAAGGAGGCCGATCGACGAGCGCTTGGGGTCTTTGAGCGTAGTATCCTGCGATCAATACTCGGAGTATGTAAGTAAGGATACCCTCCCATAAAGTGGCTCTAACTTTAAGTGGATATCTCTTAGGATAATTCTGTTGATTTCATTTGAAAGCTGAGAGTATTGTCTACAGTTTACCGTCGATTTTCAAACAATAATATCGCACGCTATACAAACCATCGTTCGATTCCGTCATATACCACGGTGACAGAGCCCTTTCTTTCCATCGCAGTCGTGGAAATGCAGAGGTAAACTCGGTCTTCGACAACGACGACTGTTACAACTCCTTTCTTATAATTTCCTCACTCATTCTAACGACGTCAGGACGTAGCCGGTGCCGTTATCGATCTATACAAAGCGGAAGCTACTGAACTGGTGTACATTGAAGATGGTTGACTAATCCCTAGTTGCCGCATATGTGGTTCTCTGTACAACTTTACTACCTCAAATCCATCACGGAGGAGGAACTACGAAATGTGCGAACATCAAGCTCAAGCTCAAATACAATAGTTAGAATAGCAAACAACGTAATTTTACAATTTATTGGAGCAAGAATGAAGGAAATCCCTGTGAAAGTAATTTTTTTTTAAATCATAACTTTTTTTCCTGATTTCTCTTTGATCAGACCGGATTCATTGCTTAGGTAATCTTTTGTATTTTTTATAAAAAAAAAATAGAAACATCTATGCAAAGCTTCAACCAAATCAAAAATGGCAGATTAAATTGGTTGCCCGTTTCTTGTGGAATTGCTTACAGCAAAAAACTGTGTAAAAAGGGACACTGCATGTTAACTTCGAATGAACAGATAGACAACACAAAAATGCACTACGTTAACCGTGCTACCAGAGCTCAAACATATTCTTTGAACTAAAGAAGCGTTTAGTATAATGGTTACGTAAAATTTCTACTATTCATCAACAATTTATCAAAATAATCAGAACATTGAATATATGATGACATTAGAAATATGAAAAGCTTTAACTTGCTTTTGCAGTGGAACTGCAATGAAACAAAATGTCTCAAATTGGAAACTTTCACGCGCATCAGTTGAGCTAATGTTAATGTCAATTTGATGAGCACAGATCGAATCAAGAATCGGAAATGACGCAAACCTAATACTGACTGACATCACCATGCTCCTTGTCCCGACAAATAAAACCCAATGATGGGCATGGGCTAATAACGAAACATTAGGCATAAACACAGTCACATAATAATATAACCAGATTAATCGCACCAGGGGCTTTAATAAATAGCATACATTCCGTGCAACAAATCAATTGCTAGAATCGATTTTGTCTATTGCCTGATATATTCAGCCAAAGTGAACATTAATTTCGGAAACGAGAAAATGAACAACTATCGATGAATGGGAAGCTCTCGACACGCCATTGAGGAACAATACGTTAACTTAATCGGTCGGCTGTCACATGACAATAAATTGCATGTCGGTCGTTCCTGCAGTCCAACAATAGGCCGCATGCGGCCCACGCGCAGTGCCGTACAGAAACAAATTGCAATAAAGTGCTTTTATCGATGATATGTGGCTCGCAATCATGATGTGTGGCCATGCTAAATCGATTTGGTTGATTTAATGTATAAAAATGATGGCAATTTTGTTCTACTCATCCTTCGGCCCCACACCACCGAAATCTTCAGTGCCCATCAGAACTAGCGATAATCGAGCATGTATGCTCACCCGGAACCATAGAGATAACCGATTTATTGGCAGCCGTCGACAGCGTTCAAACGAACCTGAACCGGGATCGACAAAAAATGGGCCGCTCTTCCGATTTATCGACACTCCACCCAGGGTTTATGGGGGTGAAAACATTATTCAAAGACCTGCTGGCTATTTCCAGCCGTACATACGTGAACGGCTAATGATATTGACGAGAGAGAGAGAGAGAGAGAGAGAGAGAGAGAGAGAGACAAAGAGAACAGAAAAAAATGAATGTCAAAATCAAGAGGTGAGAATCATGCTATCGATTCTGTCCATGGTGAAGGTCAGCTTGCCGAATCAATGACGCCCGCAAGTTCAACATCATCCGGTGAATCTAACGAGGGAATGGGATGGAATAATCAACACATTGTATCGTTCTTCTTGCACCCGAGAAAATAATTTCAAATTATTGTTGAGGGGTATATCCAGGAACCGATGCTGCAGCTTCCTCCGGAACAAAGTATTTTGCTGAGGGACCAAAGTTTCGTATTTTTTATTCCCTGGATTCACGAAAAGGAAAAATAGTTCAGTTCAAGGCGAAGCCAGGAAAAATCTTTCGCCGGCTAGAAGGTGCCAGTCTGCGTTTGCCAGCGGAAAAAGTTTTTGTGATAACCGCCGATTGCGCTCGAATTTCGTCTCCAGAAGGTCTGCCGCTCCTACACTTGACTACATGTATATAGGTGTGTACATCGTAATAATGTACACTTTCGCATTTGGTCACTACGGAGTATAGAAAACAGGAAAAAAAACTCAACTAATAAAACGAGAGCTGAAATCAACGAACCAAAAACGCTCCAAGATTTATTTAGCCGTAAGGGCCAAAACGGAAAGCTAACAAGCAGAGTGGGCAGAGGGAGGGAGGACGGCGACTGAATACACAAATTTTCACGTTTCGGCATGCTCTTTGTACGGCAAAGTTTCTATTGCAGCGCTGTGGCTTTTGCTGGCAATGCAACAGAGTAGACTAACTTTTGGGTTTTCGCTGTGTGTGGAGTGGGTCCTGATTTTTTTTTTCGTTTTCTATGCTTTGTTTGTTGGTCTTTGCCAACATGTCCAAACCGGCCACACTGTCGGTAGATTAGATCCCAGTCTATGGCGTTCCATATATGTACGCACAGGAAGTCTGAACAGCTAGCATATCAAATTAGGATAGCCATCAATAAAGCTTATGGATAGAAATAAACAATGTTCACTGTGTGCAAAGTGTATTCACGAATAAAGAGAAAGTAGTTAGAAATTGGCAATCAACTATTTTAAAGTTCTGAAAATATTGTAACGATTTTTTTCCACATGACATGTTTGCCTCATTTGCACATAACTTTATTTGCCTCACCGCTTCCGCTTCCACGAATGGTAATGGACAAATGTTGGGCATTTACGTTCCATGTGAAACAATTAGCTTCTTAGCTTCCCGTAACCATTTCCGTTTCATCGTTCATAAATGGTCGTGTCTTTTCCGTACAACTGCTTGCGTCTAGAAAGTCTAAAGTAATTATCATTGAAACGAGAAAAACATATAACGAAATGATAAACACTAATTACCATCTCTATATGCCTTCTTTTACTTATTCGAGTCTACTTGTAAATAACTTGGTCTTGTAATTAAAAAAAAGTTGATCATGTATTTTTTTTTCAGAAACTAATTCAGGATCTCATGACAAAATACATTGTTAATTGTTTTTTTTTTCATATTACTTAATGGATGTTATTAAATTTTTTGCCTCACTCTAAACGTGCATCATAAACTAATGTGTAAGTAGTTTTCTCTTTTAAACTAAATGCAATTTATTTAGTTGCACTTTAATCGATTCGCTTTAGGTTTGCCCCATAGTAACTGCGGCTTTAAATATACTTACATTTGACTTTCTGGCATTTTTGTTATGTAAGTGAAGCAAGCGTAGCATAATCTTTGAAACGTAACGATGTCATGTATCTCTGGTCTTGCTCCTCTTCTACTCGTATGTTCTGCGAAAGCGTGTTTTCATAGCGTACAGTTTATACCATACTATAGGTAGCTTGAGAGATTAAATTGATTGCACCGTGATCGAGCAGGTAACAGGTACAAAAGTGAAAAAAACGATGATTCTGTGAGTGATTCTCTTCACAATAGATATACTGCTGAAAAGGCTGATATATATTTTTCTTCCTTCTGCTTTCTCCGGTATCATCCATAAAAATGGGTAACATTACACAAAGCAGGATGTTAACACTGAGATAAAAAGCTGTCGACAAGAGGTTCAAATTACTTGAAAAGAGTGCTCGTATCGAATTATGAAATTTCATTTTATCACACTCGCAGAAACTTGAAAAGGTTGCGCTTAGGAAAGTTTACGAAATATTCTGGGATATCATCGAGAGCATCATGAAAATGGACCAATTTCAAATACTCATGACAATACTAGCACAGGGGCCATCCACATACCACGTGGACAGATTTTTACCAATTTTGACCCCCCCCCTCCCCCTCCGTGGGCAACTGCCCATATAAATTCTAAAAAAATTGTATGGACCGTGCACATTAGCCAACCCCCCCCCCCCCCTCAAAGCTGTCCACGTGGTATGTCGATGGCCCCAAAGGTGTTATGATTTTGAGCCGTCCAATACATTGAACATTCGCTATAGCACTAAATGCATTATGAACAGCACACATCCGTTGTACTAATTCCAAAATAGTACAAAAGATGTTCTAAATTGACACAATATTGATGTGGTTTTGCACAGTACAACTTTTGCGTGTCCAGATTTTAGCCAAGCCAAGATTTTAGGCTTCCGGACACAATCTAGAACGAACAAAAACCACGTATAATGATTATCCCCGGTGTCGAAGTGACATCAGCGAGTCCAGGAATTAACTTAGACGTCGTTATGAAATCAATGATGGTGACCTGTGGTTTCCGGAAAGCAACATAATAGGGGTTCCTGGGTTAAAATGCACCAGTTAACGAAAGCAGAGTATATTCTTGTTAAAGCTGAGAGATAAAACCAGAGTTATATACTGATCAATTTATGAAAACCCTTATTTATTCGTTCAAACTCGCATCTGATGCTAAAAAATTATTAAAAATGCATAATACACATTTTTTAAGTGAGTGTAATAATTTTATAAAAATCGTCAATCGAGGCAAAATGCACTATTCCTGGGGTAAAATACATCGCAACATAGGGGCAAGGAGCACCATGCAAATGAGGTAAAATGCACCCCGTCTACGGGCAGAACGCACTACATTATTGGGGCAGTACGACTCATTTTGTCATCTAATAAATAGAGGCAAAAAGGTTTTCTATGAAATTCCATACACACGAGCGGCATGGTTTTGGGAAACATCGTTTTTGATTGCCTCTAGCACCGATCGTAGCTGTTCAACGATCCATGACCGCCGATTGGACTTCCGGATGATGCTGGAAACGAGATGAAATGTAAGCAAAAAAATTGTTTACAAAGAGTCCTTTTGCCCCGAGCTAAGGGTAGCGTTATGCCCCGAACGTAACTAGAGAATGTTTCTGGCTACATAACGGTAATTCTCATTGAAACTTACCGATATTTCATCAGAAATATGTTGCTCGCCATATATTCGATGCAATAACACTTTTCGTTGGTGGAAAACATCAATTTAAGAGCTAAAAACACTTAATTTAGCTGAGAAAAAAATTAGACCGTATGCAACGAAAACTTTTTTTTTTGTATTTATTCACATTTTCTGACATTTTAGTGCTGTTAAATTGACTGGGTGACTATAGCAAACATAGATTCAAATAATAGAATTATTATTTTGTTATTGAAATGTTTCTTCATTGTAAATCAGAGGGGGTGCATCTTGCCTCAACGGTGCTTATTACCCCAGGTACCCCTATGACCAAATACCTTTTTCAGAGGCTAGAAATCTATTTTAGATGCCATTTTTAAATTGAAGATGGTGATTCTGGTATCTAGAAAAACAGCTCAAAATTGCCGAATTGCAGCTCAAAGGTTACAGAGTTCTCCTTGATGAGCGAATGGTCATGAGTTCGAATCTTATTAGAATCGTACCGTTCGGTGTAAAAGAGCATGCCTAGCGTTTCAGTAAAATTAGTATGACTTCATTAAAAAGTATGTAGCGTTATAAAAAACGGTTCAAGATCTACACATTACTCTTTTTATCCACTTTCACTATAATTCTATCACTAGAATTAAAAATCTATCACATAGAATTAATTAGTGGAAGTGGATAAAAAGTGTAATGTGTAGTGTAAATATTCTATCAAGACGCTCGAGCAGAAGTAAATAAAGGTTCAAGATCAACAATCTCATTTTCACCACCAGTAAATGTCAATACAAACAGTTTTTTTCCAGTCGCACATCAGCAATTTGCAACACGCAACAGTTGCACTCTTGGTATCTGCTTCCTACCGACACGAGAACATTTTGGTTGTCTTTCTCCCATACGACACGATACGTGTTTTATTGTTGCGTTGGTGAGAGTTCGGCTCCGCTGGATGCCTTAATGAAATTCGATTCATTTTCCATATACACAGGGGTCTTTTTTACGCGGTTGGTGGTACCGCGTTAAAAAAATCCGCGTATAAAAAAACCGCGTAATTTGAAAAAATCGCGTAAAAAAACTCCATTCAATAGAAAGATCCGATTAAAAATCATAGCACGTAAGTAAATATAAACATAAAACCCAAATTAATCCACCTAGTGGTGAGACCCAGCCTTTCTCATTCGAAATAATTATTTGTTCAAATAGAATTACACAACACTCCCATTTTAAAAAATACACCTTGAAAATTTCTCCTGGATTTATTTTTCACTTTAAATAACGAATTTCTGGTAGCCAACAGCACAACTATAACGAACATTCAAAACCTAACTGTTTGTTTCGCTTCACACACATATGAGCATACATTAACACTTACACATGCAAATACCATGGAATAAATATGTTTCAAATACATCACGCGAAAAATCCACTGCTGACCTATTCTATTGCTCACCCCTAACTACACACTCTGCTGTGCAGGCATTGTTTATGCGACTGAAAGGAATGTCTCATCACACACAGGAGAGTCAGCTGACGCTTATAACTCTTATAGACCTGTGTGATCGAAACCAAAGCCAGTCTGAGTCATGCCTGCGAGTGCAACATAACAACGGAAGGTGCTCCGTATGGCTAATTTTTTATGAATTTATTTCTATCTTTAACAACAGCTTTTACCCGTTACCAATCAAGTTCATTAAAGGCAGACAGTGTGTGCAGCCGGGGAAGCGAAAAATAAACGAACTGAAAATATGATACAGATTTGGAAAAACATACCGCATCCAGACGGGATTTGAACCCGCAGTCTCCCTGACTACTCTACTGGTTGCCGGATTACAACATCAAATTTGAAAAATGTTATGTGGCCCCATATTTTGATCGTTGCTATAGTTTTAAACAATCTCGAAGCTACTTTTCTTTCCATAACTTTTAAACCACATGCTTAAACATTATGATGATTTTAAAGACAAGTTTATTTGGTCCATTGAGTCTAACTTTGTTCAGATCGGTTGTGTAGTTTCTATGGTACCTAATTAAGTTTTGTGATTTTTACAATTTGATACATAACGGACAAAGTTCAATTTCGATAACAGTGTAATTAAATAGGATTGTATTGCGCAACTAGATCTTTTATTTGCGACTAATTTAGTGAAAATTGGTCCAACCATTCTGAACAAATTGAGTGAGCTTAAGCAGTCTTTGGAATATGTTTCTTTTCAAAACGTGATTCATACATATCTTTTATACATAATTTTGAACAACATTAAGGATTTTCAAGACAGGCCGTTCATTTGGCACCAGTTTTGCTTAAATTGGTTGTTTAGTTTCTGAGATAATGAAATTTCGTGATTTTCACATTTTGATACACGGTACCTAAACTGAAAATCCGATTACAATGAAGTTCAATAGGGTGTTATGAGGCCACTAGACCTTTCAATTTCAACTAATTTCGTGAAAACTGGTCTAGCCATTTCTGAGAAAAGTAAGTGAGTTTAAGCAGTCTTTGGTATATGCTTTGCTTTCATACCGTGATTTGGCATTCTTATGAAAGTTACAAACCGATTACAATGAACTTCAATAGCAACCTACGGGACAACTAGGCCTTTCATTCGAGACTAATTTTGTGAAAATCGATCCAGCCATCTCTGAGAAAAGTGGGTGAGTTTAAAAAGCCTGTGGAAAACATTTCTTCACATAACTTTTAAACCATATGTTTAATCTTTATGAAATTTATAAGTTAAGAGTTCTGAAGAAAGCCCGTTCATTTGACATCAGTTTTGTTGAAATCGGTTGTGTAGTTTCTGTGAAATTAATGTTTCGTGATTTTTACATTTTGATACATAACCTCTAAACCAAAAATCCGATTACAATGAAATTTGATAGCAAGCTATGGGGTAACTACACCTTTCATTTGCAATTAATTCCACGGAAATCGGTCCAGCCATCTATGAGAAAAGTGGGTGAGAAAAAAAAATTGCACATACACACACACACACGCACACACACATACACACATACATACATACATACAGAAAATGCTCAGCTCGTCGAACTAAGTCGAGTGGCATGGCCTGTTATCGATCTATGCAAGACAGAACCTTCTGATTTGTTTCACATTGAAGAATTATTTCCCAAAAAAACCTTCTTAACTTCCCTAGCTCAGATCCATCACGAGCAACTATGAAATGTGCGGTCGGTCAAGCTCAAGCCTGAGCTCAACAGCCCGAAATTGTCGAATAAATTTTGCACAGATGTGATAAAGGTATCACTTTGTCTTTCCAAAAAAAACCTTGCAAAAAAAAATTTTTTTTTGAGAAATTCAAACATATTTTTTTATCTTCAAATCAATGGTTAGCTATCATTTTATAGTTCTTGGAGAAAAAAATCTGATTTTTAAAATTATATTTATAATTGTGATATATCTAGATAAACACTTCAAAAGATCCTATCTGCTTTCGACGTTTTTCCGGAGCGTCTTTCCATTTTGGTAATGGTTCAGCTTTAGAGTGATCCCTCCTCTATCAACTTGTGCAAATAACGTGTCATAAAAGGTGTTTGATAAGTTGTGGTGATTGAATGAAAGTGATCGATGAAAAAATCAATCAAAGCAGATAGGACCTTTTGAAATGTTTCTCTAGATATAAGAAAATTTTTGTGTTGTTTTATTAATTTTTTTTTGTCTTATGTTTTATTGTCTTTTATTTTTTCCTGAAAGGACAACATTAGTAGTGGCTGCAACTTTGCCAATGTCATTCCAATCAAACAGGTCATTGTGGTTTGTGATTTAGAGTAACGATTTGACGTAGAGTTACCTTTCACGGTAACATAGATAGGGGTACAATATGAAAAACCGAAAACATCGAGAGCGGTACGAGAGTTGTCCACTTTCTAAAACACAGTCGGTTTCTAGAAAATAGTCAGTTTCCAACCGATTTTTTTCATGCCTATAACAGTCAATTGAAAAATATCTATGCATCCGCCCAAATGTAGAAAATTGTAGTTTGATTGTTCAAAATATTGTACTATTGAAAACTGTCAAGCCTTTTAAGTTTTAGTTTAGTTTAAGTTTTAGCACTGTGTGCGTGAAGAGATCACTCTCTCAGTCATAAAAAATAAACTCCCACCGGGCAGTGTGTGCAGTTCATCGTTGGCGTGCTGAGATACGGGAACACAATAGTAGAGGGTGATTCGACTTTGGTTTAGAACTATTTATACCTTTCCCAGTAGTTTAATTGGCCAAAACACCTTGCCGGAGACAACGGAGATTGCGGGTTCGAGTCCCGTCTGGACGAGGGAAAATTTTTTCTAAGCCTAAAAGTCCTCGCAAACTGCATACATTGCCCGCTTTACTAAAACTTAAAATGTAAGTCATATGACAAAAATGAAATTAGTTCGCAAAGTGTCAAGCCTTGTTGAACGCTGATTTTGACCGCTGATTTGTCGCTTATCTTTGGCTTTTCATAACACGGTCTGCAGAATACTATACAAAGTTAACCAAGAATGCACTATTCTGGGCCATATAAAAGCCTGCTTTCACTCAAAGTAATCGGTTTACCAGTGGATGGTCATTACCACGATCCTAACAAAGTAGCAGCGGGTAGCAGTAGAAACGGTAACGGTAGGTGCAACGGCATTAACTGCTCTTGTAAAAGCTGCCTTTGCGCGGTAGCGGCAGCATAAGTGGTGGCTACATTTTCTTTTCCTTCTTCAATATGCAATACACTCAACAGCAGCGTAATAGAATGTTTCATAACTGAGTGCGGCATCTTCTGTTATCTGCTCCTTAAGCGGTGAAAATTGTTTAGTCCTAATTATGTAAACAATGAACAATTGAAAACTGCCAAGCTTTGTTGGAACGCAGATTTCTATTCATTTGATTGGTCGTTCATGTTAGCTTTCCTTAACACGGTCGATAAAATACTTAGTTTATCTAATTAACTGAGAAGGGACTCTTTGGGCTATATAAGAGCCTGATTCTGCTCTAATTAATTAGTTTACTAGTGAATGGCCACTAGGGCGGTCCTAACTAAGTAGCAAAGGTAGCAGAAGTAGTGACAGTGGCAGCAAATAGCAGTAGCGGTATATCTCGTCGTTGTTTCAAGAGGTTCACTTTCTGCGAAATGGATCGACCAGCAGCAAACAGAGCTGCAGTAGGCGGTGATTTCGAATATTTCGCTGCCTTCCATAGCGGACCGACCATTAGACTAAACAGCACCTTCAATTGTGCTGGATTTTGGATCTCCCTTCTGTGTGGGTAGCACCGTCGACATACAGGCATGTCCCCAGTTTTGTGGAAATTTAAACCAACCGTCCTTTCAAGGACGATTACATATTGAAGTAGTAAAAATGAGTTTTACACATCTGAATACTAGAGTAATCGCGAGTTTATTAAAGCTTGCTTCAGATGGTGTTAGAGCAAAACCAATTGCGTGGAAAATTGTTAACCATGGATTTGCCCGAAGTCAGCCTTGACATAGGTTTCATCGTCTATCAGAAGACACCCTTCGAACTTGGTCAGCACCTGGTCGTATAGCTTCCGAGCACGGATTTTAGCCACTATATTGTGTTTTATGGTCCGGTCTGACTGTTTACTAACTCGATACAACTTTATTCACCACCGAATTTTCTGACCAATTCGCGGTCCAACAGATTGGGATTCCTCTTGATGGTCTTCAAAATCCACACGCTGATGATTGGCTTGAAGCTTCCGAATCATTGTCAATGCTTTCTTATACCGTTTGATAACGGGCCATACGGTATTTCTGGGTAATTCCAACTGTTTAGCTAGCTAAGATACAGACCCAAACAATTTTTTTAAATAACTGTGCAATTTTTTTTCTTTTTTCGGCCTCCACGTTTATTATTTACAAAATACAGTCGTTTTGGGGAATGTCACAAAAACATAAGTGTAGCTAATAAAATTCTTGACACGTAGGTGCCAAGAACTTCGAAATCCGTCCACCAGGAGGGCCTCAATATGAGCAAAAGTTAGTTCCACTTCTAAATAAGGTAAGCTTTATGAAAAAACGGATCATACTAAGTAAATACGGCACCCGCGATTGGTTCGCAGTAAGTTTACAAAACGAATAGACCATTGACGGTGACGTCACGCACCTGAGTTTGACAGATACTAGTAACTTTGCTTAACTCCCGGCGATTCTGAAATTTACAATTTTAACAGATGTGACCAAAACGCCCCTTAATTTTTTTCTGTGTGCACTAAAAACAATTGTTAATTGAGCAGCATTTTCACTATGAACATAATGGCTCCACTAAAAAAAAACACGAGGCAGAGACGTCTTAACTACTTGACAATAAAATGACTTCACAATATTTAAAATATTTTTTTTATATTTCTTTCAACAGGATCAACCTAAAAACATAGCGATTTGAGAGTACGATCTCAAACTTATTGTAAGAAATACATTGACCTAAGACAGGCTGCCGTGTTTCTAAACAACCACTCCAACTATTTATATTTTATTTAGAAAATTTTAACAATTTATTTTCCATTTCATCATAACCATCATTGTTCAGTTAAAATTTTCTAGTTTTTACTTAAAAAACTTTTTTTTAATGTGCGTTTTGAGATAATTAATATTTCTTATATGTATTTTCTTTTATTTAAAATTTTAATCTCATGGTGAATATTGCTTGAGAAAGGTAACATTTTAATCTATATTTGTCGATCAAACAAATTGTTCTAACTCTAAAACCATTCACACTTGTGAAAACATCGCGATTTGCAAAAATAAAAATGTGTGCAAACCATCATTCAATACAAAATCATTTGGCATAAATTTTCTTTTGAGTCAAAATAGTTCAAACGCCTTTGTGATAGTCATATATTCTTCAGTCGACAATGCTCAGTCAGTTACCATTCTACCGTGCAATTGCCCTATATTAAAAAAAAATCGAGGAACATGAAGTTGTTTATGTTAGGGGAATAATAAGTCTTCACACATAGTTCAAATCTAAGTTTCAATTTAGGTGATTTATCGATTGGTAAATTCTCACATCAGAATTTATGTATCGATTTTGCTGTACATCTTATATTATAGCGTTTGTGGCACGTTTCACGAATCATGCCGGTTTTTCAGAGGTAAGAAAAAACTTTTTTAAATTATGCATGTAGATTTAAATTTGCTACCCATATAATTTGACTTAATGACATATAATGAAGCCTCTTGAAGGAAGACGTGAAATCACTGTTACTCGGACTCTTGACTAGTGCACCTACAGGTCCATTATCAGTAAGTTCAAATCAGATAACCGTTTACAAAATATAACGAAATCCTTTTGCCCATCATCTTGGTGTTCGTAAACTGATTTATATTCGTGGATGTACTTTCCTCTAATCATATCAAACGGACGAAATAAATTGCCAAACCCACTTAGGCTGCATGATTTGGTACCGTAGTTGGAACTCGTTTTGCGGGACCCAAGCAATTTATCGGTACAACTGATTTTGATTCAGTTGGCAGTTCGTAGCGATACAATTTGCTCGGAAACGAAAGTGCACACATACCAGAACGCTGGCGAACTTCTTCGCACCGAATGCCGGACAAATTTGCATAAACTTTATTCGCCCAGATCCTATGCTGCTGCACCCACGTGCCAGATCCTCGTTGGCCTGTACAGAATTGTATGTATTGTAAAGCATGCGAAAATCCCCTTGTTAGATCACCACTTGTTATCTGCCGCAACTTTTCGAGGTTACAGCCCACATCCTCAAATCGTAGGGAGATCCTGTAAAATCCTAACGGGGCTTTTATATCCCTGTATGGCGGCATTCCAGGGTAGGTGGTTGGTGGTACGATGCATATTTCTTCTTTCCCGAGGAAACCCTTGAAAAGCCACCGACAGGAGTCTAGTGTATGTTTGTATGTATGTATGTACGAGGAAACAAAGCTTGTGAAAAAGTTGATTCAGGCTGTTATATTGCAGCGATGAGCGGCGGCTATTTAACCTCACATGGCACAAAAACTGTTACTTCCCCAAGTAAACGGAAAGAATAAAGTATTGTTTGAATCTGTTGTTTTTTTTTTGTTGGAGAAAAGTTGTGAAATCGGTGAGTTTTGCATGATACGAGCAAAATTGGTGATTCATTAATAATCTGAGATCATTCACGGAGCGGTTTTAGTTGTTAAAATTGTTTATTTTTGTAAAGCTTAGATAATGTTGGGACACGTAAAGCTTCCAACAATCAGTATGTCGGGTTATGTGGGATCAGAAATATAACGACCGCGAAAGTTGCGCTAGATCAGACCTCACGAAAGGATTACTTTCTGCATTTCTATTGCGAACTGCTGTATATTGAGAGATAGCATTTTTACTTCCAGCCGGGGGAAACTTTCGGGTCTTTCTGTTTCGAGCGAGTACTACCCGTAGAACTATTCTCGAAAGTGGAAACTCTTACCATATACCCGGAAATGAGAAAAGTTAAATAAATCACTCGCTTTCACCAGGGATGACTGCTATCGGCAGGATGCTACCGGTTTCGTTGAATGCAGGAGTGCAGGAATATCTGGAAACAAGGTTAATTTTCGTATTTGATTTGTCTTGGTTTGAACTTGGACTAAAGAGATAGGGAAGAGAACGCGAACGAGATGGCCCAACAAAATTAGCTTAATGAGCACGTAATTCCCGTGTCGGTAGTTTAAGAGCAAACGATGTGCAAAGTTTGAGATGAATTGGCGTCGGTACTGTCATCCACATATGGTGGAATCCGGTTTTCTCGAAGGGATCGCTGATTACTTAAACCCTAACTTTATCCCTAGCTGCCAACGAATCAGTTACGAAAATACGAAAACACAATTTTTGAATTATTCATGGTGTCGATTTTTTACAACTTCATCCGAACTCAGCCCCGTTTCGTTTCTAGCAGCGAAACGATGACACTTCAACCAGTCAGTGTGCCGGTCATAAATCAGACATGGTTGGTTGTTGACGCTGGTTGCCGGTTCGATTGGTGGTGGATTGTTTGTTTGTGGGCCCCAAGCCCACGACGATGACGATGCTGCTGCTGCTGTCGTTGTTTGTCTTGCAAGGATTCCGATGAATCAGATCACATTCAGCCTTTAGTTTTGTACTTACTGTTTGTTTGGGGAAAAAAATGTCCAAGCTGCCAAGTGGCCCAACCATCGTCGTTGTTGTTTTCGTTGCGTCTTCGTGCGGTTTCGATTTTAGAAGCCGAATAGATATGACTTGGCCGAATCGGTGATTTATGCTGACAGAAAAATTTGATTTTTGCATTGTTCCACGGCACGATTCACGATGACTGAGGAATTCGAAAGTTACTGGCGGCATTCGAGACGGTTGGCAGAAAAAAATTAAAGTTGGAACGAACTTCGGTAAGAAACGATTGGATGGAAATGTTCAAGCAAACAATTTTGAAATATGAACGAATGATTTATCGATATACGCATGTGTGTATCGGCTCTCGAGAAATAGAATAATTTATAATAGAATGCATTGGTTGAATAAAGTCTGTTTTAGCCACAGTACAACTTTATAAAGTGTAGTAAATACGTTGTGGTCCGTTATCTGTTATATCAATTAGTCATAAAATTGTAGGGTTTTCTGATGAGCTTCTCTTAAACTTCTATTGCCCGATAATTTTTATTATTTCTCAACTGCTGGCAACCAATTTATTCGAGTACTTTTTTTATTATAAATACCCAAAAGTATTAAAAATTTATTTTTCGTAGGCGCCCTGACAGTCCTGATAATTGATCGCAGTATCGCAGGAACAATCACTATATTTTTTTTAAATAAAAAATTTTAGCCAAAGTTTTACATAGAAATGTTGAGTTCGGGACAAATTATGTGAAGTTTTATCAACAAAAGCAATCATAATAGTGTGATTGGGGTAAATTCCAAGCAGATCATTCTATCCGAGATAAGCCACTTTTTTTTTTGAAGTATATTGTTCATTTTCAAGTCACACATGCCACAAATTAGGTGATTATAGACGAGCAGGTCAATAGAGCTAGGTATCTATGAAAAAATCGTGGTCTTCATATTTTTTAACTCAATTTTTGTACAAATTTAATTTGTGCTTTTGTATTTTTTAATTTGTTGTAACAGAAGTTGCGTACACGTTTGAGGATTGACTTCACGCGTAGAAAACTTGAATTAAAAACTGTCTCACGATCATGGGTTCAGATATAATTTAAAAATAAAATTTCAGAAAATTTCATCAGTTTTTTAATCTTTCATTATATTTCCAATATTTGAAAAACTTAATGAAACATACATAACGAAAGTTAATTGAGCACTATGATTTTTTCGGGGATTTCGATGGATTTCGCACCAACTAGACTGAGGGACTGGTAGCACCCTCTCAGAATTTAACGATACTTTTTGGGCTTTACTGAACTAAGCAACTTTGCATACACCATTTTTCAAAAGATTATATAGAATAACTTTTAAAAAGGGTCCAGTTTTTCAACAATTAATGCCTGTTTCAAAAATGCCAAGAGATAGAGGAAAGTTATCAAGAGATAATTTTTTAAAAATCATTTTAATTTTCATTAAAAAATATTGTAAAAAATTTTTAGATCCTTTGAAATTGGTTTTAAAAACAAAAAGTTATTTAAAACGAACAATCGTCTCAGATTTCATTTTTTTAGTCAAATTTACGAAGTGCTATATACAAAGCGTTTTTATGATTGTTTCGTGAATACAAGGTGACTAAAAAATATTGGAGTTACATCAGGTCTTTCCAAGTTTTACACTTTGGACCTTAATAAAAAGTTTACATAGGAATGATGTACCTTTATCTTTAAGTTATCTCAAAGTTTGAATACGTACTGATGATCGGATGACATTCGAGAGCGTTCTTCTATGACAGTAGTGTTATTGGCGAAATAAAGAGAGCCGACAAAAAAACGTTGTGCGTCTATAACGTTGCCGTCTAGTTTCCCATAAACGAATGATTTCCTGTTGTCTGTTTGTTCTTCATACAGTTTTTTTAACAGCCGTCACAGGACATTCGTCATAGGCAAATAAAAATGGGGAAAATGTCTCCGGTGGATTCAAGCTGTTATCGAACGCGCTGTTTGTGTAGCGCTGACATGAACATCTGTAAGTGTGGGGAGTAGGCTGTCCCAAAAAAAAAATCAATGTTGAAAAAGTCAAGGTGCTAAGCCCTAAATTGAAAGATAAGGTTATTTATAGCATTTTTATAGAATATTCCGACTTTCTAAAAAATGGTTTTCAGGTTGCCCAAACGTGATTTATGAAAAAATCACTTTTTCAAGATACAAACCCACTCTGTTGCACTTTTTTCAAATCTGTTCGATTCCTTCATTTTTCCATATATATTTTTATTTTTGTAGGGTTGTTTTTGAATAATTTGCACGGTTCAGTTCAGCATCGCATTCAATTATTTGACTCACAGAGCCCATTGAACATCACAAAAAAGTGAATTTTTCTCATAATTTGTAGATAAAACTCTTCAAAACACATACCAACAAATTTTCTGATCAAGAACTAGAACTGAAGCTTTTACTGCAAAGCTGGATTCAAGACGAAAATTCACATGAAAAAAGATCCTTGATACCTCATCGGGCGGCTGAGATATTGGCGTTTTCACATGTGATGAAAAACTATGAATTTTCTCAAAAATGCCACTAAAACTCAATATCTCCATTGCACAGTGTTTTATTTTGCCGTTTGTGCGAATTTCCTAAACCGTGATTCAAATGTTGATTATAACCATAAGGTATAGTCGGAGAAGTTTCAGGATATTCAAAAATGCATCTTTTAATGTAGAAATATGGGTGATCAATCCACCATGAGTGAAATGAAAAATTTACTTTTTAATCAGAATAAGATCGATGCAAGGTGTCTTAGACAATATTTTAGGTTATCTTTAAACAAAAAACTTTACCGAAGACATCAAGTTTCTATCTCTTACATATTACGAGCAACATTGAGTTTTCTATTAGAGGGCACAAAAAAGTCACAATTTTCGGTCTTACTTTTTTCGCAGATTTTTCCGAATTTTTAAACCTTCTACTAAATTATCAGCCATCCAAGAATGCATTTGTTTTCGGAACATTGTTATTTTTTATCTCCTTTAGCATAAATTTTTAAATGCATAGTTTTCCATCACATATAGAAATGCCAATACCTCAGCTTCCCGGTAAGATATCAAGTATAGTATTTCGTCATAGGTCCCGCTTTGCAATGAAAATTTCAGTTGCTGATCAAAATTTTTTTCATTTGTGTTTTGAAGGGTTTTATCTACAAATTATTAGAAAAATTTATTTTTCTGTGATGTTTAATGAGCTCTGGAAGTCAAATAACTGAATGCAATGCTGAACTGAACCCTGAAAATATTCAGAAACAACTCTACAAAAATAAAAAAATACATGGAAAAATTTGGGAATCGAACAAAATTGAAAAGAGAGCAACAGAGTGGGTTTGTAGTTTAAAAAGTCTTTTTTCATAAATCCCGTTTGGGCAACCTGAAAACCATTTTTTAGAAAGTCGATATGTTCTACAAAAACGCTATAAATAACCTTAGCTTGGGCTTAGCTTTGCTATAAATAACCTTAGCTAGGGCTGAGCACCTTGACTTTTTCAACATCGATTATTTTTGGGACACACTAGTGGGAACAAATAGCAACAGAAAAAGTATTCTGAGAGGACAGTAAGAAAAGGCTATACTTTTTTAATGCCTGGATGCCATAAAACTGAAACAGGAGATAATGATCCCCTGAAGTAAACACAATAAGAATAAAACAAGAAAAAGTAAGAATAAAAACAAGAAAAATGACCTATCGTCGAATATCAACCTTCTTGATTTGAAACAAACTTAATTTGTTAGACTTAAGAGCAATTATCTAAAAGATCGTATGTATTTTGGTATAGATTTTTAGCTGATAAAATTTAGATTTTGAGGAATAAACTATCTGAGAAAAAATTGCTGTCTCGTACAAAAAATATACACTGTAAAATATATTCTTTTTTTTACTATATTTTAATTTATCAAGAAAAAAGTTGAATTTTTCTTTAAAGTTTTTGAGAGATATGAGGTTATAACAAAATTATTGGTGAAAAGTCCAGAATGGAGAAATGAAAAATAGTTTTTTTCATTGATGATATGGTATTAAATAATTTTATAATTCTAACATTTTCAACTAGAATTATTTTTCAGTGAAATAAATGATCAGGCAATTGGTTTAGGCAATTATTTTAAATCAAAAAGTATATGACGTTTAACTTCGTAAACACATCCGTTTCCAAATTGTTTTGAATTCAAGTTTAGAAGTTTCGAAAATAAATACTAAGCTATATTTTAATTCAAAAGAGGTTTAAATTTTCTATTTAAATTTAGTTTTTGTTAAAACTTGCCATAACTTTCAATAAAAGTCTGGATAGAAAAATGTTAGACAAATTTTTACTTAAGAGCAAAGTTTTACATAGTTGTTCAATTTTCAGCTATATTAAGAATAATAAGTTATTTCCAACGATGCAACATGATTCCAATAGTAATATTGAATTCCAAGGCTTTTGATCCATAACTTTCTAGTTGCATCCGTCTTTGAGATAAAAAAATTGTTTAACATTTCTCCTTTTAGAACATTTTATCTAAAGTGTTGGAACATAGTCAAGTTTTCACAAAATATACATTTGAAATAAAAGTTAGGGTAGTTTGGGGTAATTTGGACCCCCTAAGGAAAACTCCTGTTATTTCGTAATCTGTTTTTTTATCCCATAAACATAATGTACTATGGTAATATTGATCTGTTTTCTATGTTTCTGCACGAAAAAACTTTGATATTGAGGTCAGAAGAACAAAAAAAATAACGAAACTAAAAATTATGATTTTCGGACATAAAAAATCGTTTGGGGTGAAAATGGACAGCTATTGGGGTAATATGGACAGTGTTTGGGGTGATGTGGACAGGGTAAAAAATGTTAATTTTATAGTGTCAATAGTTGCTTAATACACAGTAGAAGGTGGTATGAGGCTTACGGAGTGATAACTGCAATTCTTAGGCATTGCACAGTGGTTCCACAGTAGGCCAAAAAAATTTCCCTTCTCCAATTATTCATACTAGAAACTGAGTATGCGATCGTGTGTCGCACACGCGTGTTTGTGTGTGTGCATGTGTGTGCGTTCGTGTGTGTGTGTGTGTGCGTGTGTGTTTGTGTGCGTGTGTGCGCGTGTGTGCGCGTGAGTGTGTGTGTGACTGTGTGCGTGTGTATGTGTGTATGATTGTGTGTGTCTGTCTATGTGTGTGTATGTGTGTGTCAGTGTATGTGTGATGTAAGTTTCATGAGAATCGGATGATATACCAATTCTTGGCAGCACCTTGAATGTTGCTGTGTCAGGAAATTTCAATGATTTTTATGTTCGAAAATCACAATTTTGAGCTTAACTTCGATCACCTGATTCCCTCAATTTTGATCTGATTTTGGTTCGACGAGTTTCGTTTTGAGGGGAAATTTATGTTATTTTTCAGAACACATGTGTACCGTACAGTCTCGTGAAACAGTTCGGAATGATCGGATAATCAACAGCCTATATGAAATTAACCATATTTTTCGAATTTTTGGGTTCCGGTTTGCATATCGTCGTTCCAAATCCGTTAATCCCAAATTCGCGTAACGGGAAAATATATAACGAATGTACGTTGACGTACGATTTCTTATTTTTCCTTGAAAAGGCCTATCAAATTCCTTAAATTTTCCATTAAATCTATTAATCGGTCAAACGGCTCAAAAGTTACAATTTTTTGAAAAATGATTAATTCAAAATGGATCACACTAAGGACCAAACAAAAAAATACGGGTATAAAGTTTTTCGATAAAGAACAAGTATACCAATGTTGAACATGATCTGAACAAAAAATAAATCTGAGAATAAGAAAGGTTAAACGGCATTTTAGGGGAACAACATTTTCGGACATCAGAAATGAGTTCAGCACCCAAAAATTGGCATTATACGTCATTTTCAAGCATTTTAGAAAAAAAAATAGGTTTTCCAACTTTTGTTCAGAAACCCGCCACTCTGCGGGGCATTGAAAACACTTTTTGTGCAGATAAATCATCCCAGATTGCCTGCAACACTTTTTACAGTTCATTGTTTGTAAACCGCCGTCTATCCGTTCGTTTTTATATGCCCGCGGCCTCTGTCCGACAAAAGAATTTACTTCAAACTCGCCTGACCATATCACCCCAAAAAAACTGTCCCTTTTACCCCAAACAGGACGCCTTCCTAAAAACTCAATTCCTTCCACTATTTCCGATCAAACTTATCGCAATATTTCATTAAAATGTACTCTTTTACTAGACAAACACGGCTGCAAAGCTCATTAGACTGAAAACATCGAAGAAGTTCTCAAAAAACCTTAAATACACGAGCGTAAAACTTACAGCAAAATCAACTTTTGATGTTTCCTTTGTTCACATTGGCACTACGGTGCACCTGTCACAGCAAACCATGAAATTTTTATATTAGTTAGGGTTTAGTAGTTCAAGGAAAGGATGAAGTAGTACATGGAACCCAAAAATGTAATACTTTCCAAGATAAAGCACCTGTCCATTTCACCCCAGGGGTCCAAATTACCCCAAACTACCCTAACACTTTTTTGATGTAGAATATATAGTTTTAATTCGAATTAACTTGGAAATGGATGCTTCTACGAAGCAAATCATCACCACTTTTCAGATTCAAAATAATTGCCCAAATCATTCAACATCACTGAAATACAATTATTTTTGAAAATGTTTCTTCATCCTGGATTTTTTACCGAAAGTTTTGCTGTGACTTCCTTTAAGTTTTTTAAAAAAAGGTAAAAATTCAATCTGTTTTATGTAAGTTTAAACTTTTTTTTAGAATATTTTGTAGTGAATAAAATTTTTTTCACAGGATTTATTTTTTAGCAAAGGCCAACAATTCATTCTCAGATAGTTTTTCTATACAACCAAAGGTTTTTGAGCTTCAATGATTTGAAAGAAAGCCTATATCAAATTACAACCGCCCTTTAAGAAAATTACTCTTGGGTCTGAAAAATTTGTCAAACTGCGAGAATTACCCAGTTTGAAGAGTCAGACACGTGTGCAAAGTTTCATTTAAATCAGAAATGATCATTTAAGTTTTTGTGTATTTTAAGATCTTTTTGATTGGTTTTGCTCTATTTAAGAATTAAGTGCTAAAAAATTGAATCTTTTTGTTTATAGTAGAAAGTAAGGTGTATCCAGTTTCAAATTTTCATAGGCAAAACAATTATAAGTTACGTAATAGAAGTTATGATTCCGTTCGGAATCTATATAAAAAAATGTGAATATTCACAACACATTACGAGCGGTCCTCAATGTGAACCTTGGGGAACAACTGATGTGAATAGTACACTAACGGTGATTATTACGCGGGAGATTCGTAGTTCATAAAACCATGTTAATTTTAAAATTTGCCTGAAAGCCTTGTAAATTACGTGTCTGTTGAATACTTTCCGAGAAAAGTCAAGACTACTACATTTTCAACCTGCGAATCAAGATGAAATGGCGCTGAACTAAAACTTTTTGCCTTTCTCCTAGAAAGGTATAGCAATCACTTGCAAAACCGAAAGTATAAAAGTGCTCCAAAGGGCCGAATGGCATATATCACTCGACTCAGCTCGACGAGCTGAGCATTTTCTGTATGTGTAGGTGTGTGTGTGTGTGTGTGTGTGTGTGTGTGTGTGTGTGTGTATGTGCAGATTTTTCTTCTCACTCACTTTTCTCAGAGATGGCTGGTCCGATTTTCATGAAATTAATTGCAAATGAAAGGTTTTGTTGTCCCATAAGACCCTATTGAATTTTATTGTAATCGGATTTTTAGTTTAGAGGTTATGTATCAAAATGTAAAAATTATGAAACATCATTATCTCGAAAACTACACAACCGATTACAACAAAATTGGTTTCAAATGGACGAGCTTTCTGGAAAACCCTTAACTTTTGAATTTTATGAAGATTGAGTATGTGGTTCAAAAGTTATGAAAAGAAACGTGTTCTGAAGACTGTTTAATCTCACTCATGTTTCTCAGAGATGGCTGAACCCATTTTCATAAAATCAGTGTCAAATGGAAGGTGTAGTTGCCCCATAAGACCCTATTGATTTGTTTCGCAATCGGACTATTACTTTGCCTGTAATGTTCAAAAATGTGAAATCCAGCTATAAAAAGGAACATATTCCGGAGACTACTTGGACTCGCTCACTTTTCTCAGAGATGGCTGACCCGATTTCCACGAAACTAGTGTCAAATGAAAAGTCTGGCTGCCGCATAATATCCCATTGAATTTTACTGTAATCGAAATGTAACTTCGTCTGTAATGTACCGAAATGTGAAAATCATGAAACTTCATTGTCACAGAAACTACACAACTGATTTGATCAATATTATTATCAAATGAGCGGGCTATTTAAGGGTTAACTGATGAATTATGATTGAATACGTGCTTTCATAATTTGTCTGCTCTATACGTTCTTATTTCATGTGATGATAATCAAACTTAAGCAAGCGTTATGTATTAAATTGTTAATAAAACAACGAAAGTCTATTATCTTAAAGATTACATGACTTATTTGAACATAACTAGTGTCGTATGAACGAGTCATCTCTCAAACTTACAAATAACAAACTTCATAACTATTTGATATGAGGCTCAAAAGTTATGGAAAGAAAAAAAATTCAAAGACTATTTAAAACTACACCTGCTTTGATCGATATATGTGGCCTCAACATAATTTGAATGTGGTATCGTACTATTTGAACGTTCCAAATTCATTGATTCCTTGCGATGTGTTTAAAGTCTGCAAATTCACGACGAATCGGCCATAGGATATGATCAAAGTCAAAAGACAAATCGTTTGAAATGATTGGTTTTATCGAAATGACAACATCCTCGACTTTTGGCCTCTGTACATCGCCTTAATTCTGAATATATTCATATTGGGTGGTATTCGGTAATTTTCAGCAGATTTTCCGGCATCAATCTGACACAGGAAATACCCATATTGGGAGGTATTTAGTTATATGGTTGTTTTCCAGAAACTAAAAGTGGTCGTCTTTAAATTCAAAATGGTGTCCAGGGTTAATGTTTGGTTTCTATGCATCATCTCGATTACGGAAATATCCATATTGAGTAATATTCGGTCATTTTCGACTGTTTCCTAGAAGTTGCCATTAAGCAATTCAAAATGGTGCCTGACGTCAATTGTTAGCTCATTGCATCATTCTGGTTCCAGAGACACTCATATTGGATGATATTTGGTTATTTTAGTCTGTTTTTCACAAACCGGAAGTCGCCGTCTTGGATTTCAAAACGGTATTTAATATAATTTCTGGCCTCTGAGCGTCATTCTGGTTGAAGAAACACCCATATTGGGTGTTATTCGATCATTCTCGGCTGTTTCCCAGGAACCGGAAGTCGCCAACCTAAAATCCAAAATGGGATCTGTGGTCGATTTCAGATGCTGTGTATCATTCTAGATCCGGAGATACTCATGTCAGACGAAAATCGGCCATTTTTGGCTGTTTTCCCGAAACCAGAATTTGCCATCCTACAATTCATAATGGTGTCTGAGGTCAATCTTTAGCTTCTTGCAACATTCTGGCTCCGGAGATACTCATATTGGGTGGTATTTGGTCCCTCGGGGCTGTTTTTCTGGAACCGAAAGTCGTAATTTTGGACTTTAAGATTGCCTGTGAAATCAATTTTTATCATCTGGGTGTAATTCTGGTTCCGAAAACATACATATTGAATGGCATTTGGTCATTTCCGGCTGTTTTCCAGACACCGGAAGTTACCATCTTAAAATTCAAGATTGTGTCTGTGATCGATTTTTAACTTCTGTGCTTCATTCTGGTTCCAGAATGTTTTCCAGAAGCCGGAAGTTGCCATCTTAAAATTTTAAAATGTTGTCTGAAGTCAATTCGTGGCTCCAGTGCATCATTACGATTCCGGAAATACCCATATTGAGTGGTATTTGGTCGTTTGCCGCTGTTTTTCCGAAACCGTAAGTCGCCATTTTGGATTTCATAACGGCATTTGGAGACAATTTCTTGATTTCATTTTCAGCTGTTTTTCAGAAGCCGGAAATTGCCATCTTACAATCCAAAATGTTGCCTGAGGTCAATTATGGAACATATTTGTTTCCACTAAAAACATTCACCTGCCAAATATGGTTCCATTTAGTTGATTAGTTCGCGAGATCTGCAGAAAGTTGTGCTTCATTTGTATGGAACCCCTCCCTTCCAGAAGAGGGAGGGGCGTCGAACCATTATGGACATATTTGTTACCTCTAAAAACATTCACGTACCAAATTTGGTTGTATTTTCTTGATTGGTTCTTGAGCTGTTTGAAATTTGTGTTTCATTTGTATGGGACCCCTCCCTTATAGAAGAGGAAGGGGTGTGTCGAACACGTGCGCATATTTGTTACCTCTAAAAACATTCACCTGCCAAATTTGGTGCCATTTAGTTGGTTAGCTCTCGAGATGTGCAGAAATTTGTGTTTCATTTGTATGGCACCCCTCCCTTCCAAAAGAAGAAGGGGCACCCTTAACATGTATTACAACATCAATATTTTAGAACCTAAAGAGTGAATATACAATTATTGGATTGAAGCGTTCATGTAAATCTATTTTTACAAATAAAAGTTTGAATGAGAAAGGCTGGGTCTGACCGCTAGGTGGGTTAATTTAGGTTTTTTGTCTTCACAAATCAATTATGTGACACGGCACAAATTCAAATTGAATAAAACTTTTTGTCATTCTTTTAGGCTTTTCATAGACTAACTATCTTTTGAAGCCAGTATTTGGAGAGTAAATGAAAAAAGTTCACAATTTTGAGCTCTCGTACACTGTGAACCATTTGAACTAACATCGTAAGTATACTTTTATTCTACTGACTGAATAATTTGTTTAGTTTGGCATAGAAACAAACGTGAAAAATTGAAATTCTTCTACCAGTTATTCACTTTCAAATGGCCGTTTTTTATTGAATGATTTGAAACTTCACTAATCCATTAAACAATAATAACACGATCCAAATATATTTACTATCTACAAGATTTCGCTTAATTAGATCCAATTTCATACGGGCTCAAACACTGATTCTTAACCATGTTTTTAAGTGGTATCGCAATCCGCATTGACGTCAACCGAAAATAAAAACTTATCTACCACTTTAGAATACTTTTCAAGTTTTTTATATTCTTTTGTATTACCTGCCCTCAGCAAGCCGAGAGAGCAAAACAGTTGTTGTTTCTTAGATAGTTCTTATGCCCTAGAGAACAGGAAGATTGCTAGCCGAAAACTAATGGAACTACGTAAAAAAAAAGGATTTTTAAATGAGTCTATGAGTGGGGTAACACAACGGATTGCGTTACCACTGATGGTTTGTGGAAGCGTTTCTCAACGTGGGGTACGTGGGGTACGCAAAAGCCTTCAGGGGGTACGCGAAGAACAAAATAAGTAATGGCGGACAAAGCATATTTTTTATAATACTTCATTTATTGTTCAAACTTACTCTTAAAACATGGCTGTAGCAATCAAACAAACCGTATTTCAATTTGAAACCTTAACTAGACTACCACAACATGATTTACCACTACTCTTTCGCACTTTGCGAAAACTTATCAAACCCAAGGGGTTCAATTGATTTGGAAAATATCGCCAAGGAATACGCGGACAAAAAAAAAACGTTGAGAACCGCTGGTTTATGGCAACTAAATTACGTTTGTAATTTATATTCTAAATGAAAAAGCAACTATTTTTTGTATCAACGAAATATAATTTCGAATTGACAAGTTTTTGATATTAGTTTCCCCAATATTTTTCGCTGTTTTTATTATTTTCCTCCAAATCAGAATGAGAACTTTATTATCTGCCAAATTATAATAGTCCTTAAATCGCTTCTACATTTCTATTGACATAAAATTGAAGTAAAGAAAAAACTTTGGTCTTTTGAGGCTTTGCGCAAAAAAATTTACAAGAAAAATTTGAATGTGAATGTGTGTATGTGAATTTGTAAAGGATATTGATGTAAGTATTCGAATAATTTTGTTAAAAAATGTTGTTTGGTATATAACCATAAATTGAAAACAAAAATCAAACATATTTCAAATAATTTAGAGTTATTCTATTGTTTGCAAGTACTCTTAATAAATATCTAATGTAATCGTATGGTTTACATCGAATATATTGAGTAGCATAATTTTGTGGATTTGGAAAAAATTAATTTATGATAATGATAATTAAAGATAATTCCTATTAGTTGAAATGGAAAACTACGGTTATCTATTAAGTTATGTTTATAAATTGCATCAAGACAAAATGTTTATTTAAAAGACTTGTGTTCATCCAACAAATAATGAAATTAAACTATGAGAAATTTGAAGAAAAATAAAATAAATCAACAAAGTGATAAGTCTTTACTCGTCATTTTGTATAACCGCGTCAAAAAAAGTGTGCTTTTCTAATTAATTTAATGTTTTGGGCCACCGAAAGCTTCGCGATCGTTTCGAACTCCTCAGCCGACGGCAACTGCTCACAAACTGTGGAACAACACAAACGTATCAGGCAAGACATTCACCTTCTGAACGAAATCAACGCCACCGATTGAAACATTTCCTTGCTAATCGTCACATTAACCATTGTTGAGAATTCCCGTTGGTAAATCGCACATATTTTTTCCATCACGATCGAAATATTCACACCGTTGATTTATGCTTATAATCCTGGGTTATTTCGCATAGAATTTCACACTGTGTATTTCACTTTGACTCGCAAGGGCCCGTTTCTGGGACCATTTCACATTCATAACCTTGGCATCCGTGTGAAAATCGATTGATCTATTTCGTAAATGTAACTCCAACTGGAAAATTTGATTTTCATTGCACTGGTGGTGCTGTTTTCCGGTACAGTGATTGTTTGGGGCATATGCCGAATTTACTGGTTTGAATTACTTCTCAGGAAAGAGCATGTATGACAGCACTTTTTATTTCACCATTGATTTTTTTGTCGAATCATGCTTGATACGATTTTGATTCCTTCCTTCCACCTAACTTTCGTGTTTGAAGATGACAGTAAAGCACTTGTTTAAAGCACTAGGAAATGCGGTGATTTTAGTTTAACCAAACACGTCTAATGGTAGTGTTAAACATATATCACAGTGCTGTAGTTGCAAGTTCCGTATCAACGTAGATTTTTTTTTGAATTGTGAATTGTGGTAACGGTACAATTTAAGCTCGTAAAAATCACACTCGAACAAAACTGCGTTAATAATAACATAGAAGTTTTAAGGAAAACTTATTATCGGCGATCGTCAAAACTGCAACTATGCTCAAGAATTCGCCAAAACTAGGAAAACTCGCTGGACTAGCTTAAACTGATCTCGAACGGTGGGCGGGGAGGAAGGAACAACAAGATAAAACTGAACAACACGCGCGCTCTTCATTGGTTGTGCATCGAGAAAACCACTAACTAAAACTGAACGACCGACGAGCTCCAATCTAAACTGCAGCACCCTACTGGGAGGCGGTTGTGACACACACGCCGGAGCCACCCGATTTTTGCGACCATCATCCATCGCTGAGCTGGGAGAGCGGAAGTTCTGCCATGAAACTTTCGTTCAGTTTTAGTTCCAGTGCACGGCGAGCCAATTCCACCCGCGCGCGCGAAAAATTGATTCTCTTGCTATTGGCTTTGGGTGGTGTGGTTCGCTCTCAGCAGCTGCCGCCGGATACTATACTACTAGCGCTCATGAACCAACAGTGGCACTGGAATTCTCCCGCACAAAACTTAACGATTGTTTCTGCTGAGTAGACAGAGCATAGGGACACTCCGAGAATTGTTGATGACAGTTCTGAGGGAATGCTTGGGTTTGATATGTCCGTACACGTTAAGTTATGAAGTGGAAATTTCAGGTGGAGAGTTACCGTTTTAGAGCTACTGTCTATAGTTACGTTAGCAGGTTGTTGTTACGTGGTTTTATTGATAAATTATGGGTAGTATAGCATCATATTGAAAGTAATTGACGGAGCAAAAATACCACGCTTTTTAGTGAACTATGAGCTTTTGTCCATATTAGTTGAACGTACATTAGAAAAGCTATATATTTAGTTTTCATAACCTCTAATATACAACGCTCCATCCGAATTTTCCATTGTTCGAAACAGTGCTGAAAGTCGTGTTCTATTATTTGGAATACAGATCCTTCGTATATAATCTTTTCTACTACCACAATTCTCATAATTTTGTAACAGCTATAAACGTATTATTGCACCTTCTTTAGCAGACGTTGACCTAACATCCCCTACCCTTTTTTGGCCAAGTATTTATGGAATACTATTAGAAGATCCCATGATATGGAAGTCTTAAGTTTCTTAACTGTGACAACATATGGCAGAATTGGACGGCTAAAATACGTGCTCGAAAATTGTGGGATGATTTTTTTGACAAAATTTTCATGCATCGCAATAAACGATGGAACATACGCCATGAAAGACTTCAAATAACTCCCAGGATTGACTTATTACACTGCAAGGGCCAAAAATGAGACCGAAGAGTATGACAGGACTAAAACCTGCTGCTGAAAAAGCTCATTCTTTATCATCAAAGTCACAATCAAAAAGGAAATTTACCAGAAGGAGTGTCTACAAATTGCTGCTTTTTTACATTTTCTTACATTAATGGAGAATAATGATTTTTTGATCTCGTGAATTTGTAAACCATATCCAATAGTTATGAAATAAATAGTGAGGTGAAGAAAACAATGCTTTGTTACCGTTTTATTATATTTTTCGGGTGTTCAGGTTATTGCAAATACAAGCCTTACACTGTAGTGTAGTCTGAAAAGGCACAATTCGTTGGATTAAATCATTCCAATATTCAATAGTCTTGATAAAGTCTTCTACGATTAGTGAGCTGAAAAACGGCAAGGCCGCTAGGAAGGACGGTACACGGCGTGTATCCTGTACCAACTTTATTTTAAAAAAATGGGCATCGCCAAAATCTTCACCATTTTAAAATATAGCTTTTTACCTTTCATTTGGGACCCTCCGGAAAATCATCCATCGCGGGCTTTCGAACAACTTTTTTTTTTCATTAAAAAGTATTCTGACAGCAAAGCGTCCAACTGCCGAGAGGATAGTACGGTGCTACAAATGAAAATAAAAATGCAAGAACTTTCGAAGCGACATAGTGAAGGTTGTAAGTTAGTCGAATGCAACTTTCGCTCATACTGGAAATTTTCCAAACGCCCTAAAATTTGAAGTTATGGTCAAAATGTCGGTATTTTTACCTACGCGCATGAAACTTATTTGTAACTAATTTGTTTTTCAACCGATTTCGAATGGTTTAGCCATTTTGGAAAGGGAAAAAATAGAGCTTTCAAAATATATACAGGTTTGTACAGGCAAACTTCGATAGAAGGTACATTCCGAATTTTGATTTGTACTTTATATCGAATTGTACCTTATATCGAATCATGAAACATTTTCAACAATAGGGCTTCAAACACTTTATTTTTTTGTCTTTTGTCTACGTATAGTTTATTTTGGAAATAGTATCCAACTATAAGTGTGAACCGACTTGTTTTAAATACAATTTACAAATCACTTTTTTTTTGCTTTTTTGGAGATTTTCAGCCACGTCCAAAAAAAAGTAGTCTTGAGCATTAAAAATTGAAAAAAATTCAAGCCGTTATGTTATTATTACTAGTTTTAATTTACCATTTATTTACAAACATACACATTTTGGTATCGAAAATACTTCTTATTTTTTCTTCTTGTTGTTTTTTTTAATTTTTTGGTTCAATAAATAAGAACCATGAATATCTACTTACGGATTGAGATCTTTTTCAATTATTTCTTCATTCCTTAGGATTTCGAAAAATTTTAAAATGACCGTTTGAACTAACTTTTCATTACACATAAAAGTGGCCCAGAAATGCAAATTGCATAGTGGTTTAAAACGTGAAACGTGATCGTCAGCCAAATGCCATTGAAATGCTATAGTGTATTTGATAAATTTTGTTTATATTTTAAGGAGAAACTATTGATGCAAATAGATTCTTGATTAATCTGCCTAAAAGTGAGATGAAAATTTTATTTTTTTTTATTACTTATCAAATCAAAGTGAAATCTTTAGCAAAGTTGTAAGTAATTTTATGTAGAGAAAATTGCTGAAGACACTTTGGTTCTATCTCATGAAAATAGACCACATACAGGTAGTTTCATAAACGCACATTCTCAAAATGTCTAAAAAAACAAATACCAATAAACTTTTTGGGGTGTGATTTGAGAGGCCTACTATATCTTTCGACATTTTTGAAAAATACATTATTCTGCCGAACATACTTTAAGCATATTTTTAACTTTTTCCTAGGTTCTATGACGTTTTTGATAAGAATGCGCTTTTTTAAATCAAAACTTGTTTCAGCTGAGGGAGTGTTCAAGTGCGGTTTATGAAAGAGAAACTGTGTTTGGAACATTTGTTTGAGCATTGTGTTTAAAATTTCACACAGATTGCTCAGGGGTGAAACTTTAAATTAATTTTTTTATCAACTCCCCCGTTCCCATCCACACTATATCATGTTTTCTCGGCAAAATTAAATTTTTGTACGTTATTTTCAAACTTCCGCTGAGTGTAACGTAATTTATGAACGCTACTTAAATAATCAATAGTAAGCAGAAATTTTGACAAGATAACCAGTATGTTGTTTATAGGAGTTTCCATACCAGTTTCGGAGTTATTTGTAACATAATATAAATATGTACCTTATATCGAGATAAAATGTACCTTACATCGAGTGACGCTATATCGAAGGTACCTTATAACGAGGGTACCTTATATCGAAGTTTGCCTGTACTAACTTCATTAAAATATGTTGAGTTATTCGAGCGTAAAACTAATTTTTTTGACTTCTTCTCGCAAATTTTCAACTTCACTTGAAATTTGTCAGTTATTTTCGTAAGAAAAGTACTACAAGTACAATAGCAGTTTAAAACTATATGCCATTACGATAAAAACTAGAAGCTATTGTTTGTAAATCGGCTGATAATTCGCATGTAACATGTTCTTTAAGAAAATCAGAAATTTTGACTTTCATCGAACAATAATATTTGGGCTGTTTATTCCACGGTGCTACCAATGGAAGAAATTGCAACAACTTCTGATGCCACCTTGAAATTATAGAGCATTTAAAGTACATTGTTATAAAAATGTGTATACATAATATATTTTACTTTTTTTTTTCAAACTACTCATTACACGTACACCTAAGTGAAATCTATAGATCTATCTATACATTTTGAAAGTCCTATTTTTCGCCTTTGGGAACATTTATAAATGACGTAGCATTCGAGGGGGAAGTGGGGGTTTGCAGTTTTGTAACGAAATGTGACGGGAGGAAGAGGGGGGTCAAGCCATGCTACGTAGCAAATATGAAACTAAGAAAACTGCTACTATGGGAGGGGGGGTCAAAAAAAGCTACGTCATTTATGGATGTTCCCTTTCCAAAACGATCTATATCTAAAAAATTGATGAAAAATGACAGAGTATAAAATAAACATGTGAACCACGGTCCAAAGGCGGAATTTTGACAATAACTTCAAATTTTAAGGGTATTTGAAAAACTGCAAGTTCGTGCGTAAGTAACACGCGACTAGAGCTACAACCTACACTTGGTCACATCAGAAGTACTTGCATTTTTTTCATTTATAGCATCCAAAATAAACAGTCCAAATATTACTGTTCGATGAGAGTGAAAATTTCTGATTTTCTTAAGAAACATATAACTCAGCAAAGTACCATGGAACGGGGTGAAATTAATCAATTTTTATAATATTTTCCAATTAACTAGCTTCATGTACATTTTTCCCAAAATAGTTTATATTTAAAACAAGTACTGGCATGCGCTCTAGAAAACCTCTATGGCTATTGGTGAAATTTATGTCGTGAAATTCATGAAATAAATTCGAGAATTCTATGAGGTAATATGAGATGAATCGGGGTGAATTTGATCACCCCTGAAATCCATACATTCTATTGGAAATTTGCTTTTTTTCTTTATGTTAATGATAAATGATGATTCCTGGACTGAAAAATATCAATCACAGGTAGTTTGGAAACGAAAATACCGATATTTCAGGTTAAAGATTATTCATTTTGGTTCACGAGCTGCAGTTTGCTAAATTTGCTCTCATTTGATCATTGTAAGATCGACTCCAATTCGGTTTGTTGCAAACTGTAGCTTTGAGGTTTCCTGTGAATTCATCAGTATCACTTTGATGGTAAGGAAAAATCATTGTTGAAAATTATATTTTTTGAGCTTTTATCAAACTTCACTCACTTCTCCAAATTTAACATAATTAACCCCTAATTAAGATTATTTCAAGTAAATTCAATACTTTTTTTGTTATTTCGATAAAATTTGATTGAGTTGTGACTGAGATAGAATAATATTTCGAAAATATGTTGAATTGCACCGGGCATGCAAGGGTTAACTTTGACAGGTATGTGAATCTTTTAAAAGCTGCATTTTAGGACTCGTAAACATTGCCTAGTTGTAAGATCAGTATCTTTTGATTAGTATTTTTTATCACGAATTTCCAGTTGATCAATTTCACCCCATTCCACGGTATCTGCTGATTTACATAGAACAGCTTCTATTTTATTCATAATTGAATATAGTTTCAAAATGTTTGTGTGCTTTTAGTACTTTTCTTACAAAAATAACTGACAAATTTCAACTAAATTTGAAAATTTGCGGGGAAAAGTTTAAAAAATTTAATTTACGTTCGAATAACTCAACATATTTTAATGAAGTTAGTACAAACCTGTATATATTTCGAAAACTCTATTTTTCCCCTTTCCAAAACGGCTAAAACATTCAAAATCGGTTGGAAAACAAATGAGTTAGAAATAATTTTCATGCGCTGAGGTTAAAAAACCGGCATTTTGACCATAATTTCAATTTTTAGGGGTGTTTGAAAAAATTCTAGTATTAGCGAAAGTTGCACTCGACTAAACTTACAACCTTCACTGCTTCACTATCCTGCGGTAGTTAAACGCTTTGCTGTCAGAATACTTTTTAATGAAAAAAAAAAGTTGTTTGAAAGCCCGCGATGGATGATTTTCCGGAGGGTCCCAAATGAGAGGTAAAAAGCTATATTTTCTAATGGCGAAGATTTTGGCGATGCCCATTTTTTACAATAAAGTTGTTCTTTTTACACGCCGTGCGGTATCCCGCCCGAACTTCTAAAAACGGGAAGCGAGCGGCTGTACTATGCGATCCACCAGATAATACTAAGGATCTGGGCGGATGAACAAATGCCGAACGACTGGTTGGATGGCCTCATATGCCCTTTCTATAAGAAGGGTCATCGATTGGATTGTGGCAACTATCGAGGCATAACGTTGTTCAGCATATAAAGTGCTCTCCCGTATCCTGTTCTCCAGATTTTTGGCGAATACCAGGCTGGTTTTCGACAGGGGCGTTCCACGACGGATCAAATCTTCACCCTACGACTGATCCTCGATAAGTTCTGGGAGTACAACTTACCTACTCACTATCTGTTTGTGGATTTCAAGGCGGCATACGACTCAGTGAAAAGAAACGAGCTGTGGCAGATCATGCTGGAACACGGTTTTCCTACGAAATTAATTAAGCTGAGTCGCATGACGCTGGAGGGATCGAAATCGTGCGTGCGGATAGCTGGTGAGACATCAGCCGCGTTCGTAACGTTGGATAAACTGAAGCAGGCGGATGCGCTCTCTAAGTTACTGTTCAACATCGCTCTTGAGGCTGCAGTACGAAGAGCAAACGTGGAAAGAAACGGTACGATCATCACGAAATCTCACATGCTTCTTGGTTTTGCGGACGACATCGATATCATCGGTATCAACTGTAAGGCCGTGGAGAAGGCTTCGTACCTGTTAAGAGAGAAGCAGCGAGATTGGGACTTGTCATTAACTCTGCCAAAACGAAGTACATGATAGCTGGCAAAGAGCGTGGGAGTCCCGTGGTGTTGGTGCTGAGGTGGAGATAGATGGGGATCGATATGAAGTGGTTGACGAATTCGTTTATCTTGGTACACTTGTGAAACGACGAGTTGCAGCTGCGAACAGGGACTTCTACGGACTACGTAACCAACTAAGGTCCCGTAGTTTGCAAACTCGCACAAAACTAGCGCTGTATAGGACGCTGATACTCCCGGTGGCCCTTTACGAATATGAAGCATGGACGCTGAAAAAAGCTGATCGACGAGTGCTCGGAGTTTTTGAGCCCAAAGTTCTGCGATCAATACTTGGCGGTAAACTGGAAGATGGAGTGTGGCGCAGACGCATGAATTATTAGTTTTCCAGGTATACAAACATGCTGGTATAGTGAAGGTAAAACAGCGGGGCAGGCTCCAGTGGGCTGGACATTAGACTGGGACACGGTTATATGGGAAAAAGCGATGGTGTTATTTTTTCGCTCCCATGCTTTTTTCGTGTTCCTTATGGGTCCTATAACAACTGTGTAACTTTTCAGATCGATCGGTAAAACGCCCGATTTTTGAAGCTTCCATACGATTTAATATGGAACAAACACTTTTTTAAAACTTTTTCTATAGAGATGTCCAGTTGGCTCCTAAAAATATATCAATACATGATATTTATAGGAATTTTTTCCTGGGAAAAACTCTTCTGAAGACCGTAAGGCGCTACCTTGCTTGGGAAAAATGATATTCACCCCAGACTGAATGGATATCTGACAAACGGCTCACCATTGAATTTTACTAGCAATACTGCTGCAGCATGCTGTTGTTGCAAATTCAACCATGTGATGAGAAATAATATCGCTTAAATTTATCTTGGAGGCTTTCCCGAAGATACTATGAGCAAAAATCACACTTTGAAAATTAATTCCACGCGACATTATTTCTCATACTTAAGCAAGTTTGCAATAGCAGCATGCTGTAGCAGTGTTGCTTGAAAATTTCAATGGTGAGCCGTTCGTCAGATATTCAATAAGTTTGGGGTGAATAGCAGTTTTTACAAGCATCGTAGTTTTTCCCAGGAAAATTTCCTACAAACATCATGTATTGATATTTTTTTTAAGAGATAACTTGACATGTCTAGAGAATAAGTATTGAAAAAGTGGATTTTCCCATATAAAATCGTGTGGAAACTTTAAAAATCGGGCGCAAATCGGGCGTTTCACCGATCGATCTGAAAAGTTACACAGTTGTTATGGGACCCATAAGGAACACGAAAAGTGCATGGGAGTTAACATTTATTTTTTGTCCCACCCTACTGGACATGTAGCCAGAATGCCTGACGAGAGAGCCGCCAAAACTATCTTCAGTAGAGAACCAGAAAGAGGCCGTCGGCTCCGTGGTAGGGCTCGCACGCGGTGGAAGAAAATGCACGATCTGCTGGTGTACGAGGAGACTGGAGAGCGGCTGCACAAAACAGAAGAAGCTGAACATCTCTAATTCGTTCGGCCCTAGACCGGGGAACGGTCCGTTAGCCAACAAAGTAAAAGTAAAGTAAGACAAAATTATTATTTACAACTTTGCCAAAGAGACTATGTCAAATGAACAAACCGTTTTGACTATAAAATTTTTTATATCCCTATGCTCTATTGAAAATTAAAAATATTGCAACAGCAAAACGGTTTGAATGATTGGCATAGTGTCTTCGGCAAAGTTGTAGATAACAATTTTATCGAACTTAATTTCTATTTCTAACAACGGCTTTTACACGTTAACATTCAAGTTCATTAAGCAGACAATGTGTGCAGTAGGGAAAGCGAAAAATAAACGAACTGGAAATATGATACAGATTTGGAAAAATATACCGCATCCTGACGAGACTTGAACCCGCAATCACCCTGTCTCCGGCATGGTGTTTTGACCAACTAAACTACGGGGGACGGTGGTACTGTTCCACAATCTATATGCGTATCACATTCCGCTGCCGACTTATTCTATTGCTCATCCCTAACTACACACACTGCTGTGCAAGCGTTATTTATAGACTGAAAGGAATGTCTCATCGCACACAGAAGAGTCAGCTGAAGCTGTTAATTCTTATAGACCTGTGTGATCGAGACCAAAGTCAGTCTGCGTCGTGCTTGCAAGTGCGACACAACTACGGGAGGTGCTCCGTACGGCTAAATTTTTCGAACTAAATTTCTATTTTTAACAACGGCTTTACCCGTTAACATTCAAATTCATTATTTTTTGCTTTCCCTACTGCACACATTGTCTACTTAATGAATAATTTTATCCGTCCAGAAAAATATGCATCTCGAAAAAAAAAATTTTTTTTTCAAAAAATCATAATTTTTTTTTCTTGATTTCTCTATGATCGAACCGGTTGCATTATTCAGGTAATCTTTTGTAGTTTTTATAACAGAAAGTGAGTTTTTCTAGATAAATAATTTCAAATTATTCTTTTTTTTTCAAAAACTAAATAATTTTTTTTAAAGTATATACTTTTTTCAGAAAGACAAAATCATGATCTACAACTTTGCCGAATACGTCGCACCGATCAAACAAACCGTTTTGACCCTAAAAATATTTGTAATCAGCAATACCTTCTCAAAATAGCATTTTTCAATAGCTTCTCAAAAATGAGTCGTGTTCCAAAAAATTAAAACGATAGCACAAAATGGCATCTGTTGCCTATAGAAACGTCTATTTGCATAGTTTCAGCCATATTAAAAATGAACGATTAAATTGGTTGCCCGTTTTTTGTGGGATTGCTCGTCAGCAAAGCATCTATGTTGAACATTGTAATCCTAATTCATAAAAACTTATGTGTTTAATTTAATATCAGTTCAAATTGTTCGATTGCCTATTACACGCATGCTGTATAATCTCTACATTTTACGCTTGTTTGCTTGCAGGTTATCATGTATGTATGTAACCCACTTGGAATTTACAGCTAATTTGTAGTGATGATCGTTATTTTTCTACTCTTCCTACAGCATCCAAGTATATCATAGCCGATTAGCTTCGAAAGGATTATTTAGAAAAAAAAACACGCTAAACGATGCAAAAGATATTTTATTTTATAATCGAATGGATAGTTCCGTTGGAAACGAACTGAAACTTCACCTAAGTTAGTGATTTATTGTTATAAAAAATATTACATGAAACTTCAAATTCAGTGTTTAAATTAAAAAAAAAATAGGCTTAAATAATCCTCAAACACAAAATAGAACTGTGATACCGTCTGAATATTGGCATTTTAACATGGAAAAAATACTGTCAACGATGAAATTCGCATCCAAGCACTTGCAGTGTTAATGTTACACCCGGGATATGCAGCTGCATAACTACGATTTAAAATAATGAATGCCTAGGGCATCTTTGAATGGGTTAATTTCAAAGGTTACCTACACTCCTCCAGAAGAAGGTGCTCAAACATGAACAATTCCTGCGGGTGCTATGAAGAGTAAGTATGTGCTCATATCACAGCCGACAAGCGTGAGACTCTTGAACGAATGAACATATCCTTCGATTTGTTTCGGTAGCTTAGAATGTTAATTGCAAGTTTCTCAGAGTTTATGGTACTGTTACAATCTACAATCAGGCTTTTTTTACGCGTTTTTTTTATATGCGGATTTTTTACGAGTTTTTTACGCGGATTTTTGAATTAACGCGGTTTTTTTACGCGGATTGTTGAATTAACGCGGTTTTTTTTACACGATACCGCGCTTGTTAAAAAAAATTTCCGCGAATTTCCGAATTAACGTGGGTTTGGAACCAGAACTATTCAAGTGTTTATCTAGTAAAAGACTTAATCAAAAAACCTGAATTAATCCACCTAGTGGTGCAGAAACCTTAGTTATACTAACTACCTATTACTTTATACTTATTAGACCAGTGAACCACAAATCGTATACCAACGTAAGTCCAATTTCAATAAAGAATAAAAAGAATTTAAAGGATAGTTTTCAGAGGGTGAACCAAACACGATCATTGAATTAAAGCTTGACGTGGGTTTCGCAAATATTATGGATGTTGTCACTGGAATATATGAGTGTAATTTTTTCGATCACAAACCAAATTTTAAATGCTAGCTAGAAGCAACTCAATTTTTTTCTTGAAATAATCGAACGTGAGGAAACAGTAATAGATAACAATGATACTGATTTCATACTAGAACAGCAAATATGTATGTTAGTTTAATGCAGTTTTTTTTAAATCCCCATAAACAAGGTTTGAATATTACTTTCGCTTTATTTTAAGGAATTACAGTACCTAGATTTATGAATCAGCATCTTATATTTTTTACGAATTGAAGCAAATTTCTAAAAACCTGTCTTCGAAAAATTATAGTTCAGAATTATACAGAAAAAAAAAAACTATTCATGAAAGTTGTCAATTTAGCTCTATCTCAAATGCATTATCTGAAAATGAAGGTTTTGTACGACATTTGTGAATTTTGGATTTTCAGAGTGTAGTCGAGAACATTATTCTTTTCGAAGGTCTAGGCTGTATGATAAAATTCGAAATGAAGACTTTATAAAACTTGCTGCGATAACGAGAAGCGGAATAACATGGATACTCTGTTCGCACTTAGTCCTAAATTAGAAAGCAATATTTATATCTTACATGAGAATAGTGTATCATATCATAGAGGTAAGTAACTTTTCACCTGCGCACACAAGTAAACGTATATAGCCTATAGTTGCTTCAGTTTCATCCAAACTGTAAATCATCGCATCTCGATGTTCACAATTTCTCAAAACTTTTTCCTTATTTTGCCAATTACGTTCACCATCAACTGTAGATTCCTGGTCACGAGTAAAAAGTATATTCAGAACTGAATTTAAAACTTCGAATAAGTGTTCAACTAAGAAGTTTTCCAGCTGTTCAAAATGTAACATTGCAAACGGGTGTCACTATCATATTCTTACGTAAATAGGTCTGTACATTTTTGGTAAAGCTTTTCAAAATATCTGCATCGCTAATTGTGTTACATTTGAACACTGTGAGATCAGATTTTGCTACAATGTTTGGCCGTAGCTGTAGAAGATTCTTATTCTCAAATCTGGGTTCAACGTACAATTTAATATATATATATATATATATATATATATATATATATATATATATATATATATATATATATATATATATATATATATATATATATATATATATATATATATATATATATATATATATATATATATATATATATATATATATATATATATTAAATTGTACGTTGAACCCAGATTTAGGAATAAGAATCTTCTACAGCTACAGCCAAACATTGTAGCAAAATCTGATCTCACAGTGTTCAAATGTAACACAATTAGCGATGCAGATATTTTGAAAAGCTTTACCAAAAATGTACAGACCTATTTACGTAAGAATATGATAGCGACACCCGTTTGCAATGTTACATTTTGAACAGCTGGAAAACTTCTTAGTTGAACACTTATTCGAAGTTTTAAATTCAGTTCTGAATATACTTTTTACTCGTGACCAGGAATCTACAGTTGATGGTGAACGTAATTGGCAAAATAAGGAAAAAGTTTTGAGAAATTGTGAACATCGAGATGCGATGATTTACAGTTTGGATGAAACTGAAGCAACTATAGGCTATATACGTTTACTTGTGTGCGCAGGTGAAAAGTTACTTACCTCTATGATATGATACACTATTCTCATGTAAGATATAAATATTGCTTTCTAATTTAGGACTAAGTGCGAACAGAGTATCCATGTTATTCCGCTTCTCGTTATCGCAGCAAGTTTTATAAAGTCTTCATTTCGAATTTTATCATACAGCCTAGACCTTCGAAAAGAATAATGTTCTCGACTACACTCTGAAAATCCAAAATTCACAAATGTCGTACAAAACCTTCATTTTCAGATAATGCATTTGAGATAGAACTAAATTGACAACTTTCATGAATAGTTTTTTTTTCTGTATAATATATATATATATTATACATAATAATATATATATATATATATATATATATATATATATATATATATATATATATATGTATATATATATATATATATATATATATATATATATATATATATATATATATATATATATATATATATATATATATATATATATATATATATTTTAACGAAAGTGAGGACGGAAGCTTCGCAAGGCAGAAAAGGAGCAAAGTGAGCATTGCGGCTTCCTCCGAAATCTAATTCAAATTTTTAAGAAAAAGCTAAAGGGTAATTTTTTTACACCAATAAAGACGCACTACGAAGAGTGTAATAATTATGCAAAGTTGTCGAAGATTGTTGTTTTCTTTTGAGAAATAAATAGTGATACGAAAAAAAAAACATAGAGGGATAGAAAAGAAGAGAGAGCAGGGACAGAGATGAATTATCCAAAAAGTAAAATATCTAAAAGTCTGAAATATACTTCGGTCAAATTTTTACAGTTCAAGCTACACTTAGTATCATTTTTAAAGAGCTCTAGGGCGTTCATTTGAGCATGCGAACATTAAAATCGGAATATGCGTTCTGTAAAATGCGCTTATCTTGTAATTTTTTTGTTTCGATTTCAATATACTATACATATAAACAACATATTTACACATACATACATACAGGCACATATTCACATACATACAGAAATTATTCAGTTCGTCGATCTGAGTCGATTGGTGTATAACACATGGCTCTCCATGCCATTCATTTTGCCTTAAAAGTTCTTAAAAAAAGTTGCCTTAAAAATTCTAATGTAAAAAATACTCTTTGATCAATATTTCGAGAACTAAGCCACTAATCAAAAATCCACTCGGTAGCATTCTGGGGGAGCACAGTACTTTCATTTGCATATAAAATCATTAAAATCGGATATTGCGTTCTATAAGAAAGGTGCGTTAGTATTTTGCGGCACATTCATACAGACAACATACACACACACACACACACACACATACACACATACACACACGTTCGTCGAGCTGAGTCCTCCGGGCCTTGGATCTATTTTGCGTTTTTCGACCGATTTTATAACCTTTGTTTAGTATAACAAAGGTAAAAATACCCTCCGCCCACCGAAAGATCCGGAATGACCGTCAAAGAGGACAATTTTAAATACTGGTTCAAGAGCGTCTCGGGTTTATCCTACTTTACGTGGATTTTTAAAATAGCGTGGTTTTTTACGCGGATTTTTGAATTAGCGCGTTATTTTTTACTCGGATTTTCGAATTAACTCGTTTTTTTTACGCAGTTTTTTTTACGGGGTACGTATTCCCCGCGTAGAAAAAACCTGACTGTAATATTAATTGAAATTTAATTGCAAAGTATGGAGCAAAAGCAAGTTTCTTCTGTTGTGTGATTGGAGTGAGTTCTGCTAAATTGGTTCTCATTATTTGTGAAGAAAAAAAAAATTGGTTCTCAGATATGTGTCACAAGTTTATGCCACACCACATTCATGCACTTCAACTGTAACCGAAGCCATGGGAGCGCGTTGCACTTGACTCTGGTCTGTGGCTGTTGAATTTGCAAATTTGTATACGGAAGCTTCACAACAAGGCATTGAACACAAAACAAAATAGATGAGTTATGAATGCACTATTGATTGCCAGACAGAATTACACTCGGAGTCAAGGTCGCCCTCTGCCAGTAAAAGGGAAGATATTGGAAACAGTTGAAAATGCAATTGATACTGTCATGGGCGAGGGTGATTGTTTTGGATTCATTTCGTTTTCGTTTTTTTTTTCTGACAGAGTTTACTGATAAACCACACGCAACACAATAAACCACAAAAAAGTTGTTATTTTTTTGCTTCTAGTGCACTCTAAATTAAAAGTAACAATGTTGGAACAACCGCTAGTTACGTAAGCCAAGATTACGTGTAAACTGATTTAGAAAGCGGTCGAACTGATTCTGCTTTTTAATCTTTTTCCAACGGCATAAAATCTACATTTATAACCGCACTGTTTCGATCGATGGAACATAACTCCTACTATTACAGTAACCAGCAATTGCTAGCGTTTTTGTAATAGAAGTAATAGCAGATATGGGTGTACAAATCCAGCTGGTCAGGTGATGAGATATTTTATTGCCAATTCGAGGAACGGCATGCAAAATCACATCAATCTCTATCAATCATTCGGACATGCTCGCATTCCGATTTTCCCACACAGCTCAGCAGTCGAAACAGCAGAAGTAAAATTGCTAATTTGTAACGATGATGATAAATCAATTATCATCGAGTGAGGTCTACACGGAGGCAGCCGAGGAAAACTGACCGGATCGGGGGACAATTAATCACATCGCAGCATCCCCGCGTTTCGATCAGTCAGCCAGTCGGTGAGGAGCTGGTAATAGATTTCGCGTTAGTTGGGGAATCGTTTCGGAACCATGTGGTAAGTGAGGCGTTAAATTGGAATGATTTGTAATCCGACGTAGTGTAGAGAAGGACCGTGTTGCTTCAGTAGAAGAAACCGATGATTCAATAATTTCAACTAATAAGCCGATGATTGGTTTCTTGGTTGGTCTCACGAGGAAGTTTAACGGCTGGGGAAATAAAGGTTGTAGTAGTAGTCACAATTGAACCAAAGAAGTGAAATGGATAAGAGAAAGTAGACTTCTTCAAGTTAAAGTAACGAAATGACGTTGATTGTATTTATTTCAATGTTTTTAATTAAAATTTAGCTTATCTTTATATACTGTTGAAGAGCTGCCAAAAAATAAAAATAGATTTCTCAGAACGATACATCTCATTTTTTTGGTTTGATATCCGTCAATTTTGTTAACTAGCGCACGCGCCTTGAATGTTTCTGCTTTCGGAGCAAGTTAAATATAAACTTTTCGGAGTTCGTTAAATATTCAACAATCCCTAATCGTGGGACGCGATCTACTCAAAAATATATTACTTCGCAAATTTCATCAGCGAGTCCGAATAAAGTGGACCCTAACCGCTAGCTCCCAATTTAATGTTATTTCATTATTATTAGGTATCTGCCACTGAAACGTTGCTCAGTTCCATCTGTCTGATGAATCGACACATTTTACTGACATTACCTTGATCACCGGCGAGAGTACTCGGACCGTTATTTTTAATTAATTAGTGAATTACAATTTGGCTTGGGTTCAAGCTGTACACACGACACCGGAGAGCAGTGGAAACGAGTGCCAGGTGAACTTGGCTAGCATCAGGCATACATTGAACATGGCTAGCCTTCACTCGATGTGATTAGCTTGGAATTTGTGCCCGCATTTTCCGCTGGAACCGTGCGGGGATTCGGGAGGAACAAGAGTGACACACTTTTCCGAACAGATGGTTGACGGCAACGGCGATGTGACCATCACAATGTTGAATTGAATCCCCGGTCGGCTGGCTGCTGGTACCCTTGCGGATTCTGTCGAGGTCAATTTTCTTTGCTGTGGGGGGATATACTTTTCCTCTTTACCGCACAATTGCGACCAAAAATGGGCTAAAATGTACATACAAAGTAGGCAGACGGCATAACGGTGTACGTACGATATCGATTATTCGTCGATATCGATTATTTTACTGCCCCAGCTAGGACCATTTCCTGGTGCTACCTGCAGTTGCAAGATCTATATCACTATCACTTCTGCAGTAGGTGTAGCCACCTTCATGGCCGTTCGTAAACGATGTCAAAGAAAAGTCGATAGTTACCCTGCTGTTGTGGACAAGTTTGCACAAGGGGATTTCGGCTCGAATCTCGGTCTACGGGTTGGCACGTCGAACGGATCCGCTACCGAAGACGGAAGCGTTTTGTCAGAAATAAACATCACTTTCAATCAGGTTTATTTCCACCGTTTTAGCGGGATAGTTTCTGGCTGCACGTGGGTGGATCGCAAGGTGGGTTTGGTTTTTGGCTCCGATGGCATGCAGTGTGCATACGGGATTTAGCAGAGCAGTCCGCATGAAGCTAGGCGTTCACGTGTGGAACCAAAGACTACCACCATAAGGTGCAGCAGCTATTTGGATGCTTTGACTGTAAACTTGCTTGAAGAGGAATTTTATAAATGGATAAATGGATTTTATAAATGGATTATAACTGTTATGTCATTGCGGATTTGCGAAGTAACGTTGGGAGAAATCATGATTAATTGTTTACTTGCAGCGTTTGGTTTGGAAATGGGTAAAGGGCTTAGTATATCTCGTTCATTTATATGCATAATAAGCTAGAGAAATGTTTTTAGAATACTGTAATGGGCAGCAACAATCCAGAAGAACTAATATAAACACTGAATTACACAAGTGTGTATCGTAAAAACTGGAATGGCCATGTCACGTTGAGAAGAGCGAATTCAAAATGTTAATAGCTTTCATACAATACGGAATATTATAATAATCAATGTGTCGTTGGATAACTAAAATGTACAAGAATTCCATGAAATGGTAATAATCATCACCATTGTTTTACTAAATGATTAAATTTGCCATGGTTTATTTTCCTAATGTAGGAGCATGAGCATGAGCATGAGCATTGACGACCGTACATATCGTAGTTGCACCTCCGTGATTGACCTGAGCTAGCGAAGTTGCGCGGAGAACCACATAGACAGTTTTTGGGATGTTAAACCATCTTCAATGTACAACAATTCAGTAACTCTCACTTTAAAAAGATCAATAACGGCGCCGGCCACGTTGTTACAGTCGTTGGGGAAAAATAGGAAGAGGATTGTTAGTTCGACAAACGTTGTTATGAGACCGAGTTCACCTCTGCATCTCTACGGATGTCACAGGAAGGGTATTTGTGTTAGTATGATGGGATAGGAAAGATCAGGATTTGCCGTGGTAGGCAATACGATCAGATATTTTCAAATCTCGCGCGCGAAGAATAATTTTTAAACCAAATAATGAATCGTTAGATACAAAAGCTAAGCGCGAATCATCGTGCTGTTTCGCAGACTCCGATTTTATGTCCTGTGAGAGTAAGCTACGCGATACGAATCTCCAGATCACCAGTCACAGCAAACCGAACTTAAACGATTAATCACTGTACTAAAAACAAAACCTATCTTTCTTTTTTTTGTTATTCTAGAATCAATAAAGTTGATATATTTAATAATAATAAACAATACTGTGAACATTAAATATATATCGCGATAACGTTGCTTGAAGCGGCCACTATACGGTATCCAGATGCTATTTTCATCACATTTGACATGTGACTTATATTCGAATGCGAGTTGTGAAAAGTAAATTATTTTCAAACGCGGTTCGCAACCAGCATGCTCATGTGTTAGTAAAACTATATGAATATTCGCCGTTAATAACGCAAAAATTACCTGATAAAAGATAAAAAGATAAATTTAGAAAAAAAAGGAGACACACACGTCTAAACCAAAACGTCCTAAATTAATTGTGTTGCGTCTATGAATATATATCAAAAATTTAACTTGGAGCTAAAAATAACCATTCAAAATCCAGAGAAGTCAAACAATAAATATTGAAACAAAGTATTTGGACAAATTTAAAGTTCAAAATTTCAAAACATTTTGACAATTCAAAAATATCGCGAAACAGACAAACAAGTTGTGCGGTACGCGTCTTTTCTCAGGTAAGAAATATGAATAACCACAATGAGTCAAGCACGCCGACTCACTCGCACTCGAGCACAAACAAACCGTTTCCGTGATTACAGTTACCGCTCTCTCGGCTCCTGCCTCTCAGCAGAACTTGTCATCGGTGACAAGCATATGTACAGCGTAGTACTGAGAAGAGGATTCACTGCGATGAACTTTAGACACAATACACTCTTCGCATGAACACGATCGCGTTTAAGAAATGTCACCAACACAACATCGCGCTATTAGGACAACCATTTACAGAGCGAAAAACTGTACAAGAAAACTGTATTGAAATTCTAATTCCTGAATTCCTCTCACTCGTAATTCACTTCAAACATACTGTAATCAACAAGAGATACCCTCAACTACAACTATCACTTGAACTTCACAATTTTTCGCACTATGCACCACAATTAAACGTGATTAATAAAGACGCGATAAACAAAGCGTCTACACACTGCGGGCTTCTTTTTCGCCATGGTTTATTTTCCTAATGTAGGTGCCAAAAAGGTAAATAGCGCAATGCCAAGTACCTATTCAAACATCATAACTTGAATCTTTGAAACACTTGAAAAGTTCAAAAACTCCGCGAGTTGGCACAGGAAACCCGGCTTGCTCGAGTGTTAAAGCGACTGGGAGTGGAGATCGCGGCAATTCAGAAGGTTCGGTGGCGAATTTTCGGAGAAAGAGAGTGGACCGCGTTGTACTAACTTCGTTTAAGGTGAAACCTCATTGAATCCAAAGATGGCCGACTTCGAGTCACCACTTCGAATTTTCGAAAGCACAAGACTCGGGAGCAGTTAATGCGTTCCCTGTGAAAATGCTATTTTATGTTTGCCGTGGTGGTGCAAACACAAAATAGAATTTTCATAGGGAACGCAATGAGTATTTCCGAGTCTTGTGCTTTTGAAAATTGGAAGTGGAGACTAGAAGTCGGCCATTTTTGGATTCAATGAGGTTTCACCTTAAGTACTACACCAGGGGAGCTCATAGCAGTAAGGATACACAGTAGGGTGGGGAATCGTTATATGGAAAAAACGAAACTTGATAGCATAAAGCCAGAACCAAGTTTATTTTGTTCTGTTTAGGGCCCCAAACAACCCTAAATTTATCGGTAGTCGATTGGTTTTGTCTCTGCTTGGCGCATTTATATGGAGATTTGTATGGAAAAACCAACTTTTATGCATTTTCCATTCTAAAGAGCTCAAAATGACTCAAACCATAGGTTGCATAACCCTCAAATGGTAGGTTTTTGATGCCTAACAACTTGGCCGAAGACACTTAAGAGCTAAGCTAAGAAATACTAAAGCTGTTCAAAGTTGAGTATGTCGAAATTTATGTTGCAAATCATTTTTTCTGCCAACACTGCCAGTGTACCGGCGTCAGTCAGATTTCCATTAGAAGTAACAACTAAAACACGTTGTAGATTCTTTGTACGCCTAGAATATTGACCTCAATTTGTTTGCTTGATCCAGCTTAGTGTTTAAACTTGTAAAGACAGATTACTTCTGATGGGAATCCTACTAACGCCGGTACATTGGTAATGTTGGCAGGAAACAAGATTTTTTTAAATCGATTTTTTAAATCGACATACTCAACTTTTAACAGCTATAGCACTTCTCAGGGACACCCTAGCTTTTCAGTGTGCTCTGCAAAGTTGTTAGGCATCAAAAGACTATACTTTAACATGATGTAGTGCATTATTAGAGCATTATTGAGATCTCTAGAAAGGTAAACGCAAAAAAGTAGGTTTTCCCATATAAATTTTCATACAAATTCGAAATGCAATGCGCCAAGCGGGAACAAAACCAGTCGACTTTTCCCCACCCTAATACACAGTCTGCTTTAACAACCGGGTGATCGTGGGTTCGAATCTTAGTAAATTCAGGCCGTTTGGTTGGCGAAGGATTTTAACATAGGTTTATTCTCAGGCTCTTCATTACACACCCTTCTTTCAATTCTACAGTACCCGAGTTGACTTTCCTTTTAACAACTATCAGTCACTCTTATAATAAAACTGGTCTAAATAACGTTTCTTCGGGGACCTGTATTTATAGCGCGATATTGGCTGGAGGAAAGAGGTTTCAATAAGACTCCTTCGTCTTGACAAAATATGAAGTACTACTTACAATAACACTAATCAGAGGTTTAGCATTATGAGCCTCTTCAGGGAATTGTGATTGCGACGGGATGTTGGCAGCAGGAACGAGGTTTCTATAAGACTTCTTATAGTAAAACAGACCAGAAGTTATTTTTTATTTATTTATTTATTTGGCATTCCGTCATAAAGACATGGCCTGATTAACAAAGTTTCTCCAACTCACTCGGTTATTAGCTGCCGCTCTCCAATCCCTGGGATACCGTGTACTCCCTGCCATATCTAGCTCCACCTGGTCTACCCATTTTGCCCGCTGCGCCCCTGGTCGTCTTCTTCCTACTGATTCAAGGCAAACACCATCTTCACAGGGTAGTTGTCCGGCTTTCTTTCAACGTGCCCTGCCCGGCGTATCCGTCTAGCTTTAGCCACCTTCTGAATACTGGGTTCACCAGAGAGTTGCGCGAGCTCATGGTTCATTCTTCGCCTTCATATTCCGTTCTCCTGCGCGCCGCCAAATATCTCCTTAGTACCCGTCGTTCAAAAACTCCGAGCACTCGCAGATCCTCCTCGAGCATCGTCCACGTTTCATGCCCGTAGAGAACAACCGGTCTTATTAGTGTTTTGTACAGTTTACACTTCGTACAGGGGCTTAGTTTGTTCGACCGCAATTGCTTGTGGACCCCATAGTAGGCACGACATCCGCTGATAATACGCCTCCGGATCTCTCGGCTGGTATCATTGTCTTCAGTAACCAGTGAACCAAGATAGACAAACTCATCGACTACCTCGAACTCATCGCCGTTGACCGTAATGCTACTGCCTAGGCGTTGTCGGTCGGCTTCGGTTCCGTCGGCTAGCATATACTTCGTTTTAGTCGTATTTATCTGCAGCGCAATACTCGCTGCTCCCCGTTTTTGTCTGGTGTACTGTTCTGCCACCGCCGCAATTGTTTTGCCGACATTGTCCATGTCATCAAGGCAAAGCAAACGAATTATTTGGATTTGTTGAATATAGTACCGCGCGTGTTGATGTTCATTACACCCTGTAGCGCGATGTTGAATAGCAGGCAGGAGAGACCATCACCCTGTCGAAGCTCCCTGTGGGATTCAAATGAACCCGACAATCCACCCGCAATCCGCACACAGCACTGCGTCCCATCCACCGTAGCCCATCCAGCCGGTGCAAACAGGTGGCAGGCTTCTCCGGACCCATCCTTCCCAGCCGATTTGTTGTAGTCGGCTGCTTGATGGTATCCTTCACATCGCCTATTGGTGGGGCTGGCACGTCTTCTACGTTTGTCGCACCGACGGGATCGCTTTCTCCGCCGCCATGGTCCTCTGCCTGGGCGCCATTCAGGTGTTCGTCGAAGTGCTGCTTCCACCATTCGGTCACCTCACGATCGTCCGTCAGAATACTTTATCCCGGCACATTTCGGTTCGCGGCACAAAGCCTCTACGGGATGCGTGGAATTTCTGGTAGAAATTTCGCGTTTCCTGAGAATGATGCAGCTATTCCAGCTCTACAAACTCCTCCTCCTCCAAGCGGCGCTTTTTCTCCCGGAAGATTTGGGTTCGCTGCATCTTCTTCTGTTGGTGTCTTTTCATATTCTGACGAGTGGCACTGCGCAGCACAGGCACAGCCTCCCGCGCAACATTTACTCATACATCACTCTCCTACATTCGTCGTCCATTCGTCGTCGAACCACCCCTTAACCATCACCAGGTAGTGATCCGAGTCGACAATAGCGCTCCTCTAGGATCTGACGTCGATGATGTCTGATAAGTGCCGACAATCAATCAGAACATGGTCGATCTGTGTTTCTGTCTGATTTGGTGACCTTCAGGTGTACTTGTGTAGGAGGTTGTGCTGGAAGCAGGTACTACGCACGGCCATGTTCTTGGAGTCGGCAAAGTCGATGAGTCTTAGGCCCATTTCGTTGGTCAGCTGGTGCGCGCTGAACCCTCCAATCACCGGTTTGTATTCCTCCTCCTGGCCGACCTGAGCGTAGAAATCCTCGATGACGATCTTGATATCATGTTTTGGGCAGTTATCGTACTCACGCTCCAACTGCGCGTAAAATTCTTCCTTGTCGTCTCCGGTACTTCCGAAGTGAGGGCGGTGCACGTTTATGATGCTTATGTTGAAGTACCGGCCTCTGATTCCCATCCTGCACATTCGAGGGCTAGTTGGCCACCACCCAATCACCCGTTTTCGCATCTCGCCCATCACTATTAAAGCTGTCCCCATCTCATGTGTGTTGCCGCAGCTCTGGTAGATGTCATAACCATCCCGGAACGTACGTACTATTAAGCCCTTCCAGCACACCTCCGCTACGACGTCGAACCTGCGGGATTTCAATTTTTCGGAGAGCACTCGAGCGCTCCCTTGGTAATTGAGAGATCGGCAGTTCCAGTATCCGAGTTACCAATCGTAAGTCGTCGCAGACCAGAGGTATATTAATCTTCTCCAGGTAATTGTAACTATGATATTGGAACGGGGAAGGAGGTTTTGATAAGACTTCTTCCTCTTGACATATTAAGTCCCTCTAAAGATAAATCTGGCCAAAGAGGAACGTTAGGTGAGAAGGGTAGCTCGAAGCCTCAAGGTTACAGAGTCCGCTTTGACAAGCGAATCGTCATGAGTTCGTATTATAGTAGTGTCCGGGGGACTTTTACGCAAGGGTTTATTCTCAGGCTCACACCCATCTTTCCTACTTTACTCTCTACTTCAATAGTGATACTGCCAATAATATGAAGTGCGGAGTACAGCAAACACCTGGGCAATATCACAATAGATCAAATGTCTCCGGTCGCAGTGATGAGTCTACACAGAGGAAAGTACGTATCATATCTATTACAGTGGCGGCAAGGTAGCAGAATGAGACGTCGGTTTCATAGTTTTGGGTAACCAGAAGAAGAGAGCCTTCCAGTGAAGGCTCATAGATAGCCGTATATGCGTGTTGAGGATTAAGGACAAATTTTTCAACTACAGCCTAATCAACACTTACGCATCGACTAACGATAAACTCGATGACGTCAAGGACTAGTTCTATGATAAGCTCGAGCGGACTTATGGTTAGTGCCTAAAACCTGACATAAAAATCGTTATCGGCGATGCAAACGCACAGGTCGAAAAAAAAAGTTTTCTTTAACTAATCATTGATAAACACTGTCTCCATCCGTCGACTTATGATACCTTAGTTGCGGCCAGAGAAATGGTTATCTGTGGTACCCACTTTCCACGTTTAACATCCGAAAGCATCCAGGTGTGCACCCAAATGGAGCCTGTTCTCAGATCGATCTTGTTTTGATTGATGGTCGACACTTTTGGGACGTTACGGATGTTAGTTCTTTACGGGGACCGAACATCGACTCTACCTCGTCGTACCTAAGACCCGTGCACGGTTGTCAACCGTGCTGAAATCTCGCACTGAGAAGACGATGCGTGACTACATCCAACGGCTGAATGGCGATGGCGTGTCATCCGAGTTTACCAGAGAGTTGGATCAACGGATCGCAAGACAATAGGAGGAGAATATAGAAAACAAAGATTGACTGTGAAAAATATACATGGTACCTTTGCAACGAGAAGTATGAAACAGCGTAACGGTTGATTCCACGCTGAATGCCGAAGAGTGACGGACAAGAGCTCACAGCGGCTACACGTCAAAACAGGAAGAGATATGTGACGCTTGAGCTGCCAAAAAACGTGCCTTCCTTAATCTGCCTTTTTGTGATTCTGCCTTTCGTTATTCCGCCTTTCGATTTTCCGCGTTCCAAAATTCACAGGAATAGCTATAATCTTTCATTTTTTCGGTTTGAGCTTTTGGAGATCTTTCATTTTTTTCGGTTTGAGCTTTGGAGTGCACCTGTGTTGACCAGTGTAATCTAATTTCACGAATAAGAACTGATTAAAGCTCATCGTTAAAAAAAAATACGGTGAGCACAAACATTTCACGCTTATTCTCAAATCTATCCAGACCCATCTTTTTCAATTTATTCGAAAATTTGCACTGAAATGGTGGCTTTGGTTAAGTTATGACGAACATGAAGAAATTATGTAAACTGAGCACACAACAAAAGATGTAATGCAAAAATGTTTCGAAACTTCAATATCCCAAAAAGTACATTTTTTCATAACCTATTTTTTTCTCACTACTTTCAATCGAAAAAGTTATAAGCATTTGAAATAAGTATTGTAATGCGCAGTTGAACATAAAAAAGAAAAAAAGAAATCTTTTTTGACATTCGGTCGAAAACACAATAAACATTTTATGAAAAAAATAGTTTTCTGGGATATCCATTTAAAAAGATGTTATTTTTGGATTTTTTTTTTTTAAAATACATTCTATTTGTTAGTGTTGTTCGTGTTAGTAGAATGATTTTAAGATAAAACCTTTTGAAATAAAAACGTGATTTTTTGCGAACAACGAATATCGGCAAATGACATCAAGAAATGCTTGTGCAATGTTTCAGATAAATCGGAAATGGAGGGTCTGGATGGATTTGTGAACACGCGTGGAATGCATTGAATGTCTAAATTAGCAGCAGAGTGGAAACACTTTAGAATATTTTCTAATTGATTCTATCAGAATAACTTTCGCTATAGCAGCACTGAAATGGGTATTTTTTACATCATAAGATGCTTGATACTTTTTGCATTACAATCTCTCATGAATCCAAATTTATTCAATTGAAAATGATAAGTAATTAACATATGTTGTAGAATAATATTTCATTTTTCAAGTGAATCGTTTAACTAAAATACAGACATTCATATTTGGAAGAGAAACTTTACATTTCACCAACATCTCATGAAGTCCCATCGAATGTGTATCACCCTAGCATGCCATTCGACAGAAATTTGCTAAAAAATTACATTATCTCTGTTTTATATTTTGTAACCAACAGGATGAACCCTAGTCAGGTGGATCGAAATCTGCTTCTCTCGGTTACCACCGGTTCGAGTTCGATTACCTAGAACGTTTCCACCGAGATAGCGCCACCGGCGATTGTCGCTTTAGTTCCAGCAGTAGTTTCATCTCCCACTCGATCGATAGTCGACATATAAGCACAATAATTTCATCCGCGGCCGGCAATCACTACCGTATAGAAATTTTATTACGCCACTTACCTACCGATAAATGCAGGCCTATGAGCGCCCCACTTCGGAGTCGGCTTCGACTTCGAGTGAAGCCGAAGCTAAGAAAGCTCGTTTCTGTTTCCCCTTTCGACGAGTCCCTCAAAGTCCTACGGTCGGTCACTCACGAGAGGAAGAGCTTTCATCGAAAGCTTCAACCGGTCGACTTTGGTGGGTGGTGGAAGTCGACTTCTCGAAACTGGGGAGACGGCGTCTATCCGCTTTAGTGGTTGGAACAATAAATAATACAGTTGCTGAATGAGCAAAACTTGCTCATTCGATGTCCATCATTTAAAGGGCGGAAAATTGAAAATCCTATCATCCTGACCGGCTCACACGGGCGACAGTTGTTTGCCTAGAGCAGCTTGTTCTGCTAAGATATGTATGGAAAATGATACATGTTTGTAGAAAATAAAAAGGCATTTCGAACGGTGTGGTAAGGGAATAAACTATAATGGCGCTCTGATGGTTTTAATATATAATGAGTGTACTTTGCAGCGATAATTTACCGGAGCGCTTATACATTGTTTACGAGGTGCACTTTTTGTGCCGCACCAACTGAAACAGGATACCGCTACTAGAGCCCGTTTTCCCGCAAACTTTAACGCTGGTGGTCAGTGATGAAAACGGTTCACGGACGCGGGTCAGGATATTGGGTTAGCATCAACGGTGTTATGGCTAAGTGGTGTTAGGTTAACGCTAAGATGTGCTAATTATGCTGAGTCTGGGAAACTTTTTAATACTTAATTATGAACTTTTAGACTAACGTCACAATGAAGCTGAACGTGAGGTCGGGATGAATGCATACCCGGTTTGTTCTGGTTAAGTGCTTGCAAAGCTTCGTCCATACTGGATAGCACGTGAATGTAATTTAGCTATAGCATTCAGATTAAAACTATAACAACAAATGGTCATTTGTTAAACCACGGAGACGCGCGGTATCCAGAACTGGATTTGTGAGTAAAATGAACAAACAATACATTGTTAATTCTAACACACTTCCACAATAGCACTTAGCTTTGAATTTGTGATCGAATCATTAATATAGGTAAAACTGAGAGTTTGTCTAATTTCCGAATGGATATTTTACCCAGCAAATCATCCTCCCGAATCGGTCAGTGGTATTTCCACTTTTTGGTGCAACCACATGCTTTCTGCCTTCGCTATTCATTCGACTGATAGTCACTACTGCCAGACTCAAAGCGAATCGGTATAAAGCTCGAAACAAAAAAGTGCATTCCAAGCTTTTTTATCCGGTAGTCAGCTACCAACTACGTTCTTCCAATAGTGATGAAAACGCGATTTCGTCACTGTGTGCCATAAGATAGACTGCGTGCTCTGTTGCCTTGTATTAGTTCATGTCGCTGCATGTTTCAACTTTTTTCAGTTAAGGAAAGATAACAAAATTGAATGAAATAGATGGATGAAAAAAATCCATTCTTTGTTATGATGTATTACTTTTTGGCATGATGTGCACTATTCCATGATATTTCTATTTATGACTGCGGTTTACGTTATCGTAAACCGCAGTCATTTTAATAATATTCCATCAAAATTTATCATACTTGGACATACTCTATCGCACATTATTATATTTTTTTTATTCCGTTTTACAATTAAAATTTATATTCGATTTGACAGTTTGTGATTTCGGGATCACATTATTACCTATCGAAAATTTCTGTGATTATTGCTTCAAATTTATTTGCAAGTTATTCAATGATCCATATAGTAGTGTATCTTTTCTAATGCTCTAAGGAGTAGTTGTTTGCACTGTTCTACCAAGTACTGATGATTCTGTTCATCGTTTTCATAATACATATGTTCACATTATTGACGAACACATTTCAAAGAAAAGAAAACCGCAAACTCTTTAACCTGGCAGCTGTGGTCCTTATTTCTTTAAGAATAAATAACACTCGTAATCGGCAAACAAAAGCTCGTAAATGCTGCCTTCAACGTTAGACCTAATCAAAATAAACAAGTCCTTCGGTAGTTCGAGAAACAGTACAACAAGGCACAAAGTAATGTATGTTACCGTGAGTACATATATTGAATGGAATGTCAAGTGAACCGTGATCCGTCTTCTTTCTGGAATTTTGCTAAAAGAAAACCAATGGAATTTTAACCGCCGTTCTCTACCGTGATATAAATGCGAGTGTCGTAGAAGGTGCTGCTTACCTTTTTGCCTAATTCTTCATAAGGAATAATTATGAAGCAATCTGGTTGATGACTAATGTTTCAAAACGCGAAGAAAAATGCGAGATGCATAGACATTTTAAAGGCTCAACGGATAAATAATTGGTTATTTGCATATCTTATGGCTCGAACGACCTCTGTCAATGTTAAAAGAACCCTGTACCTTTCGGGCAGGGTTGTCTACATCTCTCATCTTTTGAGAATTACACTGGTCACTGGGCAGGTGCGGCCTCAAATCTCAAACTGGGAAAAATGAAAGATTTTAGCTATTTAACCATTGTTGTGAATTTTGGTGCCCCTAGTAATTTCAAAAACGCATCAAAAGCTCCCATCCCCTTCAACGCGAGCGTTAACCGCGCGTCTCTTTTCACTGTTTAATCGATGGTTAACACAAGGTTAGCCTTTCGACAGCGTTTTAGGGAACGAGCTTAGGGGGAAATTTGGAGCTAGAGCTTTATAGCGATAATTTATAGCTATTTTAGTAAATCACAATGCTCAAATTAATAAAAAAAAGAAAGATTAGAGCTATTCAACCAGCCCTGTGCCCCAGCCTTGGTGCCCCTAGTCATTTCGAAAATGCACCAAAAGCTCCCATTCCGTTCAACGCGAACGTTAACCGTGCGCCTCCTTTCACTGCCGAATCGATGAAGACGCCAAATAACTATTGCGCAGCGTTCTAGGTAAGTTTAGGGGGAAATTTGGATCTACACTGAAAATAAATCGCACGCTAATCCCAAATGCTCTTTACATATGAATGTCAATAAATGAACCTAATCATTCTATTATGTCAACTCATATCGATTTTTATTGGAATCCACGGTATTTTAACGTGTTTTGGCATTTGACGTGTGTAAGCATTGGAATCTGAGTGTGAAATGATTGATTTTGGTATGCATGAAATGGCAAGCCGAAGTGTAAGACACTTGATTTTGTGCTGTGAACTGAAACGCAAGTGTATTCCACGTAGGTATGAAATGTTTCATCTATTAGCACAGAAGTGAGTGAAATCCACTTGGCAGTAACGTGTCGATTTTTTACAGTGTAGAGCACGATAGCAATGTTTTAAAGAAAAACTTTTACCTACCAAGTTGTTACTTATGATGAGGCGGTTATTTTTATGTTATAACAATTTAGGGTGAAAAACATTTTCAATGGAATCATATATCGAGCTATCTTTGTTAATTGTTCTACAGTTTGTAAAAAAAGTTTTTCCTATCTCCAATTTAGAGTTCCATGCGGATCCAAATATACTCAAAAATATTGATTAATCAATATAAAATCATATATATCCACAGTATCTTTTTCATGATAGCTTCTGGCAACGCACAAAATCGTAAAACTACTCTTAATTGTGTTTAAAGGGTATAGGTGATTTCGATCTCTTGATTAGAAATCCGTTGAATCAAAATCCGTACAGCAATGTGATAGCTACAAATACAAATTAGACAGATTCATCAAAGCATGCATTGCTTCGATGAATCTGTCTTATAATGTACAAAACAAGTTAGCTGATGATAAAACTTTGCGCATTAGAGTGTGATTTTGGCAAACAAGGTCGGGAAATTTGGAGATGGAATTTTGCCTAACAATTATCATTGCTCTCATAGTCTTAACTTGCAGTCTATTTAATCCACATACTGTATACAATAGAAAATGTCCTTTCCAGTTAGCACGATTCTACCAGGAAAGCCAAGAGATACTCAGTAACTTTAACACGTTCCTGGCAGTTTAGAAACTGATCTTTCATTTCGTAAATTATTGGAATCCCATCAGTTTGCCACTGTTATTTGTCTGTGTTCATTAGAGCTTGATTCGGAGATTTTCCAGAGTATCTAAAAAAAAACGATTCGAAATGTCAAAAACAAAAACTGGACGGTTAAAAATTGTCCAAAAACGGTACGTCTGATTAGTTTACGGAAAGATTATGGCAGTTTAAAACATAACAACTGACATGGACTGAATAGAATTGATAAATAACCTTATGTGTACGGATTTAAAATCGTTCCATAAATCGGGCTCTAAAAAACTATTATGAATATATACCACTTATATGATATATATTCCTCATGATCAGCACGTAGAACCCTAAATGCTTGCCTCTCAGATCGATTTGCAACTATTGAGTCTTTAGAATCACAGTAAATGCACTTCTAAATTAGTTTTTTGGAACGGATTTCTTAGCGAATTACTAACACCAAACTTAAACAACACGTTTGACGAACACGCGAACTTATTTTTATTTTTATTTTTTTTTGTTTCCAAGCCTATCGATTTATTTTTAACGCTGATATCATGGAAATATTAGGTTTTAGTTTTAGGTTAGTTTATTATGACTCAGTGATTATTGTCTGTATTCAAACTTTTCTGATATGAGTAATTGCATAAAACCTACAGGGTGTACGTATCTCGGTCCCGCACGGTACTGTATAATGAACACATCATAATAAGATGACAATGAAACAATTTTTGCCTTTATGAATTTCAGCTAAAAAGTATAGTCCAGGACGGTGTAGTACCGTCGCGAAAACGAATTTGATATAACAAATTTGCTGCTTACACCACAGCTGAGCAAAACAAGAGGTGAATCACTCTAGTGAAAATTCACAGAAATACGCCACGGTGTGCACTGTTGAGATGAGTTCGATAGCATTCGAAGAACAAACATGCGGCAGGAATTATTTTTTCCACAGTTTCGAGATGCGAAGCAAACAACGCAATATACAGGGTGGTAACGTGAAAGAAATACACTTCATTTATGTCTTAAAACTCGAACCCATTTCTCTCCGGAATCGATTTCAATAACATCCATAAGTAGTAGAATCACAATGTATTTAGTTGAGTTTAAATCTGAACGCTTTTCGAAGTCATTGCAAGCCGCACGTACAATTTCGTTCGGTATTTCGTCCCAAATCTTCACCAAACATTTGACGTGGAACTACGTCTTTGTTTACTATATTGGGATGCATTCTGTAAAATTGGAAATGAAACTGGCAAATATTGCGTCAGATTTCAAACGTTAATAACAGCATAACCACATGATGGATAACAATAACCAATATGTTGTTGGATAGTTAAAATGTAGAACAATTTTGTAATATGCTAGTTATCACTCTAATTCCATTGCTAACCGGTAAAATTGATGAAAAGTTTCAATGTCAAATTTACGCGAATAATGAACCAATTACATGCGAGCATTCCTAGCCCAGACGAAATGAATGGACACTATCCGTTCCCTGTGATATTCTCTGTATCAATATCGAAATAAAAGTTGACAGAGTCTCCCCGTCCCTATAGGTCAATTTATTTTTGCTTCCATGAGCTTAGACTAATATGATGTCTCGAAGGTGAAAGTTTTCCGAAAAGTTTGAAACAATCCCCATTCTTGAACAATCTCTAAACCTGCTTTCAGAACCTATTAAAAACTGATGTCTTGAAAGGAAACGCCGGTAAAAGAAACAGTACCAGTGGAGTAAAGAACCGCAGGTCTCTCTATTCGTATATTTCAGCAGTACACTTCTATTCGTACATTTCAGCAGTACACTTCTATTCGTACTGCAGCGGTACTATTCGTATTGCAGTGGTACACTTTTGTTCGTACATTTCTATTCGTGTGAAATCGTGGGAAAACTGCAATGCTGCTGTTGATGGTGATTGAAAGTATATCTCTTAATTATGATTACCATAAATTATTCAACGAGAATTGTAAATTTTGCAACGGATATTATTTTAATTTTATCTTCGATATTCACTGAATAAACGTGACCGGATAGTATCGAAAGAGTGAATTTTTAGTAGAGTAAGAGCCTACGAATGCTTTTTAGTCTTTGGTTTAGTTACTAAGATTCATTAAGAATCTCTTTTTACATTTCAAAATTGTTAGATGATATATTATCATTCTTAGCTTTACCATAATAAACGTATATTAGCTGTCTTCGTAATACAGCGAATGTAGTTGTAGGCAAATGAAAAAGAAAAAAAATATCAAGCAAAAAACAAAAATGGAATTGTTGATTGCTTCGATTTTTTGCTGTAACTTGCTAATAATTTTGTTCAAAGCGAACACATTGATTCTGTCTGCAGACTCTGTATATTTTGTAACAAAATTTCCCCTAATTACAGTGTTTAGTCCCACGTCACCATTTCATACAACCCTAGGGCTGTATACCTTGTAGTATTTTAATGTGTCCAAACTCAAAAACCTAACGTCGTCCAACTTTCCTAGCATGTATCCCCAGATACTGAAGTTTAGCGGGTTCGAATCCAGTGACGATGCAGGTCCTTCAGATAAACTAATGGAACAAATCAAAGCCAAAACTATTTTCCCAAAAAGTATTTTAGCGCATGGGTGCAAATGGCCTTTGATAACGTGTTGCAAGTAATACTCCTTGTTTATTTTCGTGCCCTGCCAATAAATAGCAATGGTAATTTCCCTTGGTCAATACACCTCTCCAAACCATTACAGCTGACGCATTTTGATATCGCTTGACTGCTCTTTCATCGGCTGGTATATCACGACGACTTGCTCCATAAACACGGTCATTTTGCTTGTTCAAAGTTACCTCCAGAGTAAACAACTTTTCGTCCGTAAAAATAATGTTGTGACCTGCGTGCGTCTTCAGCAGCAACCAAGATCTAGCAACCCTGTCGGCAATATTTTTACGAGTTAATCCGTGAGTTTTCTGCTTCTTAAAAGGTGAACATCCAAGGTCCTTTTTGATAACGTTTTGTATGGAAGTGTGGCTCATGTTTATTTCACACGCCATTTTTCTTGCCGAACGGGCTGAATTTTTGATGACCGCTGGAGTCCAAACACTTCGTTTTTTACCAGGTTTCTTCTTGGGAACAACCGTGCCTTTATCTTTGAAACGCTTGATGGTCGTGTAGATGAATAATCTGCTTCAGATGTTACAGCTTCCTCTTGATCTCGATGTGAGTCAATCCCTACAGGTGCAAGACCCTTATTTGTTCTCTTTTTGAATCCATTGCAATTTTGTTGAGAGCGGAGCTAAAAACTGACTCTATTTATTCCGAATAAACAGTAAACACGTCACTCCTTCAAAACATGCTCAGATGTTTGTCATGCTGTGACAGAAAATACAACGAGGGACTCTATGTGGCAACCCTGTACTTTCCTACATAGATTTTACCTTCATTTGATATTTGCTTAAGAGACACACAGTAAAATACTGCAATGAGCTCTGTTTTTGTTATTCTAGTTATTGAGTGTATTGTCCTTTCGAGTGAGAAATTTCGGAGAGCTCCTCAGATACACACGATTCGCTGCTCTTCAAGTAAGTGCGTCGTTTTGCTTGGCAGAGTAGTTGTTAGCGCAGTGAAAAATAATCTCCTACAAAGTAATGTTTCTCTGAGAAGAAAACGGGTAAACTCCATTTATGTCTCTGAAGACTTAACGCACTTATGACTTGGCTAGAAGCAAACGTAGAAGTGACGAATCTGACGAGCCATTATTCTATGGTTTTTGTTGCCCTTCTCCATTCACTAGGAGCACAAAAAATTATAGGAATGGATTAAAGCTATAATCGTTTTAGGACAACTTCCTTCAAGTTTTACAGCAATATTTTTTTCGCTTTTGTCGTCCAGTGTAATTGAAAGGCCGTAGGTACCGTGGAATGGGGTGAAATTGATCAGTGGGGTGAAATTGATCATCTGAAAATTCGTGATTAAACATACTAATCAGAAGATACTGCTCTCACAACACTAGGCAATGTTAACGTGTCCTCAAATGCAACTTTTGCATGATTCACATACCTGTCAAAGTTAATCCTTGCATGCCCGGTGCAATTTTTCATATTTTCGAAAAATTCTTCTATCTCAGTGAAAACTCAATCAAATTTGATAAAACAAGTTTCCAAATAACAAAAAAAGCATTAAGTTTACTTAAAGTAATCTTAGTTGAGGGTTGATTACGTTAAATTTGGAGAAGTGAGTAAAGTTTGATAAAAGCTCAAAAAATGTAATTTTGAACAATGACCAAAAAATGTAATTTTAAACAATGATCATTCCATACCATTAAAGAAATACTGATGAATTCGCAGGAAACCACAGAGAATTATTATTATAATATATAATTATTTCAGAGCTAGTATTTGAGCTTTTGAAACAAACCGAATTGAAATCGGTTTAACGACGATTTAATAAGAGCAAATTTAGCAACAAATTTAGCAACAAATTTAGCAGCTCGTGAACAAAAATAAACGAATATTAACCTGAAATATCGTTATTTTCGTTTCCAAACTAGTTGTAAATGATATATTTCAGCACAGAAATCATCATTTATCTTTAGCAAATAAAAAAAAGCACATTGCCAAAAGATTATATAGATTTCAATGGTGATCAATTTCACCCCAATTTACCTCATAGTACCTTATAGAATTATCGAATTTATTTCATGAAGTCGACGATAGAAATGTTACCAATAGCCATAGAGGTTTACTGGAGCACATACCAGTACTTGTTTTAAAATTATACTATGTCGGGAAAAATGTACATGAAGCTAGTTAATTGGAAATTGATATAAAAGTTGATCAATTTCACCCCGTTCCATGGCAACAAAAAATAACTCACAAATAGCGCATTTTCATACAAAAAACTGAAATTTTCCAAACTAAATTTTGAAGTTGTTCAAAAATGAAAATTGGAAAATTATGCACAAGGAGCTTAATTACTTGAGATTACTATTAAAATTATTTTGAAAATTGAAAATAATTCTTCAAACATTAACTTTTAAATGGAAAATTTGTACTACATTTCTTCATTATAAACAGTTTCCCAAAAGTTTGGAAGAAAAGTTTTAATAAAGAATAAATATCAAGGGAAATTTAACACTTTTTTCGAAATAATAAAAAATATGCTGCTGATTTTCTATCTTTCTAAATCTTTCAAGATCACGAGAATATGAATATTTTGAAAAATATTGGAATATATTTTATTTTGAAAGGAAAACTACTCAATAAAGGGTGCGCTTTTCATTTCTCCATATTAGCGTTTTTTAATGTTTTGTTGCAACCTAAGGTCATTAAAAACATTTTTTTAAATATAAAGGAAAATTCAGCTCTTATATTGTTAATTAAAGTTGTGTTTATTTAAGGTTTATTTTGCTTAAATTTTTTTTACGGCGTACATTTTTTTAATGAACTGCTAGTTCTTTACTATTTATTTTCTGGCAGTTTTTCTGTACAACAGAAGGGTTCGGAGCTACAACCTATGCCGAAATATCCACGCCCTTTTAGAAAATTACTCTGTTTCTGAAAAACATCTCAAAAAATCATCGTCCTCCTGCGGAAAATACTCAGTTTGCTGAGTCAAATAGTGGAACTGCTCCATTACTTCTCTCAACCCATATATTAATCTTATATAACATGAGAACACAACTGAAAACAGGAAAAAACGCATATTTTCTTACTAAACCAATCTACTTATCCATAGAATGGATTCTTCTTAGTTTACTTTGAATTCCTTATAAAGTAGAATCCTCCAAAACTCACTCAAAAGCTTTAAATTTGATATTTTAGTCGGGCATCTGTACTTGAAAACTCATTTATTTCAATCTCTTCCCTAACAAAACAAAATCAGCGCATTGCTATACGGCTACAACGGGACTCGTTCAGCAGCCAACCCAATTTTTTTTTCTTATCACTAGCGGACCACTTTTTATTTTAATCACTAAACAAAATCACTCACTACCCTAAGAATATCTTGATCTTGAAAATGTTCACCTCAAATTTCCAAAAACAAGCTTGAATTAGCAGAAATATTTGAGATGAATTTTTACAAATCCTAAATTTCAACTGTATGTATTTTTATCTGTTTTCGCTGCTTTAAAGATAATCAAAAGTTGCCAAATCAGTTTCTGTCAATACGAAAAAATCATACTGAAAATGTTGAATAATTCCGACATAATTGACATAACTTGACAGTACTGCAGGTGATACCTAGGTCACCAATTTTGTACGTAAACAACTACGGTGGATAACTAGGTAACATACTATGCAGTGATGGAAACGAAACGAATATGATGCAATCGTCGTTTATTCATCATATGTGCACTTCACGATGTGTAAAGGCCGGGACTAAACTCGAATCCTCTCAACCCATAATGAAATGATGATAGGGTGCATAGGTTTCTGGGAGAAAACAAACACATGACTAGACTACATCAGCTCTGAGAAGCGATTCGATCGTTGCGTTTGTCGCTCCATAGGCCGGTAGTTTCGGGAATAAAGGATAGCAACAGGAGAAAATCATGTCGCCTGAACAGCAGCAGAGGTGTGGTGCGGTGAGAGGGAATGTGTGGGGGATGGAACTATTCGGCAGCGGTTGAGTTTGAGCGAGAGTAGGAGAGCATACACTGTCATTTTCTTTCTTTTTCGGACAAAAAATCATATTCATGAGTCAAAAGAATAAGGATATAACAAGTTCTGATCGCTCTCTGTTACAGAGACGAATAACTTCATATACCGAGTTGTGCACATTGAGAACTACGTATTGTGGTGTAAACTAATACATAGAAATATATCGTAAAGAGGAAAGCAAAAAGAGTGCACCAGCACCGATACTTTGTTTTTCGCATACTGACGACGATGTCAACGCATCCTAGGCTTGTTTTATATGTATTCATTAATCGCTAGAGGTGATTTTCTTCCTTCGCTGACTATGATGGTTTGCGGCTACGCTCATTAATGAAAGTGTGATTCATTCATGATTAACAGTCGACGAATATAAGAGCGTCGTGAGATGAATAATTGAGCAGTGATTCAAGTTTTGCGATGAATATGACAGCGTTGCGAAAAATGGTTTGTTTTACAAAATTCAGGATAAATCTAGCTAAGTTCACTAAATTTTTAATGCTAGACGATTCTTCAAGAGCATGTAAGCGTTTTTTGTTTATTGGTTTAATGATTTCGAGAACATTTGGTGTTTATTTCGAGCATTCTACGTGAATATAGGCTTAATGAGATGAATAATGGAACAAATACCCTACGTGTGAAAAATTCCATTCAAATCAAAAATGGTCGCTTTTCGACGATAGGTCACTTGGCATGGAAACGCTCAAAAATCTTTTGGTTTTTCTAGTTTGAGCTTTAAGACAAACCTGTGCTGTCAACCTATCGACAGGCTTATACAGGCTCAAATGGCTTATATGACAATTTCCTAATTTATATCAAATGAAATATCAAAAGCATAATACATTTTAAAAGTATCAACTTTATCGAAGATTCTATCTCGTTGCTTACGCGAGATTTATATATTTTAGCCGTACCTGGCTAAAAATGCGATCCTCTCCCCGCAAAAGAGGGACGATCACGTCAATTTTGATGTTATTGTATCTTTGGTATCACTTACACTCTTGATATTACGTTGAACAGTTTTCAAATAAGTTAATCCTACGTCGAGATAATCCTATTTCAGTATTGGGGCAAAATTGATATGTTGCTGACATTTTAAGTGGACCAGATACATACCAATCGTTTTTTGAGACTGTTTTCCTCGATATAAAACATAAATTAGCTGTATTGGAACCATGACAAAACTGCTTCCGTAGAATCACTGTTTCAATGTCAGTTCTGTTTATTTTTAAAAGATGAGTAAGAGAATGTTGTTATATGGACAAGCTCTTAGAATTTTGATATTTGGCTTTGAAAAAAAATGGCGTCGAAAAAACATTGGAATTTCTGAAAGCTCAAAAATTAAAAATGGTGCCATCGCTGCCTTTTAAGGTGAAATAGGTTTAAACTCGGGAAATTTGTTTCGCATCAAAATACATCAGAATATCATATATAGAAGCCAAGGCAGCAAAAAAGTAAAATAGATAAAGAACACATGATTGATGCAATGACGAGCATTCTCCTTATGTAAATTTCATGACTGTCAAATGAACGCCACCAACAATGTTTCTTGAATCAGAGAATATTGGTTCGTAATTCATAAAAAAAGAAATTCCGCGGGTACCCGAACTGATGTAGGTCGATTTCCTTAAAATCATCAAATAATTTCCAATTCTTACTTTGCTATTTGTATTTGTGTCTTACTAGGGGAGGAGTACCAGTTATGGCAAGAACCCGTTATAGCCTAAGGAGTTTGAATAGAGTATTGCCATAATTGGTACCATTGCGCTTATGCGATATAGCCAAAACTAGTGCACTTGCATCATATGAAAAAAATCTTCAATTTCATTAGCACAGAAGAACATGACAGCCAGAAAACATCACTCCACTGTTAAGTGAATTTTATCAAGACTCTTTATTTGGTTGCGATTTATTTTTTGCCTGTTATACATAGTTTGTTTGAGTCGACAGTATGATGGAAAGCAGTTTTGTGCTCTGTTGCTTGTCCACGTTGACATAGCGTCAGTTTTTGGAGACCTGAACAAACAAACAAAGTTCGGTACTAGCTAATCAATGCTAGCAGCGTTCGAAAGTATTCGCAAACGTTTGTTTTTTTTTCTCGATCACGATGCTTGTTGAATATGTTTGGGCGCTGATCTGTATGCAATCCATGTTTGGGAACTGTTTTATCAATAAATTTGGTTTTTGATAACGTGAGTTGATAAAGATTTATATTGAATTCGTTTAAGCTGCAGTTGACGGTAAACATATCCAGAACTTATTCGTTCAAAGTATTGATTTATTTGCCAACATCCGAATGGAAATAGAAAATACTCAATGCATTAAACACCAAATTCTCAGTTCAGCACCAAATACCTAATTGCATTTCATAGTGCGTTTCTAGAATGGAACAGTTATTTTCTATTCGTTTCCTCCACTAATACCAAAGCTCACTTGCCTGCTGGTTAGGGGCTATCCCAGTTCTGGATTTAGATTAGGCTTCGGGTTAACGTAGCTGCAAGTCCACATAAAGTGTGGGGCTGTGTGAAAATTCTGTGTTTTTGTTTTTCGGTGCTTGCACATGTGGTTTAAATTTATCTTAACAAACCACAAACATACTTGCCGTTCCCAGAAAGCTTCCGTGTCTGCAGGAGCGTGAGGGTGAATCAGCTTGCCAGTAGCTGCATCCGAAACAGCTTCGATCGTTCAAAAGAATTTGATTTCATGTTTCAATGCGGATTTGGATCAACCAGAGAAACCAGAACAGGTTCAAATAATTGCACATTAATTCACAAACACTGAAAAAATAGCACAATGTTTAAAACTGTTTGTGCTGTGCGCGATGCTAAAACCCTTATCATCGGCATATGTTTACGCAGTCAGATTCCATTTCAGATCGGCGCCGTCGTCGTCGGATTGTGACACCCATTTCGAAAATGCTATCACCCGTGAAGGATAATACCCGGAAGGGCGCCTCAAGGGGTGGTACATTGCTAGCATATCCGGAGTGTAGCGAATAGAGAAGGAAATTCGGGGTGACCACTTCCTTGGTAGTGTAAACTGTGTCGCTGGCAGTTGCTATTCATTTTTATGTTATGCTCCAATTATTCGCAACCAGTGTGGAGAGTAAATTGAAATATCATTCCATTCAAACTCTCGTTATCGAACTGCGGGGTGATGAGGGTGGATTTGGGTTGTACGATTTTTCTTACGTTTCCTGCAGGCTGCAGAATAAACAATTATCCTTTTGGGAAAAATCCGACTCTCCGGGGGAAAATATGGGGCTGTGTTTTGCCTAATCTAGTACACATGGCATGATATTATTTATACGTGTTGTGGCAGGGCAGAAGGCCGGTGGGGGAGTTGAAGCTTGTAATTCCGACAGCAGAAACTCGTGAAGTGAATAACCGGGCTGTGCTTCTAATCTGTTGTCAGAGTCAGCTATTGTTGGTCTTTTCGAAGCGGGATGCCCTTGTTCGATCGATGGACATTTGTTTTCCGAAGAATATTAGGCAACCAAAATCGATAATAGTTCAAAACATAATTGTTTCAATAACTGATTTTAATATCTTATTTTTTCTGGTCAGCTCAAAAAATATCGAACCGATCAACGGTCTGGGATTGGAAAATTGTGATGTTGTAAAAATACTATCTTATAGGAAAATTTTCTGTAATCCGCACTTTATTATTGGTGCTTTATTAAACTGAGCATCTTTCCCTCTTGCCAATATCGCCTATTACAATTCTTAGGGAAGATCTCAACAAACGTTCCTCTAATGAATTCTATAATTAGAAAACTTATTTTGTGAAGAATAAACGTCATTACTTTAACATTAAAATATCTTTTTCAATTTTACAAATCGCGATTAGATTTTTTAATGATATAAATTTTCAACATGGCGTCAACTGTCAACTTTTACTGTTTTTTAAGTCGGAAAAAATAACAAACATCATGTTCCGGCCTCTGGACTTTGTTTGTTGTAATGAAGTATGACTGTGAAGTATTTTAATTAGTTTAGCAAACAATGCTTCAACGGTACGTTGTCTACGGAAAATAAATGAATGTTTCATCAAACCATTATCCGTCGTATTAGATCCGAGGACCGATAGATGATAGCATTGAAAATGTTTGAATGCAGTAATGAACAAATCGCATGATTCTGTATAATCCGTTAACGTTGTATGACTAAACCGGATATAACTAGCAATTATTGTTCCAGAATATGGACGAAAACTTGATACCCTATCCTTGACCTACACACGATCATTCTCATCAGGAATCAATATCTGTTTCGTGTTTGGCAGCTATTCGCACATGAACGATAAATAGTTTTCCTTTTCTTCCTGCCTCCTTGGAAATAAAAACTACAGTTCTTGGGCATAAGCTATATTCAATAACATATAACACCACCCGTAGCCTTCGAGTCCTTGCGCCATTTTCACACATAGCTATCCATCAGGCAATGGGTCGGGAAAGCCAAACATGGATCGAAATACGATTACTGAACGTGGGGGGGTGGAGACGGCGTCGATGAAATCCAGCGTAATCGTAGCGAAACAAACTTTCACGTAATTGATTTATTCGCTCGCTGGAGAAAGCTACTATATCCAGTTCTTATTATTCTGTATTGCAGTTTTAGTACATTCGTAACTTTTCTTGACTTTTTTATTTGCTTGCACGTGAAGTAGCTTATCGGTTGAATTTGTATCATGGTATGTTGGATGTTTGAAAGGTTTTTTTCTAGAGATAAATATATAAATATATATTCGTGAACACAATGTCACTCAGAAGAGAACTTACGTAGGACTATTGATACGAGTTCGACGTTCTTAGTATCAAAATCAAAATGATTGGGACAGTGGTTCAAGCAAACTTGCTGTTTCTGTGTATAAATTTACTAATATTTTATCTGTGTTCGTAAGTTTTTAAACAAAAATTGTCATAAGCGATATTCTTAAAGCATCAAGTGCTGAAAGCACTTCCATTCAATTTCATACAGTTTTTCGAACCAGCATTCAACAACCGGTTGTCTAAATGTTCTGCGCAAACATTCCACCCAGTCTACAATAGATTGGGATTCTTCCGAAATCGAGACTAGGCACCGATTACATTCTTCCTTCCTTGCTTACTTCAAATCCTTCTGCGAATCTAACGGGCTGTTACATAACTGTACAGCGCTACAAAGTATAGCCAAAATCGGATTAATCATTATGATGTAAATTTTCGAGGAAGCCTCAGTTGTCTCGGCCAAAGTAAATATTGTTGTCCAACCCGCCCACATTCAACGCCGAAGGCCTAGCATTCTACCTAGCGCCTAACTTTTCGCACGTCTCTAGCCTTTCCAAACGGGAAGGAGCCTCTTTGCAATGATGTAGCAATATCTTCGCCAGCACCATATTCGGTATCTTTCTGTATTTCTCTATCTCGGTCTGAGGGTACGACAGGATGACAGTCTCGGGAAGAAGGGTTTGAATGGAACTGAAACATATTCAAATTCATGCAAATTCGCCCCGACAGCTTCACTATTCTACGGTACTCCGCTGTGAGGGTTCCAAGAACGCGTGAAAGAGAGCGTAGACGGTGCGCGATTACGAAGCAACAGCGGATATAGTTTGAATTCGCAATGATATTCAATATCATAAACGAGAGTGTTGTGATAAATGGCGAGAAATATAGTTTGCTATCTGCATTTTTAGCTGCTGCCGGGGACTTGCGGTATGTGAAAATAAGCTGTTCTATACGCTTTTCACAAGGGGATATGTGTCGGTTTGATGAATATGTTTTTATTTTTCATTTTTATGGAATCCAGTGGCAATACCAGCAATGAGGGTGGCTCGGTGTTATATGGCGACATTGATAGTTGATGTGATTGAATTGAGTGTATAGTATTTCGAGTGAGAAGGGTTTTTATTTAGTTGCAAAATAACAACATTTCACGTTTCCAAATCGTACATTTAAAACCCGTTATACATTGCATACGTGGTATGTGTATTTAACTGTTTGGTTGGCAAAAAGGTTAGGTTTAATTATATGTGTTTATAGGAACTCATTGGGTGTACGAGGTTATTGGTGTCCTATAGAAATTGTTCGCCATGCTCGTCGTTTTAACGTTATCTTTACAAGGAAACTCATTCAAGTCTCTGGAAAAACGATAATGGCTGGGGACACCAAAATTCCCAGGAATGGTTGAATAGCTATAATCTTTAATTTTTTCCGTTTAAGGCTTTTGGAGTGAACCTATATTGTCCAGTGTAATCTTTCATTTTTCTAGTTTGAGCCTCGAAGCCACACCAGTGTGATGAAACCGGCATATTCTCAAGAAATTATAATAAACTAGCTGACCTGGCAAACTTCGTCTCGCCTATTTTAGTGTTTAATTTAATTATTTTAAACATTTCAAATTCATTGATTCCTTGCGATTTTTTTATATTGTTTGAAATGATTGGTTTTATCGGAATGACAACATCCTCGACTTTTGGCTTATGTACATCACCTCTATTCCGGAAATATGTTGAATGCATTTCAGTTATTTTCGTTGTTTTTTTAGAAACTGAAAGTTGTCATCTTCGAATTCAAAATGGTGTCCAGGGTCAATGCTTGGCTCCTATACATCATTTCGATTACGGAAATATCCATATGTAGTAGTATTCGGTTATTTTCGGCTGTTTTCCAGAAGTTGCCATTTTACAATTCAAATTGGTGTCTGAGGTTGATTTTCAGCTCCTTGCATCATTCTGGATCCGATGATATACATATTGGGTTGGGCTATTTTTCAGAAACCGTAAATCGCCATCTTGAATTTTAAAATGGCATTTGGAGACAATTTCTGACCCCTGAGCGTCATTCTGGTTAAAGAAACACTCATATTGGGTGGTATTTAGTCATTTTTGGCTGTTTTCCAGACACCGGAAGTTGCCACCTTACAATTCAAAATGTTGTTTGAGGTCGATTTGTTGCTTCAGTGCGTCATAACAATTCCGTAAATACGCATATTTACGCGCTGTTTTTCGGAAACCGGAAGGCGCCATCTTGGATTTCGAAATGGCATATGGGAACATTTCCTGGCCTCTGAACGACATGCTGGTTAAAGAAACACTCATATTGAGTGTTATTTGGTCATTTTCGGCTGTTTTACAGACACCGCCAGTCCATCCACCATCTTACAATTCGAAATGTTGTCTGAGGTCGATTTGTGGCTTCAGTGCGTCATAACAATTCCGGAAATACCCATATTGGGTGGTATCTGGTCATTTGCCGCTGTTTTTCAGAAACCGGAAGTCGCCATCTTAGATTTCGAAATGGTATTTGGAGATTTGTCAGAAGAAGGAAGGATGTCGAAACATTATGGACATGTTTGTTACACCTAAAAACATTTACTTGCCAAATTCGGTTATATTTGCTTTATTGGTGTTCGAGCTTTGCGAAATTTGAGTTTCATTTGTATGGGACCCCTCCCTTATAGAAGAGAGAGAGGTGTAAAACCATTATGGATATATTTGTTACCTCTGAAAACATTCACCTGCCAAATTTGGTTCCATTTAGTTGGTTAGTTCTCGAGATAAGCAGAAATTTGTGTTTCATTTGTATGGAACCCCTCCCTCACAGAAGAGGGAGGGGAGTTAATCCATTATGGACATATTTGTTACCTTTAAAAACATTCACATACCAAATTTGGTTGTATTTGGTTGATTGGTTCTCGAGCTGTGCGAAATTCGTGTTTCATTTGTATGAAACCTCTCCCTTGTAGAAGAGGGAGCGGTACCAAACCATTATGGATATATTTGTTACCCCTAAAAACATCCACCTACCAAATTTGGTTCTATTTGCTTGGTTAGTTCTCGAGATGTGGAGGAATTTGTGTTTCATTTGTATGGAACCCCTCCCTTCCAGAAGAGGGAGGGGTGTCGAACCAATATGGACAAATTTGGTTCCATTTGCTTGGTTGGTTTTTGAGATGTGCAGAAATTTGTATTTCGTTTGTATGGGACCCCTCTCTTTCAGAAGAGGGAGGGGTCTCAAACCATCATAGGAACCTTTCTCGGCCCCTAAAACCCCTACATACGAATTTTAACGTCGATCGGTTCGGTAGTTTCCGAGCCTATATGGATTAGACAGACAGACAGACAGACCGGACTGCATTTTTATAGGTATAGATTTGAGTGAGACCGCTTACATTTGACAATGAAATCATTGAAAACGCCGGGTTCAAATATTCGATTTCAACATCAGATACGCAGTCCAGTTTTTTTTTTTGCCTGTCAATGCTATAGATGGCATTAGTTACTTGAAAGTATTTTTTTCCACATGTACAAATCTTTAAAAGCTTAAGTTTTGAAGTTGAAGACCAACCAATTATAGTTTCCAGTTTGAGCTCTAAAGCTACATTTATGTTTACCAATAGTTATTATGTTTGACAGACCTTAAAGGTTGACGTTGAAAGTAATTGATTCCTACAAATATTCACTTGGAACCGTATAACAAGATGTTCGAGTTTTACACAACAATGAAAAAAAAAGTAAAACATTCGGGAATCAACCATCGCCGTTAATAAAAATTTCACTTTCCGACACGAGCAAGGGACAAATTAAATCAAAAAAAGTATATTGGCATTTTTTGATGATTTCTTTTCAATCTTGCTAGTTTAATGCAGCACCTAGTGAATGTTACACAAAAGAATCGTAAATGATTGCACTTCTGCGATCGCAACGATTCACTAGAAAGTTGTTTGCAGGTAGGCAGCATTTGATTACTCTAGCAACGTGCTTTCACCGTGATGATTCCTGGTAATTTCAAATATCACATGCTAATGCACGCAATCTCACGTTTATTTGGATTCATAATGTTGTATCACAGGCGAGACTTCTTCAATCAATCTCGTGATTCTATTTAATGCAAGTCTACTTGCATACAATAGATATTATTGTTTTTGAATCATTCAGCCAGTTTGCACGCAAGTGAGAATGATTGAAGGCTACGTCTTGAATCAAAGAATACATTTGCAACAAGTAGTGAGTGAATAAAAATTACTAGTTTCTAAAATCCATCAACGGGCTGCGCAAGTCTAAAGGCTGCGCAGTCTAGAGGCTACTTTGAGCGTAACTTTATTCTCAGACAACGCAAATTTGAGCGACAGACGACAAATTCAATTTGAAGTAGCGTCATTGCCATGGTGATTATCAGGTGAACAAAACCATTCTAAATCTTGGTAAGTAGGTTTGGAGGCTTAATAACGTACGAATGATTAACCTAATTGGCCAACAGTATTCCAAGCCGAGCTTTACGCTATTATCGATTGTGTCAACTTTCGCCTGTAGAGAAATTGTAAACATGTAAATGTTTGCATTTTCTCCGATAGTTAAGCGGCAATAAAAGCTCTATGTGCCTATAAATGTACGTCAAAAATTGAACCATGTCGATTTTTACTGGACTCCAGGGCATTGCGCAGGCCCGTAGCTACGATATGGGCTAGAGAGGGGCTTAGCCCCCCCACGCGTTTGAATTGCCCCTAGCGAAATTTTTCTAATTCGTATAAAAAATGCGAATACTTCACCTATTCACATATTCTAGATTAGCTTTTGTATATTTAAGCTAAATGTATTACTTTTAAATTACTCTTTTAACAAAAAAACGTCAGTGAAATTTGTGTGCCCCACCACGCAAAACTGAGTAGCTACGGCTCTGGCACTGCGGCATTCATGGCAATGAAAAAGCGGACGAAACAAACCAAACAAGGTTCAAACTCGCAATTTGTTGGCCGGGAACCCTATTATAGTATTCCAAATTGTACGATAAAAATGCAACTTAAATACTGGGACGAACAACAAGTGGCAGCCAACTGGATAGCTATCAGAGGATACCACCAGTTAAAAAGTAATAACGCCAAAAGCAACAAATACTAAAAAACTCTAAGAGCTCAACTCACTGGGCTCTTTGTACCTACACAGGACCAATAATTGGGCACTGCCCGAGTATGGAAAGCAAAACCTCGGAACATCTGCTATGCAACTGTGGTGCATTGTACATGAGCAGAATCAAATTTTTCAGTAAGGTTCGCTTGCAACCGAGGGAAATTTGGTCTACTAAGTCTGGATAGGTAATTGTCTTTATAAAGCACATTCTACATGACTGGAAGCGTACCGAGGCAAGCGGCCAGTTCCAGAACGAAAAAAAAACTAATCTCTTGTTATTATTGTGTTATTAAAACAAATAATATACATTATTTATTAAAATACTTGTTTGTTTGTCGACTGTAGCGGTTAATTTTGTAGATTTATCGGCTTAATCAGTCCGTGTATAGAAGCAAAAACGATTTTTTGTTTCTTAATCCGACAGTTTCGGTGACTTTATTTCACCTTTTTCAAGGAGTAGAAAAGATTATCGTTTTATTGTTAATTGTGTTGGTGTCCAACATAGGTTGTCTAGTGTGTATTGCAAATGGCGTCTTAATTTGGTGCATATGTCTCTATTTTTGTGTGCACTATACTGTATAACAGTAATCACTTTTTTCTAGCACTGCTTTTTCTAGAACTAAGGAAAAGGACACAAAACCTATTGCTCTGATTAATCAAATACCGCTCGAAGTTATATAGTGCTAGAAAAAGCAGTTCCAGGATAAAGTGAAAACGGTTATACAGTATAGTGCACACAAAAATAGAGACATATGCACCAAATTAAGATGCCATTTGCAATACACACCAGACAACCTATGTTGGACACCAACACAATCACAATAAAACGATAATCTTTTCTACTCCTTGAAAAAGGTGAAATAATGTCACCGAAACTATCGGATTAAGAAACAAAAAATCGTTTTTGCTTTTATACACGGACTGATTAAGCCGATAAATCTACAAAATTTATTAAAATAAATAATTTATATAAAAATATATAAAAAAAATGTTTTCAGTCAAATACTAGTGTAGTGACGAATAATAGAGCAATGCTCATGAATGTTCATGAATGGTGTAGAAACTTTCTCAAAGTTTAGATCAAAGATACAGTTCAATGAATATCATCAAATGTAAGTGCCTATTATTAGAGAGCTTCGTAGCCGCAAGGTTACAGAGTCCGATTTGATAAGCGAGTGGTCGGGGTTCGAATCTTAGTAGAATCAGGCCATTTGGTTGTCAAGGACTTTAACATGGGTTCATTCTCAGGCTCTCCACCACCCTTCCTTCAAGCTGAATTCTATAGTACCCTTGCTGACTTTCATCCTAACAAAAAAGTCCCTCTTATAATAAAACTGTTCTGAGTAACGTATAATAGTTCTCTTCAGGGAATTGTAATTATGACGCGGTCTTGGCTGGAGGAGCGAGGTTTCGATAAGACTCCTTCCTCTTGACAAAAATATAAGTCCTACTTATAATAAACCTGACCAGAGGTGAAGCATTGAGTGCCTCTTCAGGGAGTTGTGATTGTGACGCGGTGTTGGTAGGAGGAACGAGGTTCGATAAGACTCCTTCCTCTTGACAAAATAAGTCCTTCTTATAATAAAACTGATTTCAGAAATATTTACCCTCTACAGGGAATTGTAATTGGCGATATTGGCACGAGGAACGAGGTTTCGATAAGACTCCTTCCTCTTGACATAATAAGTCCCTCTTAGAACAAACCTGGCCAGAGAGGAACGTTAGGTGTAGCCTCAGCTCAGGGAATTGTAATTTGGCGATATTGGTAGGATAGAAAAGAGGCTCGGTATAGTAGAGCAGTAAGCTTGAAATGAAAGGGTAAACTCTCAAATACAAGCACGGATATAAATAAAAAAAAGCGTATCATTCACTTCAATAGTGATACTGCCAATAATATGAAGTGTGGAGTACAGAAAACACCTGGGCAATATCACAATAGATCAAAATGTCTCTAGTCGCAGTGATGAGTCCACACAAAAAAAAGCGCCTATTGTTAATTGCACATCAAAATAGTTCATTTTAAGCATGATCAATGAGAGAGCATGAAACTTTATTTATGAATAAGATTTGTATTGTATAAACATTAATAAGTATCAACCGGAAATACAATTATAAAGTTACGTTATTCTTCAGTATTGTGGGTTACATCCTTCTTGATTATATTTCGGTACATTTTGTGGAAACTGGAATAAGCATGTAACGTTCTAGAAATAAAAGATTTTAAATGCTAATATCTCATATAACTGTAACTGTAGTAATTTATGTGTCATTAGATAGCGAAAATATTCACCCCGAAACGATTCCATTTGCGTGTGCTGACGCGTACAGCTGCTTACGGTCTTTGTAGCGATCTCAGAGTGCTATCCTATGTACTGAAGAGTTTATTTGTGATGATCTTTAGGCAGATACGAACTTTATTTTCATTTTATGTCACGCCCGTTCTAAAAAGGTTGAAAATTTTAAGGGAAAGAAAAATAGTAGCCGTTTGCTAATACTATTGGTTTTTCGACAGCGTATATACTAAATTTCCGCTCCTTCCAGTTGGTCTCGAGGTACGGTGCCTAACAAGCCACTAGCCAGTCGTCCCAGGTTCGAAACTTGGCTCGGGAGCGACTGTTAGTGTCAGTATGATCGTAGCGCTAGCCCCGCAATTGTCCTGTACACTGAACAGTTGGCTGCGAAGTCTGTGTATAGTAAACAGAAGGTCGAGTTCCGAATCGGAATTTAGCACCAAGGCTTTGCTTTGCTTTATATACTCAAATTAAGCAACAAAGAAGTCCAGTGCCAGTGAGAGTACCGTCAAAAGGCAAACCAAATAAATAATAACAATGAAGACGTGTTTTTTTTCAACATTCATTTGAATACAAGTTACTAGCGTCGCACAGTGTGTTCAAATCGAGAAACGGACAGCAAAACTATTTTTTCAAGACCTATGTTATCCATATGTTCTAGAAAGTTGTTCAGTTTACTGCTGCCCTTCGTATGCTTCAATGGAATTAGTCACAAATTTCACCGTATAGAGTGTTCTTGTTGTGATTTAGTAAAATAGCTCAATATCGGTTATTTTGAAAGATAGAACGCAAAATTGACGGGGCTCCAATATTGTAGAACATCGTTTAATTCTATCTGCATAAGATAAGAAAGTTAGATGCTGGATTCCATCGAAAATTCGGGTTACCCTAATTTGTGATTACAGGAAAATGTGCGCTCTATCATATGTAGCAACTTTATAGAAGAAAGTTTTTCTCTAGAATGATACTATTGAGCTCTAGATCCAAATTTCCCCCTAAGCTCGTTCCCTAGGAGGCTGTCGAATAATCACCTAAGCGTCTTCATCGATTCAACAGTGAAAGGAGGCGCACGATTAACGTTCGCGTTGAAGTGTTGGGGGAAGTTTTCTTTACGTAACTAAAATAGTTAGGGGCACCAAAATTCACAGGAATAGTTAAATGGCTATAGTCTTTCACTTTTTCCCAGTTTGAGCTTCGGGGATGCATTCTTTTTCTCTTTTGTCGTCCAGCGTAATCTGAATGATGTAATCTGTGCAGCATCCAAATAAGATATCACCTTATCAGTCCGACTGTTTAATGATTTCAAAACTAGACTTTCGTGATGGTTTGGTGAGCAACATCCAAACCGTCTTCTTCTACTTTTAATAGAGAAGGACGTTAAAATCAATGCCAGTTACTATCTTGAAAACATTTTGGAAAAGCATTTAAAGGAATAAGATATCGGAGCTCCTTCACATCCAGCAAAAATAACACAACAAACTCAAGGAGGAGTACAAATTTAAGAGCCTGCAACGACGAGAGTTGTTATAGGGGACTTCGAAAAAAAATTGAACGAAATACCTAATCATGTGACGCGTGCCGTTTGTAATGCTTTCCCGAAACGACTCAAGGCGATCATAGAAGCTAGAGGTGAAGAATTTGGACTCTAATTTCATAATTTATTGCCTAACGTGTAATTAAGATAATTCAAAAAGACCCAATAAAAAAATTCATTTGTAATCAAAGTTATGATAAATTGTTTCAGCATCACCTATTTGTGCCATTTGTGATTAAACAAATTTACAACTATTTGAGAAAAACCTAAATTAATCCACCTAGCGGTCAGACTCAGCCTTTCTCATTCAAACTTATTATTTGTAAAAATAGATTTACATGAATGCTTAAATCCAATAAATGTTTATCCACTCTTTGGGTTCGAATATATTGATGTTGTAATTAAAGTATAAAATATGAAATTTGACGTAATGTTAGTACTTAAGAAATAGCGAAATAAAAGCAATGACTCTTAATTTCGAACAATTTAATCACGAGCGATGCCGGGAACGTTCAGCTAGTACGATACCACATTTAAATCATGTTGAGGCCATATATATTGATCGAAGCAGGTAAAGTGTTGAATAGTCTTTGAATTTCTTTTCTTTCTAAAACTTTTAAACAGCATATCAAATTGTTATGAAGTTTGTTATTTGTAAGTTTGAGAGATGACTCATTTGTATGACACTAGTTATGTTCAAATAAGTCGTGTAATACTTGAGATAATAGACTTTCGTTGTTTTACAAATTAAAACATAACGCTTGCTTAAGTTTGATTACAATCAAATGAAAAGGTAACGTATGGGGCAGCCAAACTTTGAAACCTCGTGTTCAATCATAATTCATCAGTTAACCCTTAACTAGCCCGTTCATCTTATATCAATATTGTTCAAATCGGTTGTGTAGTTTCTAAGATAATGAAGTTTCGTGATTTTCACATTTCGATACATTACAGACGAAGTTACAGTCCGATTACAGCAAAATTCAATAGGGTGTTATGAGGTAGGTAGACTTTTTATTTGATACTAATTCTGTGGAAATCGGGTCAACCATCTCTGAGAAATATGAGTGAGTCCAAGTAAGTTGTCTTGGAATATGTTTCTTTTCATAGCTGGATTTCACATTTTTTAACATAACAGGCAAAGTAATAATCCGTTTGTAAAAAAAAATCATTAGGGTCTTATGGGGCAACAAGACTTTTCATATGACACTAATTTTATAAAAATCGGGCCAGCCATCTCTGAGAAACATGAGTGAGATTAAATAGTCTCCAGAACACGTTTCTTTCCATAACTTCTGAACCATAAGTTCAATCTTCATAAAATTCAAAAGTTAAGGGTTTTTAAGGTAGCCCGTTCATTTGAAACTAATTTTAATCAAATCAGATGTGTGGTTTCTGAGATATTGATGTTTCGTGATTTTTACACTTTGATACATAACCTCTAAACTAGAAATCAGATTACAATAAAATTCAATAGTGTCTCATAGGGCAACTAGACCTTTCATTTGCAATTAATTTCATTGAAATCTGTTCGGTCAGACCATCTCTGAGAATAGTGAGTGCGAAAAAAGGTGCACATACACACGTACACACCCACACACAAACATATACACCTATACATGCTTATATGCAGAAAATGCTCGATTCGTCTAACTGAGTCGAGTAGTATATGACATTCGGCCATTTGGATCACTTTTTTACCTTTTAATTAGCCAGTGATCGTTAGGAGGAAGTCAATATGTTTACTTTCATTATGTGATTTCACATTTTCATGAACAACGGACAAAGTTACAATCCGATTGCAATGAAATTCAATAGCAACCTATGGGGCATTTAGACCTTTCATTTGACACTATTTTGTGAAAATCGGTTCAGCCATCTCTGAGAAAAATGAGTGAGTTTAAACAACCTCAGGATAACTTTTCTTTACATAGCTTTTGAACCATATGTTCAATCATTACGAAATTCAAAAGTTAAGGGATCTGGAGACAGCCCGATCATTTGAAACCAATTTTATTAAAAACGGTTGTGTGGTTTCTGAGATTTTGATGTTTCGTGATTTTTACATTTTGATACATAACCTCTAAACTTAAAATACGGTTACAATGAAATTCAATAGCAACCTATGGCGCAACTAGACCTTTCATTTGCAATTAAATTTATGAAAATCGGTCCAGCCATCTCTAAGAAAAGTGAGTGAGAAAAAAAAGTTGCACATACATACACACACACACACACATACACACATACATACATACATACAGAAAATGCTCAGTTCGTCGAAAGGGGTCGAGTGGTATATGACATTCGGCCATTGGGACCACTTTTATACCTTTGGTATTTCCAGTGATTGCTATACCTTTCTAGGAGAAAGGCAAAACACTTTTAAAATAAGTTCATGGACAATATTATCAAAAGAGAGAAAGTAATATTGACACACGTAAACAACTGTTTTCTGTAACTAGGCTGCTTCGTGAGTCACAGAAAACCAAAAAAAAGCATACATGCTGCACGCATCAGATATATCACGAAATTGCATGTCCCATGTCAGTAGTCGTGACAGCGAATGTGTCAGGGGAAGCGAATTCCGGATTGGCGACACGTGCGGCCGACACATAGTGCCGTTGCGTTTGCTTTGCTGCTCGAATATGCAGAACCGAGTGTAAAATTGATTTATGCCATCCAGTAACTGCTGAGACGTGAGATAGTGCTATTGCTGCCATTATGGCGAATGAAAATATACCGAGGTTTCATTGCAAAAAGTCATCAGCACGAGGAGGGTAAGATTAAAAAAAATCCAACCAGTTCATTCGGCGGCGCTTTGGGCCCAGGCCAGATGAGGCGTAAAAATGGCGATATGTATGATCGGATAACGGCTTGGTTGCCACTACCACTAGCTGCGATCACGAAGGGAGAGAGTTAAAAATGCCGAAATATATTATTTGGAATAAATCCTCGGGGAGACATTAGACGTCGTTTTTACCGTAAGTGGGACATAAATATAGCAACCGATCCGTGTATGGTAGGCAGTGTGTACGATGTACGAGCAACATTTTGTACATCAGTGCAGAACGAAAATTGCTTGTCGGGATTGCCGATTGGAGGATTCGGAAGCAGAGAAGGAGTCGGTTTGTGCCGCATTTCACTTTCCGCGTTTGGTGAAGTTTTGCGTTCATGTTATTCCGCCCCAAACCGAGACGGAAGCAAAGGAAATTGTGTAGCTTTTCGACGCTTTGCCATCCATTGCAGCAGTGATTACTGCGGCTGTGGCTTTTCGTTTCGTAGGTTACGAGAAATTATTTCGCTCCAAGCCAAGAACTGACTGATAACATAATTCACAACTTTGCACCCGGTTCTTCTTTCTTTCATTGGAGGATACGAACGCGGTGTATGCTGGGGAAGCAATTTTATCTTGTTTGGACACCGTTTGTCAGATGTAACCCAACTTGCTACTAAAAAAGCGAAGTGATATGTTTGAGAAGTAGTGGAAAAGTCCAATAAATGATAGTAGGTTAATTGCTACCAGTCATGCAAAGTTTTAAATTCAAAAAGAAAAAGAGATTGAGTTTTGCCTTTCTCCTAGAAAGGTATAGCAATCACTGGAAAAACCGAAGGTATAAAAGTGGTCCCAATGGCCGAATGTCATATACCACTCGACTTCTTTCGACGAACTGAGCATTTTCTGTATGTATGTACGTATGTGTGTATGTGTGTATGTGTGTATGTGTGTGTGTGTATGTGCAACTTTTTTTTCTCACTCACCTTTCTCAAAGATGGCTGGACCGATTTTCATGAAATTTATTGCAAATGAAAGGTTTAGTTGCGCCATAGGTTGCTGTTTAATTTCATTGTAATCGTATTTTTAGTTTAGAGGTTATGTATCAAAATGTAAAAATCACGAAACATCAATATCTTAGAAACCACACAACCGATTTCAATAAAACTGGTTCCAAATGATTGAACTGTCCCCTGAACCTTTAACTTTTAAATTTCGTTATGATTGAACATATGGTTCAAAAGTTATGTAAAGAAAAGTTATCCTGAGGTTGTTTGAACTCACTCATTTTTCTCAGAGATGGCTGAACCGATTTTCACAAAATTAGTGTCAAATGAAAGGTCTAGTTGCCCCATAGGTTGCTATTGAATTTCGTTGTAATCGGATTGTAAGTTTGTCCGTTGTTTATAAAAATGTGAAATCACATAATGAAAGTAAACATATTGACTTTCTCCCAACGATCACTGGCTAATTAAAAGGTAGAAAAGTGATCCAAATGGCCGAATGTCATATACTACTTGACTCAGTTTAACGAATCGAGCATTTTCTGCATATATGCATGTGTAGGTGTACATGTTTGTGTGTGGGTGTGTACGTGTGTATGTGCACCTTTTTTTCGCACTCACTTTTCTCAGAGATGGTCTGACCGATTCTTTCTATCTTGGTGTCAAATGAAGGGTCTATTTGCCGCTTAAGTTGCTATTGAATTTCGAATTGTAATCAAACTTTTAGTTTTGGTGCTGCGTCAGAATGTAAAAATCGCTCTGATATCTCAGAAGCTATGAACATAGTTGAATTCAAATTAATGGGCTTTTAAACGCTTGAACATAATATTTAAACATGTGGTTTGAAAGTTATCGAGAGAAACGTAACGCGCAGACTGTTTAAAACTATAGCTACGATCAAAATATGTGACCTCAACATCATTTAAATTTGATATTGTACTATTTCAATGTTTGCGGCCTTGCTCGGGATTGAAGTTGAAACAAAAATACATATCTAGCATTTCATTTTTTGCCTTTCTCCTAGAAAGGTATAGCAATCACTGCAATAACCAAAGGTATAAAAGTGCTCAAAAGGGCCGAATGTCGTGTATCAAAAGGGCCGAATGTCGTGATTTCAATGAAATTAATTGTGAAAATGAAAGGTCCAGTTACCCTATAAGACTCTATTGAATTTTATTGTAATCTGATTTATAGTTTAGAAGTTATGTATCAAAATGTAAAAATCACGAAACATCAATATCTCAGAAACTACACAACCGATTTGAACAAAATTAGTTTCAAATGAACGGGATACCTAGAAACTTATCCCTTAACTTTTGAATTTTATGAAGCTTGAACGTGTGGTTCCGAAGTTATGGAAAGAAACGTGTTCTGGAGACTATTTAATCTCACTCATGTTTCTCGGAAATGGCTGGACCGATTTTCATAATATAAGTGTCATATGGAAGGTTTTGTTGTCCCATAAGACCCTATAGATTTTTTTTTTGCAAACGGATAATTACTTTGCCTGTCAAACTTAAGCAACCGTTATGTATTAAATTGTTAAAACAACCAAAGTCTATTATCTCAAGTATTACACGACTCATTTGAACTTAACTAGTGTCATACAAACGAGTCATATCTCAAACTTATACCACAAAAGATCAAAATAATGGTCGCAGTGGTCCAAATCTTACAAAAAAAATCTCAAACCTTCAAATAACATACTTCATAACAATTTGATATGCTGTTCAAAAGTTTTGTAAAGAAAAGAAATTCAAAGACTATTCAACACTATACCTGCTTTGATCAATATATATGGGCTCAGCGTTCCCGGTATCGCTCGTGATTAAATTGTTCGAAATTAGGAGCAATTTCTTTAATTTCGTTATTTCTTAAGCACTAACATTACGTAAAATTTCATATTTTATACTTCAATTACAACATCAATATTTTAGAACCCAATGAGTGAATATAAATACCTTTATTGGATTTAAGCATTCATGTAAATCTATTTTTACAAATAATAAGTTTGAATGAGAAAGGCTGAGTCTGACCGCTAGGTGGATTAATTTAGGTTTTTTGCAGTTCTTTTCACATTTAAAAATTTCGAGAGCTACAACTCTATTACCAAATTTTACAACAATTTCCATTCAAGAAAGAATAAACATCTTCGCACGTCATTGTAGTGAAGGTTCTTTGGTAACCCATCATTTTCCCGAGTGGTTTCTTCATCTGCTCACCCTTCTATAGGCAAAAAACGTGCAATAAGAATAGCCTCATCAATTTCCATAAAGGAAGAATACATCCTAGGATATATTTATTTTTGCCCCGTTTTTCCCATCAGGTTTCAGTTCGTGAGCTCATTGAAAGGGATCCTTCTCGGGCTTTCCAATTCGTTAGCATAAGCCTCCGCAGGCTTTTGGGTATCAATATTTTGCAGCAGCTAAATACGTTTGATGGGTGAAGGGATTTACTTTGCTGTCTAAGAGAGAGAGAGAAAAAAATATGAACGTGTTTGCACGTGAAAGAAGCTGTTCCGTTGTGCTTCACAAGTCGGTTGCCAGCCATTTGGTAATAACAGCACTAAGTCCGGTTTAAGCTATTGAATTTTGCTTTGAATGGTGTACATTTTTCTAAGTCTGGTTAGAGAATCTGTAATGGAAAAAATATAGTGATGTTTTTCATGGCTTTTATGTGTGTTTGAAGGGAATGGGACAGATTATGTGACAAAAATCATCGTTACACCTCGAAACAAAATGTCGTATTTCTAAGTTGACTAAGTTATGTTTGTCGAAGAGGAAAATGTTTTAACTATAATTTCAACAAGAACTGCAATTTTAATGAAAAAAAGATAAGTTAAACAAAACAAATAGGATGCTTAAATAGATTTCTCCAAGATGTTGTTGATATGGCGTTAAGAAAGAGGAACTCTATTCTTCTGCGGCGTTCATAGTCAAAAACGAGCAGTTTATTTTTACAAAAGTATGTGTAAAGCAATTTTGTTTAGATTAGAAACATTCAATTTAAGGTTTTTTTTAACAGTAAACACAGAAACTGGGAACCAATTCCGAGGTGTACAATTTTCGTGAGATTGTCAGTTTTCACGATAAATTTACTAATGTATTCCCTGACTTAATAACAATCTCCTCTCCTATGGCATTTGATGATATGTAGAAAATTTGATTTGCAGTTTTTTCAACATTAAAGATTGTATAATTAGAAGTGCTGCAAGCAGATTTTCGGTGAGCATAAACAAAACAATAGCGCACGCTAGCCTGGGGGCTAATGCGGTCTCGATCAACTAGATTAGTTGAGAGAATTCGTTATCGATATTGTTTTCGGCACATTTTGCATGTTGTAGGATAAGTACAACGATACACCGTGCCCGTGCTGAGTCGAGAAAATTTCCAGCTCGAAAAGTTCCCCGACCTGATCGGGAATCGTACCCGATATCACAACCGTGTGGGAGAGCTAGCCGACCGACATCGCTAACCACAGAACCACGGTGAGCATACCGGACAGTTTTCGTGTTCAGGAGCAATCATGAAGTGCAACCTCGAGCATTTTCTCTCGACAGATAAATATAGTAAACTCGAATAACAAAACACAAGACCAAACATCAAACCATGTACCGTCGAAATAAATAAGATACAGAAAAGTCATTCTACGGAACAACCGCGGAATCTAAAAAACATAGATAAATCTTTTTGATTGATGTCTTTACAATTGAATTTGGTGCTATGTGTCGAAAAAGAAGCAAAACATTGCTTAGCTGCGGCCGGTTGACTGACTTCGAATGGTACTTTTTTATCCACAAACGGCATCTTCGTGGAATGATAGAATAAAGCTAAGAAACATACTAACACATAGAAATGGAGTTTTCTTATCAATTTCCCGCTGTAAATCTGCTGAACAATTATTGTTTTTCGCCATTAAAAAGTTGAGCATTCCGTTTTGTGTTTGGCTAACATAGAAAAATGGTAATAAAATTGTCTTACAATTTCGGCCCTGTACAGAGTGTGGGGCTTTCTTGCCATCCTGAATGAGGAGCTCTTTCTTAAATTCCGTTTTGAATGTCCTTCATCTCACGCGACGAGCGAACTTCTTGCGTTCCGGTTTGTTTTTTTTTTTTTTTTTTTTTTGTTCAATTTATATCGAAATTGTATTTTATGACTCTTGTTTTTTTGGCTTGATATCAAGATATATTTTATATTGGCAAACGGTCGACAACGGAACGTTGAACAATTCATTTTATCGTCTAGCCTGACAGTTTTTCATTTCATGTTGTCCAAAAACATTTTCACTCTCCGCCGGAATTGGTTTCAGGTTTTTTTTTCAGTGCGGCTGAAAGTATGTCATCTGTTGAATATTATTTTCTTATCGATATCAATAAACACTTTTGTACAGAAAAGACAAACGGCAAGAATAGTGATAAATAGTGACAGACAATCCAAAATTAAGCCAAAAGTTTCCTTTCCTCTTTGCATAGTCTTCGTTAGCACTAGGTGCAGTGTAACAATAAAATGTGTTGGTGTTCGATTTACCCAACTAATCGATTAAAACTAAATCGGTTATGGTAGCAGACAGTAGTAATCGGATGATGCCAGATTGATATTTCCTTTTGCGTACTCTCTAGCCAGTAACTGTCATGGCAACAACTCGAACCAATTCGAACATCGGCCATTAAAGCAACTGCTGGCAATCGACTTTCACACAACAACCGCCTGCTGTCATAAGCAAGCAAGCGCTAAACAACAAAGTCCTGCCAACTTCTTACACGAACAACAGAAAACATATTTTCCGTAACTTTTTCAACCATCCAAAACTTCATCAGTCTCGGAAAAGTTTCCATTTTGCATCGCTTTCGTAGGCGTTTAATCCCCTTCTCTGGCAAAAAAAAAAAAAACAAACAAACACAAAATTCCAACAGAAAGTTCTGGAACCCAGCGACGCAACACAAAACCCGCTCGATAACCTTTGACTTGAAAAATTGAAATTCTCTTGCAATAATGTTTAATTTTGTCGACACTGTATTCCAAAAGGGCGAAAGTAAAGTTCAACGCTTTACGAAGAAATATGTTAAAATCAAATGCCCGCGGATAAAGCCTGGCCTATATGCAACGCAACTTTCACATCTGCATGAATTCAATCATGAAAATCGTACCCTAACGGAATGCACGGTTCGCTGACGATCATATTTGCTGCATAACCGATTGGGTGGAATCTGAAGGCTGTGCGCTCTAGCCGGCCAGTAACGCGGAACACGACCTCCGGGGTGAATGATTGAGACGGCTCGAGACAGGATATTGAATTTTTACATTGTTGCGCAGCTTGCTGTAGCCGACAGCGATGAGTTTGTAATAGAATATACTTTTAACTTGAAATATTTAAAGCCAAAAAGGTCTTTTGAAGAGTTCTTTTTCATCGGGTGAAACGAATAGTGAAAGGTCTCTTAGTGAGGAATAGATACATTTTGAAAAGGGTTTCTCCGGTGAACGATAAATCTTCCGTTTTTGCAATGTCACGTCACTTACGGTATTCCTAAATGAGGCTCACTGTCGGTATTATTCGTCCAATTGCTTTTGTTTGGCTGTTAGTAACTGCTAGACGTTACAAATCTGGATTTAATTTAGGATATAGTATAATTTTTTCTTCATCTTCTGTTCCTCTAGGGAAGGGAAGTTTTCCAGTCGAGTGAAACGTAAACAAAAAACATTATTAAGTGTGCACGATTTATTTTCAATACTGAATTAAACTCATGTTTCTTTGTAATGTTCGCTATGAAAAAGAAGATAAATATGTATAAAAACATCCTGTAACAACGTTGTTGCATTTTTTTCTCTAAGACAAGTTACACTGTAACTTTGCCTATTGCTTTAACTTTATCCCTCTTTGGAAAATACCAATAACAACATATAAAGATCGTCAGCGAGGATGCAAACGCACGGGTTGAACGGGAGTAGTTCTTCCGTCCCACCCTTCCATGCTACCTGTAAACAGAATGAGGTTGCAGAACTTCGTCGCAGCCAGAGGTATACCAATCTGTAGCACATATTGCAAACGAAAAGATATCTGAAAACACCCCAATGGCAAAGGGAAAGGGTTCTACCTATAAACGGTGGCAAGTTCTCGCAAGCAAGCTGGTCACTAAACCTTAGGAGTGAGGGTGATTTAACTGAATCTTAACCACTGCTATCTGGCAGTAGCATGCGAGTCGCAATCTGACATTGCCTTCGTATCAGACCCATATCGCATCCCAACCGGAAACGGTAACCGGGTACCGGACAAGTCTGGTAAGGTGTTCATATGGACGATAGGCAGGTTCCCGGTGCAGATAATTGTATCTACCTCGAACGAGAGGTATGTAGTTGCCAAAGTGTACGGAGTATTCTTGTGCAGTCGCTATGTTCTGCTGCGTTGATCTATCGTGAGTTTCGCCCAGATGGTCCGTCGGTTGTCGCAGGTGGTTTTCACACTTGGGCTGACGAATGGGGAAGTTGCTGTACGAACCGGTTGTACGACTTGGATCTGGCCAACATCGGCGATAAGTGCATCTACAGCAGGAACGGTGAGATGTCGGTTATTGTTGTGACGTTCTGCAGCCCGGGACTGCTGACAAACTGGAGGGTAGACGACGGTCACACTAATAGTGACCATAAGTCGGTACCTTCGTGCGAGGCGGAGATTGCAGCGGGTGCGTACCGATATGCAAAGCTGCTCTCAAGAGCGCCATAAAAGCAAACGAACGAGTCTACTCTGACAGAATATGCGCTAGTGCCAACACGAATCCGTGGGGTGACGCCTACAGGATCGTAATAGCCAAGACAAGAGGAAGATCGGCCCCGGCCGTAAAGTTACCAGTGATCATTGAGGGACAATTTCTACGTTACGATCCAAGTTTCTGGCTTCCGGTTGTCGAACCACCGCAGCCTGTGAGCACCGGCAGCCGTGCAAAAAGTTGAGAAGGTGTTACGGTTATTATTAGGAACTCTTAGATATCGCAAACTTTTGGAAGGTGAGCAAGCCGTCGGGAATAGATGGAAACCCGAACCTGGCCATATAGGTAGCCCCCGGGATGTTCAGGGCGGTCATGCAGAAATGCTTAGTTGATTGCCCCTCTCCAGATAAGTGGAAGCGACAGAGACTGGTCCTGCTGCCAAGACCGGGAAACCACATCGGCATATCTGCTAGACACAGCGGGCAAGGTGCTTGAGAGGATAAGACCGGTTAGATTCGCGGTCTATGCAACCAGTTTGGTTTTCGCAGAGGTAGGTCTACGGTGGATGCTATTCTCTGTTACTAAGACAGTGTAAAAGGAGGGGCACCCGCTATTGTGCAATCGTCACGGTCGGCGTGAAAAGTGCGTTTAATAGCGCCAGTATGAACTCTATACCTTGCGCTTTACGGAGTCTTGGCTTACCAGTGTCGCTGTATAAGATCCTGGAAAACTACTTCCAGAATCGTACACTCCTTTACGACATAGACGAGGGTCTGAAATGCGTCCTAGTCACCGCAGGAGTACTATATATGACGGTGTGTTGAAACTAAAGCTCCCTCCCGGACTGGTGATTGTTGGCTTTGCGGACGGCATAACTCTAGAAGTCTATGGTGAGGCTATAAAAGAGGTCGAGTTGAAAGCTGTACTTTCAATTAAAATCAACTAGACAGCATGAGCTAGCGCACCAAAAGACGGAGCTCATTGTGGCAAACAACCGCAAATCGGAGCAAGAGGCGAAAATTAATGCCGGTGGATGCACACTAGCCTCAAAGCGGTTTTGTAAAACTTCTAGGAGTGATAGTCGACGACAAGCTCATCTTTGGGAGCCACATTGATCATGCCTGAAAGAGGGCTTCAACGATTATCGCTGCATTACCACGCATGGTGGATAATAGCTCAGCGGTATACGACAGCAAGTTCCTGGCTGGCATGTTGCCTATAAGCATCATCGTCAACGAAGACGCAAAATGCTTCGATGGACGTTACTTAAGGGGTATACGGAATACCGAACATGGCGACATGGAAAGGTCAACTTCCACAACAACTTGACACAGATTCTGTCAGGCCATAATTGTTTCTGCATAGATTTGGCCATGCATACTCGTCGTGGTGCCCCGAGTGCTAAGATGCGGAGGAATCTGCAGAGCACGTGTTTTTCATATGCCCTCGTTTATGATGGAACGATATGATGGCGATTGGTGGACCGGACACCACTCCGGAAAATTTGGTTGGTAGAATGTGCGCGGACGAGGTCATCTGGATACAACACTCTGGAGACAACTACAAAGCACCAATCGACGGGATGACCATCGAAGTGCTGGAGTAAATTAACTACTTGTCTCCTGGTAGTTAGCCAAATCTAAAAAAAAGAGAGTGCATCAAGCACAAAAGCCGGTTCCCTGAAGTAATACCTGATGGTAGTTTGAGGAAGCATACAATATTAGGGTTGGAGACTGGGGGTTTTAGTGTTTCGGTTCTAGCAAACCCAATCTCACTCCCTGAGTTATCTTCTCGGGCTCTGTCAGCAGATTTCCCACCACCTTGAAAGGAAAAAGGCGTCATCGATGTTGGGAAAAAATGTACATACAGCAGTGACGAAAATACCCAACACGGAGAGAATACATACAGCAGAAATGGTGCAGAGTCGATCTCTAGGATTAATAAAAAACTGGAAGGTAGACGATGGCCGCACCAATAGTGACCACCAGTCGGTCCGCTATTGTGTAAACTACAACGGCCAACACTCCGACTGTCCGCTGGTGGAAGACATGGTATTGCATTTTTGTAGAGTGCCGTGCAGCATTCGGGACGGCAAGATCGCTACTAAGGAGTGTGCTGAAGGTGAGCATTTTTTTGATAGGATATGTGCATCTGTCAATACGAATCTGTGGTGTGACATCTACAGTATCGTAATGGCCAAGAACAAAGGCATGTTGGCGCCTGGAGTGCAACCACCAGTGATGTTATAGCGCATCATCGAGGAACTTTTTCCACGACACGAGCCAAGTCATTGGCCTGCGGCGGTTGAGTCTCACGTCCGACATTCCAGTATCTCAGACACAGACCTGGGATGGTCGTCCAACCTGCAGGACATCCAATCCGTGAGTGACGACCGCCATATCGAGATTGAGGAGGCAAGGGAATGAGAAACTCATCGTGATCACCAACTCCTTAATGGTTAACAAGGCACCGGAATTGGATAGAGTCACGAACTTGGTAATCGAATGGCTATAAAAGTGGCCCCTGGCTTGTTCTGGGCAGTCATGCAGAGGTGCATCTTTCTGGACAGGTCGAAGCTAAAGAATTGGTCCGAAGGCTGGGAAACCGCCAGGGCAGGTTCACACTGGATGTTATTCTCTCCGTCACCATGACGACAAAGGTGGCAGCGCAAGAGAAGGGCCATTCGGTATTGCGCAATCGTGACGCTCGACGTGAAGAATGCGTTCAATAGTGCCAGTTGGGATACCACAGCAATCGCGCTCAGAGGCATTCATGTATCGGTGTAGTTGTACAAGATTCTGGAAAACTGTTTTCAGAATCAAGTACCAGTTTACAACACGGAGGAAATTCAGAAGTGCGTCTCAATCACCGCAGGAGTAGCACAGCAGGAGGTATGATAGCGCGTTCCTTGAGGAGTTTTGATCGCTGGCTTGGCGGACGATATACAGCTAGGAGTCTAAGGCGAGTCGATCGAAGAAGTTGAGTTGACGGCTGCGCGTTGTATACGCAGGGTTGAGGACTGGATGCCCTCCAGGAAACTAGAAATAGCTCATCATAAGACGGAGGACACCGTTGTGAATATTCATAAATCTGAGTCTGAGTCGGAGACTGTACCACCGCCTCAAAGCGATCTTTGATGCTCTAGGGGATTATGGTCGATGGCAAGTTCATGTTCAGGAGCCATGTTCAGGCCTCATCGGCTATTGAAGCTCTATCTCGAATGTTGTCGAATAGTTCAGCGGTGTATGACAGCAAGCGGAAACTTCTTGCCATCGTAGGTTCGTCCATACTTAGGTATGGTGGGCCAGTGTGTGGTACTAACGGCTATTGTGGTAAACTGGACTGGACAGTACCTACAGACTCATTTGCCGGTTGGACATTCTGAGGATGTTAGCTGTCGGACTTGTTGCTAAAAACATTCGGAAGGTTGATGAGTGGATTGATGAATCGCGATCAGTGATACCAGAAGTAAATCTATGAACCGGTGAGACACTGGTAGCCATGCGTTGCAAACATTTCGAGGTGTCGTTGAACGTCGAAGAAGATAGAGTCGATAGAAATAGCAGAAAAACAGAGAAGGATGGGTCCGACGGGTGGATCCGTCAGACTTCAATGAGGCTGAAGAAGCTAACAAAGAGCTTAACATATAATCTCCTTGCGGTAAATCCATGACGAGTTAAGGGGTTATATACCTTTTTAGTTTTCAAAAAACCGAAAAAAAATTATTGCATTATCTTCAAATGCAACATCTTGAAAACATTTCCACAAATTTTCATAAAGATCTGAGCAATAGGAAGAAAGTTAGAGCGATTTGCAGCGCGCCTCGCCACGGCCGCATAAGCTAAACTTGAAACTTTACACGCGATTATCTCGGAATAGTGTTTTCCGAAAAATGACTTTGCCGTGATCCTGATTGCGGGAAAACTACTGAACCGATTTCCTTCATCTTTTTTTTTTTAAATTTTCGTTATTAAATTCGCCGGTCCTTGAGCGATCGCTTTTTGAAACATACAGTTACATTTTGCCGCAAAAAAAATTTAATGCAATTTTTAGCGCTCAAAACGTGCATTTTTTGGGAAAAAAGTTCCCGTTTGCACTGAAAACAAAATACTCATAAAAGCGATCGTTCAAGGACCCGGCACACTTCTAAACTATTGAAATAATATGAGTTTTTTGATTTAGGTTGACCCGCTGAGTCTCTATCAGGATCACCGCAAACCTCTGCAAAAAATAGCGTTTCGGGGAAACGGCCATTACTCCAGTAATAATTGGTATATCCCAAAATCAAACGTATTTTGTTGTTGTTGATAAACTGTACTTTCAGAAAAATACCACTTTGATGCAATGAAAATGGTGCTATGCACTTGAAAATAAATTCAAACTTCCCTCATTTTTCTCGACCAAAAAGGTATGTAACCCCTTAAGAGAGGTAAACTCGCAGGTTCAAAATCTGTTTAAAGACTTCAAGGCGGCATACGATTCAGTTTAGCGCAATATATTATGACTAAAAAAACGGTTTTCCATTAAAACTGATTAGGTTGATACGTGCCACTCTTGCTGCAAAAAGCTCTTGAAACTGGTGTGCACAGAATTGGTACCATTATCTCGAAGTCTCATATGCTTCTTGGTTTGGTGGATGATATTGATATCGGCGGTATCAACCGCAGAGCAATGGATGCCGCAGTTCGTGCCTTTTGAAGACAGAAGAATATAGGCAACAGCCCGTTCTTAATCTGGTTGAATCCAGAGCAATTAAGTTTTCAATCGATCTATATTGAAAATATTAGAATGAAGTCCTTATTTTCCGACCAAGGTCATTACTTTCCATATATATATATATATATATATATATATATATATATATATATATATATATATATATATATATATATATATATATATATATATATATATATATATATATATATATATATATATATATATATATATATATATATATATATATAATTCCTCTCCGTCAGCATCGCACAAGGACCCTTATTACTAACTTTTTGACGTAGAATTACGTCTTACGGCAACATATACAGGGGACCAATTTCATTACAGGGATCCAATTTCAAAAACCATAAACATCGAGAGCGTCACAAAAATTGTCCATTTTCAACCGTTTTAAGCTCAGTTAGTTTCCAACCGATTTTCGTCATTTTTGCAGTAATCGATTGGAAAAACAACCAAGCACCCGTCCAAATGCAGAAAGTTGTAATCTGATTGTTCGAACGATTGTACTATTGAAAATTGTCAAGCATTGTCGAAACGTAAATGTCGACCTCTGATTGGTCGCACAATGCTTCTTTCCCTAACAAGGTCGACAGAATATACCTAGTTGACTAAGAATGTGCGCTTTGTGTTTTATGTATAATTCATTCCATGATTGTGCCGATACCACACGGACGTTGGTTGCTGATCGTGAAGAAGAAAGAAAAGCCGGGTTTCAATTTCTGGCTGATCGCGCTGGGCGCGTTGATACTTGAGCACCTGGCTATTTGGCGGCTGTTATGGAGTTTTCGGTAGCTGCAGAATTATTGGAAATGGTAGGCAATTCTACTAGAGAAACCGGGAGATCTAGAATCATCGGCGAATGGTTATCCGGAATGATGATAATTGAACAAACTTGCCAGTGTTGTTACTGTTGTGAAATATAATAGCACCTTTTGGTGCTCTTCAACTATGTGATTGAAGTAGTTAAGATTTTTCATCGTGTGTAACAGACGGAAAACCGCGAATTTCAGCATTTGCGAGCGAGGAAAAATTCAACATTGCCTCAAGAACGTGTTGGTGGCCCTGAGAAGGACCGGTTATAATTTATACTTGTTCTCGTGCTGGATGGCAGCAGATAACAGAAATGCAGCACTTACGCTGTTGCGTCTTAAATTAAAACGGTTATATTTTGATACCTCAGCAGAATTTTGACCTTCATACTCATGTCTACCATCGGCAATGTCAAACACGCAATAATCTGCTTTCATACGACACGGGAACGGGAACATTTTCTTCAACCAAGCTGCGCAACACGACACAAAACATGTTATTTTGTTGTTTCAATGAGAGTGCTATCGGTCCGGCTCGACAGAACGTCCACAAGAAATCATTTTTGTACAAACGTGCTACGAAACTGAGGAAAAACTTTAGAAACTGAAAAAAGAGGTGGAGCTTATTAAATGATCGCTCTGAGCCAGAATGAAGAGATGTATTTTCTTCGAACGTTGTAGTACGGTATAACTGGAAATGATTGAGTCACACATATTATTCAAGTTATATCATTCCACAACATTCGAAACAATTATTATGTCAGAGCGGATATTACACGCTATCTGACTATGAAGTATTCATGCAATAATTGAATAAAAATTGCAATTGCAGCAATCGGCCTTTTTCAAAGCTACTAAATGTATCGAAGAGCATATTGAATGGTTATCAATAAACTGCAACTGAGGTTTAATGCTGCCGCAAATGTACAGCAGTCAGCACGTTCTGCTTACGATGCTGAGTCTATTTTAGAAAATTTACAACTTTTCATTAACAAGGGTGTAACGTCTTGTAGAAGACGGTTAAAGTTTAACATCACAGCAGCTCATGTCTACCATCGGCAATATCAAACACGCAATAATCTGCTTCCATGCGACACGGGAACGGGAACATTTTCTTCAATCAAGCTGCGCAACACGACACAAAACATGTTATTTTGTTGCTTCAATGAGAGTGCTATCGGTCCGGCTCGACAGAATTTCCACAAGAAATCATTTTTGTGCATCCGTGCTACGAAACTGAGGAAAAACTTTAGAAACTGAAAAAAGAGGTGGAGCTTATCAAATGATCGCTCTTAGCCAGAATGAAGTCACACATATTTTTCAAGTTATATCATTCCACCACGTACGAAAAATAATTCATTCCTATTTTCATCCCTATATAAGAAGCCGCTCATAATAGTTCTGAACAGCGACAACAGCAGTCCTCCCTTAGCAGCAGCGGGAGCCGTGTAGTGGGTACCATCGATAGCGGATAGCGGCCACAACTGTGGCATGGCTACGGAGAGCGGCCACAACTGTGGCATGGCTGCGGATAGCGTTGCAGTTGCTCAGCAGTTGGGCCAGCGTATAGCGGCCACAACTGTGGCATGGATATGCATAGCGTGGCTGTTGCAGCGGGTATACCAGCATCAATAGTAGCAGGGTCAGCTGATGCAACGACACTCCCTTCACTAAAATGCTGTTTCAGTGTGGTAGCGGGAAGCATCAGCAGCAGGCTTGCATGAAGTGAATACATCAGCCAGCAACTTTCTTTGAGGCCTCTGCCATAGTAGACGCGAAAAGCAGCGCGAACCGATTCGCTCGGCCCTAGGTTAATATACATTAACCTACAACCGAGCGATATATAATATTACAGAGATGCGATTGCGTAAATCCGATTTTGAATTGAACAATTCGTCGGTTTCGTGCAACACTGGCACAACTCAGAAATCATAGTTTCGAGAAAAACGCGTTTGAAAATTAACGTCGAAAATTTATTTTTCTAATTTTCAAGAAAACTTTAAATTTCAAGTTTTCAAATTTTTAGCTAACACTTTTGGGATTACCATGCACATATAACGAGCACGTTGTATAAGTTAAAACCTTATTATTACTAACGTTATAGGGAATTTACGATTTGTGCAGCAAAGGCACATCTACTCATAACTCTGGAGTTTTTGTGAATTTCGAAACGGGGTTTGTGTGAAGCAAATTTACATTATTTGGCATTGTTTGCTATCAAAAACCCAAAAATGCAAAATTTTGAGTTGTGCCAGTGTTGCACGAAACCGACGAATTGTTCTTTTGAGAACAAATCAAACACTTATCTGAAGAGTTAATAGCTTTTGGTACCAATAGCAGTATAGTGACAGCCTCAGCGGTAGATGCAGATGCAGCCGGTACTTCACTGAGGCCGATGTGGAAGTAAATGGGAGCAGCACGGCGAAACAGTTCGGGTTATGCTTAGACGCGCGTCATTTTTCGTTGTTGATATTCCCCACATGAAACGACGCGATTTCGTATGATAGCGGTGGTATTAGCGGTAGATGCATTTGCCAACACTTCCTCCAGTATAGCCGTGTCTAGTTTTCAATGTGAAAACACCTTTCTTATTGTGTTGACCGTGCGCCTTAGTCCTCACTATCAAGGTAACACAGAGATGTGAGATAAACACTACATCCTATGATAAATTGAACAATTGTCCTTATAAGGACAACAAATGAATTAATGAAGATTTAATTTTGAAGTAGAATACTTCTCTCAGGAAGTTCGGCTACATAGGGATGTGAAATGAAAATCGGAAACTGAAAAAAGTGAGAAATATGTCCAACTTCAAATGCTAATAAATCGGTTAGTTTTCGATGGATTTCCTCTGTTTTTGCAGCAATCGATTAGAAAATCTTCTAAGATTCCTATCAAATGCATGAAATTGCAATTTTATCATTCGAACTATTGTACTATTGAAAACTCTTAAGCCTTGTCAAAACACAAAATTCGACCTCTGATTCGTCGTTATACCGCGCTTTCCCAAGCACGGTCGGCAGAGTTATGGATCTAGTAAATTGGAAATGCATCATTTGGCCTATATAAGAGCTTCATCAGATAATAAACAAACATTTCATCGGATATTAAATTGAACAAGTGAAATTTGAAGAACACAAATGAATATTTGAAGAGTTAATATTTTCTCGTTTTGCGCTATAATCTAAAGTTAATTATCTTCATTTACATGCATACTCTGACTATTATTACGTGTTTGCGTCGCTTAGTGTTTGGCTACGGTCATGCAGAACGCAAATAACGGCGCGATGCGATTCGGCAAGACGAAATCTGTTTAAATGTATAGCTCTTCTTCGCCTTAAAAAGAGCTGTACATTTCACCACGGTAAGGCGAATCGCATCGCGCCGGCATTCGCGTTCTGCATAACCGTAGACTTTGTTCCGTTCCCGTTTAATGATGTCGTATTAAATGTGCATATTACAATTCAACAGCACTTCAACTTCTCATTTGCACAAAATTTAAAAATATTCAATGAACTTCATTCAAAATATCAAACAAAAAGAAATTACAATCCTGCCAATGAACGGTCAACGTTTATTTACTAGAAAAAATGACTGACACGCAAGCAGCCGGAATATCTTTCTTGTAAAAGTATTCTACTCCAACCTTGCGGTCGTGGCTTTACATACAACCTTCTTGTGTCTTGTGAAATAATTTTTCCAGTTATCCCATTCCACAACGTGCGAAAAATCTATGTCAGAGCGGATATCGTGCGCTTTCTGGACCATGAAGCATTTATGCGATAGTTGAATGAAATTTGCAACTGCAGCAACCAGCCTTTTTCAAGGCTACTAAATGTATTTGGAAGAGCATAATGCATGGTTATTACTAAACTGCAACTTTGACTGCAGTTTGATGCTGCTGCAATTGCGTAGCAGTGTGATGTATATTACGATTCATTGATACTGTGCATCACAAGCGGTATATGCGAAACAAATCCGATTTCAAACAGAAAAGATCAGCAAGTTCTGCTCACGGTGATGAGTCCGTTTTAGAAAATTCATAACACTTCATTAACATGGATGTAACGTCTTGAAGAAGACGGTTATTGCCCGACATCACAGCAGTATTTCCACCTTCATACTAATGTCTACCGTCGGCAGTATCCAACACGTAATAATCTGCTTCCATGCGATACGGGGAAGGAAACATTATTTCCTTCCAAGCCGCGCAACACGACACAATACATGTTATTTTGTTGCCTTCATGAGAGTGCTATCGGTCCGGCTCGATAGAATGTCCACAAGTAATCATTTTTGTACATCCGTGCTACGAAACTGAGGAAAAACTTGAAAACTAAAAATAAAGGTGGAGCTTATCGAATGATCGCTCTGAGCCAGAATGAATGAGATGTATTTTTTTTCGAACGTTGTAGAATAGTATAACTGGAAATAATTTAGTCACACCTATTTTTCCAGTTATTCCATTCCATTCCATTAAAGCAAAAATAATATACGTAACATATACGGAAAAATGTATCGCTTCACACCATTAAAATGATTAACCCTAATCGAGTGTATTTCCAAAGCTATTGCAAAAAATTATTGACATAAGACAGGCTGTCGTAATTCTACGTTAACCTTGCGGTCGTTTCTTATAAACAACCTCTTCCACTTTTTTTCTCTCGTATCGTATTTCAAAGACAACCCGATCAGAAGAGCATAACTAAAAAATTACGTATCCTATCAACGCGAGATGAAAATAACATTATTTGATACAATTTTGTATTTTTCCATATAATTTTGATTACAAAATTAAACCTGAATGACTTATAATAACAAAACCTGAAATTATTATTATTATTATTTGTAATGTCATCTGACACATGTATGATCTTAATGATAAAATAAGTCTAAGTTACAAACATAATTACACTAAACATCTTAAAATAGTTGTCGTCTACAAGAGAGTCGTCGTCTAAAGGCATCAATCGAAATCCCAAAGTCGAAAAGTTCGTAGACAACATTGAATTGTGCGGCCATAAATCGAATTGGATTAAACAGCCCATAGTTCACTCTGCTTGGCTCGAGGTACAGGAAGTCTCTTGTGCGGAGTGGTCTCTCGGGTGCGTAAAGGTTCATCTGTTGTAGTATTGCAGGGCAGTCAATTTGTCCGGAAAGGATTTTAGCAACAAAAACGGCTTGAGCAGTAGTTCATCGCTGCTCGAGTGTTTCAAGTCCTAGTAGCTTACATCGAGCTTCATACGAGGGTAAGTCTAACGGGTTGTTCCAGGGTAGCATGCGAAGTGCGTATCGAAGAAATTTTTTCTGGACAGACTCGATTCTAGCGATCCAGTTTGCTTGTGATGGGCACCAGACTACCGAGCAAGACTCGAGGATAGAGCGCACTAGCGAACAGTAGAGCGATCGAAGGCAGTAAGGATCCAGAAACTCATTAGCTATCTTGAAAATAAAGCCCAGCTGACGATTAGCCTTTGAGATCATTTCATCAAAGTGTGGACGAAATGTTAGCGCACAATCAAGTTTTACACCTAGATCACGAATGTGAGCTACCCGTTGCAATGTATGATTAAGTATGGTGTAATCGAATAAGACTGGATTCAGCTTGCGGTGAAATGTTATTACGTTGCACTTCTGAACACTTAGTGTCAACAGATTCTTCGTGCACCATGCCTCAAATTCGTTGATCAAACGTTGTAGTTCCAGACAGTCGGATAAGGCTTTGATTACCGCGAATATTTTTACATCATCTGCGTAAAATAGGCGACACCCAGGTGGCAGTAAAGAGGAAACATCGTTAATGAACAGAGTGAAAAGCAGGGGACCTAAATTGCTTCCTTGTGGGACGCCAGAAAGATTCGTGAAATATTCTGACACTTCCGAACCAATTTTCACGCAGAGATCTCGGTCCGTCAGGTATGATTTAATCCATTTTACGAGATCACCAGAAACCCCAAGTTTCTCTATCCTACTCAGTAGAATTCCGTGGTCGACTCGATCGAAAGCAGCTTTCAGGTCTGTGTAAACAGCGTCTACTTGTTCCCCGTCACCCAGACGGCTCAAACAAAAAGAGACAAATTGAGTCAAATTCGTTGCTACAGATCTTTTGGGAAAGAAGCCGTGCTGATCCACGGAAATGTATTGAGAGCTACAAACAAATAACGCTTCATGGACGATGATTTCAAACACCTTCGAACAAGCACAAAGTGACGTGATTCCGCGATAGTTTTCGATATTTCGTTTGTCTCCTTTTTTGTGTACTGGAAACATTATCGATTTTTTCCACATCGTTGGAAATGTTTTCTGCTGAAGGGAAAGATTCAGTATAGTAACTAGAGGTCGAATAAGCACTGCCATGCATTTTTTGAGAACGCAAGAGGGAATCCCGTCAGGTCCAGCAGAACACGAATATTTCAGTTTTTTTTATAGCTTTTTCAACTAGATGATCGGTCACGTGGAAGATATTCAACTGAAGGAGATCACGTGGAGTGTTTTCGATAGCAGCGTTTATCTGTGCGTCTGAAGCAATGACCGAATTAAACGTATCCTTGAAATGCGCAGCAAAAATTTCGCATTTTTCGCGCGATGTGCTGGCCTCTTCGTCTTTTAAGAACATGCATACTGGTAAACCTTCCTCTTTTTTCTTAGAAGTCACAAATGACCAGAACAGTTTCAGGTTTTTACGAAGGCTTGCTTGCTTGTGCAAGGTATATCGTCGGTACAAGAAACGATTGTAGGAGCGGTAATTATTACTAGCCAAGCTGAACTGCTGTTTAGAGAGTGGGCAGCGTAGACTACTGTAAGCACGTAAAGCAGAAGATCTCAGACGTTTCAAACGTCGCAAATGTCCATTGCCCCAAGGTGGCTTTCGAGGAGGTTGGCGGACAGGTACCGAGTCTGATATCAGTTGTTTCAAAATATGTGTGAAGTGATTGACCGCATCGTCAACATTTTCGAACAACTCTAAGCGACGCCAATCGACACGCATAAGTGCCGCACTGAGGGACGCGAAATCAGCTCTACCAAAATCCAGGTTATTTTCGTCCAGAGTTTCAACGAATTCAATGGGTGTGGAGGGCTGAACAGTAATTTCGATTGCGGGGTGGTCAGCGTCAAGTGAAGTCAATGGCTCAGCAGCTTCCCGAACGCAGCAAACCGGGAACGTACATTCATTGACCAAAACTAAGTCAAGTAGGCGAGAATTTCTGTTTGTAACATGATTGATCTGCACGAAGCCCTGCTCACTAAAACCATCCAGGAGAGATGCACAAGCAACAGATATACGAGACTTCAAGCTGTCAACTGTTGGTGGCGCATTCATCGGGAAGCTCCAAACTAAACCTGATTGATTATAATCACCAAATAACAATACCAGATCACATAGCCTAAGGTTGGAGGTAATTGCTTCTACTGAACGTATGTGGTCCCTGATGCAAATTTGGTCACCTCTGCGGTTGGGAGGCAGATAAATGACGCCAACACTCAGTGATTGATGCGGTAGCTTCACTCTGATCCAAATCTGCTCGAGCGTGTTACAGATAGGAATAGGGTCGATATATGCACTCAATCTTGCTGACACAGCAATAAGTACGCCGCCGCCACGTGATTTGTTGCTGTTTTGTGAACTCCGGTCACAACGAAATACTGAAAAATTCCCGCCAAACAATTGCGCTGAGTAGATTTTCTCATCTAGCCATGTTTCAGTCAGTACGATGATGTCGAATTCGGATTCAGCCACACCGATGAACACTTCGTCGATTTTAGTGCGTAATCCACGAACGTTTTGGTAATAAATCGATATACCATCCTTCATCGTACCACGTGCAGATGGCGCAGATGGTGGAAGAGTAACGCAACTGGAAGATGAAGCCTCCTCAGAGAGTAAATCAATGTCAACGGTAGAATACTTGCCGGAGCTGGCATCCTTCTGGAAGTGAAGTAGTTCTGAAACAAGTCTAACTAATTTTTCGTTTTTATCAAAACCTGTTGCTTCTAACAATGTTTGTTATTATATCGTTCTATATACTATCTTATTTTGTTAGAAAGCTGATTCATTAGTAACAAATTTTGATATGTGTTTGTACTAGTAGAATCATTTCTGTTATAATTTCTGTTATTTTAACAGTTAACGGGATCAAATTGAAAACACAGCCTGTAAGGTTTTTCCCGTAACAAACTAACAGCTTCTGTTACATTTTTGTTTTCCCTTTCTGATCGGGAAGATGCCTATATGAAACAAATAAATGTACAGCTGAACAAAATAAGAATCGCTTGTGTATTTATTTATTGCAAATGACGATATAGCATACTAACGATGCGTATGTGTTCATTGTACACCATCGTAATAAGAGACATTTTTTTCAGGATTGTAGGATAGAATAGGAATTCGAAACGGTTGGTTAGAAAGTCAAGCGAGAAGCGGAAGAAACCGAATGCATTTTTTGATACCATGGCCATCGGTAAAATACCATCATATTTTTAAAAATAAAACTGATGACAGCGTCTGTAATGAAATTGAAACAGTTATGATAAAATACCATTCTTTACCAGCCAACCATATCTCAAAAGTGTACCACAGCAAACGTAAGTTTCTACCATAAATTGCCCATTACCTTAATCCTACCACTTCAGAGTGCACTGCTTTACGACGCGAAGTACCGAGGCAAGTACTTTATTTCGATTATTGATAGCCTCCAATCGATGCATCGTTATGCAAGCTATCAGGCTATCCGTTTGTGCCGCCACTAGGCTGCCGAACCATAGTCATCTTTTCCTCGAGTCGTTTTACGGCCAAGCAAAATATCAGACTTCTTCCTCCGAATGGCTTTCGCATTCGTTGAAGCGCAGCAGACCGCGAGTGGGTGAGTTTGCGAGAAGTTTTCCTACAAGAAGTACTATACTTGAAAATGCCGGGAGCTGCTGGTATGAGTTATAGACCTATTAGATATTTTGTTGTTCAGCGCTGCTCTCTCCAGGACACTGGAAGCTAAGTGCCAGCTAGCGCCTTTGCTGAATTGTCCAGAAAACAATGCACTTTCACGGGTGCTTGCTGCCTTGGTCCCGATGGAAAACTCGTCAAAATGACGCGAAAGGAATCGGAAGATAAAAAATACGGAAAAATCAATGTATTCATTTACATGATTCATTCATGGCTGTCAAGGGCAATGTTTGCGCGTAGTAGAAGTTATAAACGACGGCGTAAACGATTGGCTGGCGCCTGATAGCTGGACCGTTGATGGGATGCCCTATTTATGGTTGATGTGATACGATTCTTGCGTCATTCGTGCTATTCCCGATCTCGGGTGTCGAGCAGGAGTTAATGTATTGTAATTTTATGGATAATAGAGGATCGGTTTCCAGTGCAGCCACCGTAACGTGAGGACAACTGGTCAAGTTGAAATTTCAGGCGGGGATTTTTTTCCTGCATTGAAACTGTTTGAAAACTTGAACGCGGAAGTTTACTTTAACACACATTTATGTTTGGAAAGCGTTCTGCAAATAATGCGTTTAAATTTTATGCTAAGAAATATGTATCACGTGAAGCATTCGGCGCTGCTTCACACTATAATGAACACATTGACCTCTCGACACAGTCGTACATGTTCGTTAGGTTTCTGCCCGCAGCCATAAACCGTTGCTTGATTTAGAGTTACAATTACTCATGGTAACGTTAGAAGGCAGCATAAAATAACTGTTCATTTTGCGCGTCAACATGGAAATGGAAATATCAACGAGTTTGACCTCCCCTCAAACGTACAACCAACAAACATTTCCCTGGTTGGCTGTGCGAAGGAACGCTACACTTCGTTATGGTTCGTCCCGTTCCACCTGGCTGCGGGTGAATCGATTTTGACACGCACCACGGAGAAATTGATGATGCCGGCGACTACATGATTCCGCTGCAGCTTATCGGTAGATTTGCATAGAGCTCTAGAACTCGATTATTGGACTCTGGATTCGATCGACGATTGTTTCTCACCTGCTTGTGTGGTGCTAATGATGCTTGAAAATGTATATTGCTGACAGTCTTGCTGTGAAATTTACATAGCCAATCTTACTCCGCCCACGGTTATGAGTGGTCATGAGGTGTGACGCAGGTCTAATGAACATGTTGCTCATAGTCGTATGAGAAAATGTTTTTCTCATCAACTACATCGCTTTTCACATATTTTCAAACGATTTTCTAAAACTGAAAGTAACACTGGTCGACAAAAGCAAAAATAGTGCTGCCCTAAAGGTAGAAATAGCTGCTCCAAAGAGATTATAGCTTTTCAACCATTCCTGCGAATTTGGCGGAATGTGTTATAATCTGTTATTTTTTTCTAATTTGAGCTTTAGGGCCACACCTGTGTTGGCCGGTGTAATCCTTCGTAATGCAAGCTAATTTTTTATAGTCGCAAAAACGAACTCAACATAAGTTGAAGTGACATATTAGAAGAAAAGAAAAGTAGCATCCATTGAAACAAGCATAGAAGTTAAAATGTAAATGGAAAAATTAAGAAGATTCAGTCTTACATAGTTGGAAATCGGTACTACATGGACTGAGAAGTTCCTGACTGGACACAAAGATGGCGTTACAAATCAAAAATCTTTGGTGTGGCCTGATTGTATCTCGCACTTCTATCATTAGTAATACCGCAATTGAGAGGTGGCATGATTATTATTAATCCGTGCTTGCGTTTAATATGATTTTACCCATCCTTTTACACGCTAACTGCTCTACTAAATATACCGAGCCTTGTTCCTCCTGCCAAATATCGCCACTTCTAAATTCCCTGGAAAAGTTTCGTAATGCGTCTTCTGGCCAGTTTTGTTTAAAAAAGTAGGTATTATAGAATTTATAGAATTCAGCGTAGAGGAAAGGTAAGTGGTTGGGAAACCTTAGAATAAACCCGTGCTCTTTTTGACATTGAACGGCCTGATAAATCTAGTAAGAGGTCTGCGTCTGTAGGCGGGAATAGAGCGGTTGTGAATAATTCTTCGGTGTGAACGCGTTTCTGGTCCGGGTGAGTTTTGCTCATATAAATGTTTGCGGAATGTTGACATCGCGAGATATACCCATATATTTGTTTATTGCGACCGTTAGCCGAAGATTTCTTTCGGTCGATAAATATCGTGATTAACGGCAACGCGATTTATACTTTCAAAAGAACCACGTCGGCCGACGTGCGTTCGTTCCTCGAAGGAACTCTGGTTTCAGTAATAGACAAACAGCTGGATGCTACAAGTGGTAGATTCTTTTTCGCGCGCGTTACAAGCAGAGGATCGTGGTGTTTGGCAAGAAAATTATTCGTCGTTCGTTCACGTAATAAACGAACTACGCGCGCAACATTTCCGTAAATTACTACGGTGACATAAAAGCACAAACATCCCTTTCCGTCGGAGTCGTGACGATGCAGAGATAAACTCGATTTGATCGTTTGGTCGCAGATAGCCCCCGTTGTTTCTATAATAGCGCGTATATAACAATATCGCACGCTTAGCCTGGGGGCTAATAGCGGTCTCGATCAACTAGATTAGTTGAGAGAATTCGTTATCGATTTTGTTTTTGGCACATTTTGTATGTGTAGGATAAGTACAACGATACACCGTGCCCCAGTGCTGAGTCGACAAAATTTCCAGCTTGAAAAGATCCTCGACTCGATCTGGAATCGAACCCGATATCACAACCGTGTGGGAGAGCTAGCCGACCGACATCGCTAACCACAGAACCACGGGGACCACCACATAATAGCGCTTATACCTTTCAAAATTCGCGTTTGCCGAATTGCATTTGCTTTTTCGAGGGTACTCGGGATTGGTATTAAACAAATATTTGGGCCTGCGGGATCTGACAAGAAAGATACTCATTGTTCGTCTCCACAAAAAGTTTACTTCGCTCGCAACACTGTCCGACTCAGTCACTTACCACGGTGACACAACCCTTTCTTTCCGTCGCAGTCGTCGGGATGCAGAGGTAAACACGGTCTTCGACAACAACAACTGTTACGCCTCCTTCCTTACAATATCCTTCCTTACCCTAACGCTCGTAAGGACGTGGCCGGCGCTGTTATCGATCCATACAAAATGGTAGCTACTGAATTGTTGCACACTGAAAATGGCAAACTAATCCCAAGCAGCCATATACGTGATTCCTTGTGCTACTTCATTAGCTCAGATCGATCACGGAGAAGCAGCTACGAAATGTGCGGTCGTTCAATATCAAGCTCAGCCATTCAGGCTTGATTCTAGTATGATTCGAGCCCACGACTATCCGCTTGACAAAGTGGACTCTCTAACCTTGTGACTACGTAGCTCCCTGTCTTGTGAGTGTACCCAGGATTCTAAACATCAAACCCAAAAGGCCAAAAAGTGGTGCAACAGCAGTACCAAGTAGGTCCTCCTGCGAGACAGTGGGGTTGGTTGCAGGCCTAGCGAGTTTTCAACAGGAATAAAAACCTAGCAACGAACGAAGAACAATATATTTAGAAGCGGAATAATCTACCAGAGCTGCCGCAATATATATGAGCTGGGTACAGTTTCTATCGTGATTGGCGAGATGTAGGAGCGAGTGATTGGGTGATGGCCGATCCCTCCTCGAAGGCTTAAAGGCCAGCTTTTCATTGTCAGCATCATCAATGTGCACATCCCTCACCTCAGAAGCAGCGATGATAATAAGGATAAATTCAACGCGCAGCTGGAGCGCAGGCAGGACCGCTGCCCGAAACTTAACATTAATCATTGGGGTTTACAACGCTCGATCGGCCAGTAGAAAGAGTTTAAACCGGCAATTTTCAAGTTCATCGACTGCGCCGCCTCCAAGAATATGGCCTTACGTACTACCTTTTTCCAGCTCAACATCCCACATCAGTACACCTGAAGGTCACCAAATCAACCAGCATCGCAAATCGGCAATTCCCGGACATCAATGACGTCAGAACCAACCGAGGCGTCAACATCGAAACTTTCCACAATGGACACACTTAATACCGGCGCCCTCCACGGTACAATCTCGCGCGAATAAGGAGAATCGGCGTCGCATAAAACTACGCGCATTAGCTCTAAGCATCGCTACCAGAAGAGTTGGTTGAAAACTTTCTAGAAGATTGTTGGAGCACCGTGAAAATAGGCATTAACAGCGTAGCGAAGAACGTCCTGGGGAATGTGAAAAGAAACCGACAGAATGAATGTTTCGACGATGAATGTCCGGATGTATTCAACGCTGTACGATGTTGCGTCTTGCTACCCCTCAGAATGTGGGGCGATATAAACAGAAAAGGAGACAGTAAAGAAGATAAGTTCGAGAAACTAGAACAGCCGAATCACTCTCACGAAACGCCAAAGTTTTACCAGAAACTCAACGCATCCCACACTGATTTTGTGCCGCGAGCCGCAATGGACGATCGTGAGGTGACCGAAAGGTGAAAGCAGCATTTCCATGAAAGCTTGAATGTCGTACAGCAAGAAGACCAAATTGAAAATAAACGCAGAAGCCGCTTGTTTACTACTATATATGAAAAGAATATAAAAATTATTCTTCCAGACATCACCAGAGTAACACTCAAAAGGATTTTCGATGACAATGTAAAAATCGTGAGGGCTACAGATGGTGAGCAGATAACCCGAAAGGAGCGGCTGACCTGGCTCCGGAACTCACAAGTTCGTATCTTACACTTCACCACATTAGACTGTCAACTAAAACATCAACAAAGTTGGCTGGTGTAGCCTGGGTAATGTAGTCAATCCGGAAACAACTTAGTGAGAGTGTTCGGTGCGATCATGAGAGTGTTGTAAACTTACTTCAGCGGTAGAGGAAATGCTTGGCCAACCCGAGCATCTGTTTATCAAGATGGTGCGGCTCAAAACAGCGTCTGTACTCTGTACTACTAGGGGTGGCTATTCAACGACCCGGCGCCATCGTGGGATAGTGCTATTTTCGGCCTCACAAACCAGCCGTAAAACTAATAAGTACAGGAAGCAATGTACAATGTTAATACGAACCGCAACAATCGTCGCACTAAAGGACGGAAACGAAATATTGAACTGCAAATCCTTGAAGTTTTCGGGAAGTGCCCGCATTTTTCCGACTTATTGAGAGTCTGCAAGACCGACATTGTAGCGCCGCAGAAGGATGTTGGGCGGGGATATCGGTACATACGTACACCATCTACAAGAGCTGCGACAACACACACGAGCTGAACACAGCATTCATTGTGATGGGTAAAATGCAGAAGACCATTCGACAGAGATTAGAGGACCGTTTCTTCAACGTTAGCTTCATTAATGGAATGAAGTAGCGATGACGGTAAGGACACCTCTTATGTGCAGCTAGAGCATTTATATGATAGCTGCCCTGAAGTCGACCAAGAAGAGCAATTAAGACCAGTTATTGGGAAGTTCAAACACATGGCCATCGGCCGCCTGCCATGGTATGATCTACAGCTACTTAAACACCCCAAAACCGTCACTGAGTACAGGAGAAAGCCTTGGCGCAACGTTGCCCGATGAAGGAGAGCTCGTCGCAGCCTCCTCTAGAGTATTACTGAACTAATGTACAAGCAACTCTTAACAGTGCAGCGGAAGGAGCTGTTGGGTTCGTCGAGAAAAAATTATCGACGTAACGTAGTGTCAGACGATTTTAGACCGGAAGAATACAGCGCGTGTACTGATGCAGCGGTAATTGATCCTTCTAGAGCTCCGTAATCGCAAGGTTACAGAGTCCGCTTTGACAAGCGAATGGTGATAGGCTCGAATCTTAGTAGAACCAAGCCATTTGTTGACAAAAGGACTTTAAGCATGGGTTTATTTTCAGGCTCTTCCACACAAAACTTCCATCCACACTTAATAACCACTGGTCTATAGCTTAAGCGATAATATCATAGACCATAGCACGTTATACGCTGTTGAAGTGATAGCTTGCGAGTAAAAATAATACTCCAGCTCCCCGCGAGTGGAAGATATTACATTTCAATGCAGAGGTATTTGCGGAAGCAATAAGACGAGAACACGAGGCGAGCAGAATTCGTCCTCCGAACGCTGATCAACTTGTTGCCATACTTTCGCGGGAGTGTGACGCCACCATGCCTAGGAACCGCCAGCCTAGGCATCGAAGGCCACCAGTCTATTGGTGGACCGACGCGATAGCGGACCTCCGCAAAACGTGCCTTCAAGCGAGAAGAAGGACGCAACGTGCGTGAACCGACGAAGAAAGAGAAGATCGTCGAGCGGCATTCAGTTCCGCAAGAACAGTGCATAAGAGAGCAATAAAAGCTAGTAAACGTGCGTGCTTCGAAAGACTGTGTGCTAGTGCTAACACTAACCCGTGGGGTAACGCCTAGAGGATGGTGATGGCCAGCGATGCTGGAGCGGATCATAAAGGGACTCTTTCCACGCCACGAGCCAAATCCTTGGCCTGCGGCTGGCGAGTCACTTCACCGACATTCCAGTATCTCAAACTCAAACCAGAGGTGGTCGGCCAACGTGCCGAACGTAAAAGATGCGTAAAAGATGGGGCATTCGCTATTGCGCAATCGTCACGTTGGACGTGACTCCATAGCCCACTCGCTTCGGAAACTAGACATTCCGGTGTCTTTGTACAAGATTCTGGAAAATTATTTCCAGAACCGTGTGCTAGTTTACAGTACAGACGAGGGTCAAAAATGTGTCCCAATTACCGTAGGGGTTCAACAAGGTTTCATCCTGGGCCCGGTACTGTGGAATATTATCTACGACGAAGTCCTGAAACTTAAGCTTCCCCAAGGGGTTTTTATTGTTGGATTTGCGGACGACATTACACTTGAGGTCTACGGCGAGTCAATCGAGGAGGTTGAGTTAACGGCTTCGCACTCTATAGGCGTCGTCGAGGACTGGATCTCTCCACAAAACTGGAGCTGGTGCATCTTAAGACGAAGATTCCAGTTGTTAATAACCGCAAGTCGAAGCAACTGGCGTTGATCAGCGTCGGGAATTGCACCATCGCCTCTAAGCGCTCCCTGAAGCTGCTGGGGGTGATGATCGACGACAAGCTCGCCTTCGGGGGCCATGTCGAATATGCTTGTAAGAGGGCTTCAATGGCTATTGCAGCGTTATCTCAAATGATGTCCAATAGCTCAGTAGTGTACGGCAGCAACGAAAACTCCTAGCTAGCGTGACTTCGTCCATGCTGAGATACGGTGGGCCAGTGTGGTCCAAAGCACTAGGTAGTAGTAAACATCGGATTAAGTTGGAAAGTACCCACAGGCTCATGTGCCTGAGGGTTGCGAGCGCGTATCGAACTGTGTCATACGACGCAATCTGCATCCTGTCCGGCATGATGCCTATCAGCATAGCTATTAAGGAGGACGTAGAATGCTGCGATCAACGTGACACAAGGGGCATACGAGGTATCAGATGATCATTTTAGGTGTTCAGATGGCAGCAGAAATGGTTCAATTCCGCGAAGGGTAGACGGACGCATCGACTTATTCCGGACGTATCCGGATGGGTCGGGAGGCGCCATGGAGAAATGAACTACCGCCTGACACAGATTCTGGCAGGCCATGGTTGCTTTAGGCAGTATACACACAGATTCGGGCATGCGGGGTCCCCCAATTGTCCCGAGTGCGTTGATGCGAAAGAGACTGCTGAGCATGTCTTCTTTGTGTGCCCTCGTTTTGCGCATGCGCGGAGCGACATGATGGTAGTGAGTGGGCCAGACACCACTCCGGATAACCTAGATCAGAGGATGTGTAAAGACCCGAGCATTTGGAGGGCGGTTTGTGCAGCCGCCTCTCAAATAGTTTTAGAGCTGCAAAACAGGCGACAGGTTGACCACCGACGAACCAGTGTTAGCTAACGGCCAGTCTCCAGATTAGTTAGCTAAGTTAGCAAAGAGATCTAAAGAATCAAGAGCACAGAGGCCGCACCTTGAAGCAATACCTAGCGGTGGTTCCGAGGAGAATTATGGGCTGGAGACTGGAGGGTTTTTACTGGGTCCGGTCACTGATTCAAACCAACCCCACACTCCCTGAGGTTGGTAACCTCAGGCGTTTGGTTGCAAATTTCCCCTCCACCTAAAACAAAAAAAAGTGATAGTTTGCCGGAGGATATAATAAGGTAGATAAGTATGGAAGTAGGTTACTAAGTCTTAGAGAGAAGGCAAAAGGACTATAACACGGAGCATGTTATTTCTCAATAAGTAATACTGCAAAAGAGGAAAAAAATGTGCGAACAGCAAAACCGTCTGAGTAATGCCACAAAAGATCAAAAAACAACATAGTGGGGTCCATACGAAATAAATGAATACTTAAAAACGTGATGCGATATAAACATGATTAAAGACAGCAGACCAATGGAAGAGCTGAGTATGATGAATTGCAGCAGCTGTATCGTTCTCAGGAAACACGTAAGTGCTACAAAAAACTGAACGCATCCCGCGCAGGTTTTGTGTCTCGAGCTGAGATGCGTCGGGATAGATGAATCTTCACGGATGAACGTGAGGTGATCGACAGGTTAAAGCAGCAGTACAATGAACAACTAAATGTCGCAGAGGCAAAGAATTAAGATAGCGGGAGGAACAACCTCGTTAGCACAGTGGATGAGGAAATATATCGTCCTCCACGATAGGTGAAGTTGAGGATGCCATCAAGTTGCACAAGAACAACAAATCAGTTGAAAAAGATGGCATCGCAGCTCAGGCTGGGTCGGATAGGTTGGCTTCCTGTCTGCACCAGCTGATTACTGCCGGAGGAGTGGAAGTAATATGCCTAATATAAAGTAGAGATTGTGAGAACTACCGAGCGAACACGATTCCGCAGCCTACTAAATGCTCTCCCAGATCATCTTTTACCGTTCCTCGCCTCTAGTACGAAGGTTTGTGGGAAGTTACCAAACCGTTGTTTTTTGGATTTGGCGATCGACAATACACTAAATCTTTTCGCTGCGGCAGTTCTTCTAAAAGTGTCGCGAATACCAAGTCCCCACGCACCACCTATTCATCGACTTTGAGGCCGCTTACGACACTATCGACCATGTAGAGCTATGGAAAGTTATGGATGAAAATGGCTTGCCTGCGAAATTAACGATACTGAATAGGGCAACGTTGGATGGTGTACAATGCTGTGTAATGATATATGATCAAGCCCGTTTTATTCACGCAAGGGACTTCGACAAGGCAACGGTCTTTCCTGCCTCATTTTGAACATTGCGCTTGAGGGTGTTATGAAACGTGCGGCTTTTACGTACGGGGAATGATCTTCAATAAATCCAGCCAGTTCATCTGCTTCGCTGATGACGTGTACCTTGTCAGGAGGACATTCCAAGTGGTTGCTGAACAGTACAACAAGCTGAAACGTGAAGCAGAAAAGGTTGGTTGGAGGATGAATACGTCGAAGAGTATCTGTAGTATTTGATAGCAAGGAGAACCGAGCACGATGAGGCTCGCATCGACAGTAGCGTAGAATTCGACGGAGATGAGTTCGAAGTGGTCGACGAATTTGTGTATCTCGGATCATTGGTAATTTTAGACAACAATTCAGAGAAATCCGCAAACGTATTGTAACTTGGCCCCCGTACCAAGTGCACCATGTACAAGATGCTCATCGGGCCGGTAGTCCTCTACGGGCACGAGACATGGACAATGCTCGAGGAGGACTTGCAAACACTGGTCGTATTAGACGGACGTGTGGTTAGGATCATCTTCGGCGGAGTATGTAGGAATGGTGTAAGGAGGCGAAAACGCTGGTGGAACTCTACCAGTATTCAGGAGTCGCAAAAGCTGGAAAGGTACAATTGGCGGAACATGTAAGAAAGATGGACAACAGTTCCGCAAAAATGATGTTCGTCTCGAATTCGTCCGATACAAATTGTAGAGGCGCGCATCGAGCTAGGTGATTGGACCGATCTTAGAAGAGTAGAGGGCTCAAGAAATAAACTGCCGATTGCGTTGGTGTATCATTATGACGCACGTGGAATCCTGAGGAATGTTTCTCCAGGAACGTAAGTAAATAAAGAAATTGTGAAGTTGTTCATAGTTTTGTTGACGTTTTTTGTGTAAACATATAAATAATAGGAGTTTATGTTTGGGATATTGGTTTCACTTTCTTTCATCCCAATAACAAGAAGAGACAAGAAATATGTTGATGTAGATCAAATTCAATTCATGAACGAATTTATTTTCAAGCCCAACTCGGTTCACGCAATTCATCTGTATTTCGAAGCATTGTGATCTAGAAATATCTGAAGATCTGCTGATTGACTTTCGCGTATACAGCATATAGATTGTTTCAGCAGCATCTCCTTTTCGCCTTTCTCCAAGAAAGGTATAGCAATCACTGGAAAAACCAAAGGTATAAAAGTGCTCCAAAGGGTCGAATCTCGTATATTAATCGACTAAGTTTGATGAGCTGAGCATTTTCTGTATGTGTGTGTGTGCGTATGTGTGTGTGTGTATGTGTGTAAGTGTGTGTGTGTAACGCTCTCCCAATCTCACTCGATTTTCTCAGAGATAGCTGGACCGATCTTCATGAAATTAATTGCAAATGAGAGGTCTAGTTGCCCCGTAAGACCCTATTGAATTTCATTGCAATCGGATTTTTAGTTTAGAGGTTATGTTTAAAAATGTGAAAATCACGAAACATCATTATCTCAGAAACTACACAACCGATTTTAACAAAATTGGTTTTAAATGAACGAGCTACTTAAAAAACCCTTAACTTTTGAGTTTCATGAAGATTGAACGTGTGGTTCAGAAGTTATTTAAAGAAACGTGTTCTGGAGACTGTTTAATCTCACTCATGTTTTCCAGAGATGGCTGAACCGATTTTCACAAAATCTGTGTCATTTGGAAGGTCTAATTACCCCATAAGACCTTATTGATTTTTTTTGCAATCGGACTATTACTTTGCCTGTTATGTTTAAAAATGTGAAATCCAGCTTTGAAAAGAAACATATTCCGAAGACTACTTAATCTCACTCACTTTTCTCAGAGATGGCTGAACCGATTTCCACGAAATTAGTGTCAAATGAAAGGTCTAGCTGCCTCATAACACCCTATTGAATTTATTTGTAATCGGTCTGTTACTTTGTCTGTAATGTATCAAAATATGGAAATCACGAAACTTCATTATCTCAGAAAGTACACAATCGATTTGAACAATATTGGTATCAAATGAACGGGCTAGATAAAGGTTAATTGATGAACTTTATAGTGATTAAACACGAGGTTCAAAAATTGTGAAAAGAAACATGTTCCGGTGACTTTTCAAATTCACTCGTTTTCCCAAAAATGGCTGGACTAAATTCAACAATTTTAGTGTCAAATCAAAAGTTTGGCTTTCCTATAGGTTCCCATTTTATTTGACTATAATCGTATTTGTATTCCAACCATTATGTATTAAATTATAAAAACAACGAAAGTTTATTATCTCAAAGATCACACGACTTATTTGAACATATCTAGTGTCACTTGAACGGGTTGTCTCTCAAACTCACAAGTAAGAAATTTCATAGCAATTTGATATTTGGTTCAAAAGTTATGAAAAGAAACGAAATTCAAAGACTATTTAAACCTGTTACTGCTTTGATCAAAACATATGGCCTCAACAAAATTTAAATTTGGTATTGTGCTATTCATACGTTCCCGGTATTGCTCGAAATTCAAAGTCGTTTCTTTTATTTCGCGATTTCCTCAGCACGAATATTTTATTCCTAATTAATAATTTTTTTAACTTTTCACCTTTCTTCTAGAAAGGTATAGCAATCAAAAAACCAAAAATCGAAACCGAAGATATGAAAGTGCTCCAAAGAGCCGAATGGCATATATCACGCGACTCAGTTCGATGAGCTGAGCATTTTCTGTATGTATGTATGTATGTGTGTGTTTGTGTGTGTGTGTGCAGTTTTTTATTTTCACTCACTTTTCTCAGAGATGGCTGGACCGATTTTAATGAAATTATATGCAAATGAAAGTTATAGTTGCCCCAAAATACATAATTGAATTTCATTGTAATCGGATTTTTATTTTAGAGGTTATGTTTAAAAACGTAAAAATCATGAAACATCAATATCTCAGAAACCATACAACCGATTTCAATAAAATTGGTATCAAAGGAACGGGCTATCTTAAAAACCCTTAACTTTTGAATTTTATAAAGATTGAACATGTGGTTCAAAAGTTATGAAAAGAAACGTGTTCTGAAGACTGGTTAATCTCACTCACTTTTCTCAGAGATGGCTGAACCGATTTTCACGAAATCAGTGTCAAATGAAAGGTCTAGCTGGCTCATAACACCCTAATTCACCCTATAATTTCACTGTAATCGAACTGTATTTTCGTCTGTAATGTACCGAATTGTGAAAATCACGAAACTTCATGATCTCAGAAAGTACACAACCGATTTGATTAATAGTATTATGAGATGAACGGGCTAGTTAAGGGTTAACTGATGAATTATGATTAAACACGTGGTTTCAAAGTTTGACTGCCCTATACGTTCCCATTTCATTTGATTATAATCGAACTAAGCAACCGTTATGAATTAAATTGTTAATAAAACAACGAAAGTCTATTATCTCAAAGATTACACGACTTATTTGAACATAACTAGTGTCATACGAACAAGTCATCTCTCAAACTTACAAATAACATTCTTCATAACAATTTGATATGTGGTTCAAAAGTTATGGAAAGAAACGAAATTCAAAAGCTATTTAAAACTATACCTGCTTTGATCAATATATGTGGCCTCAATATAATTTAAATGTCGTATCGTACCATTTGAATGTTCCAGGTATCGCTCGTGATTGAATTGTTTTAAATTAAGAGTCATTTCTTTTATTTCGCTATTGCTTGAGCATTTAAATTACTTCAAATTTCATATTTTATACTTCAATTACAACATCGTTATTTAAGAACCCAAAAAGTGAATACACATTTATTGGATTGAAGCGTTCATGTAAATCTATCTTTACAAATAATAAGTTTGAATGAGAAAGGCTGGGTCTGACCGCTAGGTGCAATAATTTATGTTTTATGAGGAACATCAACTTGGCTCAGTTTTTTGATCGTCATGAAAAAGAGCAAATTATGCTGCCTGAAGGATAAAACCAATCCCCCTGTAGTTTACAAACACTGTCACTGTTTTTTCTTGAAAAAGACGAAACACTCTCATATATTATTGGCATTTCCAATAATCAAGGGTTACAGAAAATCTGTCTTGTAGTTTCATTTATTTAACACATTTTTAAAGTATATTCGAACTTATTGATCACCCTGTACAGTTTTTTCCTTTCATTCAGCTGATAGTAACATAGCTGACGTATCTATATTCAGTTCTGAATGACTCACTCATCATGAGGAATTAGATAGGAGAGTTTGAAAAATGTCACATATCATGAATTAAGCTTACAAACTAAAAAACACTACACCATATTGAAAGCTTTTGCGTTGCTTCGCACGGTAAGATCCGATAAAGACCAATAGAAAGAAATTGGAAGCAACATGGCTTCCATCCCCATCCCTCGTACCATCAGCAGCCGGAAACGATTCAAAAGGTGACCTGGTTTCAATCAGCACCAGCAGTGCCTCGTGCACAGTTTCTGATGGAGTGAGGCATTTGAATAAGCACAACCCACCCGGCGGGAACCTATGTGTTCAAGCAGCTAGCCTAAAACACCAGGCTCTTCATGGTAGTTGAATGTTGGTGAGCATTTCTTCGCACATCCACGCTTTTCACGCTCGCGATTCATTTCACCGTCTATTGCACGTGGAGTGGCTGGCGGGGTACTTGATTGAAGGCTTCAATGGGATATAATGTGAAGCGACGAATGGAGGCGTCACAATGGCGACTGTTGTTCTGTTTAGAATAGTAGCAATCAGACTTTCAATCACCAGTTTCGAAGCAATCTGTTGACATACACATATGGATGTTCCTACGGGTATTGCAAACAAACATCGGCAATCGAGTTGCCGTTCGACGTCTTCGATTGGCGGGTGCTTTGCGATTAGAACCTCAGTGCTGACGGTTCTGTACAGGAGATAACGAACGTCGAGCTTGGTATATGTTGTATGTTCAATAGTTCTGAGTTCAATTTGTTTTATCTCGATGAACTAAAACTGATTCAAAGTAGATTTTTAACTAAATTCTCATTTAACGTTAAGGGTGTTCTTTCATTGAGAATATATTTTAACACCTGAACTAAAACCGATGTAACTCGTGCCATCTGATACATTTCAATCCGATATGTTTTACATTACATAGTTTCAAAAGTAGCGGGCTGGATTACGGCATTCCAACAACCGATAACTGTAATGGACCTCATCAGATCGCAAAACTGCGACACGGATGCTTATGGCGCATTTATGCCCTTGGCGAAATTGCAACTATTATAACGGTTCGTTATACATAAACACGCGCGCACATTAAATTGCCTCTCACACGAACGTTTACTGATTTGTCCGGATTTCCTACGCGCCGTCGCCATCCCGTTGACTAGTCCGCAGTGGGTAATAAACTGCTCGGTTTTATTTGTTCCCGATAACATTTTACGGTCCGAAAATGTTTGGCCTGGGTGCTGACCGATGCCCGTGTACTAGCCACGACCCGTGTGCCGGAGTACATCAGTGGAACGGTTTTTTGTATGTGATGTATTGTTGCTATGCAAATGTTTGCTGTATGTTTACAGGCAAGGGCATTGGCAGGTTGAGTTCATAGTTGATCAACTTGAATGCGCTGGAACGGAATTGTTCACAGACCTGTAGTGGAATAGTGGGAGCAATAAGCGGAATATTTGAATTACTAGTAGGAGGCACATTTTAGTCTTTTTACATATGTTGTTATTCTACGAACGGTATTTAGTTCGTCTGTTCTAAAATAAAAACGAAAAATTTGAACTTATCAATGCTATTCGAGATCTAGCTTAAAATTTAACTTTCTACGTCAGTTATTTACGAGGAACAGTAGACTGCCAAATAGATGTTACTTTTGAAATATTTCAGCAGTGTGTGAAATATTTCACATTCTCACAGCTAGGCGTCTGTGCTCGAAAAAGGTATGTTTAATTCAAGATAGCGTCGCATGAGGAAAAACACTGACCGACTAACCTTTTGATACGCCAGTTAGCTAGAAAGCTGGATTTGTCAAACCCACTGTTCATAGGATGAAAACACTTACTGAGGGCTTAACTTTTGAAAGCGTACTAAGAAGTTACGTGCTATTCACAGATAAGTGAAAAAGCTGCTGGGAAGGAACTCGGACCTGACTCAAACTGTGATTCAAAAAATAAGAATATCGACAGCATTCTATCACATCACCACAAGCACAACCAACAAGGAAATATGCCCAACAGAGTGCCTGCAAAAACGGTTGTTATCTTTTATCATAAGCCACGTTGAAAATCCTTTGTTTTGATACCAGATTGCATGTCTCTGTTCAAAAACCGTGAGGGAGTGATATGAAGCCAATTATACTAATATTGTGCCCAAAACTTTAATCTTCTCAATTGCCTTGAGTTTTGTCTTATCGAGAGATATTGAGCTTTGATGAAGCAGGCGTTTCCTGAAAGGAAAGCATTATAAGGATTTCGGGCCAACTCGACCAGATGTTGGCAGTGTTTTCTGAGAATTCATTGGAACTGTGCAGGTCTTAAACCAAGCAACTAAGCATGTTCTTTATGTGAAAATCGATCCAGAACATCTGAACAGAACCGAAGTTTTTAAATCTTTTTTTATATAGCGCTGTTCTAGGTAATGACAAAAGTCAGAGGGTAGCTTTTAGTAAATTCTCTGATTTTTTGTTTAAAAATTGTTTAAAAAGAAATTTGCGATCCTGTACTAAAATTTTTTCCGTCCATTGAATTATTCAACAGTCATATATTGAATGTACTAAGCTTGACCAAGATCTCTAATTTCGCATCTCACCGTCAACTCACTTTACTGCTGATGAAAGAAAATGTTATCGAAATACTCAATTTTTGCAGGAATATCTTTTCATTTGAAATACATTTTCCATGGCTGATTTTTATCATTATCCAAGCACGGTTACGCTGAAACTTTTTCCAGATAGAAAGTTTGTATCCAACTGCTAATAAAAGTTTCAAACGCCCTATGCACAATTACGCCGTGAATTCCCCACTTGCTTTTTAATGGGTACACTCATGGCCCATTAAAGCCGTTGTTGGTGGTTTGAAAGTTGACGGTAGGCGTTCATACTATCCATACATACTCAGCCCCCATTTCATTTGCAACCAAACGCCGGAAAAGAGTAACGTTACCCACTAAACAGATTTTGACCTTAAACCATGCCGTAGAAAAAGCTCTGCTCGTAAACCGGCAAAATAGTTCGCCTCTAGTGTTATCGCACACCTCCAACCGGGTTCGTACAGCTGGCAGTTGTACTATTCCTTTGAGCCTTCATCCATATGTTACTTTGAAGGGTGGCCTGCTTCCGAGCTGTGAATGTGTTTTCGTTAGGACGAAAAACAGCTGGAGAGCAGAGTTAGCAACATGAAAGCGATGTCTGCAAACGGTGAATCATCCGTGCGCCGCTCACCTCCCTCGACACAATATTCAAACACCAACACCGGAAAGGAAACTAACGTAGACGACGATGGCCGGGAGGGAAGAAGAGTTCCGCTCGCAAACAGACCCTCTCTGAATCAGCACTTTTTGGCTTCCACGGAAAGCTGCTGGCCACTTCTCGACAGATCCGGTACACTGGGCTGCTTTCATCATTTCATAAAAACGCAATCAAATAATACTCGGTCCCGAAGCTAGTGCCTCGTACGTTTGCGTGAGGCTCGCAGTTAGATGGCGAGGATAAAGATCCCCAGAGATATAGTCTGATAGTTTGTATGCATTTTGGGTGTGCAGACCTAGGGTGGTCATAAAAATCAGAGCTAAAATGTTTCGTCTAATTAAACGCAAATATGGAGGATGTAACGAAGATAAAAATAATATAAAAATGGTTTTTGGGGTTATCTGGTTCACGTAAGAGTCATCATGAAGTATGAAGATTATTGTTATATGATTTAATTGGTATTATTTGCGCGAGTCGACACGACCAGCCAAGCACCCAGAGAGCACTAGGAAGAACGATTTTTTTTTATTTTCTACACCAACCAGCAGGCAAGGAGTTGGAAAGAAATTTCTTCTCGTTTCTCACTCATTACTTGTACAGCCGAGATTGTAGATTGCCGGAGTACCGAATGTTGCACGAATGTCACGTACCGGGGCTTCAACAAAGAACTTAATTTAGCTTGTGGGTCACTAATGGAAAAACCAGATATCATATTATGCAACAGGAGCTAGTTTATTTTGGAACATTTTCAATCTTACATGTGGCCACTAAGCATATTTTTGCTTCTTGACTCTTTCTCTAATTCGGAAGATAGATAGTCGCAAATTGTGAATGATATATGGAAAGACATAAATTTAGTTTGTGTTTCAATTTGAACGGTGCAGCGCGCTGCTTGCAGAGAGCAGCATATAAATCATGAAATATCGTTTGATGAAAAAATGTAATGGGGTTCACCATCAGCACTCGCTTTAGAAAAATCCATAAGCTCGATTCATAGTATTGATTACTATTCAAATTGTATGAATTTAGTTATGAATGGAGAGTCTGAAAAAATAGATAGATAGTGACAGGGTGACAATATGTCAAAATTTCTCAGAGTTTGTATATTTTTCCGGAAAAATGGAAATAATTTCTTATTGTTGTCTATTTTTGTATTTTGAGATATTTTGACTCCTTTTCAAGTAACGATAGAGAGTATTCTGCTGCTTCTTCAATGATGCATATATTATCCAAGAACTATAATTTTAACCCCGGAAAGTTAATCATATTTTGCTGTAGGTACGTAGAGGATACTCATGTGTGATTTTTACTCATGTGGTAGTATTTTTTTATTGATACTAACATTGCGAAAATCAGTTCAAGCGTTTCTGAAAAAAAAAGGGTAAGCTAGGAGAGCATTACGCATGTAGGCACATACACATACTCAATGTAACACACGTTTAAATCCTTTAAAATTCAAGTAATTAACTATCTTCAGCATTCGAGTGAACGAGTCAAAATTACTTAGCACGAAATTTAAGCCGCTACGACATGAATAGAAGTAAAAAGTAGAGGAGTTATCTCAAGCAAACACAGCGATTGGTTAGTTTTTCATGATAGTACGTGGTTTGATCGAAATGAAAGTAAAGAAGTATTTCAATTAAAATTATTCCATTTTCTTGTACCAATGTGACCTCAAAAGATCCGCATGAAGCAGCCTGTCCTTAGTATGATGAAAATTAGCTACACAACCAACTTTCTAAAAAGTACTGTCTTTCCGTGACAGCAAGTTTTGAACTTATTCGGCATTTATTGCACACTGGGCCAGAAATAAAATCTAGCAGAACGAAATTATTAGCGATTTCACAGTTTAACCAATCGGTTTCCGATTTTCTACAAAGACTTCAATTTGAAGGCTTAGATTCGTTTGCCATTGGGCCGCAAATACCATTCAATATGCATGTTTTCGGAACCAGAATTACGCCCAGATGACAGAAATTGATTTCACAGACAATTTTTAAGTCCAAAATGACGACTTTCGGCTTCTGAAAAACAGTCCAAAGTGACCAAATATCACCCAATATGAGTTTTTCTTCAACCAGTATCCTAAATACCATTTTGAAATCCAAGATGGCGACTACCGGTTCGTGAAAAACAGCCTAAAATAACCAAATACTATCCAATATGAGTATCTCTGGAACCAGAATGATGCAAGGAGCTAACAATTGACCTCAGGCACCATTTTTAATTGCTAAATTGCAACTTATAGGCTGTAACTAACGGGATATATTGCTATTCAGCAATTATAAGAACCCCCAAACAAGCCTCAGGGTCGGCACAGGTTCGCGACTTATTGCCAAGAAAACTCTTGTGACTTCTCTTTCACCAAAACTTCCCCCTTTATTTCTAATATCTCCACTTTTTGATTTCTTAATCACCCTACTCCTGCCTCGAAACTCGGTGGCGCGCCTTCTTTGAAGCCGGGATTGCGGTCAGCGGTCTGGTGGGTCGCCTGTTGGTAACGGTTGGGCGAGGTTGCCGGGTGCAACCGTAGCAGTAAATTTTGGTGTTGGGTAATAGCGGCTGGTGATGGCGGCAATGCAATGGCGTCGTGGCGGCGTGGTGGTGATGCACGATGGGCGTCGATTCCAGGGTAAAAATACGGGGTCCTGTTGTTTAAGGACGTTTTAGCGTCGAGTAGCAATTGGTCGTGATCGTGAGCGCGATCGAAGGTTTATTCCTACCTGTCGTTTGCTTTGCGTAACGCCTGTTTCTCCTTCTCCAAGCTTCTATTGGTTAATCTTACTTCTTCTTTTTTTCCTAGAACTTCACTTTTCCACTTTTCTATAAAGTAACTTCTTATCTTTTCGGCGGTTGGAATTGGTATGACCAACCCTTCTAGTTGTCCTCGCTCTCACGACCAATAGCCTTATTTTTTCGCGCCAAGAATATTGCTCTCTCTAGTTTTTTTTTATCGCCTTATTATCACCACCCATCTGCAGATTAGTTTCATTTTCCGCCCCCTGGTGGTGGGTGAGATGAAGCTGTTTCGTTGCGGCTGCATGCTTCATCAGAGATAGGGTGGGAGGGGTACGTCTGGTCATCAGATCCCACCTGAGTTTTCTTGACATTACTGGAATTTTCTTCTAATCGCACGATGCTCTCATCATTCTTAAATAGAAATTATACCGACAGTCACAAGGCAACTGTCGGAAATGACCGAATAATACTCAATATGGATATTTCCGTAAACGTGATGATGCATAGAAACCAAACATTGACCCTGGACACCATTTTGAATTTAAAGACGACCGCTTTTAGTTTCTGGAAAATAACCAAAAATACCTCCCAATATGGGTATTTCCGGTGTCAGATTGATGCCAGAAAGTCTGCTGAAAATGTCAGAATACCACCCAATATGAATATATTCAGAATTAAGGCGATGTACAGAAGCCAAAAGTTTAGGATATTGTCACTTCGATAAAACCAATCATTTCAAACGGTTTGTTATTTGACTTTGATCATATCCTATGACCGATTCATCAGCTGGATTTCACATTTTTAAACATAACAGGCAAAGTAATAGTCCGACAGCAAAACAGATCAATAGGGTCTTATGGGGTAATTAGACCTTCCATTTGACACTGATTTTATGAGAATCGGTACAGCCATCTCTAAGAAACATGAGTGAGATTAAACAGTCTTCAGAACACGTTTCTTTTCGTAACTTTTGAACCACAAGTTCAATCTTTATGAAATTCAAAAGTTAAGGGTTTTCTAGGTAGCCCGTTCTTTTGAGACCAAAAAGATTTGTTCAAATCGGTTGTGTAGTTTCTGAGATATTGATGTTTCATGATTTTCACACTTTTAAACATAACCTCTAAACTAAAAATCCGATTACAATAAAATTCAAAAAGATTTTATGGGGCAACAAGACCTTTCATTTGCAATTAATGTCATGAAAATCGGTCCAGCCATCTCTGAGAGAAGTGAGTGAGAATAAAAATCTGAAACATACACACACACACTCACACACATACACACACACACACACACATACAGAAAATACTCGGCTCGTCGAGCTGAGTCGAGTGATATATGCCATTCGGCCCTTTGGAGCACTTTTATACTTTCGGTTTTGCAAGTGATTGCTATACCTTTCTAGGAGAAAGGCAAAACATTAGTAGGCAGCCGGCTGTTCCTGTTCGTGATGTCTTGGCGAGCCGTGACCTATCCTACATGTCCCTTATATACGTTTTCCTGAAATCCATCCACGCCCCAGTTTAGTCCTATCCCCTTCCGCCTACATCCAACCAAACGACAAGAACACGTTAAGACCCCGGATCCGGAAACAGCAATCAGACCCGCACGATACTCTCAAGGCCCGATGGAAACAACCCAATATGCCAGTCCGTAATATCTTGGCCCAGCAGCGGAACAAATTTAATATGCTGCTTACCTATGGCAATGAAAACCATCAAACAGCAAACCTGTGCTTTTAATGCAAAATATTCTAGCTTTAAGTTAGATTTAGTTTCAGCTCGTAGTCGGCAGCGAGGATAAAAAATTTGCTTTTAGTTATTAAGATACTTTAGAAAGTAAGCTACTAGATATAATTGGCGCCGTTAAACATTGGATTGTATTTGTGCCGTGTCAAATAAACTATAGATGAAGAAAAAAAAAGGCAAAAAATTTATTTATTTTACTGAAAACGGACAAAAAAGCTAAATTAATCCACCTAGCGGTCAGACCCAGCCTTTCACATTCAAACTTTTATTTGTAAAAATAGATTTACATGAACGCTTCAGTCCAATAAATGTATGTCACTCTTTAGGTTCTAAAATATTGATGTTGTAATCTATACATATAAAAATGTAGTCCGGTCTGTCTGTCTGTTTGATCCATATAGGCTCGAAAACTACCAAACCGATCGACGTGAAAATTTGTATGTAGGGGTTTTTGGTCCCGATAAAGGTCTTCTGGAAAGGAGGGGTCCAAAACAAATGAAACATACATTTCTGCACAACTCAAGAATAAACCAAGCAAATGAAACCGAATTTGGCATGTGGATGTTTTAAAGGGTAATAAATATGTCCATAATGGTTCGACGCCTCTCCCCCTTATGGAAGCACATGTTTCTGCACAAATTTCTGCACATCTCGCGAACTAATCAACTGAATGGAACCATATTTGGCAGGTGAATGTTTTTAGTGGTAACAAATATGTTCCATAATCGACCTCAGGCAACATTTTGGATATTGTTTTTGGCACATTTTGCATGTGTAGGATAAGTACAACGATACACCGTGCCCCAGTGCTGAGTCGAGAAAATTTTCCAGTTCAAAAAGATCCTCGACATCGCTAACCACAGAGCCACGGGGACCACAAGAAAGATACACAGGAGCTAAATTCGACCACAGATACCATTTTGAATTCCAATATGGCGACTTCCGGCTACGGAAAACCAGCGGCAAACGACCAAATACCACCCAATAATGATGCACTGGAGCCACAAATCGACTTCAGACACCATTATGAATTGTAGGATGGCAACTTGTGGTTTCTGGAAAACAGCCAAAATTGGCCGATTTCCGTCTAACATGAGTATCTCCGGATCTAGAATGATATACACAGCAGCTGAAATCGAAAATGATCAAATTACACCCAATATGGGTGTTTTTTCAACCAGAATGACGCTCAGAGGCCAAAAATTATATTAAATACCATTTTGAAATCCAAGATGGCGACTTCCGGTTTGTGAAAAACAGCCTAAAATAACCAAATACCACCCAATATGAGATACTCGGAACTAGGATACTAGGAACCAGAATGATGCAATGAGCTAACAATTGACCTCAGGCACCATTTTGAATCGCTAAATGGCAACTTATAGGAAACAGTCGAAAATGACCAAATAATACTCAACATGGATATTTCCGTAATCGAGATGATGCATAGAAACCAAGCATTGACCCTTGACACCATTTTGAATTTAAAGACGACCACTGTTAGTTTCTGGAAAACAACCAAAATAACCAAAAATACCTCCCAATATGGGTATTTCCGGTGTTAGATTGATGCCAGAAAATTTGCTGAAAATGACCGAATACCACCCAATATGAATATATTCAGAATTAGGGCGATGTATAGAAGCCAAAAGTCGAGGATGTTGTCATTTCGATAAAACCAATAAAACCGATAAACCAAACGATTTGTCTTTTGAATTTGAACATATCCTATGGCCGATTCGTCGTGCATTTGCAGACTTTGAACACATCGCAAGGAATCAATGACTTTGGAACGTTCAAATAGTACAAAACCACATTTAAATTATGTTGAGGCCACATAAATATATCAATCAAAGCAGGTATAGTTTTGAAAAGTCTCTGAATTTCTTTTCTTTCCACAATTTTTGAGCCACATATCAAATTGAAGTTTGAAGTTATGATGTTTGTTATTTGTAAGTATAAGAGATGACTCGTTTGTATGACACTAGTTATGTTCAAATAAGTCATGTGAAATAATAGACTTTCATTGTTTTATTAACAATTTAATTCATAACGGTGGCTTAAGTTCAATTATAATCAAATGAAATGGGAACGTATAGGGCAGCGAAACTTTGAATCCACGTGTTCAATCATAATTCATCAGTTAACCCTTAACTAGCCCGCTCATCTGATAATAATATTGATCAAATCGGTTGTGTAGTTTATGAGATAATGAAGTTTCGTGATTTTCACATTTTGGTACTTTACAGACGAAGTTACAGTCCGAATACAGTAAAATTCAATGGGGTGTTACGAGGCAGCTAGACTTATTAATTGACACTAATTTTGTGGAAATCGGGTCAGCCATCTCTGAGAAAAGTGAGTGAGTTCAAGTAGTCTTTGGAATATGTTCCTTTTCATAGCTGGATTTCACATTTTTAAACATAACAGGCAAAGTAATAGTCCGATTGCAAAACAAATCAATAGGGTTTTATGGGGCAACTAGACCTTCCATTTGACACTGATTTAATGAAAATGGGTTCAGCCATCTCTGAGAAACATGAGTGAGATTAAGTAGTCTCCAAAACACGTTTCTTGTCATAACTTTTGAACCACAAGTTCAATCTTTATGAAATTCAAAAGTTAAGGGTTTTCAGGTAGCCCGTTCATTTGAAATCAATTTTGTTCAAATCGGTTGTGTAGTTTTTGAGATAATGAAGTTTCATGGTTTTTACATTTTGAAACATAACCTCTAAAGTAAAAATCCGATTACAATGAAATTTAATAGGGTTTTTTGGGACAAAGAGACCTTTCATTTGCAAATAATTTCATGGAAATCGGTTCAGCCATCTCTGAGAGAAGAGAGTGAGAAGAAAAATCTGCACATATACACACACACACACACATACACACACACACACACACACACACACACACACACACACATACAGAAAATGCCCAGCTCGTCGAGCTGAGTCGAGTGATATATGCCATTCGGCCCTTTTGGAGCACTTTTATACTTTCGGTTTTGCAAGTGATTGCTATACCTTTCTAGGAGAAAGGCAAAAACGATGAAAAACGGGTCTAACCTAAGTCATTTAGAAAGACTATTTAGTGACTTAAAGTTCTTCTAAACATTGCAAAAATGGAAGAAAACGTTTTTCAAACAAAACCGTTTTTATGTTCAACAATATTGACTGTATGCGCTTCTAAACGACTATGCGTCCCCGTAAGAAATTTCAGAAATTGCATCAAGTTAGAATTTTTTAAAAATCGTTTTTTATGCTAAATTCAAAAATTATTAAATTTATTAAGTTTTACGTGAAGGGAGCTGCTTAACTGCAAGATTGCTTTGCGGATGGTCAAGCGGATGATCGTGGGTTCGAGTCTTAATAGAATCAGGTCATTCGACGTCAAAAAGGACTTAAGCATGGATTTATTCCCAAGCCCTCCCCTACAACCTACCCTTGCCCTTGCTTTACGCTGAATTATTAAATCCCTTGGTGTGACTTCCTCTTAACAAAATAAATATATCTTATGATAAAACTGGCCAAAAGGAATTGGCTCAGTGAAACTTCTTCAGGGAATTGTAATAGGCGATATTTGGCAGGATGCGGGAGGCTCGGTATAGTACAAGGGTAAGTGTGTTAAAGGAAGGGTATAACACGCAACGCTATAAAAAAAAATTAGCATGCCGCTTCTCAATAGCGGTAATAATAGAAATGCGGGATACAGTAGACACCCGGACAGAACGGCAGATAACCAAAAATTTGGATTTTTTCACTCCATAACAAACATGCTCAGAGAGAAATGAAAGTATGTATATGGTATATGAAAGGTCTCTCTTTCTTTCTTTCTCTCTTTCCTCTTTATACCAGTATTTTTTGTTTTGTTTATGCATGCCCAGTTCTGTTCAAAATGGCGTCGAAACAAAAAGCGTACTGCAAGTTCATTGTACAGTTTGCTATGAACTGTAGAAAAATTTTGGCAAAAAGTTCACGGTAAACCAATTTGAAAGGGAAAATCTTCCAGTTTCCATAGTGAGTGATTCCGTGCAAACCTCAACTACAATCCCCCAGGAAGGTTGTGGAAGACGGGCAAGAGTAGTGGACAGAAAGGGGCTTTTTCCTTTTTGTCTAAATCATGGTTTTAGCCTAGTGGATTGGTTAACAACCAAAATGTATACCAGAACGAATAGTTGAACAAAATGATTTTATTCCTTCCAAAACACCATACCGATGAAAAGTATGTGTTTTGGCCAGATAAAATATCATTACATTGCGTCAAAAAATACAAACGTTTCTTAACAACCACAGGACTCCATTTGTACCCCAAACAAGCCACCCGGCGATTCTACCTCAGTCTCGTCCCATCGTAGATTTTTTTTGGGATTTTAATTTCCTTCGGTGCAAAAATAACTGGAGATTGATGAATTGCGAACAGTTGATTGGTAGAATCAAGAGATTCATTCGTAAAGCGAACTTGAAGGCCGTACAACGCTCTTGTTCCACATCATGAGAAAGCTTCGTCGGTAGGCCGGCAACGGAACTTTCTCAAATGTTCAATGTTTTTTGTTAGTTCAGAACGAATGTATCTTCATGAGGAATAAGTCAGTTTTTCTTTAACCCTCTAGTGCCCAGTGCCGCCTTTAGACGGTCTTCAGTAAAACTTCTAAAAAGCTTCAATCAACACTTAAAAAATGTTTATAAAAATTTATATTGGATTTTTCAAAGTCCGTCTGAAAATAATTTTTGGGCAATAGAGGGTTAAGTTCGTCCACCTGTTTTTGACAGCGATAGAAAAAAATCCAAATTATTGGTTGTCACCTGTTGTTTTTCAATTGACCAACAATTCTGGTCGCTGTAAGAAGAAAAAAAACTTGAACCCAATTTTTATCATAATTTCCGCAGGTTCATTAATGTTCAAAATATGAGGAAATAGTTGAAGAGGTTGTTTAATAGCCCCGACGACAAAGTCAACGTAGAATTACAACAGCCTGTCTTATTTCAATGTAATTTTTGAAATAGGTAGTTGGAAATACACTTGATTGGGGTTAGTCAAATCAAGGGTCCGAAGCGATTAATTTCAGTGATATTTCCCTATAAAATTACATTTTTTAATTAATTAATTGGCCTTGAAGAGAAGCGTTGATTTTGAATTGCCATTGAGCGATGACACGAAATGTTTCAAGTTCTTTTGTTATTCTCCACTTCCGACACATTGCAAGCAAGTAAACAAAACATAATGATCATGGCAGATCCCCAAAATTTTTTCCAATAAATATCGAAACATCAACTCCGACAATATGGTCTACACTGACGAATCACTTTTTGATGGGTCCACTGGCTTCGGTATTTTCAATAACAATTTAACCGTCTCCCATAAGCTCGATAATTCTGCTTCTGTTTACGTCGCAGAATTGGCTGCAATTCAGTACACCCTAGGGATTATCGAAAAAATGCCCAAGGACCATTATTTCATCTTTACGGACAGTCTCAGTTCCATTGAGGCTCTCCGATCGATGAAAGATGTTAAGCACCCTCCGTATTTCCTGGGGAAAATACGGAAACATCTGAGTGCTTTATCCGAAAAATCTACTCAGATTACCTTAGCGTGGGTCCCTTCTCACTGCTCGATACCGGGCAATGAGAAAGCGGACTCTTTGGCTAAGGTGGGCGCAGCAAACGGTGAAATTTATGAAAGACCAATTGCCTTTAATGAATTTTTCGCAATTGTACGTCAGAATACGATCATCAGTTGGCAAAATTCTTGGACCAGGGGGGAACTGGGAAGGTGGTTACATTCCATTATCCCCAAGGTATCGACGAACCCGTGGTTCAAGGGATTGGATGTAGGTCGAGACTTCATTTGCATGATGTCTCGGCTCATGTCCAATCACTATGGATTTGACGCGCATCTCCATCGTATTGGGCTCGGGGAAGGTGGTATCTGTGCCTGTGGTGAAGGTTATCACGACATAGAGCATGTGGTTTGGTTTTGCCCTGAACACCGTGGCGCCAGGTCTAAATTAATAGCTTCCCTGCAGGCCGAGGGTAGACAGCCGGCTGTTCCTGTTCGTGATGTCTTGGCGAGCCTTGACCTTCCCTACATGTCCTCCATATACATTTTCCTGAAATCCATCCATGCACCAGTCTAGCCCCACTCCTTTCCGTCTACATCCAACTTAACCGCAAGTACACGTTTGGACCCCCGATCCAGAACCAGCAACTAGACCCCGCACGATACCAGCAACTAGAGGCCGATTGCGGGTCGAGCCAGTTTCAAGTAAGAGTTAGCCGTTATTTTGCTACAGTAATAAATGTCTGCATGCTTGGTTTTATACGTAACTATTGATAGTTAAACTTCCGGTAAGTGTGTCGAATAAGCAAAACCAAAACTCATGAAATAGGGAATGGCAAGAAAAGTAAACATTCACGATTGCTGCACCAGCCGCGATCGAAACTTGAATACAGAGAAAAGCAATAACGCACTTACACATTTTTTGCGAGGTTGTAATCGCTGCCATCAAGGTTTTGGTGAGTGACTGATAATTTGATAACTTCATCAATTATGATATAGGGCATTTGCGAAGGCTTTAGTATTTATCACAATTGTGAAGTTTGTTAATTTCAGCATCATTTTGGATTGCCTTCTACCGATGACACAAGTTTTCTTGGTATTCTTCACTCTGCACACACTGCAAGCAAGCAAACAGGCCATAATGATCATACACACACGCTACCGGTACACGTCGCGTTTGCTCTCTGCCCTTTGACCACAGCTATTAGCAGTCAAAATTGCATTGTCCGGACATGTTCGGACATATTCAGTGATGTTGTGCAGTGTTGCGGGCCACCGGTTAGTCCGTCTGCCGTGAAACGCTGTGATCGAATGAGTAGCCTGCTCGGCCTTTCTGGGCTAGAACCGATTGCTGCTCTGCCGGCTGGAGGCCGATCGAGTATCCAGCAAGAGTTAACCGTTCTCTAGCTGCAGTAATCGGTTATAGGGGAACCGCTCCATTATTCATCTCATTAAGCCGATATTCACGAAGATGCACGGTTTAAACACCAAATTTCCACGAAATCGTTGAACAAATTAACAAAATACGCTCACCTGCTCTTATAGAATCGCCAAGTATTGTATATTTAGTAAACTTAGCTGGAATTATCCTGAATTTTGTAAAACAACCATCACAATGTTTCCATATCCATCTCAAAACTGGAATCACTGCTTAATTATTCATGTCATGACGCCCCCATATTCATCACACTCTCCCAAGTAACACACAAAACATGTTAGAAAATAAGTAACAACAAAACTAGTCATATAAGTGTACTACAAGCGAAATTAAAAACTTGTGTTATTATATTGTGTTTAAGGTTGTTTTTAATCAGCAATACAACCGTATTTCAAGAACAAGCTCATTTTTTCTGGTTTTGGAGATGTTTTTAATAACATGAGTTCAAGAATAACAATCACTATCATTTGGTCTTTTCGTAAGACATTACACCGTCTAATAACAACATTACGTACCTGTAAAATGCTTTTTCTTAGTACAACAGTCGTAGCATTTAATACTCAACTTAAAAATACTTGATCGAATTAATATTTAAATTATATGAACGATTTCTATATTTATTTGAAGCGGGTCAAAACGCGCCATCAAAAGATTAACAAAACGCTTGCAGTGTAACCAATATCACTTCAGTTTTTTGTTATTGCATATCTAACATCGTTTTCTAGTTTTGTTAGATTTTATATCCAGATAACGTTGAAACTATGCGAAAACAATTTCAATATTCAAGCCAAAGAAACAACTCTTTTTGGAAGGTTGAATGTTATTTTTTGTCATCAATTTATAATCAATTAAAACTGCCACTGATAAAGGCTATTGTCGATCTAGTTGCACTGCGCAGACACAACACATTTTTTCGCATGCGCTGGTTAACAGTTGTCATAGCAACAGATTTGCGCATTGCCGTATTAGTACTCGAGATGTATTTTGCCACTTAATTCTATCAAGTTGGCTCGCTTTCATGCAGTTATCGGTACTTGTTCTATTAGCATTAATGTTTTGCGCTTTTCTGGTGATAGAGATGTCATGGAATAGGTAACGTCAACTATTCTATACCAACGTGTGTTACTTTGGCTTAATCATGAATGAATCACATTACAATGAATGAACGTAGCCGCAGCCTGTCGTTGTAGGTTACCTAGATATTCGCTGTAGTTGTTTACGTGAAAAATTCGTAACCTAGGTAACCACTGCAGTGCTGTCGGCTTATGTCAATAATGTCGGAATAATTTAACATTTTCAGTATGATTTTTTCGTATCGACAGAAACTGATTTGGCAACTTCTGATTTTCTTTAGTGCAGTGAAAATAAATGAAAATACATACAGTTGAAATTTAGGAATTGTAGAATTTCATCTCATATATTTCTGGTAAATTAAGTTTGTTTTTGGGGTGAACATTTCAAAGATTAAAGTATTCTTAGTGTAGTGAGTGATTTTGTTTAGTGATTAAAATAAAAAGTGGTCCGCTAGTGATGAAAAAAACTTTTGTTGGCTGCTGAACGAGCTCCGTTATAGCCGTATAAAACAATGCGCGGATTTTGTTTTCTGAGGTAGGTGCTTGAATTAATTTAGTTTTCGAGTGCAGATGCCCGACTATAATATAAAATTTAGAGCTTTTAAGTGAGTTTTTGAGGATTCTACTTCATGAGAAATCTAAAAAGAACTAAAAGAATCCATTCCATGGATCAGCAGATTGGTTTAGTTAGAGAATATGCGTATTTTCCTGTTTTCAATAATGTTTTCATGTTGTATGAGATGAATATATGGGCTGAGATGAATAAAGGAGCAGTTCCCATACTAAATTTCTACACACTTGCTTTTATACGTGACTACTGAGATTTACACCTCCGATAGGTGTGTCTTCGTGGAATAAAACAACAACACCAACAAAAAATCGGTTATAAAGTTGAATCGTTTGTATACTTTAGCGTCTGTTGAGCCCCGGAAAAGGCTCTACATTTTTCAATAGTAGAATAATTAGCATCACAAAGTCACTTATTTCGCATTTTAGTGGACGCATCCCTAATTTTCCAAACGATTGTTGTAAGAATGAAAGTAATCCGTGGAAAGTTAACTAAGTTTCAAGCATTTAAAAATGGACATTTTTCGTGACGGTCTCGTTTTTTCGGATATTTAATTTCTACCACTTTATTTGTTACCATCGAAAACTGTTTCGGTTTGTTTACAGTGAATTTGGTTTGCTGCATTTTTTTGTATTTCGCAAAAGAGCTTTTCAACCATATTTCAACGTACAATCATCAAAACTTGGTATCTAACATGAAGCTATCACCTTCTTAGTACCATAAAAAATGTGAAATTTTATGGGTACATGCTTTGTCAATGACAGTATGGCTCTAAGAACGTGATTTTAAGTTGTTTCTGATTTACTGTGGAATGAAGAATTTATATTTTAATTACTAACAAAATAAAACACAACGAATCAATTTGTCGACAAATTGGTCGAGCTCGGGTGTCAAATTGAAAAGCAATTGAAGTATAAGCAGCCATGGCGATTTCTTGTTTAAAAAAGTTGAATTGAGGTAAATCAACTTCTCATGGAAAACGCAAAGCGGTTTGTTATCTGATCGATGATTCTTCAAATTATGCTTTACAATAATGTTGTTAGTGAAATAGATTCTCTTGAACAAATCCTCAGAGGCTTGAGCAGTTGGTAACTGAGCATCATATTATTTTTTATTTTATTATTTATTTGATATGATGAACTAATGACCTAAAACCACGCTTTTTTGGAGCCATACTGTCTTCGGTAATGTATTTCCCATAAATATCTTGTCTTTCGACGATAGGTTGGTGGTAGCACAAGGTTTGATAGTCACTTTTGATGATTGAATGTCAAAATGTGCTTGAAAAATCACTTTTCCAAAGAACAAAAAAAAAATGCAGCAAAATAAATTGACTAAAAACATATCGAAAAATTAGGGCTCGCGAAAATTAAATAACTAGGCATGGTTTCTTGGATATGGCTGAAAACATTATTTTTTGGAGTTGCTTCCGAAGTAAAGTTTATTCCTACCTAACACCATTTGATATCATTGAGAGGTTGAGCCCCAGGATTCCTGATTCCATACAATTCTGGGACACCCTATTCTCTACATTTAATCTTTAAAACAGATTTTGTCAAATTTCCACTTAATTTTTTTTATTGGGGACTTTGCATTCTACGATATACTTATCTAGTTTTGTTGAAATAAAAATTATTCATTCATTCTGCAGCCAAGGAATAGTCAAATTCAAAGGATATTTTTGGTTATCTTTAGGATATTCATTTATTTTAATTTAACAAATAGAAAAGAAGAGCGCATTTATAATTCAAAATCGAAAATCCAAAATTTGAATTCAAAGAAAACATTTTTTTCTGCATACACATAATTTTTTATCAACATTTTTATTGCAGTAACAAAGTTAAATATTTGGTAGAGTGCAAAGCTGTAAAATAACAAGAAATAAAAACAAATATCCCAAGTAACAAAATTAATTATATTAAAGTTTATAGTGCCTGTAACAAGCAATATTAAACTGTGAACCAACTTTGATACTTGGGTTGAGTGCAGATTTGAAGAAAAACATCTCATGAGACAATTACATTGGAGAGCTCTTATACCGCGCTACCATGGAGACGCATGGTCGATTAGAAGCAAAACAAGTGGAACAGCGTTATACATGAAACATTTCTGTTCGAAAAACCTTTACTTTCATAGCAAGGTTTGAAAAAAATTGAAAGCATCAAAATTGTCTATCTAAAATCTCAAAATTGAACAGATTTAATTTTGATTTCCTTACTTTTTATAAAAAAGGTGTTTGCACTTTTTTCCTTTTCATATGCTAGTCTGAGTAAATTTTCGGAAAAAGAGTTGCTTAGTTAAGTAAGGCTTGTTATGTTTTTTTTTAATTCTGCGAGGGGACTGCCAGTGCCATAGATTGGCGTTGGCGTGATATTCGTCTTTTACTATTCGAAAAATAAGCACTGTAATCACGAAGCATATTTCTGATCGACTGTGCCTCCATCAGGTCAAGTGATTTTATTTCGCAGGATGACAGTTTCAAACAACAATGGAACCCGACGAAAATTTATCATGCATGTTGCATGCTGCTAGTAAATGGAGCACCAGCAGGAGGAAACAGGTGCTTCCATCGGCAAACAACCATTTGGCTTCAGCTAGCAGCATATGGGAACCGCCATTGGCTAGCTGACCGCAGTCAGCCTACCAGCCTACCAGGGACTAATCCACTTACCTGTTGAATAATTGATTCGCAACCAGCGAGGACAATTATTATTTATCATATTGAGGCAAACTGTTCGCGATGATTTGTCGCAGTTTTGTGTTTCTCGTTAAAGGAAGGCTATATAATCGTTTCAAAAGCAATCTGACATTGACCTAGTTCGAAAGGTTTTGGAAGGAATCTAGGATTGAGATTTTTCGTCTGCCTGAAATTTTCATTTAGATCCGTATAAAGGTTGTTTGAGCATAGTTTGAAATATAATAATGTGACTAACTTTCTGCTTCATGGAAAGAAATTTTCTCAGCTAGAGAAAATCGATTTGCCGTTACAAGGTTTTCAAATGAATAGCTAGGTTCAGGAATCAGCGAAAGCTCTGGCATTGAGTGTAGTAAAATCCAATATGATATGGATTTACAGTAAAACAGAGAAAAACCTTTAATTTTGATTCTTTTGTCAAAATTAAATCGAATATAATACAACCTAAATTTAGTAAAACATAAGGTGTATCTTGCCGTGTCAAATAAACTATTTTAAACTAAAAAACTAGAAACCTAAATTTAATTGAGTCTTGTTGAGCTTATAACGATGTTCGGTTGTTTTCTAGGATTTAATACTTTGAATCTCATATTCACAAAATTCACGAAAATGGTTGGGCTTGCATGGTTGCTGCAATTCAGTTATTTTTCTGCTACGAACAGTAAGATCCAACTTTTCTGAAAACAATACTTATTTATGCAAGTGGCTTGCAGCAATAATTATAGTTCTATATTTTATAATTTCTGCACCGCCAAACTATTCGTTAGTACAAATCACATAATTTGCATAAAAAAATGCAAACTTCATACAAACGTCCTTGAAAGCTCATCGCACGAATTTTTATTTCGTTGTTCGTTGAAATGCCGCGTTTAATCCGTTTTGTTTTCCACTCTTCTAGTCGGATCTTTCCAAAGCAGTGGTGCACCAGGAGAACTGGCCAACCAGGCGCTGAAACGCCATCTATTGACAATAAAAACCAGCAAAAGCCATCACCACCCAATTCATTGGGGTATGTTTAACAATCCGTAGCTCTTCTGGCTACGAGTGAGGTTGCGCTATACTACTCAGCAGAAAATGCGAAGGGGAAGGGCGTATTTTACTCTCTTAGAAGGTAGTGTCACTATAATTTTTTTATTTTTATGAAGTCCTCGCTGTTATTATGTGAGCTCACGTCCGTTTGGGTTCCGGGTGATATTCCCCTAACGAAACGGGTCAGCACAGCTGCGGTCTAGATTTCTAGACATGATGTACTGCGATCAGGGAACGGAAAGCAGGCGCGGTAGCCTTCGGCGTCCATACGAACTAATAAGCGGAACGTGCACGTACCTCGAACAGGCACATTTCGATTCAAGTGTTGATGTAGACCATATGTTGTCGGGTTCAATATTCGTACTTTTGTTGTACGGTGAAAATGCGTTACAAGTCTGAACACGTGGTAAACGCTAAGTACCACCTACTTGCGCACACATCAGCACCCAGCATGGCGCGCATTGCGGAGGCCAACAATCAGTTATATGTTGATACACTACAGATCGCGGAGGCATGTTCTCACTGCAGAGAAATTTACTTTGTAGTATTTATGTCACGTAAGATGATTAATTCGATGACGAAGAATTTGTACGTTTCTTACACAACTAACTAATACATTAACTCACCACGATTTATGAACAATATGTTAAAAACAGCGGTGACAATTGTTACTAACTCAGTTATTGCAGAAATCACACGGCCTGTTATGAAAAAATTAGATCCGGATCGTAAAGTTGATAACAACTGCTATGATTACTTTATTTTATCGGTAAGAAAGCTTCTACGCTTCTTACGATTACCAACTTCGAAGATGGCGTGAACGGTGAAAGTTTACTCACCGACTTTTGCACGAAAGCTGATATAGTTTCCGTGCTGATTAGCGCTGTTCTGCCCTGTGTTGCAGTGCATCTATCCCGAAGAATATAGAAATTTTCTGAATAAAAGTAAGCATGCAATCATCACGAGACGAAAACGTAGCATAAAATAACTGTGCTTAAGTGGCTGTTCCTTACCTTCACGAAAACCTCCATGCAAACAAAGATTATGCTAGGTGGTACTTTCTGTACCTATAAGAAAGCATAAAACAAAGCCAAGGTGCTGTATTTCAATGGGAAATTTGACCTTTTATTTATTCGACACAGACTTCCTAGCCAATCGTTAGTGTACAATTGCGTAAGTCCTACGATCCTACTGTCACTGTCACTGAAAGTCTTTCCCCAACCAGAATTCGAATATACCAGCTAGCTGGCATCCCGCCATGTTTCGAGGACAAACATCTCAGCGTGTGTGTAAACGAGATAGCATATCACCGCCACTTTCCATACGCATAACATAGCATCTGTCAATGGGGCCCGCAAATTGCGGATCCGCAGTGATGTTAGCTCCTAACGGAGCAAAGCAAATAAGATAGAGATGCCAGCTAGCTGGAATATACGACGACGGGCTTGCTAGACTAGTATAAAACCTCTAGACCAAAACTAGCTAGAGGTTATTAGTAGGCGTGCAGAAAACGCCTATTTCTAATTTCATTCTTTTATGTACGGTATTGGGAAAAAGTATGCCAGGCTAGACTAGACTAGCAGGCTTCTAAAATGTACTCCCTTTTCAGGGCAGATGGTTTCAAAACAATTCGGCTGTCATGTGGTAATGTCAAATGGGCTGCTAGTTTTCGTTTGCGTAAGTTACTGATAACAGCCCTTACAGGGCGGCATCCCATTGCATAGCCCCGAGCGAGCTGTCATGAAGATTGTTATGATTTACGAGAGTAAGAAAAACGTGAAGTGAAAGTGAAAGTACCGCCGCATGAAGGGGCCATGAGAGGGGCACAAAACACTAAAAACCGTGAATAACAGAGCCTATCGCAAAATCGTAGGGAAACTGTTGCAAAGTGGTACATTTTAGAAGGCTAGAATAAACTAGGAAAAGGTTCAGCGAGGCCAGAGCTATCGAAAATAGAGTTCAGCGTCGGAAGAAGCGTGAGTATGAAATACAAATATGTTACCGCTGAGGACAGTATCAGTAGAAACGTCATACGGGGACTCTCAAACAGAGTCAATGATATCGTCTGCAGAAACTTCCTGTTGTTTGTTATGAGTAATGACAGGGTTGGAAACCTGCTTACTGAAAAACTAGTGGGAGACTTAGGCCCGGATTTGAGGGGGGGGGGGGGGGCAAAGGGGACAAATGCTCCGGGCCTCCCGATTCAAGACCCCCCCCCCCTAGTCCTGTAGCGACCTTTTTTTTTGCTCGTCACCTTCCAGAACGTTAGAACGTTACCTCTAAATGTTTTAAGAAAAGAGGGCCTCACAAACAAATTTGCCCCGGGTCCGGCCCTGGGGAGACTTACAGACACCATGGAACATTTGGAAGCATAGAACCCTTGCGAAAAAAAAATTTAAAGAAAAATAAAGGAGGTTAAAATAGTTATTCGCAAGCCGAAAGATGGCGTGGCCGCTGGGCAAGACTGTAATCCGGTTAAAATCCTATGGAGATAATGGCTGCCCGTTGAGATCTCTGAATTCTGTTTAGGATGTGGGAGGATGAAGAAATGCCGGAAGGCTGGTTGTAAGCCCTCCCTATAAAACCCCTGTATAAAAAAGGTGTGTAGTAATGTTCGATGTTCTTTAAATCTGCTCAAACAAAGTGCTCTTCAGAGCTCCAGATTGAGGCTTTTTCCCGGTCCATTGTCGATGAATAACGGAATGGGTGTCAGTCGCTTCACGAAGAATCAAATGTCACTCTGGGTTATACACCGGACAGCTGGCGATTAAGGTGGTGTTTATACCTAAGCTAGGCAAAATATAAAACATTGCTTAAAGCTTTCAGACGTGTAAATCTGACGTCAATTCTACTCAAATTGAAAGAGAAAATTACGGATAGCTACATACGCAGTGTCACAAAGTCATCAGCAATGTAACAGTCTCTCCCGAGTCGAGACTTGAACCTATCAATATGCTTATCTACGAAGTAAATCCACTAAAACCACTCTACATTGTTAAGTGGCGATGGTTGAGAAGTTTCGCTTTGCTTGATATTAAAGAAGCTTTCGATAATTCGTTCTTTGCATTCACTGTCACGGATTTATCAAATGAAGAAATCAATAATTACACATTGTCAACTACAATGAGCTGAATCCAAGCAATGCTTTCAAGCAAGAAAATCCTAATGCAATTTCTAGCACTCAAAACATGTTTTTTACGGGAAACACCTTCCCGTTTGCACTTAAAACAAAATGCTTATGAAAATGATCGTTCAGATACCCAGCACACTCCTAAACTAATGAAATAATATAAGTTTTTTGATTTCAGTAGATCTGCTGGGTCTCTATCGTAAACACCGCAAACCTCTGTAAAAAATAAACATTTCGAGGAAACGGCCTTTACTCCACATAATTGGTATTTCTTATGAACAAATGTGTTTTTTTGTTGTTATTGAATATTTGTACTGTTAGAAAATTACTACTTTTATGCAATAAAAAAGGATATATAACCCCTTTATAGACTAAGCTGGATTACTCAACTAGACTACGCTATCAAGGAGGCAACTTCAGCGATTTGGACTTGCAGTAAATTTGATACATTCTATTTACTTCTATTTCAAGCAGTAAATGTGGAGCTGACGATTGAAAAATGTACTAACTGGGGAAATAGTTATATTACGAAACAAAAGCCAGCCACCAAACAATACTCTCTACTGAGTAAATGATGACGTGCGATAAAGTGTGCAAGCGATACAAAAATAGCTATTTAAATATAACTATTTCCCCAGTTAGTACATTTTTCAATCGTCAGCTCCACATTTACTGCTTGAAATATAAATAAAAATAGCTTGACTTGCATGATAGTCATTAAAAATAAGAAATATAAATATTCTATTTACTCTTAAAACCTCCTGGCTCACAAACTGGAGACTGACTGTTAACTTCCTTTGGTGTTTCGGTGGTCTTGAACGATTTGAGATAGTGGTTGCACAGACCGCATTCCAGATGTCCGGTTCTTAGCACATCTTCCGGACTAGGTTTTCCGGAGTAATGTCTGGCCCATTCACTAACATCATGTCGCTTCTTTCACGCACAAAACGAGGACATACGAAGAAGACATGCTGAGTAGTCTCGTCCGCATATACGCACTCAGTTAACTTCTCCATGGCGCCTCTCGACTAATCTGGATACTCCCGAAATGAATTGGTGCGTCCATCTACCCTTCGCGGCAATAGAATATTACCGGTGTCATATGGGAATGACCATCTGGTAGCTCGTATACCCCCTGTGTCACGCTGGTAGCAGCACTTTTATTTCTCTTTAAGCGATGCTGATGGGTTGGTGAACGGCTGGGCAATGCGTACCAGCAGTACAATCCGTACTAGTTGGTATAAAAAGAGCACAGTGTGGTCCACAGCATAATGCCCTGTAATTCCTACCTCCACGTTGTACCGACTGGGATATGAGTAACCAAGGGAAGATAGGTGAAGCGGTGAGAACTTGGTCGTATGCTAACAGGGAAGTTGTTCTCCTTGGAGACGGCTTGCCTGCGCGTTTGTTTCCCAGGTTAGGGGCGGCTCAAACAGCGACTGATCAGGAGCGGACGGCTCAACTATGAAATGCGGTGTCTCGTCAGTTACACCCAACACTGCGGCCCCGTTGCGAGACTGGGCATTGCAGCCCTTGTAAGGCAGCATGCTAAAATAAACATACTACGAACAAACTAGAGAATGATACGAATCGGAACAATCGGTATAGACCTAGACAAACGAAAAAGAACAACGATTGGAACCTCTGCTCGAACCGGCACGCGCAGGCATCTTGGCCAAAGAGCTACGGAAGACAAAAGTGAAGGCAACAGCCATTCAAGAGGTGTGTTGGCCCAAAACCGGAACGTGAATTCAGGGCGATTAATCCGACCGCGGGCACTTCTTTCAAGTACCACAACTACTACAGTGGCGACGACAGAGCGGAACGGGGCGTCGGTCTCGAAGCGTGTCATTAGGTGGAGGCCTTTTTTTTTTTTTATTCTCGTTTATTTTCCGTCGGTCTCGTTCCGCCACTGTTGTGGCCAATCACCGACGCCCAGGGAGGCGACTCCACACCCAGGACCCTAACTCACGACCCGTTTATTAACGGACCGGCGCCAACGGCTTTACTTCCTCATGCGATGGAAGGCGTGATCCCAGAGATTTTTCGCCTCAGAAAATCTCCCGGTGTCGGCTAGGATTGAATCTAGACCAGTTGGGTTGGTTGTGAGTGGATCACGCCACCTCACAACCATCGACACCTATGTCGGCGGTGGGATTCGTACCCAGGCGTCGAGCGTGGTTGACGGAGACGTTACCAACCACACTAGGCCCCCGCTCGATTAGGTGGAGGCCTATTAATGACCATCTATGCGTATTGATGATCACCCCCTTATCAGCGTGTACTCGCCGACAAACGATAAAACCGACGACGTAGAGGTGGAGTTCTATGAGATCCTTGAAAACGTATGAAAAGTGCCCATAACAGGTGTCGTTCCGTTATTGGTAGGGAAAGCCTTCATTCTACCACCAACGACAACGGCTTGAGGTTAGTGAACTTCGCCGCAACTGTTGTACCCATTTTGCACGTCTGAATATTTGTAAGCACACCTGGAAACACCCCAATGGAGAGGCCTGCTCCCAGATCGACCACATGTTGATCAACGGCGGGCAGTATTCAGACGTTATAGATGTGCGGTCCTTTCGGGGGCCAAACATCCACTCGGATCACTATCTTGCAAATTTGCAAATTTGCGCCCGGCTTTCTAACGTATTAAAATTGAGATCGGCGAGAAAGATAAGTCTGGACATCCATAGGTTATCAGCGGAGCAAGTTGGTGGCAGCTAATCGTGTGACGCATCAGGTGCTGGGGAAATACCGGGAGGCAAGAGGTACCGAGAGGTATATTTTAATCCGGATAGTCCCAGCACTATGAGAAACGTGAGCACTACGATTGCGTCCTCGCGGAGGCGGAGAATTGCTTCACCAGGCACGACACGGGGAGCTTCCAAAGAACGATTAACGGAATCAGGAACCGGATCGTGCCAGTACCTGCCATATGTAATGACAGGGAGATGAACCTGATTACCGATAAATCGCGGGTGCCCAGGCGTTGGAATTAACATTTTGAAGTGGTGTTCAACGAAGCCAGAATGGAAGCTGCGTGAATTGAACTCACCATAAATACTGCCAAAACGAAGCACATGGTGGCTGGCAGAGATAGTAGTTCTGCGGGTGTTGGTGCTGCGGTGTAGATGGATGGAGATACTTTCGAAATGGTCGACGAGTTTGTGTATCTTGGTACTCTCGTGAGGTGAAGAGACGGATTGCGGCAGTGAATAGGGTTTATTACGGATTGCGTAGCCTTAGGTCCCATAGCCTACAAATCCGTATGTGTACTGTCGACGAGGATGTCCGACCAACGGGAGTGAGAGAAGACTGGTGAAGAACAGCCTAAGACCGAGTTTCGTGGAGGGGTTTTCTGTATTCAGCATGACCATCACGTTGACCAGAATGTGGGTTGCATTTTGGTAGTTACGTTTTGCCCTTACTTTGGACCACACTGGCCTACCATACCAAAATATGGACTAAACCACGATGGCAAGAAGTTTCAAGTTGTTGACATACAACGCTGAGCTACTCGACATCATTCGAGATAGTGCTGTAATTGTCGTTGAGGCCCACCCAGGTATACTGGACGTGGCACCCATTGTGATCTCATTGTCAACCATGTACTTCAAAGATAGTTTTGAAATATGGATGCAGTCTTAGACTCTGACCACCGCCTGTTACTCTGGTTTACGGTTGTTCATATTCCTGACCTTTATCTTATCAAGCGCTAACTCCAGTTTCTTGGAGTAGTTCAACCCTCAACCTTGCGTATACAGTTCGTGGCCGTCAACCCGAACCCGATCGACGCGCTTCAGTATCTCGTCATACGTGACATTCCACAACACCAGACCCAGACCTTGCGGTTTTCCTGCGGTGTTTCGTTATACCGTAACAACTATTTGATCATCACTTGGGCGGAGCCATCTGAACTCCTCGCACTCTCTTTTAATTGCCTCAATTCTAAATGCTAAGTTTTTCCCCACGGACCGTGTTATCTACACTATAGCCGCTATTGGTGAAGCCATAATCTTTCCTCGAGTTTCTGATCAGTTCTGATGATCAGTCGATGATCGACTCCACACTACTTTCGTTGTATGCACACTTGATCCCTAGGTTGGCCAGATCTCTCTAGTTCATAGTGCGACTTCTCCACTCAACAGCCAAGGTGAAGTTCAGAGAAGGAATGAAGCACCAAGGTTTTGCTTTTGCTTTGCACACAACGCCCACGGCAGCCATAGAAGCCACGCTCTGCTTTCCACCTCTGCATTTTATATGATGAAGGAAGCAGAACTTGGTGTATAGGACTGCGCAGAACTGAGGAAAATGCCAGCCTAGCAAGACAAGAAGCTGTTCAACAATTCATTGAATCCGAGTCATTTCTGGGTACCTACACATCCATTATTAAAGGTGCACTAAGTAAATGGGACCTGGAATTCGTAACAAGTGACCTACAGCAAAGGATCGCGGAGGCTTTCACTGCAAACTGTTCGTTAACGAAACGAATAGTCTGCTGTGATGTGCTCTGTTGGAACGAAACACTCAGTAACCTTCGTCAGGAAGCTAGACGCTTATTCAACAGGGTTAAAATTACATCCAATTGGAGTTCCTATTGAGCATCCATCACTCAATACAACGCTGAGCTACACTAAGCCATACAGAAAACCATAATTTTGTGAGGACACTGCCAGCGGAAATGCGACGGCAAAAAGTGCTGCCAAAGATCATACGAATGGTCTGGGGCAGTTGAAAAGTGGAGATGGAAGTATTTCGGGTCGAACTTTGAAGAGCTACAGAGCTATGGATTCAGACGCACGACGTCACGATACTTCGCAGTGCTCGCTCGGCGAGTGTTCATGGAGTTTCCTAAGCTCTAAGCTCTTTTAAGGCTATAACCGCATGGTATTCTACGAATCTTTTTGTGAAAATCGGACGAAGTAATCATGTCCGAGCACGAGAAAATTACGAATAAATACATCCACAGCGAGTTTCGGAAGGACTTATGCTTACGTAAGCATCAATATGCTTATCAACAGGGTTAATCCACTGAAACCGCTCTGCATGGTCTAATGACGAAGGTCGAGTAGTCACAGAAATATAAAGAGACAGCGGTCTGCGCTTTTCTTGATATTGAGGGAGCTTTCGATAACACGTCTTTTACATCATACGGCTCTACGAAACAAAGGAGTCGACAATACTACAATGAGCTGGATCCAAGCAATGCTTCCGAGCAGAAAGATCACAGCTGCATTAGAAGATACATCTGTCACAGTACAGACAGTGATACGGTGTTCTCTCTCCACTGTTATGGTTGGTGGTAGACGTTGTCCTAACCAAACTATCGCAGCTTTTCTAAGCCAAATTTTTCAAATTGTCGAAAAATATTAAATATCTCCAAAAGTAACTTTTATTATTTTCATACATTGAAGATGACAGTGCGTTCTACTATCTGTCTAAATTTGCTGATGACACACCGGAAAACAAAAAAGTTATGAATATTTTAGTATTTTAACATTTTTACTCTGAACTTTTTTCTAAATGTTTTTTTTTTCTAGTTACACATTACATTGTTTTAAAACTATTGCTAAGAGCATAATACCAATCCAACGTGTTGTTATTGTACCATAATCAATCATTTTGATACTGGCCCTGTTGAAATTGAATATGCGTAATTGAAGAAAATCTCAGCCTAGCCGGAGAACCTCAAGACAACATGCGGTTGCGCCTATCGAGAACTGGATCTTAAATTCTTTTAAGACCGAAGCGACTGGGGCTCATTGTAAACTTGCCTTAACAAAGTACATGGCAGCTGGCAGGGAGAGTGGAAGTGTCAGCATCGGCACTGCAGTTAGATGGAAAACAATTATTGGTACTTAGGTGAGAAGGTAATATATTTTGGTATCTTTATCTGTTAGATGGCAGACGTGAAACGACTAACTATCTTCAGCCGAGACCCAGTTTTTTTGTGTGCTTTCTATTTTTAATTTTTAGGATTTTTCCAGATATGAGATACTTAGATTGGACAGTACTCTGTTATAATTCAAATACCTAACTAGATTCTATTTTTTTAATTATCAAATCAGATGCCATTGGGTCGGCTGCTCATTTAATTTTCTTCCTCGTAATACCTGCTTAATATCTACGCCATTCGATTGAAAATCCGATACTTTGTAGTTAACCAAAACAAACATGTTGAGTGCTGTTCGTTTGTTATAACGCAAAATCGCTGCGTAAACAGATGTATACCGCGCGTAAGCAAACACGCCAATTATGCCTAACAGAAACTTCGGTAACATCAACGGTAAGGGTAATGAAATTGCTCAACATTCTGAGCAACGCCTTAAATTTTTCCGCTTTCGACATCATCATGTTGTAGATGATGAAAAACGCAAAAACTCGTTTCAATTTCACAAATTAAACTAATTTCAACAATTATTTCTTCGTCCTTGTGGTTTTTTGCTGCTTCTTCCTCGTGGAATAGGGTAACCTCACTACGGTGGCAGCTTGATTCCCGTAACCACATACCCAACGAAGCTTTAATGATTCTGCACTGTGCATCCTTTCTAGCTATCCGACAAATTTTAAAGCCCCCGTAGGTTGAAACAGCAGCGCGAAGCAGCAGCCATGCCGCGGTTCGCAAAACCCTTCATTATGAATTCTAGAGCAATTTTCCACTCTGCCATGTTCTATGTTTCCACAAAACAAGCCTGAGCCCTTGCTTCCTCTTTGGCTCGTTCTACACAAACGTGAGACCACGAATTCGTTAAACGACAATCTGGGCTTGATGGTTGTTTGAGAACAATTTGCTAGCAGGCGAAGTGGAAGAATGAAGGAATAGGATGGCTTCAATCATGATAATGGGAAGGTACTCGGACTGAATCCTGAACAAATGCTAGTGGGTCAATGAGTACGTGTGCACGGACTTAAGCCTCTTCTTCACTTCTGCATCTGGTGCATCTGCAGCCTGACCACGATGTCGTAAATATAATGGCTTTTGTATTCCGGTTATTCTTGTCTCTACAGTAATTGCTCGTTGCACCTACATTGTTGCTGATCCTATTGAAAGCAGAATGTTATTTCACGTGGAATGTTAATATTGAGACTGAAAATAACCATTAGGTTGAAAATGCGACCATAATACGAGCATTTGTGGGGAAGAGGTATGATGCTGATAAAAGGCACGGCAAAAAAACGTTTCATTGATTCTCCCAAAAGTTATAGGCATCCCTATAATTCAACGGGCAAAGAGCGAACCATTTACAATTTAAACTGCAAAATCGTTATCGTTCCAGCTCACAGCACAGATCCTCCGCTTTTCAATAGGATGGGTACAACTGCGGCAGGGAGCGGAAATCGCCTGTAGTTCGTGCACAAAGCATACTAAAATTTCGGGCAGTGATTTTAATCCCGTGAAAAGGTTCCCGTCAGCGTTGCCGTACTTCTCCTGTTGACTTACTTGCGCCATTTTGTGTGAAGCCTGCACGGATGAGTGGTACCGGCCATGCGAGGGCAAATTTCGTCCGGTTCGTTGGCTTAATTATTTCCAAAAGCTTGTTCTGTTGCATCGTCGTCGTTCAATGCAGCAGCAACAGCATTGCAGGTGCAGCAAATGATAGCGAAGTGCGGTAGTTACGAAATCGCATAACAAGATCCGGTTTGTTGTGTTTCTATCGTGAATGGCTTACAACCTTCGTGGTTTTTGTGTTCGACTGTTGTGATACTAGAAAAGAACGCTTGCTCGTTATGTAAACAACTTGAAGTCGAGATTCGTGGTCGGTGGGGCAGCCCACTTCAGGAACGCTTCGGGTGCGTTGTTAAGAGGAAAGTCACTCACAGGCACATCATTGGTGAGAAGGTCTACTAACATCATTACGTAAATCACACACTGTGTTACTTTTTTGCAGTTTTCTATTCAAAATTTTTTTGAATGATTACAACACTCGTTACAGATTGTGAAATATTGAATTCCCTACGCCGGATGGTAGAAAAATAATTGCGGAGGAAATCTATTCCTTTTTTTAGCAGTCGTGATTCTATTCCCTTCTTTATTAGAATTTTAAAAGTGGTATCCAGGATACCTTAATATTATGTCAAGACAATACAACAACTAAAATTTATCTTAAACATTATACTGATCATTGTGAACAAGTTCCGCCCTACCAACAAAACAATAAAACACATTTTGGCTGCCATCAATTTAAAGGTAACAACCTGAAAATTGACTGCGAAGCACTCAATCTTAAAACAAAGCCAAAGGTGAACTTAATCGAAAAGGGAACCCTCTCTGGATTAATCTCCTGTGCCACGTTAGGTAACCGTTCTGTTTCGCAACCTGCAACATCCGGCTGACGGTGAGGCTGACTTCGAGCATAAAATGTCGGCCAAAATCTTGATAGCAGTTGCAAACAAGCCGAGAAGCGAGGCATCGAACCGGTGTTTTTTTTTTCTCGACAGGCCCTGCTAAATCTGCCTGTAAACCTCCGACCTTTCGAGCACACAATCACACCACTATAATAAGGGGTTACGGGAAAACGATTCCGATTTGCAACTCCGAATTCCACTCAACCGCTTTATCAAGCAAGTGAAGCAGCAAAGAGCGCTGTAACAACCCTTCCCATTGTAAGTTCAAGTATGTACACTACACTGTGTGAGCCTTTTTGTCTCACTGCTCTGTATTTGGCACAACAGGAAAGGATCGGTGGGTGTCAGGGGACTCAGCATTATTTATCGTAAAACACACACACTTCGAATGGTTTTGCAAAAGTCTAGACCCATTGCTGTGAACCGAAACGATAGGCATCAGGGTGCAAACAAGGCAGAAAGCATTTCGAACGTCAAGATTATATCATCCAGCAAATCTCCACGGTTCGGCGGAAATGCAAACGATTACGTAATGGCAAACTGGGATGCCTAAAATGCCGATGATTATTCCTATCAAATTTTGTACATGCTCGAATACACAGGATAATACTTTCAATTATTATGTTTGTTTACGTTTTCACGATTTTATTGCTACAGTATTGCTTATTTTTCTAGTTTACTAGTTTTTTATTTGAGAGTTTCTCAGTTTTTTTTTAGATTCTTATTTTCATAGTAAGTATCTTTAGTTACTAAATTTTTCAATTTGTTCCGTTGCTTCCGTGACTTATTTACCTAGTTTCAATTTTATTCACTTTTGCAATGATTAGGCAATTTTTAGCTTAAGCGCTCAGGTTAATTTATTTTTTTACTTCAAACGCTTCTCACAACCTGCTTTTTTCTAAGTACCATGTAGCTGACGCATAACAGTAAGAAAAATACTACTCTGACGTGTGAAGTGAAGGCTGACTAGCGAAGCGTTCGGGTCGTAGGTCTTCAACTGCGTTTGCTTCCGTTCGAAAAGAGTAGCTCGCATGGTCGCCTGCTTTCATACGATACGCTAGTCAAGCAATAGGCTCCTGGTCGCTTTTCTGCCGGGAATGTGTACAGCGATTGGTGAAGAGTCCTTCATGTGGTGAGGAGAAAGGATACGCAGGGAAAACTGCGGCTTAGAGAACTTATCGGTTGCTGGCTGGAAATTGCTCGAGGCAAACGTTGTTCCTGTGCTTCCCTGCCAATCCTTAGAGTTTATCGAGTTTCCAATTGCATGAACAAAGTGATTCAAATGGGTTTTCCTACTGGGAGAAAGCTGGCTGTACGATGATGATTGTGTTGTACAGCATATTCCGGCTGATGTCATTAGCATCGTTATATGAAGGGGGATGTGAGACACCCTGTTTGGGGTGGTGCCGTTGTATCAGGTGTATGGATGAGAGCAATTGTGTTGCTTCTAAGTAAAGAGCTCTCCAATATAGTTTGCTATTCTAACGATTTGTTTAGTCTAATGCTGGCATTGGGGATTAATTTTAAAGCTCCAACCAAATGATCGCAGAAGAATATCTAAAATGGTGCTCACACTGGTACAACAGACAGTAAGGATCTGTTTGTACAACAGCAACCGAAACATTAACGTTATGATTTATATTGCTACCGACAAAATTAAAGTATAATTAAGCGTTGTGAGCTTGGATTTTTTACGTGACCTCGTTGGTTTCAAGGTGATTTTTGACCCGCTGTAAAAAGCAGCAACATAAAAAGTTACATCACCTCAACATATGGTTTTCACGACAGGTTTTGTTTGGTTGGGACAATTCCGTTTGTCTGGGTCGATTCTCCAGCAATATTGATACCGGAGACGATTTCAGCCACAAGTTACCCGTTCAATTTGTTTTATGTAAATGGAATGAGTATAATAAAATTTAATGTAAAACCGTATTAGAGAGCAACCATGACATTTGGTATTGAGCGAACACTGCTCGTATCTTGTGAGTTATCATAATTGCACTATTTTTATGATACCGTCGTGGTTTGATTTTTCGCTGATTCGAACACTGCAAATTTATTCTAGCAGCAATCATAAGTTCAAGTGACTTTGGGGGAGTGGAGCAATAGCGGATCTACGAACTGCAGAAAGAAATCTAGTTAGAGCGGATGTGAGTGATTTCAGAACCCCTCATAATCGAAAACGGATTTTTCAATCTTTTTTAGGACTGAGGCATATGTTTAAAAATAAAAGACGATGTGTTAGTTATCTACTGTGGCTTCTGACATTACTAAGAGAGAAAACACACGCATCAAAAGTTTTGCGTGTGTTTAAACTTATTTTACTACTTAGCTTAGAAGTGAATAGTTAACATATACAAGATTTTTATGATATGGATTTCAAGGTTATGTTCCTATCGTAGACATTAAAAGACAGACGAGAGCATTCCAAGTATACGATCGAGACCCTAGAGCCAGCAATGTCAGTTAATTGGCATCGTTTTCCTGCAAATCCAGTAACGAAAATAACATGCCTATTTGTTTAGCAGTATAGCAAATTTTGGTTGTAGTTTAAGGCCCCACTACCGAGAATGTCCATATCTCAACCTCCTCGTGGTGCTAACTGAGATACGGGTAACCTTAGTGAAGATCGGATTCCAATCCCGGTGGAAGCTTTGGTCGTATGGTAACTGAGAAGAGTTCCCGTACGCGTCTGATCCAGAGCGAACTACAGCTGAGCTATGAAATGCGAAGTTTCTTTAGACATATCCACGACGGTGGCTCCGCTGCAGGACTAGGAATCGCGGTCCTAGTAGGGTAGTATACCGAAAGTATTCTACTACGGACAATCCCGAAAAAAATATGAGTTAGAACAATCGGACGAGAATGCTGCAACACCGTACGAGTGCGAACGGGGGACGATATCGACGAGCACGGATCAGCCAAAACTCAGTTATCCGAAGGAAAAAGCGCTGTACCAAGCTAAAGATACTCGGAAGTTCTACGAGAAGCTGAACAGCTCCCGAAAAGGTTACGTGTCGCAAATCGATATGTGCAAGAGCTTGGACGGCAACCTCCTTACGTGAGCAAGGTGATCGAAAGGTGAAAGGAGACACACTGGTTAGAGCCGTGCCCTGGGTCATTGCCAAGAATTGCCCAGACCGAGTACTGGAGGAGTGGATGGATTTCCCATTTACAAAAAGGGCGACAAGCTGGAGTGCTGCAATTACTGTGCCACCGTCTACAAGGTAGTCTTTCAACTACTTTGCTGTCGACTATCACAATTTTCGAAGCAGTTCGTGGGTGCCTGCGCCACCACGGATATTCAGATATTCACGGTTCTAATCGGCATACGGCGCTATCGATCAAAACCAGCTATGGCAGATAATGCACGACTACGGATTTCCGGATAAACTAACGCAATTGGTCAAAGCGATGTATGTATTGTGTGTATGTGAGTGATGTATGTATTAGCCACGTTCTTTTGGCCAAAGTCGGTTTTATTATTTACCATACTCTCCCTCTAGGTCGATACAGCGAGTCCAACGATTTTCTAACTTTTTGATACCGTCCGAAAAGTACTCGATCGAAAGGTCTCCAAAATACCTCTTAGTTTCAGGTATGAGCTCCTCATTTGAGTGAAAACGCTTACCAGTGAGCCATCTTTTTAGGTTAGGGAACAAGTAATAGTCGCTGAGGGCCAGGTCTGTGAATGCGATGGCAGAGGAATCAATTCGAAGCCGAAGTCATACAATTCTGCTTGTAAAACTATGCATGAATTAACAAGCGCATTATCGTGATGATGAAGAAGTTTTTCCTTCTGCAAATGCGGTCGTTTTTAAGCTATTTCGATTTTCAATCGGTCCAATAATGATAAATAGTATGCTCCGGTTATCTGCCCATAATTCAAAAATTGGCTAATATGCCATTTTTACCAAAAACGAGAAAACAGTTTCTCGTGATGGTAAACACCCTAAACAAGGTCCCTACGGAAGCCGATTGTCAAAAAATGCATTTGGGAAGGCAGCAAATGTGAAACAATTTTGGCTAATATCCAAAATAATTGAGAAGTTGGCTAATATCCAATATGTTTCTACCTGTGTCATGTCCACGACCCAGTGTATTATTACTGTACTTTGTTTCGTCTAACTTTCGAAAGTGTGTTGTGACCTGGTGGTTACTGGCGACAGGTAAGCGATCGTAAGGCCCTTACATCAAATTTTACCGTTTTTGCGAAGGCTATTTGAACAAATAATATTCGAACGAAGAATATGCAACAAGCATTTATTTGTTGTGCTGCGAAACCCAATGATCAAAACGTGTGACTGTTTCCTTCTGTCATAAATCTTCTTGAAAATGCAATTTAGCTATTCGATTTGAAGTTATAATAAAGAAAAGATTCAGATTTTATTTTGAATTTGATGAAAAAAAAATAGGAAAGTGTATTGTAAGACTATCATGAATGATAATATTTTCGTTATATTGTTATATTGTTGCATGAAACAATTGTCTCGTCGTCCTTTTCGTCCTCACTTGCGCTTCCGTATTGTTTTAATAAATTCAAAACCATTTTCGTCACAAACGAGCACGATATAATTCACATCGTATGGATATTAGCCAAATTGCACACCGGTATGTCAACTGACCTTTCGTTTATAATTGGAAAAATGGCTACTGCGCTAAAAATACGTGGCGGATGAAATTTTCCTGCAGATTTCTCTGTTTCAACTCAACGGCAAGGCTCCAGCATATATGAAGGGTGATATACTCAATAAAAAAGTTGTCATGCACAGTCAAAATATGTTGTACCGACAAAAAACTTTAAAACGCGTTTTTATCGATTTGATGCCTATGGCATATTAGCCAATTTCTGAATTATGGGCAGTTATGGTCCACGCATATTATACCATGTGCATTCCAAAATACGGAGGCCATAAACCTTCCGGTTCATGGTTGCGTTTTGGACGCTTCAGATCACTTGGCCCTGTAAAACCCACTGTGAGCAAACGCGGCACCCATCCGGCGCAGAGCTTCTTTATGCCCAAAACTGCATACACGATATTGCCCACGCGTTTCAATGACATATCAACAGCATTAGCTACCTCTCTCAATTTTACTTCGGGATCATTCAACATCATATCATGGATTTTTTCGACGTTTTCTGGTGTAGTGACCACTGTTGCGAAATTTCGTCACTGCAAAATGAAAATGATAAAACAGCAATTTCACTTTCACTCTCTTCAAACTGATGTTGAGTGTCACCCGAGTCAATTATCAGTGAAAATCATGTCAGTGACATAAATGATACGTCCTTATTAATACCGAACTTATTTGGTCTGGGCCAATCCATTGCATGAAGTCAATGAAGTAGGTAGGTATTTTTATCCTCCACCGCATAAACATCGCTGAAGTAACATAGCGTGTGCGAAAGTATAGTAATGCTGCCAGTCAGCATTATCACTGTCAACCGATTGGAGCTGAAAGTAATTATCACTGTCAGCTCGTTCGTGTTAGATGTGATATTCGCAGTTTTTAGTTTCAACTGAGAATCTATCACTGACAGTAAAAATTTACAACACTGGTAGTGACCTCTTCTAGGCGCCCAAATCGTTCAGCATCAACTGTGCTCGTACGGTCACAATGAAACTCAGTAAACCGCATATGAATCGTTCCAATCGACTGTGCAGATTCCGAGTAATATTGGATAAGTATGGCCGTGGTCTAGGATATTGTTTTCTTGCGTAGATTGTAGTGTTTGATCAAAACTCGAAACTCAGATTTTTCCATATTAAAAAAAACTCGGAGGCTATAGTCGCTTTTCAATGCTGTAACTTGTAAATGCGTAAACATGAATGACTGAAGTTTTGACAGGCGTCACTTGAAGAATCGAGCTCGCATACTAATGCCATCTCTTAGAATTTTTAGGTACTTATCAGACTGCCTAGTAGTTCGAGCATCGCACACTGGGAAAAAATGAAACTAATTAGAAAAAATTAAAATAAAATGAAAATAATTAGAAGCCGCTAAGCTGGCAACCTGGAATATAGCATTTCTTATTTAAAATTGGTCAATAAATCGATTAGTGATAGTTTCATCCTGTGCAGGGCACGAGAAAAGGTCTATATGTCCAACAACACGCAAAATTGAGGTGAAAAAGGGGCAAAATAGCCCTGCACAAAATGAAACCACCACCAATCGATTTATTGATCAATTTTATATAGAAAATGCTATATTTCAACCATAAAACACCATAAAAAACGACTGTGTTCGATGTATTTTATTTAAAAAAATTCATAACTTTTGAACCAGTTGATCGATTTTCGATCTTTTTGGGTCAAATTAAAGGTGATTACGTCTAGTTATAAGAAAAAATACCAAAAAATAAATCCGGGTGCTTTTATATGCATAATGTATAAAATTATAGAAATTTTCGTCTTTTTTTTTCAATTGTATTTACTCAAATTTAAAAAATAACATATCTCTGAAAGCTCCTCCTTTTATGGAGTCAAGTATGCCCTTCAAAATGAGACCAAGAGATATTTTTTATGTTTGCCCCAAAATGAATGACATACAAATGAAAAACGCATATTTTTTGATGGAAAATACTTTGAGTAAAATTTAGATATTTACGATGTCAGCATTGCAAATTGTTTCTCTTAAAAAAATGAAATAAAAAAGTTAGAGCGTAAAATATGTTTTTTCAATATAAATCGGTTGTTTTCAAAGATAGAGAAAATCTTTTTTTTACAAAGTTACTTAAAATTAATGGAGCTCTAACATTGTAGAACAAATTTTTCTTCTATTTACAAAGATAAAAAAGTTAGATACTTGATTGCATCGAAAATGTTGGTCACCCTAATTTTCAATAATTTTTCAATGAGCGCTTTATCATATGTAACAACTTTGTAGAAGAAAGTTTTTCTCTAAAATGTTGCTATTGAGCTCTAGACTCAAATTTCCCCCTTAATTCGGTTTCAGGACCATTGTGCAGTGATGATAAATTAAACGGGTTTGAAGTCATCAGCGCATCGGATTCCGTGGACGGCAAACCTGATTAATGGCAACCTACCAAGAAACAAAAAAAGTTCGCTGATAACAATTTTACGTTATACCACAATCTTGCGTTTCAAAAGTTTCCTCGAGGGATTACCGCAGAACGTAAGCAAGCATTGTTGTCGACGCTTCATACAGTTGCTCCAGCAAATAAATTGAGTTTCTACGAAAGTTTGCCTACAAAGAAATGAAGTATCTACGACTGATTAACAGTGGAAGCAATTGTCTTTGTTTCTTGGGCTTTCAATGTGTTCTTGTTTAACATTTTTTCCGTTACCAAAATGAAAAGACGCTCCGGAAAAACGATGAAAGCAAATAGGACCTTTTGAAATGAAACGGGCGTATAATACCAGTTTACCCTGCAAGATTAATGATATATGTAATTTCCAAAATATCCGCGCTCAATGTGCGTGATTCTCATTTCTAGTAAAAATGTTAAAATATGTTTGAGGAAAAAAAACGTCGTGGTGGCGGTACTCGTTTGACATGTTTGTTCAAGAATGTATTAAGACAGCGAGCCTTGGTAGCGTTAGAGGAAGAAGAAGACTATTATCGCAGTAAAAAGTGGTTCCTCCGTGACTATTTCGAAGCCTGGTGGTAAGGTAAGAAACAATCGTCATCGGGGATGCATTCGAGTATCTGAAAATACGCATGGCAACACCCTAATGGCGAAGCCTGCTGCGATGCTGAAGCATATCAACGATGGACTCTTTCCGCGCCATGAACCATATTCCTGGCCTCCGCCTGTCGAGTCTCACGTCACAGACCAGGGATGGTTAGCCAAATTGCTTGACATTCAATTCATGAGTGACAGCAGTCGTACCGAGGTTGAGGAGGAGATGAAAGTTACGAATAAGGAACTTATCGTGATCGCTAACCCCTTAAAGGTGAGCAAGGCACCGGAAATGGATGGAACCCGATACATGCAGAAGTTCCGGACGACTGACCCCTCTTCGGGGGAGGTAGAAGCGATTAAAACTGGACCTATCACTGAAGGCAGGAAATCCGCCAGGAGCCCAACGGCATATAGACCTGTCTGTCTGTAGGACACTACTGAAAAGGTGCTTAAGAGGATTTTTTTTTCTTCATCTATAATTTATTTGACACGGCACAAATACAATTTAATGATTAACGGCGCCAATTATATCTGGTAGCTTACTTTCTAAAGTATCTTAATAACTAAAAGCAAATTTTTTATCCTCGCTGCCGACTACGAGCTGAAACTAAATCTAACTTAAAGCTAGAATGTTTTGCATTAAAAGCACTGATTCGTTGTTTGATGGTTTTCCATCGTCATAGGTCAGCAGCATATTGAATATGTTCCGCTGCTGGCCCAAGATATTACGGACTGGCATATTGGGTTGTCTCCCTCGGGACCTGAGAGTATCGCGCGGGTCTAGTTGCTGTTTCCGGATCCGGGGTCTTAACGTGTTCTTGTCGTTTGGTTGGATGTAGGCGGAAGGGAATAGGATTAAACTGGGGCGTGGATGGATTTCAGGAAAACGTATATAAGGGACATGTAGGATAGGTCACGGCTCGCCAAGACATCACGAACAGGAACAGCCGGCTGCCTACCTTCGGCCTGCAGGGAAGCTACTAATCTAGACCTGGCGTCACGGTGTACAGGGCGTGACCAAACAACGTGCTCTATGTCGTGATAACCTTCATCACAGGCACAGATACCACTCTCCCCGAGCCCAACACGACGGAGATGCGCGTCAAATCTATAGTGATTGGACATAAGCCGGGACATCACGCAAATGAAATCCCGACCTACATCCAACCCCTTGAACCATGGGTTCGTCGATACTTTGGGGATTATGGTATGTAACCACCTTCCCAATTCCCCTCTGGTCCAAACATTTTGCCAACTGATGATCGTATTCTGACGTACAAGTACGAAAAATTCATTAAAGGCAATTGGTCTTTCACAAATATCACCGTTTGTTGCGCCCACCTTAGCCAAAGAGTCCGCTTTCTCATTGCCCGGTATCGAGCAGTGAGAAGGGACCCACGCTAAGGTAAAACGATTTTTCGGATAAAGCACTCAGATGTTCCCGTATTTTCCCCAGGAAATACGGAGAGTGCTTAACATCTTTCATCGATCGGAGAGCCTCAATGGAACTGAGACTGTCCGTAAAGATGAAATAATGGTCCGTGGGCATTTTTTCGATAATCCCTAGAGTGTACTTAATTGCAGCCAATTCTGCGACGTAAACAGAAGCAGGATTATCGAGCTTATGGGAGACGGTTAAATTGTTATTGAAAATACCGAAGCCAGTAGACCCATCAAGAAGTGATCCGTCAGTGTAGAACATATTGTTGCAGTTGATGTTACGATATTTATTGGAAAAATTTTTGGGGATCTGCTGCACGCGTAAATGATCCGGGATTCCACGAGTTTCTTCTATCATGGATGTATCGAAATGGATGCATGCAACCTAAGGCGATACGCAAACAACGATATTGTATTCGCTCCAGTTTGATCAGATGTGTGTTTGCTGCGGAGCGGAAGCAGAAACACCCGTATTCAATAACAGACAATATCGTTGTTTGGTAAAGCCTTGTAAGGTCTCCTGGATGGGCTCCCACCATTGTCCGGTTATTGTACGAAGAAAATTCACTCTTTGTTGACATTTTTTCATCAGATACCTCACGTGACAACCCCAGGTGCCTTTAGAGTCGAACCAGATACCAAGATATTTGTGTACCAAAACCTGAGAAATCGTTTTACCCATTAATTGTGTTTGAAGCTGAGCAGGTTCATGCTTCCTAGAAAAAACTACTATCTCAGTCTTCTCCGGAGAGAATTCGATACCTAGCTGTAAAGCCCAAGCAGACAAATTGTCCAAGGTATCTTGCAATGGTCCTTGCAAATCGGCAGCTTTGGCTCCTGTAACAGAGATTACACTGTCGTCTGCAAGTTATCTTATCGTGCATGAATTTGCCAGACATTCGTCGATGTCATTTACATAAAAGTTGTAAAGAAGGGGGCTTAAACATGAGCCCTGGGGAAGACCCATGTAGCTAATGCGAAAAGCTGCCAAATCGCCGTGCGTAAAATGCATGTGCTTTTCGGACAACAAATTGTGCAAAAAATTGTTTAAAATTGGAGAAAATCCTTGTAGGTGAAGTTTACCCGAAAGAATGTCAATAGAAACGGAATCAAAAGCCCCCTTAATGCCCAAGAACGCAGACGCCATTTGTTCTTTGCGAGCATACGCCAGCTGAATATCTGTTGAAAGCAGCGCAAGACAATCATTCGTCCCTTTGGCACGGCGGAAGCCAAATTGAGTATCTGATAGTAGACCATTTGATTCGACCCAATGGTCTAAACGACGGAGTATCATTTTTTCCATCAATTTCCGGATACATGATAGCATTGCAATCGGCCTATAAGAGTTGTGATCAGAAGCTGGTTTCCCTGGTTTTTGGATGGCGATCACCTTCTCTTGCCTCCAAACCTGCGGTACAATGTTTTGCTCCAGGAACTTATTGAACAAGTTCAACAAGCGCCTCTTGGCATTGCCGGGTAGATTCTTCAACAAGTTGAATTTGATTCTATCTAACCCAGGCGCGTTATTGTTACAGGACAGGAGGGCAACTGAAAATTCTGCCATCGTAAAAGGTGATTCTATCGCGTCGTGGCCCGGAGACGCATCACGAACAATATTTTGCTCAGGAACAGAGTCCGGACATACTTTCCTGGCAAAATCAAATATCCACCTACTTGAAGACTCCTCGCTTTCGTTGACCGTTACGCGATTCCGCATTCTTCGGGATGTGTTCCAAAGAGTGATCATCGATGTCTCCCTCGACGTCTCGTTCACGAACCGACGCCAATATCCGCGTTTCTTTGCTTTAGCCAAGCTTTTAAGCTTGGTATCAAGCTCCGTATACCGTAAATAGTCGCCAGGTATACCTCCCTTCTGGTAGGCCAAAAACGTGTCGGATCTTTGCGTGTAGATATCGGAGCACTCTTGGTCCCACCACGGAGTGGGAGGCCGTTCTTTAATCGTTACGCCGGGATATTTCTTCGTTTGGGCTTGCAACGCGGCATCGAGAATCAAGCCCGCGAGGAGGTTGTATTCTTCAAGTGGTGGATGATGTTGAATCGAATCGACAGCTTTTGAAATCATTTCCTCGTATAACTTCCAATCGACATTCCGTGTGAGGTCATACGGAATGTCAACTGGTCGCATGCGAGTTGACCCGTTATTAATTGAAATAAGAATAGGCAAATGGTCGCTACCGTGAGGATCGAGGATTACCTTCCATGTGCAATCCAACTGTAGCGACGTCGAACATAAGGATAGATCCAAAGCGCTTGGGCGCGCTGGAGGTTTCGGGATACGTGTCATTTCGCCGTTGTTTAAAATAGTCATGTCGAAGTCATCGCAAAGGTTATAGATTAAAGAGGAGCGGTTATCATTGTAAGGGGAACCCCAAGCCACGCCATGAGAGTTGAAGTCTCCCAAAATCAAACGTGACGAGGGAAGAAGTTCTATTAAATCGAAGAGCAGCCGTTGCCCAACCTGTGCTCTGGGAGGAATACATATTGAGGCAATACAAAGCTCTTTACCTTGTATTGTCATTTGACATGCGACAACTTCGATGCCTGGAATCGAGGGGAGGTTAATACGCTAGAAAGAATAGCACTTTTTAATCCCTAAAAGTACTCCTCCATATGGGGTGTCTCGATCAAGGCGAATAATATTAAAATCATGGAAGTTTAGATCAATATTTGAAGTAAGCCAAGTTTCACAAAGGGAAAATGCATCGCATTTGTTTTTATTTATCAAAACTTTAAACGAATCAATTTTTGGTAAAATACATCTACATTTCCACTGTAAGACAGAGATAGAATCCTTCATATACGCAGTTGAATTAGGCATCGAAGGATACAATCGCTGCAAGGAGGGGCCATTGGGCAGTCAACTGCTTCAAAAATGATCTAACTGTTGGGAGAAATGCTGTAAGAAAAATTTTAATTGGATCGGGTACATTGAAAGTTTCAAAAATCCAGTCCACAATGTCAGAAAATTTCACTAATCCAGAGTTTGTTTCATCAACTGGATGTGCAAAAGGAACAACTGGGGTTTTAGATGTTCCTGGCAGTGCTGGGAATTCCTTCTGGGACTTTAAATTTGCAAGCCCAGGAGGAGTTTGCTTCGGTTTTTCCGCAGCACTGTTTGGTTTGCTTGTAACTTTCATTTCACTTTGAGAAATCTTAGGATCTTTTCTGGGAAGTTTAGGAGAGGAAATATTTTTCCTTTTTCTAGACTCCCCAGGATTGGCGTAAGATGTTCCCGCTGGTGAATCGTCAGAATCGGTTTCATCAGAGGACAACAGATCATAAGGGTTTGATGTAATGGGAGAAGTGGTAACGGTCTTCTTCAGCATCTCAGCGTAAGAACGCTTCGAACGCTCTTTGAGAGACTTCTTTATTTTATCCCTGCGCTGCATGTACACCGCACATGTCGAGAGCTCATGCTGACTCTCCCCACAGTGAATGCATTTTTCAGCATTTTTACTGCAGGAATCATCCGCATGATTCTCCCCACACTTGCCACAACGTGCCTTATTGCAGCAGTAGGCGCCGGTGTGGCCTAACTGCTTACAATTCAGGCAGTTCATGACGCGAGGCACATATAATCGCACAGGGAGACGAACCCGGTGGATCGAGAGGTGGCTTGGTAGCGCTGACCCGGCGAACGTAACTCGAAACGAGTCTGACGGGGTGTATACTGTTTTGCCACCGATGATCGATGCTGACCGCAATTGCTTGCAGTCGAGCACCTTTACATCGGGACAGGTTTCGTTCTTAAAGCACCCTTTGGCACTTTTCAATATACACTCGACAGACAGACTCGAATCGGTTATGACACCGTCGATCTCCACGTCTCGTGCGGGTATGTAAACGCGATACTCGCGTGTAAAGAGCTCAGAGCAAGCTATATCGTTGGCCTCTTTCAGGTTACTGACCACGAAACGGAGCTTGTTAGGCCGGACCTTGGAAATTTTGGTCACGCCCTTGTACTCCTTCGTCAGGTCTTTAGAAATCTGCAAGAGGTTCAACTGTTTCGATTTCGGTCCCGCCTTTGGACGAAAATAGACAGTATAGCTGCCCTGGGCTCCGTCTGGGTAAAGGCTGGGGCGAGGGGGGACTGAAGAATGAACAGGGGAGGGGGTAACAGAAGGGTCAGGGTCAGAGGGGTTCGGGGATGATGGCGCGGGAGGCGAGGGATCTACATCCATCCCGCTAAGTCTAGCGCACTAGCGCCGACAAGAGCACGTACCTTTTTACTTCTCCCTTCCAGTAAGGTTGGTTGTCCGATCGTTCGAAGTTGCAGCCGTTACAGCCTGCAGCACCAAACAGCCACCAGCAGCGAGCCAGGTGTGAGATCACTCCACACAGCGATACAACTCACTGTCAACTGATGGCTTCTTCTTTTTCCTCTTTTGTGTCTCGTCTACTGCTGTAGCACAATTCAGCCAGCAGCCAAATCGGCTTACGCACCAGCTGGTAGCCAGGATGCGAAACAGTTGCACAAAGGCGCGACCTTGAACCCGGATTTATTTCACTCGACCAGGCAAACAATGCCAACACTTGTTCACACGTCTTTTGTTTTATATTCTATCGGAGCGATCACAGATCACACGTCCGATACTGATGCGTGTTCGGCACAGAATGTGCTTAAGAGGATTATCCTCAACAGTTTGGTGAATTCAGGAAAGGTAGGTCCACGCTAAATGCGCTACAATGCTTTGAGTAAAACCTTACCTAAAACGTATACGCCCTTTTAGAAAACAACTAATTGGTCTGAAAAATGTCTCCATCTGTGAAAAATGCTCAGTTTGCTAAGCCAAATACGTGTGCAAAGTTTTATTCAAATCGAAAATGGTCGATATTCGATCATAGATAATTTAGTGCCATTCTGCTCAAAGGGTCTGGAGGTATCCAGATAGGTCGGGAGGCGTCATGGAGAGGTGAACTTCCATATCACACAGATCCTGCTAAGCTTAGGGGCCGTTCCTAAGCCACGTGGTCATATTTTGATCACTTTTTATACCCCCCGTACCCCCTCGTGGACTTCCGCGGTGTTTTGGTTAACCCCCCCCCCCCCCTTACGACTTTAACCACGTGGTCTTTTCATTTGTCAAGCGCCAAAAACTCGCTAAAAATTTTTAAATTTCTATTATTAAACTTTCAGTACATTCTATCTTTCTAAAATGCAAAAACTTCATTCTTGACTTGGAGGCAACAATAAATTATAAGTCAGGAAAAAAAGACCACGTGGTCATTTCGTTGACCCCCCCCCCCCCAGCCCCGTGCGTGGTCTTTCGTGGTCTTTTCACAAACCCCCCCACCCCCCTGTTTATGACCACGTGGTTTAGGAACGACCCCTTAGGTTGCATTAGGTAGTATCTACACAGGTCGGGACGCATGGATGTGAAAAAGACGGCTGAGCATATCTTTTTCGTGTGCCCTCGTTTCGTGCGTGCGAAGTGTGACATGATGGTAGTGAACGGGCCAGGCACTACTCCGAACAACTTAGTTGGAGTGTGGTTTGTACAGCCGCCTCACATATGTATAGTACTGGAGCAACAACGTGTGTGGCGGGTCAACCATCAATGCGCTAGTGATAGCTAACTGCATGTCTCCAGGTAGTTACTACCCAAGTAACACACGTTGGTATTGAATAGTTGACGTTACCTATTCCATGACATCAATATCACCAGAAAAGCGCAAAACATGAAGGCTAGTAGAACAAGTACCGATAACTGCATGAAAGCAAGCCAACTTGATAAAATTAAGTGGCAAAATACATCTCGAGCACTAATACGGCAATGCGCAAATCTGTTGCTATGACAACTGTTAACCAGCGCATGCGCAAATGTGTTATGTCTGCGCAGTGCAACTAGATCGGCAATTTATTTTTTCAGTGGCAGTTTTAATTGATTATAAAATGATGACAAGAAATAATATTCAACCATTCAAAAAGAGTTGTTTCTTTCGCTTGAATATTAAAATTGTTTTCGCATAGTTTCAACGTTATCTGGAAATAAAATCTAACAAAACTAGAAAACGTT